>NC_050079.1:17229200-17948068 GCF_009764565.3 Dermochelys coriacea | reverse complement strand
GAATATTCCATAACGTCTCCTGTTTTGGTCTTGTATAAGTTGCTTCACATTGAGTCATATGGTGCACTGTATCGTGTTACATTACCTTATATAAAATATTGGCTTGATTAAGTAGTCATTTTAATAGCAACTGTCTGATTAAAAATGTGATAATATGCTTGGGTCAAATTTTCTACGGGCCTGTATGAATGCACCTGCAAACACTTGTGTTTGACCACACAAATACATGTGTGCGTTTGGCAGAATGAGTATTTATGTATATAACTGCTCTGTTTGTATATGTAAATTCCTGTTTGCATGCATGGGTAGATGCACCAGAGGTACTTTGAGAATGAGTCCCTTTTGTGTCAGCAGACCCCAGTCCATACTGAATATACAGCACTCTGTCATGGGGTGTATATATCCCATGCATTCCTGGTAACCAAAGGGTTAGGGCATGAACTGCCATCCAGTGCTGATTGGTAGCCTCATAGCAGTTGGGAGAATAAAAGAGCTGAGAAGTAGAGGAGTGGGTTGGCTGCCAGAGGAGCAAGCAGGCTGGGAGAATGAAACTCCTGCCACCAAGCTGCTGAGAAGCTGCCCAAAGACAGCACCCTGAGAGAGGATGACAAGATCTACAGGTTGGAGAAGCCTGCAGAAACCAAGGGTGGTAGGAAGAAGATCAGGGCTCAGCAGCAGGAGCTGTTGAGCCCTGATTCTGCCTGCCTGGTTTAAGGGTCCTGAGCTGGAACCAAGTGGAGTAGATAGGTCTGGGTTCCCCTAATGACCCCTCAAAGACTTAGGAACCAAAGGGATTTCCAGACCCTCTGGCTACCAGGATCAGGTGACCCTGCCAAGTATAAGGGAAAACCCACACACTATAGTGGGACTGAAACTAAGACTCGCTGGGGAGCTGGCTGCCCAGGCAGCCACATGCCCAGGGAATTGGGCATCCAGGGAGCTGGGGGAATCTCAGTGACCCTGTCAGCAAGAAACCTGCCTGGTTTCCATCAAAAGTTCAATTGAAATTGACACAGTCCCATGGATCATTTCAAGTTGAATGAATTGGCATTTTTCCATGAAAAAACTTTCTGCTGGAAAACTTCCGATGGCATTAAGCAACAAGCTCTGGTCACCAGTACAGGCCATACAGGAGGCCCAGAATTCCTGATATTATCAGGACTGTCCCGATATTATTGGTTTTTTTTCTTATATAGGCAACTGTACTGCCCCCCCCCCCGGAAAAAAAAGCCTCCCGATTTTTCACACTTGCTATATGATCACCCTAAGGCCATAAGACAAAGAAGCAGACATGGCCTGCTGTGTTCCTCCTCCTCTCTCCCTGGTCAGAGCTGGGTATTGGACCAGTGGATCTGTGCAGTGAATAGACTCACTGAGTATGCCCCAGACAGGCCTGCAGTCCACACAATGCAGGGAAGCCCTCACATGGTGCTCTCTCCATGGCACATGAGGATGCAGATGCCTCCTTCACAGGGTCTCTACTGCTATTGTCCCCCTGCACATCCCCCCCCCCATCTTTATAGCTGCCTTTTGGCCATCTGTTGGGCACTGCAGGGTTGGATCCTTATTTGGTTAGGAATATATAAATGTTTTATGAACATTTTGATGTCTTCACTTCTCTACCAGAACCTGAATACTCACAACAACCTATGAAAGTCTGAGTGTGGGTTTTCTTCATTGAGTTCACATTCTTCAAAAGGTGGAACTCTGGAAAAAATTGACATGACTTATTATTTTCAGAAGATATGGACCAGATTGTGAAAAATGCTCAGTGTCCTTGTTCTCAATGGGAGCTGCTGACTTCTAGACTCTTCTGAAAATTTACCCATTTACCCACTTACTTAAGTGGAAGCAGTAGACTGCTGAGTGTGACCCAGATACCTCTTGATGCCACCCAGAGGGCACTGAAGGGAATGCAGTTTTACTATGCATATACCTAGTTCAGATACATGCATAGTAATTCACCAAAGGGCGGCATGTAAGATCTCTACCAAGAGCCAGTAGGTTATTGGTCATCATAGTCACTGCAAAATGTATGTATGAGTAAGATATAAGAAGTTATGTATATGTAAGGAAAGTTATGTTCTTAAGGTATGTAAGTTAAGGCAGGTCAGCACAAGATGATAAACATGCTCCTCTCAGATAGGAAGGAAGACATTCTTCTCTCTCTGTGGCTGGTCATACTGTATATTGTCTATTTCACAATGGTGGTGGTGATAGAAAACTCCTCAAGATAGTTAAGTTCAAAGCAGACTGCAAATAGATTCAAAGGGATCTCACAAAACTGGGTGACTGGGCAACAAAATGACAGATGAAATTCAATGTTGATAAATGCAAAGTAATGTGCATTGGAAAACATAATCACAACTATATGTAAGCAGAGTCAGGATGAGCTCTACCCTGGTAGCGAGTCATGGTGGATTGTGGAAAAAAAACTTCAGGGGCTGATCTCATTTGCATAGGCACACCCACCCTGCCTAAATGGTCACTTTGGCTGCTGTAGGAGTCCCAGTTTCTCTGTTATTGAGACAGGAATAAACTGTTATTATCCTGATTATGTGAATCAAGGACAGTATAACTGTACTTGGCCTTTTGTTATGATGGAGGGACTCACCATCAACTTAGCAGCACTCCCTAGGCAAGGGTCATGGGTTCCAACGCCCAGTGAATAGAGAGAGACACACTCACACTCACTGGGACTGGGACCTGATGGTATGGGTCCTCTGGTGAGGGCCTTACATGCTAATTGCACTTCCTCCTCTCTCCACTGTGGAATATCAGACCTAATTTTCATTCTATTAGGAGTCTAGTTACAGGCTGCTGAGCTGAATTCACTTTGGGCCAATGGTGCACCAGCACTGAGGTTCCCCTCCTACAAGCTGAAATCACAAAAGAGCTAAACTTACTAAGAGCTGAAATCACTGAGTGTTGTGTTAAGTAGTGGGGGAGCCTGAAGATATATTGTGGAGCAGTTTTGTGGGATGGCTGGCAGAGCAGAGTGGCTTGTGGAGCAGAGCCGTTTGCGGGATGGCTGGCAGAGCAGAGCAGAGCAGTTTGTTGGGTGCCTGGAGCAGCTCAGGGAGTGGCTGGCAGAGCGGAGCGATTTGTGGGATGGCTAGTGGAGCGGAGCGGAGTCCCATGGAGAGGTGGGGCAATCGGCTTTGGACCACGTAAGGTGCCCCTTAGCCCCCCCCCCGCCATCTCCACCCAGGTTGGGAGGTAAACTCTGCAGATAAACTTTCAAACTCTGGGGCTGCACTGACCAGGGACAGAGAATTTTGGATTGTTGGACTTTTGGGACTTTGGATTGCTTGACTCAAGAACCAAAAGGAAAAGACATGCCCCAATTTGCTTGGGGTGGGGTTTTTGCTCATGGGTTGTGCTATGAATCCTGTTGGTGGTGTCTCCCCAACATAATGCCACATTGCTTCTCTCTGTTATTAAAAGGCTTTTGCTACACTCAGACTCTGTGCTTATGAGAGGCACCTAGAGGAAGTGGTATATATTTGTCCCAGGTCACTGGGTGGGAGCTCGAGCCAGTTTTGCATTGTGTTATTGGAATGGAACCCCTAGATACTGAACCCAGCCTTTGTTGCTGCCAACTCTGACGGGCAGAAGGGTTACATATATATATAAAATGATGGAGTCTAAATTAGCTGTTATCACTCAAGAGTGAGATCTTGGCCATCATTGAGGATAGTTGAAAACATCCACTCAATGTGCAGTGGCAGTCAAAAAAGCTAACAGAATGTTGGGAATAATTAAGAAAGGGATAAATAAGACAGAAAATATCATATTGCCTCTTTATAAATCCATGGTATGCCCACATCTTGAATGCTGCATGCAGATGTGGTCACCCCATTTTAAAAAAAAAGTATATTGGTATTGGAAAAGATTCAGAAAAGGGAAAAAATGATTAGGGGTATAGAACAGCTTCCATATGAGGAGCGATTAATAAGATTGGGACTTTTCAATTTGGAAAAGAGCCAACTAAGGGAGATTATGATAGAGGTCTATAAAATCGTGACTAGTGTGGGGAAAAATAAATAAGGAAGTGTTATTTACTCCTTCTCCTAACACAAAAACTAGGGGTCACCAAATGAAATTAATAGGCAGCAAGTTTAAAATAAACAAAAGGAAGTATTTCTTCACACAACACACAGTCAACCTGTGGAACTCATTGCCATGAGATTTTGTGAAGGCCAAAGCAATAATGGGGTTTAAAAAAGAACTAGATAAGTTCAGGGAGGATAGGTCCATCAGTGGCTATTAGCCAGGATGGGCAGGGATGGTGTCCCTAGCCTCTGTTTGCCAAAAGCTGGGAATAGGTGATAGGGGATGGATCACTTGATTACCTGTTCTGTTCATCCCCTCTGGGGCATCTGGCATTGGCCACTGTTGGAAGACAGGACACTGGGCAAGATGGACCATTTTACATGTAACTGTTTGTTTCCAATATTTTGACTGGAATCGCTATACTTTGTTAAATAAACGTTCACGTGTTTTCAGTATAAACTTATCTAAATGCTGTTGTTAAATAGAGTGGTGATCTGAAAAGAAACTGGTAAGTGGGTGCGTACAGCTATTTTGGGAGCAGTGGGTCTGTGAATTGTGTGTGTCTAGTGGACCGGGGATGGTCACTCCAAGGGGATGCTCAGAGGGCTTGAATGCTGGAATGTGCCTATCACTAATCTGTAGAAAGAGAGCAGGGCCTGATTAGGCATGGAGGGCAGTGCTTGTGTTGCCCATGGCTGGTAGGGTTGGGGAGCTGACCCTGACAGGCACAGACAAGGCTTCTTCATGCTAAAAGTACCTCTGGGAAGTGTCACACTGGGTTTTTTTGAAAATGCTTTCATATTTTAAGGTCAACACATGGAAATGGAGGCTATCAAAGCCAAGTGTCTCAGTGACAAATATCTCTGCCTTTGCTTATTTTTGCTATGAGTAGCAGTTACTTGTGAAATTATTGTGATAATAAATGTATTAGAATTTTATATATATTTTATATATATAATATAATATATATATATTTAAAGAAATTTGTATTGATTCCACATTCATTACAGTGATATTTTAATCATATTACATCATCTAGTTTCAGCCTTAACTCTTGGAGAATGACTATATGTGCAGAAATTAATCATCTAAATCAAATTATCATTGATTTGTTTTTAATCTAGAGAACTTCTTCCTAAATCTATTTCCAGTCTTTGATTATTGTGATAAATGGTTTAGAGAGTTTGTTGCTGCTGTAGAAAGTATTTTTTCAGCTTGAAGGATACAGTTCAGCTTCCAAGGATATTCCAGTGAAATGAATTAGCTGGTCTTAACTGAGCTCTGAGTAGACTGGAATTCACACTATAAAGACAGTACTTTTGTCTTACACCATGCACCCTACTTCTGTTTGGCTCAATGCAAAATCTTTGCTAAGGAAGAGTGGGTCTGATATTAATTGATGTTTTCTTTACTGCAGACATCCAGTGAAGTCCTTCTGATCAGTGATGGAATCCCTGGTGTGGCAGAAGTGTGGTAAAGTCTTTGGGAGGGAATCATTGTACTTATAAGATAATTCTATTGTGTATTGTTTCTTATTTAAAGATTTAGAAAATTTCCAGAGGTCCTCATGCTTTTTCCAGTATGTGGCATGTGCCTGAACAAAACATTTGAAAACCAGGAAATACAAAGTTAAGGCAGCTCTGCAATGCGCCTAGAGACTTGCAAAGGGGGTATATAAATCAGTACAGAATAATATACATCAATTAAACTATGAGGCCAATAACATCTTCACTATGTGAATTTCTTATTTGTCCGTTACACCACTACATTGTTTTTTGCGTATGTGATATTACAATTAAGTGAATAGTGTGTATGTGTAAAACTAGTCTGTACTGGATAGAATCAGATCTGTTAACTGGTTTTCTTTCTACTACCTAATTGTCTTTTAGCTTAAAGAGTAGGGGCACTGGAGCAGGAAGATCTATGCTCTATCCTGTCTCCAGGAAGTTCTGAATGGCTATCATGTGCAGCCAGTGATAACTGTGACATCCTAGGAGGACATGGATATGTAAAAATATTCACTGTTGAGTAGTCCTGGTTTGCAACTTTGCTTATTAATTTAACGCATCTTATTCATTTAACAAATCTCAGCCCTTCAGAGCAACTTTATTATAAATCTCTTTTTTTTTTGAGTCAGGCTAATCTTACTGGGCTGCGTCTGCTTTGCGTGTACAGGATCGAACAACAATAAATAGTTCTAGTATTCTGTGGGCTGCCTGCTGCACAGTAATGAAAGAGCCAGTATGTTCAAGGTACAAATCAAGATTGAAAGATCTCTTGTGAACTTTTAATTTTAAATGTATACAATGTAATTAAAATGCCGGTACTTACATATTTCTTTTAGACTGCACTAATGGATTGGTGGAAACAAGGTATGTTATAAGATGGAAGAACTGATTAGAACAGACCAGAAGAGCGGACAGATCAATAGGAACAAAACTTCCACTTCCTAATATTTTGCATGCCTCTAGATTAAGTATTTATTACACTGACTTTCAGTTCAGTGGTCTTCACCTAGAATATTATAAATGTAAGATGAGAGAGCTTGATGCTCCTCAATTATCTTAATATGAGGGAGAGTTATAGAACCCAACAGACTTGACTTTCTGTCAACTCGTGTTGTCAATAGCTGGTCAGAAAAAATTTACTGAAGCATTTTTTCATTGGATGTGCCATTTCAATGAAATATAAGTGTTTTACAGGGTTGTTTTGATTTTGACAAAGACAATTTGGAATGAAGCAAAATAAAAAAATTTGCATATTTTATTTCACTTTCACTTTATTGTTTTGTTTCATTCTGACTTTCTTTAAGAGTTTCCCATTCCATTTTGACTTGATGCAGGTAAAATTCCATTTCAATGTAGTGTCAGTCACTCTTGTCACATGTTGCTCTGTGTGCTTTTTCATTGGATGGGTGACCACTGAATTGGATTGATTCAATTTGCCCACCACAGTGTGACCTGCTGCAGCCTGAGTATTTACTTGGTTTGTTTGAAGCTGCAGAGCCACTGATGCAGCATCTTGTTCTTTGCTGAAAGAAAGAGGCTGAGGAGTCGGACTGTTAGGACAGGATTCCAGCAGCATATAGCAGGTGCAAGCTCTTTGTTGCTCGTCCCAGCTTGTGCTGCTGGCTACCACTGCTGTGTGAGGCAGCAATGATTCATTGATTTATTTCACCTCGTGAAGGCTGCCCCATCCCCATTCTTCAAACTGAAAAGAGGGACTTTAAAGTAGCAGTTATCTGAGGGGAATTTTTTTTTTCTGATGCTAGTGCTAGGACAAGCAACAAAGAGCTTGCACCGTCCCTCACCGAACCCCCGTCTCAGAGCTGTGTCAGTGGAAGTAGCAGACCCCAGTGCAAGGCAGCTCTGAAGTGGGAATCCACTATGGAACAGTTAGGATGGCGGGAAAAAGAGACACCACATTTTGTCTGCAACCTATTTAATGGTGTCAGTATAACCTTAGTGATATTGCCATTATGAACATATTAATACTACCATCGTAACTTAAGAGACGTGTGAGAGACAAAGCTGATTTTGTAATTTACATTTTCCCCATGGTACATAATGCATAACAGTTAGAGGGTTACATCATGTGTGATTATCGAGAAGTTAGAGCTTGAGAGCATAGGAACCCCCCCCGAAATGTAGTAGTAGCTGTGAATTGAGAAGTATGCAAATTAATCCTATAGCTATGACACCGCTCACTATCTAAACTGGGGAGAGGGAGAGAAACAGTGGAGAACTAAGGGTTGGGAGAGGATAGGATGCTTAAACTATTATGCAATCTTTAGTAGATAGAGGCTATTGCAGAGGTACAGAATCACCAGGATGTATGAATACTGTGACCATGCTGCTCTCCCCGCCTTGGAGTTGCCCATGTAATGGCCCGTAGGGGGCCATCGTAAAAGAGGCACAATTTGGGGAACAAGCTGTGCCTACCTTCTGTCCCTGTGCAACACGAGCACTGTTGCAGCGATGGATCTTTCCCAATATCTTCTAAAGGACTGCAGCAGCATCAACTATACGAACCCCTTTGTGGAATATAGACCATCAATGGTATTAGACGATCAGGGTATATCTACGCTGCATTTAGATACCCATGGCTGGCCTGTGCCCTCATGGGCTTGAGAGGCTTGGACTCATTGGGCTGTTTAATTACAGTGCAGACATATTGTCAAAGTCATCTGTGCCAGGATTGTGTGAGGCTCCTAGGTAGGTTTAGCAAGGGATTGTGGGAAATGGGATGAATAGCCTTTTACTGCTCTGTCAGATAACTACGTGACTGCCCCACTCTCTATCAACACCCCTGCCCCCCCGAACCTTTGCCCCATCCAACGCCCCCTTCTCCCTGTCCCCTGACTGCTCCCTGGGACCCCCTGCCCCATATCCAACCCCTCCCCGCCCCCTTACCACACCGCTCAGAGTAGCAGGAGCTCGCAGCCCCGCCACCGTCCTGCCCATCAGGAGCGGCGAGCCAGAGCACCGGCAGCACAGCGCACTGAGGCTGCGGGGGAGGAGGGACAGCAGAGGAGAGGCCGGGGGCTAGCCTCCCTGCCTTGAAGCTCAGAGGCCAGGCAGGACGGTCCTATGGGCCAAATGTGGTCCATGAGCCATAGTTTGCCCACCTCTGGGCTAGACAATATTATTCCATAAAATCTGCTGTAAAGTATATCCAGCACTATCTGAGACTAATTCTATTTTGGGCAAAAACAGCATGTTAAACTATGTTTTACCACCCCTACTAAACAAAGATTCATATCTACATTTATTTGGTTTGAGTTTTATGGAAGCTGCAGTTTTCTCACTACAATAAGCCCAGATCAAAAGTGTGTTCTTTTGAATTCAAATCAACCAAATGGACATCTTTCTGAATTCATTCATGCAGTTGATCTCTAATCTGCAGCATAGCTGGGAGTTTCATATGATAAAAAGGGTGTAACTCATTTAGACTGAGTATTTTATGCATATGTGCTATATGCAACAGCCGGCAAGCCAGAGAAATACCTCCCAGCAAACTATCTGTGGTTAATAAAAATTACTTTCTTTTCATGGATCTCCAATTTGCCAATTACCCACTAAACATTTAGATTGGATGTCCTTTACCTAAATTATTGTACTATTTGCCAAATGCTTTCAGCATGTTTCTTTTCTGAAAGAAAATAGGATGTTAATTGAAAAGGACAATAATGATAATTGAATATCCCAGCACAAACTATATTACTTAACATGTAAATTCTATGCTCCATTCAAGACTCTGTGAATTTTGGTGTTATTTGTTGAGACTAGTTTTCAGCATTTTCTATGGATGTCACTTTAGAAGACAATGTTTTTATTGCTGTTGTGGCATTCTTTCTCTCTCTCCCTTTTTTAAAGTTGAAAAGTAGTTGTGTGATTAAAGAATTTCCAGGATACATTTTTCTGCATGTCAACTGGTATTCACCATTTCAATTTTGATTTGAGTAGTGACAAAGTTTTCTGTGACACTAAATAGACACTTTGTTAGACAGAGTGTAAATCAGTAGGCAAGTTACTAAAATTTACATAATAGCTTTGCTCAAATCCTGTTTAGAGAAAGGTCTAGGACCTGATTTTCAGAGCTGCTGAGCAATTACAACTCCAGGTGAAGTCAATGGGAACAGCACATGCTCAGCACCTCTGAAAATAAAAAGAAAGCTGCCAGTGGTAAATGTGACATAAATACAATAAGAGCCCAATGCAGTGTCCGTTTTACAATATGAATGCTAGGAGGGTTCATCTCTCCACCTGATGCGATAAGCTGCTGGATGAAGAACTGTACTCACAGAATGAATCCTGTAGTTATCATTGGCAGTTTCTGCTTGCTTCCATAACACACAATTTGCATAGCCCTGATTGTTATTAGTGCCGCTTCCAGTGACCATAGATGTTACTGCTACTTCTCACCTGCAGCTCATCACCCGTCTTTGTCAAACTTACCCTGTGAATGTGCATCCCCATAGCCATTACACATGTGTTGGCTTGGGAGTATTATCACACACACTTCTGGATTTGGACTACTTCTTACCATCAACTGTGTGTTCATAGCGCTGCCTCACAACATGTAACTGTGGCCCTTTTTGCTCCCTGGCCTTATAACCAAATGATGTATCCTTTGTGTCTAAATATCATTGCTGGACAGAACAGTGTTGGCTGCTGGTTTAGCATTTGAGCAGTCCTACCAGGGCATGATACACTTTAGGGGGACTCAGCTCACCCGGAGTGCAAACAGCTTAGTTTCCTGCATTTACCTTTTAGCATAAACACTGTCGTGGGCTCTTGTATTTGTGTCATTTAAAGTTTCCGTTGGCAGCTTGACTTTAATAATAATGGCAATTACTCTTATTAGTATTTTTATACAGTAATGAGATATTCTTAGGCAATCTCTTGTTTTAAGTGACCACCCAAAGGATCCCCAGACACTGAATACACAGCTAGAGAATCTACGTTAACCTCAGTTTTGTGTCAGTTTACAGTTTGTAATAACATTTGGCCAGCTATGTAGTTTTTTCAGTCCATCAGTCTCAAAGCAGTTTACTAAGGTGGATGTGCATCAGCAGGCTGGAGGAGCCTCACCTTTATAGGACTCAGCAAATACAGCAGCAGCTGCATCAGCAGCATGCTCCTCACACTTTGCTCTAGCAGCTCTAATGAAAGATTTTGGCAAAGGCAGAAGTCCCAGTGGGTGCCAGATTGGCACTGGCAACTATTGTGTTTTCCTTTTAGGATTTTTTTTTTAAAAATTCAACCTGTTCTATAAGATGCTGCAGACTGAGGTGAGGGGAGAGAGAGGGAAAATAATTTCTGCTCATTTACAAGTCACTTTCCTGCCACAGCCTTTTGCCCCTGTGCCTCTTAATTCTCCATCATACTAATTAGGAATAACACTCGAAGGACTAAAGTCAAGGACAGTCTCTGGAAAGGGATGTAAAGGGTAAGCACTTCTCTGAAAGATTATTATGCTGTAACTTCTTATGGGTATTGGCTAATATTTTCAAATGTAGATGCCTAAAAGTGTTTACTGACTGTAAATCCACACTTAGACACCTCCAAATTGCATCACTTATGGCCCAAGCCTGCCGCAGTAAAGTCAGTGAGAGTTTTGCCATTGACATCAATGGTAGTAGGATCAAGCCCTTATTTAGGTTTTTATATCTATATTTAGGCATCTACCTTGAGGCTACCAAATTTGATATTTTGGCCATTGTATATTTTGAGGAGTTGCGGGTGCTCATCATCTCAGGAGAACAGGCCCTGTGTGTACTATATGGCTTATGTGCAATTGGACATGTACTGTGTCTCCTTATTCTGCATGTTTCTCTTGCACTCATTGATTTGGACCCAGCATTTTTTCTACCCATATTGGAGAGCCTGGCTGTAATGACTGGTGCCAGATGATTGACCGCAGGTGAGTTTCTGTCGGCTCAGTCTTGTGCAAAGCTGTGGTGGTGATGAAGCCCTTTCCCCATGCCCTCTTTCTCTGTCCTATATAAAACACCTTCACTGGGCGATGCCAGGAAAGAATGTGAAGTAGAGTGTGGGGGAAAGCCTGGAGGAGTTTGATTATTATGAGGAAACGGGGAGCCACTTGAGGATGTTGGTTGAAGTCCAGGTTAGTGTATCGGAATGTATAGGCCTGGTAGATATGTACTGTGCTCAAAATGGAAACATGCTTAAAATATGCTGCAGCTGGAGCTTACTCCCAGGCTTGATGTTGTAGCTCTTCAGTAGTAGAACCTGATTTTCAGAGATGTCGAATGCCCATAGCTCCCGGTAGGTTCAGTGGGAGTTGTGGGGGGTCAGCATTGCTAAATATCAGCCCGTCATCTCCTTGTGGATACTCCTGCTTTAAGTTTTGAATATCATCTTGGATTCACACTTGGTTGACTTGTGCTGCTTTTCTGTTTTCTTACATCGTGGGGCTGTTTTTTACTTATAAGGGGCTACCACAACTTTGTCAGTTTTTACATTTAGTCGGTGCTAAAATAGGGAGGGATGGCATTATCACAGCACATTATTGCTGCAGCATCTTCAAAGTGATCTCCAGACATATGTAGTTTTTTCACTAAACAATGGAAATTTAATTTCGCCAAGGTTATGTCTACACTGCAGCTAGAAGTGTGCCTTCCCTCCTGAGCATATAGACATGCGCTAGCTCCACTTGAATTATCGTGCTAAAAATAGCAGTGTGGACACTGTGGCACGGGCGGTGGCATGGGTTAGCTGCCCAAGCACAATCCTGCCTGATCCCCTCGGTCCAATTTGGGTCCAGATGTGCCGCCGCCTGGGCCAAATATCCACACTGCTATTTTTAACATACTCGTTCTCTTCAAGCTAGTGCGTGTTTGTCTACTTGGGCTGCTAAGCACATTCCCTGCTGCAGTGTAGATACACCTCAAGAGATGTTTCAGGAAGTGTGTGATCTGCTTTGCTTTGGAGCTAAATAAGTGATAGATTTCTTCTCAAAATCTGTCTGCAGGAGGAGCAGATATAGCTATGTAAATTAGTGCAAAATGTGTCTGCTTGTTTATTAAGTGGTGCATCACACAGAGAGCATTCTCCACTAACAATCTCCACTAGCTCCCAATTAGTTTTCAGGTTAAGTTTAAGCTGTTGATTTTGATCTATAAAGCCTTAAATGCTTTGGGACTTGTTACCTGAGAGATCATAAAAAGAAAAGAAGTACTTGTGGCACTTTAGAGACTAACAAATTCATTAGAACATAAGCTTTCGTGAGCTACAGCTCACTTCATCGGATGCATTTGGTGGAAAAAACAGAGGGGAGATTGATATACACACAAAGAGAACATGAAACAATGGGTTTATCATACACAAAGGAGAGTGATCACTTAAGATAAGCCATCACCAGCAGCAGGGGGGGGGAAGGAGGAAAACCTTTCATGGTGAAAAGCAAGGTAGACTAATTCCAGCAGTTAACAAGAATATCTGAGGAACAGTGGGGGGTGGGGTGGGGGGGAGAAATAACATGGGGAAATAGTTTTACTTTGTGTAATGACTCATTCATTCCCAGTCTCTATTCAAGCCTAAGTTAATTGTATCCAGTTTGCAAATTAATTCCAATTCAGCAGTCTCTCATTGGAGTCTGTTTTTGAAGCTTTTTTGTTGAAGGATAGCCACTCTTAGGTCTGTAATCGAGTGACCAGAGAGATTGAAGTGTTCTCCGACTGGTTTTTGAATGCTATAATTCTTGACGTCTGATTTGTGTCCATTCATTCTTTTACGTAGAGACTGTCCAGTTTGGCCAATGTACATGGCAGAGGGGCATTGCTGGCACATGATGGCATATATCACATTGGTAGATGCGCAGGTGAACGAGCCTCTGATAATGTGGCTGATGTGATTAGGCCCTATGATGGTGTCCCCTGAATAGATATGTGGACAGAGTTGGCAACGGGCTTTGT
The DNA here is from genome assembly GCF_009764565.3 of Dermochelys coriacea. Classification (NCBI taxonomy): domain Eukaryota; kingdom Metazoa; phylum Chordata; order Testudines; family Dermochelyidae; genus Dermochelys; species Dermochelys coriacea. The sequence continues at coordinate 17,934,573 of NC_050079.1, read as the reverse complement.
TGCAAGGATAGATTCCTGGGTTAGTGATTCTGTTGTGTGGTGTGTGGTTGCTGGTGAGTATTTGCTTCAGATTGGGGGGCTGTCTGTAAGCAAGGACTGGCCTGTGTCCCAAGATCTGTGAGAGTGATGGGTCATCCTTCAGGATAGGTTGTAGATCCTTGATGATGCGTTGGAGAGGTTTTAGTTGGGGGCTGAAAGTGATGGCTAGTGGCGTTCTGTTATTTTCTTTGTTGGGCCTGTCCTGTAGTAGGTGACTTCTGGGTACTCTTCTGGCTATGTCAGTCTGTTTCTTCACTTCAGCAGGTGGGTATAGTAGTTGTAGGAATACATGATAGAGATCTTGTAGGTGTTTGTCTCTGTCTGAGGGGTTGGAGCAAATGCGGTTATATCGTAGCGCTTGGCTGTAGACAATGGATCGAGTGGTATGATCTGGATGAAAGCTAGAGGCATGTAGGTAGGAATAGCGGTCAGTAGGTTTCCGATATAGGGTGGTTTTTATGTGACCATCGCTTATTAGCACCGTAGTGTCCAGGAAGTGGATCTCTTGTGTGGATTGGTCCAGGCTGAGGTTGATGGTGGGATGGAAATTGTTGAAATCATGGTGGAATTCCTCAAGAGCTTCTTTTCCATGGGTCCAGATGATGAAGATGTCATCAATGTAGCGCAAATAGAGTAGGGGCATTAGGGGACGAGAGCTGAGGAAGCGTTGTTCTAAGTCAGCCATAAAAATGTATGGATGAGTCATTACACAAAGTAAAACTATTTCCCCATGGTATTTCTCCCTCCCACCCCACCCCCCACTGTTCCTCTGATATTCTTGTTAACTGCTGGAATTAGCCTACCTTGCTTGTCACCATGAAAGGTTTTCCTCCTTTCCCCCCCCTGCTGCTGGTGATGGCTTATCTTAAGTGATCACTCTCCTTACAGTGTGTATGATAAACCCATTGTTTCATGTTCTCTGTGTGTGTGTATATAAATCTCTCCTCTGCTTTTTCCACCAAATGCATCCGATGAAGTGAGCTGTAGCTCACGAAAGCTTATGCTCTAATAAATTTGTTAGTCTCTAAGGTGCCACGGGTACTCCTTTTCTTTATGGGGAAATAGTTTTACTGTGTCTCCCCTGTGTGATACTGCTGCAGCTGTGATCAGCAGGGCACCTATGCTAATAGCCCCCTGCTTAAAAGGAATGGGGCTATGTGTAAGGGTGTATTCTATATGATTTCTTCAGCTCTGGACCTCAGAGTTGAACTTATAGGGTGTACTGCACAGTTCCTTTATTTTCTTAGGCTTTTGTTGCATGGGTAGGTTAAGCAATAGAGAGTGGTCTGATATTGGGGAAATGAGGGCCATATAACCACCCAAGTAATGGTTAGCCAAGGTAAGTTATTTTGTTCACCAGTTTTGATTTTATCTGTGGCAGTTGGTTTAGATAGGCATTGTAGATGTGTATGGGTGCTCCCATCAAAACAACAAACTCAGAGAGAGAGAGAGAGAGGTCTTATTTCCCAGCTTATCAGCGGATATTAAAAACAATGGAGCAAAGGAAATAAACAAACACCGATATTTTAGTGACCTTCACAAACTGGCATAGAACAACTGATAACAAATACGGAGTTTTTAAAAAAGCTCACGATTAATCATGTAGAGTAAGAACTTTTGGAGAAGCCCAGTGTAGCTTGTGTTATTCATGCTTGTCAACTCTGCTGAATAATTTACTTAAAATAAATGAGAGAGAATAGCAAGTGGCTATGCAAAAGGAGCCAAATGGTTTTTGCTTTAGATCTGAAACCTGATCAAACTACTTAAACACGTGAACCGATTTTTGATAGTAGTTACTTTGGGTTACAGACAGTTATGTATTGAAAAATATGTGGAATATTTTTGCAAGAAGAAGAAAATGTTGTTAGGATATCAGCACAGTTCCTGCTTGGAATCGTAGGTGTATCAGCTTTTGGTAATAGCTGGTTTTAAAGAATTAAAGTCTTGTTTCTCAATTGATAACTAAATCAGTTTGATCTAGTACAGCAGTTACATTATGTTAAAGGCCTTTTCTTAAAACAAATTTTGGATAAAGTTGGTCTGCAAAATGTATGTTAATAAATAAGGCCCCAGTCTTCCAAAGAATTTGATATGTACTTAACTTTATGCATCCAAGTAGTAGCACTGAAGTCAATAGTCTGCTTGTGTGTATAAATTTAAGCATATATTTAAGTTTTAGCAGTACTGGAGCCATAAACATTAATTTACGATTTAGTTCTTCTCTGGTGAAATTATTTTCTAAAAATAAAATGGACAAAAATGCAGAAATATGTGATATAAAAGTGATAGGACAGGACAGGTTACAAATTTTTGATAACAAATACAGGAATATCTCTAGACTACCCAGAGTTTGGTGTATGTCTTCAGGTTTTACATTTATATTTCATATATTTTTTAATATTATTTCTTTTTAAACTACATTTCATTGGCAACTGAAATTTTTGCAAGACAAATTTTTTAAAAACAGGACAGATAGCATTATTATTTACTAGTCTCTGTCTCCCTGAAAAGAAATTAAACACACAATGATCTGATTTTAGCTGACACAAGCTGTATCAGTCACTCTGTCCTTAACTCACCCCATTGCAACAAGGGGGGGAAAAAAATCACTGATTTGGAACCCTGTCCCTACACAGTTATCTGCTCCCTTGATGTTCCTTGCTTCTAACTATAAATGTTTTATCTTGCCCCAACCATCGTGGCAATGAATGTGCAGGTCAGAAGTATTAGCAGGCTGATCCTTCTCACACTCTATATTATGGCCCTTATCCCTTGTTGGTTTCACTTCAGTGATTTTCCTATTTCTCTTTCAACTTAGCTGATCTGCATAAACCAAGTTTTGGATTTTCAACTTTGTTGTGTATGTGTGCGTCTCTCTCTCTTGCTGTTATGTTCTTTTCTCTGAACTCTCTCCTCCTGGAAATCCAATTCTCAGTTGCTACCTCCTGCAGCCTGTCTCACTGGTTTTCAATCATTTTCATAATTGTTTGACTTTTTCTATTCTAGCATGAATTGCTCCTCTTCCTTAACTTTGAAATGGATATCATCCCAACAGTCTTATGCATCTTCACTATCTGCAGTCTCTCTCAGGCCATGTCTGTGCTACAAACTTTTGCCGATGCAAGTTACATTACCATAAAGCAGGGGTAGTCAATTGTTTTTTGTCAAGGTCTAAATTTCTTGATCAAGGTATAGCCAAGGTCCAGCCTTCAGAGAAAATAATAAAAATTATAACAATAATGATAATAAGTAAATAAAAAGATTTCAACATCTGTTCAAAAGTGTCTGCTAGTCCGGATTTGGCCCGCGTTCCCCCTATTGACTACCCCTGCCATAAAACCACCACAGTTAGTATGTTACTTGTATACATGTATTCTTAACTCCTTGTGTTGGTGCTGCACACACTCACCAGGAGTGCATGTGTCAATGCACAGTGCAGTGCACTAGGGAATGGTATCCCAGTGTGCCATTTGCTCCCTTCCAGCACTGTCTTTTGGGAAGTTTTGGCAATGCATGGGGGCAAAAATGAGTAACACAGGGATGACTTGGCCTGTGGGGTCAAGTTCCTATCATGCAATTTTTTCTATCCCATAATTTGAATGTCTATTTTTAAAATCCCATGAAGCTGCATGAGACTTATCACTGTCTGTCATCTCTGAGAGAAGCATGGAACCTGCCCAGCTCTGCACTACTGTCATGAGCATTGCAAGTGCAGGATGCACTCACTATCCTCTGTTTGCAGAGCTGCAAGAAGAGCTACAGGGAACATAGTGATTTCAAGGAAGACAAATTGCTGTGGGACATAGAAAGATCCTGCAAAACAACGCTGCATCAGATCATGAGCAGAGAGCTTGTAGGATGAATACTGTGAACTTTAACAGTGCCCCCACAGTAATGCATTGTTGTGTACTGTTCTCTACTTGACCCAGCAGTCTGGGGGCCTGTTAGGAATTGTATGGTGCCTGGTGTATATCTATGAATATAACACTGTCAATTCACCTAAATAATTTTGTGGTGCTTACTGTACATTTATGATTATTACACTGTATTTATCACTGATCCTGTGAGTTGTCACACTGCACAATAACAAATAAGTAGGTGCTTTTCAGTATCAGTAGACATTCTGCAGCATAAGTTGGGAACTAATAAAAATGAATAATTTTCCAAACAATAGAATTTTATTGAGTAACGAAAATACTTTTAAAAAGTTCTGTGCAAGTTAAAAGCAAATACATTAAAAGCTTAATACATTTATGGAACAGAGCTTAAGAAGAAGTTACACATACAGCAATCATGGCTCTCACAGGTCAGTGTAAGTGAAGTTGTGGTTGTCCTTACTGTCCCCTAGTGTTTTGTGGTAGGGATGTGACCCCTGATGCCAAGTGGAATGTTGAGAGGGTGCTATAATGGAGATCTCCCTTGACTGCAAAAGGAGGCAAGCCCATGACTGTTGAAGCTGTAGGTCCACAAGAGTCTGCTGTATCTCTGTTTGCTGCCAGAGAGGCCCCATTATATCCTGGTGCATCTCCCTCTCCTGTTGCTGTTGGGACTCCTTGGCCTTTCGCCTGTCCACTCTTTCCTTCTTCATACCATCTGCAATATTCATCTTCCAAGCTCTTTGCTCATGGTTTGATGCAGCACTGGCTTGCAGGACCTTGCAGAGCATGTCATCCCAAGACTTCTTCCTTCTCCTCCTTATCAGGCTCAGGCATTCTGCTGGTGTGGAGGGGGCATCCCTCAAGGGTGAAGTGGCAGCACCTACAGGTAAAACACACAGAGGTACCATTGTCAGGGTAGTAATAATGGAAAGTGAAAGTTAAGATTCAGAACTCCCTTCCCTTGCCCCCCTAAAGTGTTAAACAAGACATGCTTACTGACATTTCTGCTTTGGTGTGTTCGTGCCATGGCACCACTGTCAGCACCAGCCTTGGTGAGTATGGCCTGCCAGGGGTGAGGGAAATGAGGAGGGAATTGCTCAGTTGCATGAAACTATGGGTATAGGGTAATAGTACTGAATACTGGCACCACTTTCCACCACTGTTCTATGGTAATGACAACTTATTGTGGACCCCTGAGACATAGTGTGCGGACCTTCACAGGTCTGTGGACCACAGGTTGAAAACCACTGATTTAGTCTGACCTCCTGCACATTGCAGGCCACAGAACATCACCCAGCCACTCCTGTAATACACCCCTAACCTCTGGCTGAGTTACTGAAGTCCTCAAATCATGATTTAAAAACTTCATGTTACAGAGAATCCACCATGGCCCCTTCCCGCCTAACTGTACAGGGGAATGAAATCAGATAACTAGTCTACCTCTCTTTCTTGTTCTGCTATCTCTTTTAGAATGCATAAATTAATGAAAAGTCAATAGTTGTATCCTGTTAAGTTGGGGGTGCCATTACTATAATGGGAAATACATTTACACACTTATCCCAAGTTCCTTCCCCTGCATCGTGCTTGCCTGTGCTTGACTGCTGGGACTATTTGGACTGTGGTAGAGTGTCAAACAGGTCCTTGCTCATGGTATAGTTGGACCCCCCATTTCCATGTCCCCCATCTCTTCTCTTCCTTGCTGTTCATGGCAGGAGCCTGTGATGTGGGCAGCTTGGAGGTGTCCACAATGATGTGTGGGAAGTAGGGATACTTTCTGCCAAGTATGACATTCAGCTCTTTGTAAAAGCTGCAGGCCTGTGGCTTGGCACCGTATTGATTATTGGCCTCCTGGACCTTCTGGTATGCCTGCCACGGTTCCTTTTGTTTTCATGTGGCACCCCGTTGTACCCTTTTTTCTGCATCCCCTGTCCAATTTGCTCAGAAATGTCTACATTTCTACAGCTTGTCTGTAGTTGCGCCTACACAGCCTCTTCTCCCCATAGGGCCAGGAGATCCATTATCTCCTCTCCAGGCTGGAGTGCATCTGGAGTGTGTCAGCTGGGAAGTTTCATACGACAATGGAGAACTGCTAGGTGTGCTTGCCAAGTATGACCATAAAAAAAAAAGGCACTTCAAAAATTTGTCAGACTTAAAGTATGTGTGTGGGGGGGGGCATTTCCAGTCTCCGTGACCCCTGGTCAGTGGAACTCACAACTGTGACCAGAGCGGTCCGTGTCAGGCTTTGTAGGATAGTTGCTGGAGGATTGTTAGGGCTGACATAGGTAATGCAGTGTCCGCACTTGTGCTCTGTTGACCTCAGTATGTCGACTGTGGCTCTATGCTGTTCAGGGAGGTGAGGTTACTATGTCAGTTTAACATGCACTTACATTAGTGGAAGACAAATTTTAATGTAGACACATGCACAACTAGGTCAACAACTAGGTAGCTTCTGTGACCTAGCTTTGTATGGTAGACCAGTCTCAGCCTCCTGAGGTCAGGAAGTACTATTAATTAGTGTAGAATAGTTGACTATTGACTGCATTAATGTTTGAAAGTCTGTATTATGTCCACATTGTGGTTTTGCCTTATGCATTTGTCTTTTACTTCAGCTACAACAAGATAGCAGGATCCAGTTTCAAGTACTATAAAACATACAATTAATTTTTATCCCCTGGATTGTAATTAAATTGCTCATCTCTCTTAAAATAAAGTATTTGGTTCAGTAGTGCCACTTCATCTTTTGTTACTGATTTCACTGATCTTTGGACAGTATCACTTCACTTGACAATTCCTCTTCCATTCCTTCATTGTTCAATAGTTTCACATTCCGTTACCCCACAATGCTAATGCAGAGTCCTACTCTAGAGATTGGAGAAAGGCATATATAGTATCTATCTTTAAAAATGGGAACAAAATGGACCCAGGGAATTATAGACCAGTCAGCCTAACTTCAGTACATTGAAAGATACTGGAACAAATTATTAAACAATCCGTTTGTAACAACCTAGAGAATAATAGGTAATAAGTAACAGCCTACATGGATTTCTTAAGAAAAAATCATGCCAAACCAACATAATTTCCTTCTTTGACAGGCATACTGGCCAATTGGATGGGAGTAAGCAGTAGACATGATATATCTTGATTTTAGTAAGACTTCTGATGCAATCCCACATGACAGTCTCATAAGCAAATGAGGGACATGTGGTCTAGATGAAATTACTATAAAGTGAGTGCATATCTGATTAAAAAACTCTACTCAGAGACTGGTTATCAGTGGTTTGTTGTCAAAATGGGTCTAGTACTTGTCAACATTTTCATTAATGACTTGAATAATGGAATAGAGAGCATGGTTTTAAAATTTGCAGATAGGAGGAGTTGCAAGCACTTTGGAGGACTGGATTAGTATTCAAAATGACCTTTACAAATTGGCGAATTGATTTGAAATCAACAACATGAAATTCAATAACGACAAGTGCCAAGTACTACATGTAGGAAGGAAATATCAAATGCACAGCTACAAATGGGGAACAATTGGCTAGCCGGGAGTTCTGCTGAAAAGGATCTGGGGGTTATATTGGATCACAAATTTAAACATGAGCCAACAACGTGATGTAGTTGAAGAAAAGGCAAATATCATTCTGGGGTGTGTCAAGATTCCTTCCCCACTCTGAACTCTAGGGTACAGATGTGGAGACCTGCATGAAAGACCCCCTAAGCTTATTCTTACCAGCTTAGGTTAAAAACTTCTCCAAGGTACAAACTTTGCCTTGTCCTTGAACCTTATGCTGCTAACACCAAGCGTGTTAAACAAAGAACAGGGAAAGAGCCCACTTGGAGACGTCTTCCCCCAAAATATCCCCCCTACACCCCCTTTCCTGGAGAAGGCTTGATAAAAATCCTCACCAATTTGTACAGGTGAACACAGACCCAAACCCTTGGATCTTAAGAACAATGAAAAATCAATCAGGTTCTTAAAAGAAGAACTTTAATTAAAGAAAAGGTAAAAGAATCACCTCTGTAAAATCAGGATGGTAAATACCTTACAGGGTAATCAGATTCAAAACATAAAGAATCCTTCTAGGCAAAACCTTAAGTTACAAAAAGACACAAAAACAGGAATATACATTCCATCCAGCACAGCATATTTTACCAGCCATTAAACAAAAGGAAATCTAACACATTTCTAGCTAGATTACTTACTAATTTTACAGAAGTTCTGAGTCTGCATTCCTGATCTGTTCCCGGCAAAAGCATCACACAGACAGACAGACCCTTTGTCCCCCCCCCCCAGCTTTGAAAGTATCTTGTCTCCTCATTGGTCATTTTGGTCAGGAGCCAGTAAGGTTATCTTAGCTTCTTAACCCTTTTATAGGTGAAAGGGTTTTGCCTCTGGAGGGATTTTATAGCACTGTATACAGAAAGGTGATTACCTTTCCCTTTATTTTTATGATAGGTGTAGTAATGGGAATGTTGTATATAAGACAAGAGAGTTAATTTTCCCACTACTCCGCAGTGGTGAGGCCTCAGCTCTGTCCAATTTTGGGTCCCACACTTTAAGAAAGATGTGGAGAAATTGGAGCAAGTCCAGAAGAGAACAACAAAAATGATTAAAAAAAAATTCCTAACCTATGAAGAAAGATTAAAAAATGGACATATTCAGTCTTGAGAAAAGAAGACTGATGGTGGACCCAATAACAGTCTTCCAATATGGTAAGGGCTGTCTGATGGGGTTTACAGACTCCACACAGCAATAAAGGGAGTGAAGGAGCTGTACTGGGCCCAAAGGGCCCCCACCCCATAGCAGCTACAGAGCATCCTCTAAATGAAGGATCTGTTCAAAAGTGGTCTTTGACAGTCATGTGGGGGGAGAGAGTGAAGGCAGGGCTGTCCAAAGGGAGGAAGTCACTTTGCAGCATCTGTGGATGGAGCAACCCACAGGAGAAGGGTCTGGACTGCGGGTAAGATCCCAACTGGGAGGGTAGGAGCCTGACCTTCTCCATTACCCCCCAATGAGGGAGAATAACTGGAACACTGGTGAGAGAGCTGGGGAATACTTATTTGACAAACTGAACGATTGAGACTGATTAGGCAGACACCACCGATTTGGTCAATTTAAGGCATCCTCTGTAAACATGCACACACATCATACATCTTTTGAAAACTTATTGTGTCCATTTAAGATGTGGTATGATGTGGAGCTGTCAAGTGGAGCCATTATATAGAAATGATGGGGATAAACGATACCATCAACATGTTAAAATGACCACTTTGAAATAACTGCATTTGTTTCTGTTAGTTTAATGACTCTGTGTATTATTTCAAGACTAACACTGGCTTTCTTTCTGACCTCAAAGCACCACAACAACTATCTAAAGGGTAAAACAAAATCTAATAATAAATTGGTACTGGAATCACTGAAATATTTAATGCTGCTCACATTTTTAGTCAACATCTTCTTATTCATCATTATGATCTCTGTCAAGAGTGCGTGGGTTACCACAATCTTAATTGCCTTTGCACATACACAGTTCTGTGCAGGGAAGACACCAGAAGAGATCTTGGACAGCATTCATTTGTAGGTCACAAGAGTTTATTTTCTTAAGTACTTTTTCAGGATGATTTGGTTCTGGACGTGTTCTAGGGTTTTCAAATGCTGCACACTGCATAATGGACTCTGGTTGTCTAGGGAAAGTAAGTGACTTTTCTTTCCCATGCTTCAGTGATATTTCTTGGGATGCTAGTCTAGCTGTGGACTGTTCTTGAAATACCACTATAGTCATTGAATGGAAAGCATTCTTTTAATCAGTGGTCTCTGCATTGATTTATATATTATTATCTCCTTCATGGACAAGATTTCCCCCAGCATGAAGTGGTACAATTCCATTAGGGAATGAACACATCTTCCTGGATTCTTTCTGTTCAGTTTTTGCAGCACTAGTGATGAACTGCTTCAGCTCCTAACAACTGATACAGAATCCATGAAGGTGTAGTATGTCAATTAAATTGTGAGACCCAAACTCATGGTGTAGCTGTGTAGCAAGACTTATGTTCAGTGGTGTGATTATTGTGGAACTGTTAAATATTACGGACTCCACAATTGAGAGGCACCTTCTTTTTTTTGTCTTTTGAAGGATGATACTAAATGCTAGAAGAACAGGAGTACTTGTGGTACCTTAGAGACTAACAAATTTATTTGAGCATAAGCTTTCGTGGTCTACAGCCCATTTCATCAGATGCATGCAGTGGAAAATACAGTAGGACATTGCATAATAACAGGTTTCAGAGTAGCAGCCGTGTTAGTATGTATTCATAAAAAAGAAAAGGAGTACTTGTGGCACCTTAGAGACTAACAAATTTATTTGAGCATAAGCTTTCGTGAGCTACAGCTCACTTCATCAAATGCATTCCGGAATGCATCCGATGAAGTGAGCTGTAGCTCACGAAAGCTTATGCTCAAATAAATTTGTTAGTCTCTAAGGTGCCACAAGTACTCCTTTTCTTTTTTACAGTAGGATGATTTTATTACAGTAGGATGATTTTATATACACAGAGAACATGAAATAACGGGTGTTACCATGCACACTATAACAGAGTGATCAGGTAAGGTGAGCTATTATAAGCAGGAGAGAAAAAAAACCTTTTGTAGTGATGATCACGATGGACCATTTCCAGCAGTTGACAAGAATGTGTGAGGAACAGTAGGGGGGAAAAATAAACATGCGGAAATAGTTTTACTTTGTGTAATGACACATCCACTCCCAGTCTTTATTCAAGCTTAATTTAATGGTGTTCAGTTTGCAAATTAATTCCAATTCAGCAGTCTCTTGTTGGAATCTGTTTTTGAAGTTTTTTGTTGCAATATTGCGACTTTTAGGTCTGTAATCAAATAACCAGAGAGATTGAAGTGTTCCCCAACTGGTTTTTGAATGTTATAATTCTTGATGTCTGATTTGTATCCATTTATTCTTTTACGTAGAGACTGTCTGGTTTGACCAATGTACATGGCAGAGGGGCATTGCTGGCACATGATGGCATAGATCACATTGATAGAAGTGCAGGTAAACGAGCCTCTGATAGTGTGGCTGATGTGATTAGGCCCTATGATGATGTCCGCTGAATAGATATGTGGACACAGTTGGCAACGGGCTTTGTTGCAAGGATAGGTTCCTGGGTTAGTGTTTTTTTGTGTGGTGTGTGGTTGCTGGTGAGTATTTGCTTCAGGCTGGGGGGCTCTCTGTAAGCAAGGACAGGCCTGTCTCCTAAGATCTGTGAGAGTGATGGATCGTCCTTCAGGATAGGTTGTAGATCCTTGATGATGCGCTGGAGAGGTTTTAGTTGTGGGCTGAAGGTGACGGCTAGTGGCATTGTGTTACTTCCTTTGTTGGGCCTGTCCAGTAGTAGGTTACTTCTGGGTACTCTTCTGGCTCTTTCAGTCTGTTTCTTCACTTCAGCAGGTGGATATTGTAGTTGTAAGAATGCTTGATAGAAATCTTGTAGGTGTTTGTCTCTGACTGAGGGGTTGGAGCAAATTGTAGAGCTTGGCTGTAGACAATGGATCGTGTGGTTTGGTCTGGATGAAAGCTGGAGGCATGTAGGTAAGTATAGTTGTCAGTAGGTTTCCGGTATAGGATGGAGTTTATGTGACCGTCGCTTATTAGCACTGTGGTGTGCAGGAAGTGGATCTCTTGTGTGGACTGGTGCAGGCTGAGGTTGATGGTTGGATGGAAATTGTTGAAATCATGGTGGATTTCCTCCAGGGCTTCTTTTCCATGGGTCCAGATGATGAAGATGTCATCAATGTAGTGCAAGTAGAGTAGGGGCATTAGGGACGAGAACTGAGGAAGTGTTGTTCTAAGTCAGCCATAAAAATGTTGGCATATTGTGGGGCCATGCGGGTACCCATAGCAGTGCTGCTGATTTGAAGGTATACAGGTATACCTATCCTGAAGGACGACCCATCACTTTCACAGATCTTGGGAGACAGGCTAGTCCTTGCTTACAGACAGCCCCCCAGCCGAAAGCAAATACTCACCAGCAACCACACAACAAAAGCACTAACCCAGGAACCTATCCTTGCAACAAAGCCCGTTGCCAACTGTGTCCACATATCTATTCAGGGGACACCATCATAGGGCCTAATCACATCAGTCACACTATCAGAGGCTCGTTTACATGCACATCTACCAATGTGATCTATGCCATCATGTGCCAGCAATGCCCCTCTGCCATGTACATTGGCCAAACCAGACAGTCTCTACGTAAAAGAATAAATGGACAGAAATCAGATGTCAAGAATTATAACATTCAAAAACCAGTTGGGGAACACTTCAATCTCTCTGGTCACTTGATTACAGACCTAAAAGTCGCAATATTGCAACAAAAAAACTTCAGAAACAGTCTCCAACGAGAGACTGCTGAATTGGAATTAATTTGCAAATTGGACATCATTAAATTAAGCTTGAATAAAGACTGAGAGTGGATGTGTCATTACACAAAGTAAAACTATTTCCGCATGTTTATTTTTCCCCCCTACTGTTCCTCACACATTCTTGTCAACTGCTGGAAATGGCCCATCGTGATCATCACTACAAAAAGTTTTTTTTCTCTCCTGCTTATAATAGCTCACCTTAGCTGATCACTCTCATTATAGTGTGCATGGTAACACCCGTTATTTCATGTTTTCTGTGTATATAAAATCGTCCTACTGTATTTTCCAATGCATGCATCTGATGAAGTGGGCTGCAGTCCACGAAAGCTTATGCTCAAATAAATTTGTGAGTCTATAAGGTACCACAAGTACTCCTGTTCTTTTTGCGGATATATACTAACACGGCTGCTACTCTGAAACTAAATACTAGCTGAATGATATGCCTCTTTGTCTATCAACCAAAGGACAAACTCCTGCACCACTTGGTGCATAAAAGGAGCTGACCTCTGTAAACTACAGTTACCTGGCTTTGGATAATATTCTGAGGTTCTCAATTTTGGCTATTTCAGACCAAAGGATTGAAGTGACCTTATACCAAACCACTTGTTTATTTGAAAGCTGATCATCAGGCTCACTTGCCAGAAGACAAAACATTTAGGATCACTTAAGTTCCTGCTTCTGATTACTTGGATAGCATCAACTAATGTTATTGCACTGCATAGAACAATAGTTGACTGGCCTTGCTGTGCATGGAATGAAATGCTAGAACCATGGTATTTTTCTAATCTTGGCTATGATTTGGTACTGGAATAAGTTGCAGTTTCTATATCTGAGGGAAGTAGGGCTTTATATCTTTGTAACAGCTTAGATTGCAGCCTTTTTGTTGTACGTAAAATCATTCTCTCTCTCTCTCCAATTAGCTGATAAAATGCAATGACATCAAGTGCAGAATAACCAGATGATTTTGCTTTAAGATTTGTTTTACTCAAATAGGAAGAAAGGCATGTTTGAGTGATAAACTGCATCCTTAGCAATCAAGTCTTCCACAGATATTCTGTACAACGTCATTATCTCCTCTTTGAAGTGCAACTTTCCTTAGATTGGTTGCTCTCTCAAGTGTTTCAGTTTTATAAAATTTCTTGTCTTTTCTTGTGTGTTTTTCTCAAGCAAACAGTGCAACAGCACCAATAGCTGGAGGATGCGCTTTCTCTGATGGCTATAGAAGCAGGTGAACATGATACTGTCTTATCAGATTCAGTGTCTGTTTTCTTTCTTGGTTTCAATACAACTCTGATATGTGCCAAATTCAGCTTGGCTGTGTATTTCTGAAAGCAACTTCTGTGATAGAGTATTGGTGGAACATCATGTAAACTAGAAACCTCATCCAGTTGCTGCCAATACAATTCATCTCTCATGGCTTCTACTGCCATCATCCTAGAAATCTGTCCAGCACTGGTGGCTTTTGACAGTTTTTCATTCTTATAATTTTCTTGACAAATAATACATTATTTTAAAATTTGTAGAGAGTCTTTTTCTCTTTGATGTAAGCTTTAAGGGGCTTGTAGCCTCTATGTCTTCATATACTGTAACTTACCTGTAGAGGTAAAATTCCCAAAGTATATTGTTAGCATTACTACCACCACTTTTCATGTACAAGTTTACAGAATTAGATATACATTAGATCTATATGTTAGTATCAAAATTGCCATTTTTTGTGAACTCTTTAGTTGAAGCCCAATATGAAGCTGTGTATTGTCATCTCTAACACTAATACTGAGCTGTGCATAAGTGTAATTTAATTTAAAAGGTAGTTTAATATTTCAAAGGCTATTTATGCATGCACAGGCAATTATAAATTAAAACCTTCTACCAGGTGTACAAGATGCTACATCGTATGTACTGAAGCATTACATGAGAAATTCATGTACATTTATTTCTACCCACTATACAGTACAAACTGTGGGCATGCAATCTAGTGCTATTGGTGCACAACTTTCAGTCTGAGATTTATCTGGTCAGCAAATTTCAGTTTGCTGAAATACAGAAAACTATTATAATCACTTGTGAGATACTTTGATAATTAAGTACATGTGATGTGAAAACATTTAGTATTAGTATATTGCAAAATGTTGATATTTGCAATTTTGACCAGTGTAATCATTTCTGAAAAAAAATACTTGCCCAATAGCAAAACCAATAAAAATCTTTTAATACATTGTCTGGTAGCGTTGACCAAGAACCACATTAAAGTGTTGAGATTTACTTAAACAGTAAAAACTATAGCAGTGGTTCTCAAACTAGGGCTGCCGCTTGTCCAGGGAAAGCCCCTGGCGGGCTGGGCCAGTTTGTTTACCTGCCGCGTCTGCAGGTTTGGCTGATCGCGGCTCCCACTGGCCGCGGTTCACCGCTCCAGACCAATGGCAGCTGCAGGAAGGGTGGCCAGCACATCCCTCAGCCCACGTCACTTCCCGCAGACCCCATTGGCCTGGAGCGGCGAACCGCAGCCAGTGGGAGCAGTGATTGGCCGAACAAGTGCATGCGGCAGGTAAACAAACTGGCCCGGCTCGCCAGGGGCTTTCCCTGAACAAGCGGCGGCCCTAGTTTGAGAACCACTGAACTATAATCATGCTGCAGTGTTTCTGGACTGTGCAAAAAATGACACATTTTGGTTACTGTTGTTTCACCTCGTGGGTAGGCTTATAGTACCACTGGATAGCTCCACATCATTCCTCATCTAAATGTGCATAAAATAACCTTTCAAATGATATATGATGTAGGTGTGTGTATCATGGATACCTTAAGCTCCAAAAATATGAACCTTTTTTGGAGAATTGCCACGTGCTAGATTGGAAGCTCCTTATTAGGAAGGGGCAGTGATAACACCCTAAAGCAAAGAGAGAGAGAGAGAGAGAAGGCAAGTAGTGGACATGGGGAGGCTGGTCAGGTGCACCAGGAAGAGGCAAATGAGACACTCCACACCTCTCCACGTTAGGCCCTGGGCCAGGACCCAGTGGAGAGGAGGGCCTGGGTTCCTCTGCTTTCTTGAAGTATCCCCACACCCACCTGTCTGGCCAGGACAATTCTGGAGCACTGGGGAATGATGGAGTGCAACTTGACCTTGAGGCTGGCTGACTGCCAGGCAAACCCATCCCAGGACTTGGGGGTGGAAGGACTGTTGAAGCACAGCCTGCCCACTAGGACTGCTGGCCTCTGATTGACCTGCTGCAGGCTGTTGCAAAGAAGATGAAAGTAGGACAAGAAATAATAAGTTTAGGGAGATTTAGGAAATATTAGGAGATATTAGGAAAACCTTCTAACTCTAAGGATAGTAGGCTCTGGAATAGGCTTCCACGGCTTCCCCATTATTTGAGGTTTTAAAGAACAGGTTAGACAAACACCTGTCAGGGATGGTCTAGGTATACTTGATCCTGTCTTAGCACAGGGGACTGGACTAGATGACCTCTTGAGATCCTTTCCAGCCCTACATTTCTATAATTTCTATGATTTCTGTGTGGACTGGCTAATTTCCTCCAGCTCAGTATCCCAGTACTGGAGACCCATATGACAGTAGAGTATTCTTTGTCAGATTGTTATTGATTGCGTAGAATAAAACTTTGTTTATTTACCTCTCATATGCCATTGCTTCTCAAAGTACTTTACAGTATTATGTTAGAAACCAATAGCGAAATGATTGTAAAAATAAATATGGCAGCCCCTGTGTGCTCACATGAAGCCTTGAATATTGGTGAAGGACTCCTGTCCAGGAAACTGATTATTCCTTTCTCCTCTTGTAAACTGCCATGGGATCTTTAAATTCCACCTACAAAGCAATAAGTGACTTACAGAAATAAATGTCAGTTTTGCAAATTTTTTGGAGCACAGTGCCTCCAACATAGTAAGTGTTACTGATACATGGTGTTTCAGAGTAGCAGCCGTGTTAGTCTGTATTCGCAAAAAGAAAAGGAGTACTTGTGGCACCTTAGAGACTAACAAATTTATTAGAGCATAAGCTTTCGTGAGCTACAGCTCACTTCATCGGATGCATTTGGTGGAAAAAACAGAGGAGAGATTTATATACACACACACAGAGAACATGAAACAATGGGTTTATCATACACACTGTAAGGAGAAAAGGAGTACTTGTGGCACCTTAGAGACTAACAAATTTATTAGTTATTTATTAGTTAGTCTCTAAGGTGCCACAAGTACTCCTTTTCTTTTTGCGAATACAGACTAACACGGCTGCTACTCTGAAAACTGTAAGGAGAGTGATCACTTAAGATAAGCCATCACCAACAGCAGGGGGGGGAAGGAGGAAAACCTTTCATGGTGACAAGCAGGTAGGCTAATTCCAGCAGTTAACAAGAATATCAGAGGAACAGTGGGGGGTGGGGTGGGAGGGAGAAATACCATGGGGAAATAGTTTTACTTTGTGTAATGACTCATCCATTCCCAGTCTCTATTCAAGCCTAAGTTAATTGTATCCAGTTTGCAAATTAATTCCAATTCAGCAGTCTCTCGTTGGAGTCTGTTTTTGAAGCTTTTTTGTTGAAGTATAGCCACTCTTAGGTCTGTGATCGAGTGACCAGAGAGATTGAAGTGTTCTCCAACTGGTTTTTGAATGTTATAATTCTTGACGTCTGATTTGTGTCCATTCATTCTTTTACGTAGAGACTGTCCAGTTTGGCCAATGTACATGGCAGACGGGCATTGCTGGCACATGATGGCATATATCACATTGGTAGATGCGCAGGTGAACGAGCCTCTGATAGTGTGGCTGATGTGATTAGGCCCTATGATGGTATCCCCTGAATAGATATGTGGACAGAGTTGGCAACGGGCTTTGTTGCAAGGATAGGTTCCTGGGTTAGTGGTTCTGTTGTGTGGTGTGTGGTTGCTGGTGAGTATTTGCTTCAGATTGGGGGGCTGTCTGTAAGCAAGGACTGGTCTGTCTCCCAAGATCTGAGAGAGCGATGGCTCGTCCTTCAGGATAGGTTGTAGATCCTTGATGATGCGTTGGAGAGGTTTTAGTTGGGGGCTGAAGGTGATGGCTAGTGGCGTTCTGTTATTTTCTTTGTTGGGTCTGTCCTGTAGTAGGTGACTTCTGGGTACTCTTCTGGCTCTGTCAATCTGTTTCTTCACTTCAGCAGGTGGGTATTGTAGTTGTAGGAATGCATGATAGAGATCTTGTAGGTGTTTGTCTCTGTCTGAGGGGTTGAAGCAAATGCGGTTATATCGTAGCGCTTGGCTGTAGACAATGGATCGAGTGGTATGATCTGGATGAAAGCTAGAGGCATGTAGGTAGGAATAGCGGTCAGTAGGTTTCCGATATAGGGTGGTGTTTATGTGACCATCGCTTATTAGCACCGTAGTGTCCAGGAAGTGGATCTCTTGTGTGGACTGGTCCAGGCTGAGGTTGATGGTGGGATGGAAATTGTTGAAATCATGGTGGAATTCCTCAAGAGCTTCTTTTCCATGGGTCCAGATGATGAAGATGTCATCAATGTAGCGCAAGTAGAGTAGGGGCATTAGGGGACAAGAGCTGAGGAAGCATTGTTCTAAGTCAGCCATAAAAATGTTGGCATACTGTTTAGTATAAAGAGCATACATGATAAAGGTATACAAAATAAAACATGATTTAGAGAGGAGGTAAATAGGAAAGGCCAATTTACCCTTCCTCATAATAAAAGCGAGGAGACAATCAGTAAAACTCAAAGGCAACAAATTTAACACTGATAAAAGGAAAAACTTTAAATAATTTCTATTAACCTCATGGGACAAATGTTTTTGCAAACCGAAATTCAGTTACATGAATGCCTGCTGAAAAGTAAAGGGGTTTCAAATAATCACACAGTGCATTTACAATTTAATCAAATATTCAAAAAAATTCAGTATTTACCCAGCTCCAATCAACATATGTGTGTATATCTATATTTATAGAGCTATCAATGGCACCGTCACGCTTTACAGAGCATGGTGATGCGCGGATGAATTCTTCGCTGAGTCCAATGCACGAATCACAGTTCCGTGCATAGGTAGGGCACACCCATGCACTAGCAATGCTCTGAATCTGAGTAGCAGATTCTTTCCTCCTCTGACACGGATCAACACAAAGCTTGATCCAGTCCACCTTGCAATGCCTCTCTGTGGGTCCTTCGTGAGCTTCAGAGTACAACACACTCTCTTCTGGAACCTGTAATCCAGCATTTGCTTGATGTGCCCAAGCCACCTGAGACTTTTCTTACTAATCAATGTTCCCATGAATGACATACCAGCACAATTTAACACTTCCACATTTGTCACCCTATCTTGCCATCTTATTTGAAGAATTTTATGTAAGCATCTGATATGAAAACTGCTTAGTCTTTTGGTATGTTTGGTGTAAGTCATGCATGTTTCTGAACCATATAGAAGAATGGATAACACACATGAGGTTCAATAAGGATAAGTGCAGGGTCCTGCACTTAGGATGGAAGAATCCAATGCACCGCTACAGACTAGGGACCGAATGGCTCGGCAGCAGTTCTGCGGAAAAGGACCTAGGGGTGACAGTGGACGAGAAGCTGGATATGAGTCAGCAGTGTGCCCTTGTTGCCAAGAAGGCCAATGGCATTTTGGGATGTATAAGTAGGGGCATAGCGAGCAGATCGAGGGACGTGATCGTTCCCCTCTATTCGACACTGGTGAGGCCTCATCTGGAGTACTGTGTCCAGTTTTGGGCCCCACACTACAAGAAGGATGTGGATAAATTGGAAAGAGTACAGCGAAGGGCAACAAAAATGATTAGGGGTCTAGAGCACATGACTTATGAGGAGAGGCTGAGGGAGCTGGGATTGTTTAGTCTGCAGAAGAGAAGAATGAGGGGGGATTTGATAGCTGCTTTCAACTACCTGAAAGGGGGTTTCAAAGAGGATGGCTCTAGACTGTTCTCAATGGTAGCAGATGACAGAACGAGGAGTAATGGTCTCAAGTTGCAATGGGGGAGGTTTAGATTGGATATTAGGAAAAACTTTTTCACTAAGAGGGTGGTGAAACACTGGAATGCGTTACCTAGGGAGGTGGTAGAATCTCCTTCCTTAGAGGTTTTTAAGGTCAGGCTTGACAAAGCCCTGGCTAGGATGATTTAACTGGGACTTGGTCCTGCTTTGAGCAGGGGGTTGGACTAGATGACCTTCTGGGGTCCCTTCCAACCCTGATATTCTATGATTCTATGATTCTATGATTCTATGTCTCATAAATATGGATTTTCACTACATATAGCCAGTAAAATATTTAATAGTGTAAAACCATAAATTTGGTTAAACATTAATTTGGTTAATTATTATTTTATTAATAAGATTATGAACAATAGTAGTTTTCAAAGGCTTTCTGTTAATCTACATTACCATTTTCAACATATTATTTTTCTACACTGTATTCTGTTGCCAGCTATCCCATTGGGAATTTTGCCTGAATGGAGGCTTGAGGACTCCTAGATTATATTGCAATAAGATTGAATCATTCATGCACTTCCAAATTACAACTTGATGTCTCTCATTTTTCCTAGAACACTATAATGTATGGATAATTTTATCTAAAATGAAATCTCTCAACATATTCCTTATTTTCTTTAGAGATTATCCTTTTAGAAAACGGTGTGTTTCTTCTGATCTTCTGGTACTATCAAAGCTAAGAAATGCCTGAGGGTATTTCTGAATCTGATGATGTTATGATCATTAGATTCTTCATAGTTGTTTATGAATTTGTAACATATTTTCCTTACTGTTTTATTTTCAGTGACTAACTTTAGAATAGCCTCTGATCATATTAGATGTTTAGTGAAGTAAAAGAAAAAGGAACATGCACATTTCCTTAGCCCCTTGGCAATTTTTATGACAATCAGTATCACTAAATCTCCCCATGACATGACTAATGGTCAAGCTTTCATAGTGACTTCATTTATCTGCATAAGTAGTATTAAATCTATTGATATTGTCTCAGTTTGCATGGTCTACAATAGCTTATTGTTAATGCTTTCCCCATGCCTACTTTTCATCTCAATGCAGAGTATCAATTTTGCTAGTTGATCTTCATATCATACTCCATTCTCTGGACATATTGGCTGAGCTTTCAGTGGGAGGCCTGGTGACAACCATGTCAATGTTATTTATGAGATTCATGTGGCTAAATCCTACCTTATTTATCTCAGTCTGTTCACTTAATATCACCACAGCTTCCTTCCATCTTGCTCACTCTCCTGTGTTTTTGAAATACTTTGCTTTTGTATACAAGTCATTTTGTTGGTTGTAGGAACTTTTGGTAATCTGTTTTATCGCATTTCTTTTAATGCCATATGCTTGCACTGCTGGATTTTGGATTTCCTTGGGTATTTGTAGAGGCAGTGAAATGACATTATTTTCCCTGATTTGTATAGTTGCTTGCATTCTCCTGCTTTATTCTTTTTTTGTTTTAACAGTTCCCCTTTGGGTTATCCCAAGTATTCTGTGCTTTTGTAAGGCTCCTTTAAATTATAGTTTCAAACATTTGAAAGGCATGTTATTTCTTTAGCTCTGTGAATCAGCCTTTCAGATCCATTCATAGTAAAGGATGGAATAACAGTTAGTGCCAAGGAATTTGAAGTGTCTGTGTTGCAACAATTAACTATTAAATTAACTGGAGAGCAGCTTGTCCATGTACAACAACCAGCTAACGATAGATGGTTCTATTAGGATGAGCAACCAAAAGTGTATTGTTAATTCAGGAGGTAGCACTATTCCCCCTGAGTCATTACTGAACTAATCACTCAGCATAGTGTAAGATGGTGCTCTTTTTTCCTCAAGTGCCATCTTTTGGATGGGACATAATGATGAAATCCTGAACTTTGGGGCTATTAAAAGATCCCATCAGACTATTTGTGAGAATAAGGGTGCTAACCTTGGAGTCCTGTGTGAGCAGATTCCAGTATGAGCAATTATTGGACCTGGGTGATCACAGCAAACATTTCCCCATTTCCCCATGATTATTCACTTAAATTTTAAAAGCATTTGCCTTGGTCAAGCCTGCACCATTTTTATGTTCAGATTCTGTGAGCACTGACATGATTAAGTGTTATTGGCATACATGCTTATGCAAGCGAGCATTCAGCTCACATGCTGGGTATTTGTGAACAGCAATTTTTAAATTTGCCCTGGAAATATTTACACTTTGGGGTGTGAAAGTGTATGCGGAGGAGTTAGGTTGAAAACTAAGAGAGAATAATCAAACCAATTTAAAACAAAACAACAAACAAATGAGAAGCAATGAGAAGGTGAGATCACCTAGGCTAGGAATAGACTTTCAACAACCATAGCATTCCTACCAAGCATGATTTCTGGGTTTTGGCATGGCTGGATTGGGAAGAGTGTGGACGCTTTGGATATGTCTACACTGCAGATGAACATCTGTGGCTGACTCAGGCTTGCAGGGCTTGGGCTAAGGGGCTCTTTAATTGTGGTGTAGATGCTCAGGCTTGGGCTGGATCCTAGACTCTGGAAGGTCCCAGTGTAGATAGCCAGAATGACTTGTTGCAGCAGCTTCAGACCAGGTTAGCGTGGGGATGCTGACCCATCCTCTGCAGGAAGAAGGGAGACTCTTTAGGTCCGCACCAGCGCAGGAAAAGCCCTCTTTACCTGGACCAGGCAGAGCAGCACCCACCCTCTCAACCACGGAAATAGTTAAATATCAGGTTTTGTCATGAGCTGCTGTGGGCAATATGCTAGTTGCTCCTTTCTTAGGGGGCTGGGAAGGAATTTTTTCCTTCATTGCCAGATTGGGCAAGGTGAGGTAGGGTTTTTTGTCTTCCCCAGAGTAGGATTGTGACTTAGTGTGGGCAAACATAAAATGGGGGTTAGGCTATGATATCGCAACTCATTATGTAAGTGTGGGGCGGCTGTCGAGTGCAGATACTCTGTAGGGAAGGAATATAGCAATCAGATAAAATGGATTAGTAAAGAATTTAAAGGAGGCATTTTTTAAAGGAGTGGAAACAGGGAATGTTTGTAGTCTCCTTTAATCTTCTCCTTTATAGTCCTCCTTATCCCTCATTCAAGATGTGGGGTGGTGAGGTCCCAGCAGCGAGTTGGCTGGGGACCAGAATGGGTAAACGGGGAGGGCTGTGTAAAATATTATGGAATTTCCTGCACTGTACGCTTTTATCTGCCAGGTACTCCCTACATTTAGGAATAAAGTTGCAGCCTAATTAAACCACATCCTATGTCTCATGGTCCTTCTTCTGGTATAGCCAGACAAAGAGATATCCTAGACTTCTGGTGGGCCAGCTAGGATGAGTTGTCCTCCTCCTCCTGCTGCTGCTAAGATCTGTTATATCTATGGTGTCCCCCAATGGGGCACTTTCTGGAGATGAGGGTAGTTATGAATGAGCTTTGTTTAAGCTTCAAATGACTCAACCAATTGGACCTTCACTGCTATCTTCGGGCAACTGCTCCATAGTCTGATATTCCTCAGAGTTAAGGAATATTTCCTGTTGTTCAGCCTAGATTCTCTTTGATTAATTTCATCCCTTTACTCCTAGTTATGTGAAATGAATCAGTCTCCATAGACAGATTTCCATGCGACAAAACACTCCACCAGAACTAGCATGCTTGTTTGCTGCCTCAGCAGAAAGGCCAAAAATTGAATTCAATTAACTGTAATGTGAGTCATCTGTGTAACTAAAGGCATATCTGGGCTCAGGTTATTGAATTTAACTAGGTTGCTACAGTTTTGCATGAAGGAGACACAGTGGAACATATCTATGCTGGTTTGTATTTCTTCATTTCTTTATCATTCACAAACCTAGCTGGAGTAACCATTGTTAGTTCTAATTGTCTTGTCTGAGACCATCCCTAAATACTATCTTTCATGATTGCCTCTCAAAGTGTAATTGCAGTTTTAGATGCACAATGCCAACTGAAAATAACCATGATGAACAAAGTCAATCAGATAAATATTAGTAAAATCAATGCCATCTTTATCTTATATAAATGAGAAAGTTGTAGCAATTATATAACATCCTAAAATTGAGCAACAATAGTATGGCAATCATATTAATGTACTCAAAATGTTTAAGACTACGGGGAAGTCATGCATCTAATTATGTTTACTCACAGGAGTTTTAAATACAGAGGAAGATAAGACTGTCTAGTAGTAATAATAGGGGTCAATATTCCTTGATTTTATTCTCAACTCTGCTATGACTTCACATTGCTTCAGTTTATTCATCTGCAATATATGTAATGTAACACCTCATTATTTTTTCCTAGTAATATTCTTGATGTGCTAGGTGATTTCCAAACAAAGTAGTGATCACAATCTTGCACTGAGGAGTATTGTGCAGCTTAATTTGTGTTTGTGTTTGTAAGATACTTTGAGATGATGCTATGTTGAAAGGAGTGGTTTATATTAGCGGAAAGTACTGCTGGTGTTTATGAAAAAAGTAGCTAATGATACTTATAATGTAACCATAAGGCCTTCTGTTTAGACTTTCTTTTTTGATAGGATTAACAAAGTAATCCGTCTAATAATGTACACTCATTTTGTGCACTAAATTACATTCTATCTGCCTGTAATATAATAAAACTAGCATAACCTGAATATTTTAAAGAATAACTAACTTTTTATTCATCTGGATATTCCCCATTAAAATTGCTGCATTTTTTGTCATGGCTGTCATGTAGGTAATGGATTCCATGATTTTTATGCTTTTAAAAAAAACTATGATTTAAGCTATTCTGTGATTTTTGTTTTCTTGGGTCAGTGGATGTGTGAATCCTGGATGTGATAGGAACAGCTGAATCAGTTTCATTAGAGACCTTGAAAGCTGCTATGACAAACCACAAAGCTGCTGTGACAAACAAGGCTCTATAGGACAATAATACAAAACAGGAGCTCCAAAAAAAAAAAAAAAAGTGATTCAGAGGATCAGATCAAAGAACTCTGTAAGAGATGCAATTCTTCTAGGAGTGAGGTTTCTTCTTCCATAAGGTGTGGGAAAAAAAGACTTTCAAAAATGTGGAATTAAGCCCAGATCCTGCAAAAACTTATGCACACACTTAACTTCTGAGACTACTCACGTGCATAAGTATGTTTGGGATCATCACTTTAGTCTGGCCTTAGAATGGTCACCTGAGGTATGACAATAACTATATTCATATATAGTGTATGTCAACTGTTCTCACAGCACAAGCACATTCTAGTTAACTCAGTTCCAGTTATTCCCAGCAAAACTGGAAAACAAAGGTTATTTTGGGTTATATCTGGGATATGTATACTATTTTCAACAAAATAACTAGAAATGTTGCCCTTTTCATCACAGCCACCCCATGATTTTTCCTAATAAAAGGCTACAAAAAGCCAGACCCTGTATCTATTAACATACATAATGGACACCTCATCTAAAGCATGGATAGATAATTCACAAAAGTTAAGTTGATGCTTTGATGCTACAGAATCTAAAATTAATTTTCTTAAACCACAGTTAATGACATTTCATTTGCTCAACTTTGAGATGTAGTATGAGCACAGCTGTTCCTTCTGAAGAACAGGCTGTGATCATATGTAGGTTCTTTCCTACCTTTCACTGAGAAAACAAACAAGGCAGTTTCCCCCTCCCCCCTTTTTTTGCCTGTGAAGCTTAAACAGATATTCATCTCTGATGAGGGGCAATATGGAAATAAATCACTCTTCTAATGGAACAGTCAGTGAAGAGTCCACCTTCATTTAGCAAATAGTCCTTATTGGCAGGATCTCAGCAACAAGCAAAGTACTGGAATCTTAAATAATTTTACATTTTGTAAATTGCACAATACACCTGGTAGAGTGAATAGTGCAGCTACATAATTGGTTAAGCAGTAGTACTTAGTTTAATCCTGAGTGGGTTAGTGAAGCATGGATATTGTGAAAGCACTGGAATCATTGGAGACTGGCCCCTGCCATGTGGCAAAGCTCTAACCTTTTGTAATGTTGACCCATGTCTGCAACCGGCACCAAGAAATAAAGATCAGTCTTTATCAAAGGAAGAATGGTCTTGTGGTTAAGATATTGGATTGGGACTCGGAGGATCTGGGTATAGATCCCAGCTTTGCCACAGACTTCCTCTGTAACCTTGGCAAATCATTTGATCTCTCTATGCCTCAATTCTAACCGTTCTATAAAATAGGGATAATATTTCCCCACTGCACAGGGGTATTGTGAGGTTGAATCCATTAATAGTGTGAGGCACTAAGGTACTATGGTGATGGGAGCAAGGTAGTATATACGTATGTGTGTGTGTGTGTATGTATATATACACTGTGACAGAGTCAGACCAGAAGGATATAAGAGAGTGGTGGAAGGCAGGTATGTCAGCCTCAGGATGAGCAGATCCCTGTTCCCTGGATAGCCAAACAAAGGCTACTCCAGGCCAATCAAGACACCAGATGCCAATTAAACAATTAAGGTCATTAGGCTAATGAAGACAGGTAGAACCAATCAAGGTCTCACTCAGACTGCTTAAAAGCTCTCCTTGGGAGAGTCTAGGTGAAAGGAGTTAGAAGTAGCATTGCTGCACCCTGAGGTAAGGGTGAAGCTAGGAAGAGGGGACTATGGGGGGAAGTGGCCCAGGGAATCAAAGCAGCATTTAGCAGTGGAGGGAAAGCCACAAAGAGCTGCTACCCTTAGGGTCCCTGGGCTGGAACCTGGAGTAGAGGACAGGCCTGGGTTCCCCCCACATACTCTACAGAGATCCCCTTGAGAGGGGAAGCAAGGCTCGGTCCATTCAGGAGGGTGAACTGTGCCTACTGAGCTCTATGGAGCAACAAAGACTGTGGGGTATTTCCCCTTTCCATCTCCCATACCGGCCTGTGATGAAAGTAACTCAATAGGCTATGACTCTGGCCACTACACTGTGAAAGGAAGGTCACATTGGGGCCTTAGTGAGTTTCTGTAGCCCCTGGATCCACCAGGAAGTGTGGGACCTACAATTACAGGCTCAGAAATTTGTCACAATACACATGTATATTATATATGAGAAAGAGAGAGAGAAACACACACAGAGCAGAGGTGAAAATAAGCCGGTACGCCACGGTCTGGCATACCTGCAAGAACCAGGCCCTTTAAATTAGCTCCAGAGCCCTGCTGCTGGAGCCCTGGGGTAATGGCTGCAGGGCTCTGGCAGCTATTTAAAGAACCTGGGGCTCCCCTCTTCTACTGTTCTGGCCCTTTAAATAGCCGCCAGAGCCCTGGGGAAGCGGCGGGGCTCCAGCGGCGATTTAAAGGACTGGGGCGGCAGAGGCAGGGGAGCCATGGGCCTTTTAAATAGGCCCCGGAGTCCTGGGGTAGCGGGGACTCCAGCTGCCTCCGCTGCCCCAGTCCTTTAAATAGCCACTGGAGCCCTGCCACTTCCCCAGGGCTCCAGCAGCTATTTAAAAGGCTGGGGCAGTAGAAGCGGGGAGCCGCAGGCCCTTTAAATAGCCCCCAGAGCCCCAGGCTGCTGCTGCTACCCTGGTGTGGGGGCACTTACCTTACATGGTGGGTTGGGGCTGGCTCTGACCCCCTCAACCCCGCCCCTTCCGGGAGCCAGAGCTGGCCCCAGTGTACCGGTAAGTCACTTGACTTACTTTCACCCCTGACACAGAGGCTTAATTAACATCAGTGTATTAATTTTAATGGCATCCATACATATTAAAATTGATACACTGATGTTAATTAAGCCAGTTTTTCTATTTCAAGTATTGTTAATGGCTTTATTGGAATCAAAGTACTGACGGTTATTAATGAGAGTATAGCAGCTAAGAGTAAGGTGGTTTTGGTGAGTTAAAGGGATTGATTCTAATTTCATTTAGCGCACAAGACAGCTCAATGGGAATCTTCTTTTCCTTGGCTTTAATAATAGCTCAATCAGACCCTTCCACCATTATAAATCCAGAGTAACTCAGATGAGAACTCCATTATAGAATCTGGTAGCAAGACTACATTAAATGGTCTCTGTCCAGTTAAATCACACTTCTGCCTGGTATTTTACCTACTGTTGTTACAAATAATGACCAGGCTGACTACAATTGAAAGAAATTGGAGATAACAAATAGTTTTCTATATGCTTACTCTTTGTGCATTTGATAGCACTCTCTCTTTATGGTCAGGTAATTAGCTAGTTTCTCCTTTTGTCTGTGTAGGTCTTTTCATGCAACAATGGAGGAAAATATTTTAAAAAATCAGGAAAATATTATTATAAAATTGGCAGGAGGGACTCTGGGAGCTGTGTAGGACCTGAAATTTTTTTAGTTGATTAGATTAAAAGATGATGTTATCCTTTTAATCATCTAGAGTTGGTACTGAGCCAAACAGATGGTATGATCATGCCAGTTATCTGAAAAGATAGCCAAACATAGCTAATGTACATTAAATCTTTAGCAGAAGAAAAATACATTTACACTGGCTTTAGGCCCCTTTACATTGCCAGAGTTGTGTCAAGGGGCCTTAATGTGAATGAGAACCAGCCCAGTGGAGTCTTGGGCAACGATGTAAGTATTAAATCAGCAATAGGTAGCTGTTTCTTAGGCAGAGCTACCTGAACCAGCAGGTTTCAGAGTAGCAGCCGTGTTAGTCTGTATTCGCAAAAAGAAAAGGAGTACTTGTGGCACCTTAGAGACTAACAAATTTATTAGAGCATAAGCTTTCGTGAGCTACAGCTCAGATGCATCAGATGAAGTGAGCTGTAGCTCACGAAAGCTTATGCTCTAATAAATTTGTTAGTCTCTAAGGTGCCACAAGTACTCCTTTTCTGAATCAGCAGTAACTTCTGTAATAGGAATACTTATAAAGCTTGCATAGGACAACAGTTGTGGATGTGACTTGATCTGGAAGGAATCATAAGAAGCTGTATTGCCACCTTCAACCATTTAAAAATCATAACTCAGGCCCCAAAAAATCATGAGATTGGCTGAAGAGTAGTATCACAAGATTTTTAAACATAATATATTTTTTCTGTTACCTTCTGGTTGCTGAGCCTTTGGGGTTATATTAACTTCACATTTCAAACTTTTCTCTGCAACCAGGAGGGCTAGGAACATTCTGGTTTTTTTTTTTTTTAAAAAATGAAAGCTGAGCTTCTTATGCGGTCTCTTTATTCCAGCAGCTGGGGCTTTAAGAAAATACGCAATATCACAGGACTCACAAGAAAACCACAAGAGTAGGCAAAACTGAGATGTGACCAAAACATTTATTTTCACTTGGTATATAAAAACTATCATTTTGAGTGTCTGACTGGTTCCATTTTAATTTCATTTGTCAGTTCCATAATCATGGTAATGATTTTTACCATTTTAAAATGAAGTTTACTTTATAACATAGAGAATCACAGCTATTTAGTGGATGGTGAAATATTTAATGTTTTTTTCTCATCTATATTTGTTAGATTGAAATGTAATATTGTTGTTTTATTATATGTCAGTTTGCTTGGAGTGCTTTGAAAAATGCATATCTGTTGCAACACTAAAAACGTGGTATCATGAACTGAAATCTATATATTTCACTGGTAATAATATAGCACCACATTAATTATTATTATTTATTTATAGTGTCTAGGAGCCTCTATCAGAGATCTGGGCTCCATTGTGCAAGCCATGTACAAATAAAAACACAGTTCCTGCACTGAAATGCTATAATCTCAGTATAAAAGTGTCAAATTGAAGCTCAACTGTGAACTATATGACTTGCTTTTCATCAAATAAAAATTACCTAACTTTCAAACACAATGATTGCAGATTGCTCTCAATATTTAATAAATGAAAGATCCCGGCAATAAATATACTCTTTATTTTCTGCCCAGAACAATATTGATTGATCCTGCATTTCTCAAAATAACTGAATTCTTGCACCAATAATATACCACTATTTCTGTCATCCTAAAATGATCCCAGATGGACATACCAAATCAGGTATGAACCTTTTCTTGATTCATTTATATTCTTTAATAAGCTAATATTGGACTTCAGCCAGTGATTTCTGTCAGATTCATGTGTATGATCCTTCTAAAGCACATTCAAAATTCTCAGATAAATCTCCTGTTTGAACTGTCAGCAAGTGCACTGCGCAAAAACAGTGTACACAACATTTCAAATATAGGGCAATTAAAATCACATTTACTTTAACCCTTTTTTTCATTACTGCCGTATATAGGTGCTATGAAAGTGATGGAAAACTGAACAGATCTGCTCCGCCCAGGACAATTGCATAACACAATCTTGACCTTCTTCAGAAAAGCATTTTTGTTATGCTGAATGCTTCCTCAGCCTTCCAAAAACATGTGCAACTTATTTGTCCTTGAGGTCAACTAGAAAGGTTCTGCTCTAATGAAGACTTAGTAGCATTTTAGATATAGTAGAGGCAAGGGACACTTCATTTGCAGTTTTAAGTTGCCACTGAAGACTGGTTTTATTCATTATCAGTACGGCTTGTGGGAAATTTGTTTCAGAACATACATTTGAGTCGTTCAGGGTTAATTTTAGCTAGTGGTGAGACCCTGAAATCTTTACATATTTTTTCTCTTTAGAGATGTCCAAGGTTCTCTTGTTTTACAGTTGCAGTTCTTCCTCTGTGAAATTGGGATGTGTGCATATAACAGTCAGTTTCCATGAAGACAGATCACTCTCTGTACAAGGTCAAGCCTCCATAAGTCCATGATTTTTGGTAGACACATAAGTCAAAAATGACAGAAGACAATCACCTTAGAGTCCCTTGGCTGTCTAGTTTGCCTAAGCCTTTCAGAGCCATATCATCTCTTTTAGAGAATTTTTGCAACATGCAGAAATAATTTGGGAAGGGACAAAAAACCAAAATCCAAACAAATAAAAAACGCCAATAAAGGGGAACTTAAGGAACAAAAATGGTTTGAAAATATTTTGCAGAAGTCGCTGTAAAATAATGTGATCTAGAAATGTGGGGGCATTTAAGGAGACGCCTTATTTCTCTCTTTTTCACTTATAGTTACTCTGACTATTTTGATATTAAGAGCTTGATATTGAGGGATGCTGAGGATCAACACAGCTCATGTGAACCTCAATATGAGCTGCAGGTGTTTAGCACCCCTGAAAATCAGCCTAAAATGTGACACTTCTCCAATGCTCAGCCTTCATTACTGGGGCCAGATTTTTATAAGAGCTTAGCTCCCATTTATGCACCTAAAGAAGGGCCTGAATTTCTAATGTGCTCATCAGCCAGCAGCTCCCTCTGTGACAGTTATGACCAGAGTTTTCAAAAGATCTCATCATGCTCAGCTCAGCTCTTTTGAAAATCTTGCCTTAACTGTGTAATTGTAACTGAACTTCTTTGAAGTATAGTATTTAGATCCAGGAGTGAGGGAAATTTCATATGGTTCACTTGCAACATTCCCCCCAGATTATTCCTATATGAAATGAGTAGAGGGTTTTCCTCCAGAATCTAGAGATGCCCCAAGATATATATGGATCCACTGGAAGACCTCTGTGCCCCTTGAA
This sequence comes from Dermochelys coriacea, assembly GCF_009764565.3. Lineage (NCBI taxonomy): Eukaryota > Metazoa > Chordata > Testudines > Dermochelyidae > Dermochelys > Dermochelys coriacea. Next base: position 17,903,740 of record NC_050079.1, on the reverse strand, counting down.
GCTCCTCGACTGTGCAGCTCCAGTGAAACCATCTGCCAGGGATTTCTCCATGCACCAATTCCCCTTGAATCCTTCCTAAAATGGGTTTCCCAGCATGAACAGCCTGAATTTCAAAGTTAACACACAGCCTGAAGCTTTGTTAATTTCTCAGTGGATTTATTCAGGGAGTTGAAGGCATAGTCAGCAATCCAAAGAGTTGATGGGCCTCATTCTGTAGTCCTTACCCAAACAAAACTCCCATTGGGCCAGTTATGCTTCCATTAATGACAAAGTAAAAGTCCAATTTAAGTTAATAAGACCACATTTGCACCAATAGAAGTTTTGTCGGCGGGGGGCGGGGGGGGGAAGCAGGATTGGGCTTTATTTATGGCAAAGCAAAAAATAATTACTAGAGCTGCTGGTTGAAAAGTGTAAATTGTTTATAATGAAAAATTTTCATTTAAAAGTTCTTACAATTTTTTAAAGTTATTTGATGACCACCCCTCCAAAAATTCCCCCCAAAATGGGGGAAAAAAAGGTTTTTAATTGAAAACCCAGACATTTTTCAATGAAATGGTCAAGAAAGCTGTTTTCAAGGGATAGTTACCAGCAAAATTTTCAACAATTTTACAAGCGTAAAAAATGTCTGAACCTCCTCCCTCAAAAAACAACCCTTCCCCCAAACCAAACAAGAAAGGCAACAAAAACCCAAAACACAAAAGACAAAAACTCAACAAAATCTTTGTGGAACAACCTGGTAAATCACTTCTTATAGGGAAGAAACACTGCATGAAAAGCAGTTTAATTCTCAATAATAGAATTATTGGTGAAAGTAAGTGAATAATTTAACATTTAAATTTCATTTTAAAAATCCACTATGATTGTGGTCTTTTCCTTTTTACTATTTAGCAGAATACAGTTGCATCACTCAGTAAATTTAATCATTTAATCAAATGCTTCAGTCCTTGAATGTTAACTAGAACTCACAGGAAAGAATGACCTAAATGTGTAAATATAATTAGTCTAGCTATTATAAACCAAATGCTTCATAAGCCTAGTACATACAGCAACTGAAAGATCTGATTTGTTTGTTTTTATGACTCCTGAAGTAAAGAGAATTTGCAACGGTTACACTAACTTGACTTATCTGTAAAACGAACCCATATTACAAATGTTGGTTTATAGTTTTAATATGTTGCAATTAATTTACAGTTACAGCTAATTAGAAACGGAAGTACTAATTGATTATTATATGAAAAAATGGCATTGGCTTTGAAAAGGCACTTATATAACTTAATATGCATTCTAAAGATTGCACAGTGAAACAAAGGGTAGGCTCTGGCAACAAATGCACTGTCAGAAACTAAAGATTCACTGACTATATGTATTTTTTAGTTCATTAGCTCAAAGAGACTAACATTTATGTGGCAATTTCCTGCCATAAATACAGGGATAGTGCTAAGGGTTTAGTTCTCGGGAGAGTTGTCTCCATTTTATATGTTCACTGTGTGATATCTCTGTGGTTTATTTTTTTCCAGTGTCACATGGTCATTGCTTGCTGATCTGAGTTAGCCTTACTAGGAAAAAAGTCATCCAGAATAAAATAAGAAATCTATTTTGTGTTAACGTTATATTGCAAATGGTGCTGGTTGAACATAATAAAGCCTGAAATAGAAGTGGAAATGGTAAAACCTGGTGTGGAGAATAGAGGGAGTTATGTGTATTATTTTTTATAAATATTATATGCCCCTCATCTTATCTTTGTGATATTCTTATGCGTGATTGCATAGAGTGAAATCAAAGGAAGCTGAAAGAAAGAAGCAAACAGGAAGAGAAAAAATGGCAAAGATAACAGGTTTCAGAGTGGTAGCCATGTTAGTCTGTATCAGCAAAAAGAATGAGGAGTACTTGTGACACCTTAGAGACTAAAAATTTATTTGAGCATAAGTTTTCATGGGCTAAAACCCACTTCATCGGGTGCATGAAATGGAAAATACAGTTGGAAGATATACATATTCACAGAGAACATGAAAAAATGGGTGTTGCCATACCCACTATAAGAGAGTGATCAGTTAAGGTGAGCTATTATCAGCGGGGAGGGAAGAAAATACAAACAAATCTTTTGTAGTGATAATCAGGATGGCCAATTTCCAACAAGAAGGTGTGAGTAACAGTAATAGGAAAAAATAAGCATGTGGAAATAGTTTTACTTTGTGTAATGACCCATCCACTCCCAGTCTTTATTCAAGCCTAAGTTAATGGTGTCCAGTTTGCAAATTAATTCCAATTCAGCAGTTTCTTGTTGGAGTTTGTTTTTGAAGTTTTTTTGTTGTAGTTTTGCCACTTTTAGGTCTGTAATCAAGTGACCAGGGAGGTTGAAGTGTTCTCCGACTGGTTTTTGAATGTTATAATTCTTGATGTCTGATTTGTGTCCATTTATTCTTTTACGTAGAGACTGTCCAGTTTGACCAATGTACATGGCAGAGGGGCATTGCTGACACATGATGGCATAGATCACATTGGTAGATGCGCAGGTGAACGAGCCTCTGATAGTGTGGCTGATGTGATTAGGTCCTATGATGGTGTCCCCTGAATGTTGACAGAGTTGGAAATGGGCCATCCTGATTATCATAACAAAAGGGTTTTTTTTGTTCTCCCCCACCCCCGCTGATAATAGCTCACCTTACCTGATCACTCTCTTTATAGTGGGTACGGCAACACCCATTTTTTCATGTTCTCTGTGTGTGTGTGTGTGTGTGTGTATAGATCTATATCTTCCTACCGTATTTTCCACTGCATGCATCCGATGAAGTGGGTTTTAGCCCACGAAAGCTTATGCTCAAATAAATTTGTTAGCCTCTAAGGTGCCACAAGTACTCCTTGTTCTAATGGCAAAGATAGGCTGCTATTATAAGGAATACCAAGGGGGAAGCAATGGGAAAGCTATTAAGTGGGAAAATCCCTGGTCTGATGCCCACTAGGATCTTCCCAGGCCCAGCATAGGATTAAAGTGTATACTAAATCCCCTAAAGGTAGCCTAGGTAGGAAAAAGAGGGTGAACAGGCTATCAGCAGGGACTGGAGGTAAGTTTTTAACAGAGACGTGGATTAAGCAAGACACCGCCTAACCTAGAGATTGATGTAACTAGGCTGAATGGAGATTACTAAAGTTTGCAGGAAAAGATTAAGGTGTAAGTAAGGGGAGATGTGTATAGGCCTTTTTAGTTTTATACCTTTGCTCTGTGTGCTTTATACCTTTGGGTGAAAAAATAAATAATGCTTTGTTTTGGAACAGCTGTTTCTGAGTCACTTTAGTCACAGGCTCCTTTGTGAAAAGGTTTCAGAGTAGCAGCCGTGTTAGTCTGTATTTGCAAAAAGAAAAGGAGTACTTGTGGCATCTTAGAGACTAACAAATTTATTAGAGCATAAGCTTTCGTGAGCTACAGCTCACTTCATCGGATGCATTTGGTGGAAAAAACAGAGGAGAGATTTATATACACACACACAGAGAACATGAAACAATGGGTTTATCATACACACTGTAAGGAGAGTGATCACTTAAGATGAGCCATCACCAGCAGCGGGGGGGGGGGGGGAAGGAGGAAAACCTTTCATGGTGACAAGCAAGGTAGGCTAATTCCAGCAGTTAACAAGAACATCAGAGGAACGGTGGGGAGTGGGGTGGGAGGGAGAAATACCATGGGGAAATAGTTTTACTTTGTGTAATGACTCATCCATTCCCAATCTCTATTCAAGCCTAAGTGTTGGAATTAATTTGCAAACTGGATACAATTAATTTAGTCTTGAATAGAGACTGGGAATGGATGAGTCATTACACAAAGTAAAACTATTTCCCCATGTTATTTCTCCCCCCCACCCCACCCCCCACCGTTCCTCAGATGTTCTTGTTAACTGCTGGAAATAGCCTACCTTGCTTGTCACCATGAAAGGTTTTCCTCCTCACCCCCCCCCCCCGCTGCTGGTTATGGCTCATCTTAAGTGATCACTCTCCTTACAGTGTGTATGATAAACCCATTGTTTCATGTTCTCTGTGTGTGTATATCAATCTCCCCTCTGTTTTTTCCACCAAATGCATCTGATGAAGTGAGCTGTAGCTCACGAAAGCTTATGCTCAAATAAATTGGTTAGTCTCTAAGGTGCCACAAGTACTCCTTTTCTTTTTGTGAAAAGGGTTACAGGTGCCAAACCCACTTGGGCCTGTTGGGTTAACATGGATGGTAAACAACAGTGCAGAGATTCAGTCTCAGAGTGACAGACCATGTGGTTCCACCCAGAGTGAGGTGCAGGAAATCAGAGGTGCACTCAAGAGGGACTGAAAGGGGTTTAAAGTGCAGCTTGCCTGTAACTATGACACCTGGACAGAAATTTCAATGGCAATTAGTAACTACAGCACTGTGAATACCTGATTTTTCAGTTTGGTGAATCAATTTTTTTTTTAAAATACCATTTTGATTGAATAAAAAGTTTCATTCAACTTGTAATGAAATGTTCTATTTTGTTTAGTTTTTGGTGTTTTACAAAATATTTTTTAACTAAACTGAAACAAACTTTGAAACAAAAATTTGCACTGAATCACAAAATCAAAATGTTTATTTAGAAAATGTTGAAATAAAATGTTTAGAGTTTTTCAGATTTTGTTTTAATCAAAACAGTTCAATTAATTTAATATGAATTCGCCAAATGTTTCAATCAATCTGAATCCTCATTTTTTTGCTGAAAAAATTGTCTGAAAAATTTTGCCCATCTTTTTTAGTAATGCTACAACTTTAGAGAGCTTCGGGAGTCGCATTTTTCATAACTAGATGCAATTAATTGTATGTGTTTAACCCAAAGTGTACATGGAAAATGGTTGTGTACATGCACAAAAGTCCACTTATAATTGGTACCCAACTGGCCATGTGCACACACTAATACTGTTTGTGTATATGTGCATTTTTATTATTATCTTCATTGAAGGGAAGTAAACATATGTTAGTTACAAAATGGTGAATTCAAAATTCCTTAATTACAATATACTTTAGTGGGAGATCACTCAAAAGTTTGGGTGTGAGAAGGGACATGAAATAGAAACTCTAATATATTAGTGACATGGATGGAGAGAGAGAGTCAGGCATTTTTGCAATCATTAATTTTCCCTGCACATCTTGCCTGTTTTATTCAGCATGAGAGAAACAGGGGTGTAATAAATTCTATTCCATGCTGGGCTGCCAAACTGAGGACAGGATTCTGGAACAGAGGTGCAAAGTTGAGATTGTTGCTGCAACAATCAAGAACCCCTTACAAGAACCCCTGTAAGGGAAATATAGGGATCTTCTGCATGGATTTTTTTCAGATTCAAAAGATGTGATAGTTCCTGGTGGGCTCTGGAAACGAACAAAATAATCAGATAATTATAGTTATAGAGAGATACTGGAGACCTTCACTCTGCTACTGAAAGTCTGCTTGACTCAGTCCACATGACTGCAGTGCAGCAGGAAGGGGGGAGCTTTTCAAATCAGACACTTAGTAAACCAGGGTCAGAGCCGTCCCTTGGGTAGGGCAGATCTGGGCAACTGCTCTGGGCCCAGCACTTCGGGGGGTCCCAGAAGACATAGGCCCAGGAACTAGGGGTGCAAAAGGTGCTGCAGCACCCCCAGGCTCCCGTCTGCCAGCCCCAGGCCCAGGGCTCTGCTGCCACCCCGCGCCTTGGGTCTCAGCTACCGCCCTGTGCTCTGAGGCCACCCCGCACCTGGGGATCCGTCCCACTGGCCCAGCCACTGATGCAGAGCAGGGACTCCAAGTTGGCGGGGGCTGATTTGTCTTGGGCCGCACACCCTCCTAGGGACGGCCCTGACCATGATAGTCTTTAGGGACCAATCTTCTCTATGCATCCAATAGCCTATGCAATAAAGGGAAATAGAGATACTGCCTAGCACATCCACCACATCCAAGACACTTGCATGACTACGCTCCTTTATCTCCTTCCATGCTCACTTCTGTGCCCTCTTCCATGTTTACCTTGTAAACTGGAGTAATAGTAATAGGATGAAATTTAATAGTGAGAAGTGTAAGGTTATGCATTTAGGGATTAATAACAAGAATTTTAGTTATAAGCTGGGGACACATCAATTAGAAGTAACTGAAGAGGAGAAGGACCTTGGAGTATTGGTTGATCATAGAATGACTATGAGCTGCCAATGTGATATGGCTGTGAAAAAAGCTAATGGGGTTTTGGGATGCATCAAGAGAGGTATTTCCAGTAGGGATAAGGAGGTTTTAGTACCGTTATACAAGGCACTGGTGAGACCTCACCTGGAATACTGTGTGCAGTTCTGGTCTCCCATGTTTAAAAAGGATGAATTCAAACTGGAGCAGGTACAGAGAAGGGCTACTAGGATGATCTGAGGAATGGAATACTTGTCTTATGAAAGGAGACTTAAGGAGCTTGGCTTGTTTAGCCTAACTAAAAGAAGATTGAGGGGAGATATGATTGCTCTCTATAAATATATCAGAGGGATAAATACAGGAGAGGGAGAGGAATTATTTAAGCTCAGCACCAATGTGGACACAAGAACAAACTGGCCACCAGGAAATTTAGACTTGAAATTAGACGAAGGTTTCTAACCATCAGAGGAGTGAAGTTTTGGAATAACCTTCCAAGGGAAGCAGTGGGGGCAAAAGATCTATCTGGCTTTAAGATTCTACTCGATAAGTTTATGGAGGAGATGGTATGATGGGATTTTGTGATTTTGGTAATTAATTGATCTTTAAATATTCAGGGTAAATAGGCCTAATCCCCTGAGATGGGATATTAGATGGATGGGATCTGAGTTACTACAGAAAATTCTTTTCTGGGTATCTGGCAGGTGAATCTTGACCATATGCTCAGGGTTTAGCTGATCGCCATATTTGGGGTCAGGAAGGAATTTTCCTCTAGGGCAAATTGGAAGAGGCCCTGGAGGTTTTTCGCCTTCCTCTGTAGCATGGGGCACGGGTCACTTGAAGGAGGATTCTCTGCTCCTTGAAGTCTTTTAAACCACGATTTGAGGACTTCAATAGCTCAGATATAGGTGAGGTTTTTCGTAGGAGTGGGTGGGTGAGATTATGTGGCCAGCGTTGTGCAGGAGGTCGGACTAGATGATCAGAATGGTCCCTTCTGACCTTAGTATCTATGAATCTGTGTTGCTTACTATGGGCTAGAGCCCACATACACTGAAGTTAATGAGAAGGTTCCCAATGTCTTCAATGGTGGAGAATCGGGATCTAAACCTGCAGCCCCCTTTTTTGATCCCACCCATCGTGTCACCACCTTCTCAAAACACACTTTTAAGGAGGTTTATAAACCACAATCTTACTCTATTATAACAATGATGATAAATCACAAGAACACTCTACACTATGGCATCCTGCAGCCTTCATTTATGCAACCACATAGTCTGTGTGGCCTTTCTCCCCTGTTTCCAACCTTGCCCCACATTCTTAACACCATCCTGCTGCTCTTATCTTTATTAAAGTTTAATAAATAATCTTGGGCTTCCAGCCCAATTGTTTATTAATTATTGTTTCTTGTTTTACAGCACTTTTATATTTTGTTCAGTAAATTAAAAAACTAACAAAACAATATATTAAAATAGATACATACCTCTTAATCTAGAATAGCAGACAATATAAACACTTTTTAAAATGCCTGAATGATTCAGGATAGATAATATAAGTTCTTCATTATTTTAAAGATGAGAAAATATGTCACTATTTTATTTGATAGCATTATTTGTTAGGAATTACTTGTTTTATTGCATATAATTCATTATCTCTGCATTTGCATTTGTTTTTACAGCCAGCATAGGTCACTACTAAAATACTGCGTCACTGACAGGTTTATAATTCTTCTGACACAGGTTGGCAGATAGATGAGCCTCTCCTATGGAATATAAACATAAATTTAGTTGAATAAATAGAACAAGGTCTGTTAGTGCAATCATCAAAAGAGAAAAGCACTGTAAGAAAATAACAGTAGACTTTTGACCCTTTAAATTACAGCTCACCAGGTCACTGAAGCAATGAGCTGAACTTCTTCTACTCTGACTGCCCCCAGCATCTGCTCATATGGCATCTGCATCAAATTCCAAATGAAAGACCAAATTGCTCCCAAAATTAACTATATGATTGATTGCCTTATTAACCTAGGGTTCTAGGTCATAGGCTGTTTTCTGATACTGCTGCTGCCAGACTCTACCGTGCTACTGAAACCACTTATGGGGAAAAGGAGGAATAACTGCATATAACTGACCACATCTTCTCTGAATGACCTGTGTTTCATTTTCTGTTTGTAAATAAAATTCTGAAGGGATAGTTAGAGTGAGTACCTTGGAAAAAAAATATAAGCAGGCAGGTCCAACTACTACTATTTAGAACTTAATGCTTTTCATCTTGGAACCTGCTCCCATTGACTTTAATGGGAGCTGAATTGGACCCACTGGGTCAAATTCGCCGATGGTTGGGCTCACTGGAACTGTGCCAGCAAAGGAATTGGCCCACTAAATAATTTTCTCCACACCTCTGTGAGGCAGATAAACATTATTATCCCCATTTTATAGATGGGGGAAACTGAGACAGGCAATGCCAAATTTATAGCTAGTGTAAGTAGGGGACAAGTCCAGTGAAGTCAGTGGGATCAATCCTGCTTATATCATCTCTGAATTTGACCCATAAAGACTAATATAACTTACCTAATGATCAAAAAGAAATCCGTGTCAGAGCTAAGACTAAATTCAGGAGTTCCTCGGGACCATGCTTCTTGTGCAAACATGTATTAAGTCATAAGTATTACAGCCATATCTTTTTGTTTACATTGATACATATTTGCTTTAAATCAATGAATTTCTAGAGAATGTGGAGCCGAAATGCAGATTTGGGGTGAGTGGGTGCAGCTCCATTGACTACAAAGGAAGGTCCATTTCAAAGTCAATGGGTGAAATCCTGGCTTTGTTGAAGGAAATGGCAAAATTCCCATTGACTTCAATAGAGTCAAGATTTTGTTCCTGGTGCTTATCTAGGTCTTAGTCCATTTAGGGCTTTGAAGATATCTGAGGCCAACATCTCCCTGTGGCAGCTGCATTCACTGGTGACATTATGACTAATGTAACCCAGGCTAGGGCACACTGAGTGACATACCCTTGGCTGTGGTATTCCCTACCACTGGAGATGTGGCTGAGCCCAAGCTTTGCAATTTCATACATGACTCATCTATCTTGGCAGGCATTTCCATAACAGCAAAGTTGTTGAATGGCCTAGAATGTGGCCCATGGTATAAATCTCCTAGATACAACTATTCATGAATAAGAGGCTTAAAACTAGAGTAGAGGGAGAAATGATTTCTTCTCTTGAACAAATTTGATATAATTCTAAATGTGTGTAATTGTGCATGGGGGACGAGAACCTTCAAAACAAATACAATAATGACTCTATTATTAAAATAGCATGGAGTACAACATGTTTAAAATGGAGCATAAATTCTTGTTTTTCTCTAAAAGTAGCTGGCTTATCTGTGTGAAATTTTGCATAGTGCTAGTTCTTATGTCCTTTGAATTTTCTATGCTCTTCAACTGTCACTTGTCTAGTGCAGAGCACTGCATCTCACTCCCTTATGACTGGGTTTTTTCAAGCTGCAGTTTCTTGCCTACACTGTGATATTCCCAGCAAGCCAGACTACCTAAACAGGCAAGTGTCTACACTTTGCTTTCTTTCCAAAAGCTATAAACAGCTGTTATTGCTAAAAGTTATGTTACCACACAGCCCCTTATTAGCAAAAATATATGTTCTTAAAGTAAAAGCATTACAGAGAAAACATATAAAAACAATATTTCCTATATGCATGCTAAAAGCAGCTATCAATCTTTTGGGGCCTCAGTAGGCCAAAGTCATTCCAACCTTTCCCAGGAAAGATTGGGGACCTTCTTGGACAAAAGATCCTGTCCATTTGCTGGATCAGAAAGAAGGCCCTGAGTCAGTTTAAACTCAGGCTGTTTATCCAGAAGTTCTTGCTACGTCTGTTGGTCTCTAGAGAATCCAATTTGAACTAGTTTATGTGAGTTCTTCTTGTGGTGATTCTCTGGAGGTGTTACAACCTGAGTGAATTTGCTTAATCACCCCCCACTCTTCTTAGTGTCTGAAGGAACTGTGGTCACCCTTCATCATGGAATTACATATAATCCCTGGCCCACAATGCTACATAACCTTTGCATTTAATACAATAGACTGCAAAGATACTTAAACTTAATTCAATAATTTTTTTTCTTCAAGGATATTGAAGGAAATTGTCATATCGCTCACAGGAGTATCCCGAGTAGATTAGATGCAACATGTAAGATTTTTAATGAAGAAAAAAAATGGATTTGGAATAATTTTGAGCTGCTATCAATCATAGTTGAAAGTTTGTTTCAGCAGTTTCCAACGGATAAAATATTTGTTGGACAAACCCTTCTCCATCAGCAGCAACACATTTGTCAGATTTTATACTACAATTCAACAGCTGGGCACTTATGTGTTTACAGGCGGTAGCTGCACTTATACACTCCCACAGATCCACTCCTCTTACCTAACCTTCTACTCTCCATGTAAGCATTAAAAATAAACTCTAATAAATTAACATACAGAAAACTTTGTTGTCAAGCAGTTAGGGTTTTTGCACCTCTAGCAAATACACAAAGGCAAGGAAAAGAAAAATGAAACACCTAGCAGTACATACACTCTTCTTTTCTACCCACAGGCACGTGCTTTAACATCACAACTGCCATATACCATGCACTGCAAAACTACCCCTTCCCAACACCACATTACTACTCCAAAGAACCACAACTAATAGTATTAGGAAAAGGTATTTTGGTAAAGGAGTGCCTGCAGAATGGCAGTTTGCAGTGCGTGGTCATGATGTACAGAAGTTGTGATATTGTTAAGATGTGTGCTTCTGGCTGCAGGAATAGAAGGCTTGTACTGCTAGATATAGTTTCCCTTTTCATTTCCTTGCTTTTGTGGGTTTGCTTTAGGTATCTTATATGTATAGCAACCTTGACCTCTTCACAACAAACTTTTCATGTATTAATAACAACACCAGGCCAGGTTCACAGTTAGTATTTATAAACTCTTTCAAAATTTATGAATGCCACATTAAAACATTTTCAGATAGACAGAGTTTACTCATTATGGGTCTGGGCCAAACACACTGAAATCAATGGTTACCTTTCCACTGAATTCAGTCGGCTTTAGAATGGGTCTTATGGGCCAAACCCTGCAATTCTCACTCAGAATGCTTATTGACTTCAGGTGAGTTAATCAGAGTAAGATCTTTTGGGTGATTTTACTGAACTGAAGGTGGATGACTATTTTGTTAAAAATGTACAAATATATCACAATCTCTCCTTCCCTTTCCTCTGCTTTCCCCTTCCCCAAAATGGCAACATAAATTCTTATATTTAAATGAAATAATTCCCAAAGACTTTCTAAGAGTAGCATTTTCCTTGCAGTGCAAACATCAAGATTTCAAACTAGGTGCACTTTAGGAGTAAATATGAAGACACGGTATATGTGCAATTTAAAATCAAATCCAATTTACCCAGAGGTCAAAGGTAATAGTAAGATGATCAGATAGAGGAGAAAAGAGATGAATCCATCATACCTCCTGGCTGGAGTTCTTCATACAGTATGTAAGCTGTAGGGGTAAACAAAAAGAAAGACTTTCAGAGAACAACATGAGGCATCCACCAGGCTACAGAATCAGTGAAATAATTTCATACTCTATAGTTACATCCCATCTTTGACAGCATTTTTGAATTCCCCAATTTCATTTTTTTAAGTTAACATAATACAATGATCTCCATTGTCTTTTCATGAACTATCACTGTCTGCTCTGCATCAAAGGGTTCAAAAGCTGTTCTCAGTTTTCACTGACCAGCTATAATAAGGGCACCATACACTCAATACAGCACTTTAATTACACCTTCCAGAGATAGAGATATTGCATGGATAACATACATCTGAAGGAAGAAAATCTCTTTTCATGCCTGGCAACCCTTACTAAGCTGTAAAACCTTGTTTTAAATTCTGAACTCAGGAGCTGAGATTTCCTGATGCATAAATGTAAAATGCATTAGTGTTTACAGTGGTAGCTTCCAGACCTGCTGTGGTCAAGGAGTGAATTAAATGTGAAAAAGCCCCACTCGTGATACTAAGTTTTAGCAATGAGACACAGTAGGGTGTGGGATTATTGTATGGTTATTATTTCCCCAGACTTACAATAAAATTAATAATAAGACATGAGTTGAAAGCCAAATGCTTTCAACTGCTATACAAAGGGAGTTAGTGTATAGTAACTATTCATCCTGGAATGGTTTACTACAATCCGGAATGAGATCAGATCCATACTGTAACATGTAAGTAAATATAACTTGTGGGTAAAGAAACAAACAACCAAACAACCTAACAACCCCTCCCAAAACAAAACAAAACACAACCCCACCCCCAAAATAAGAAACCCCTCCTACTTCATGAGATCTGAGAAATGCAAGAATCTCCAAATGTACAAAGAGCTGACTTTTGTTTGTCCCTGTTGCCACCACAACTCTCCAACCTAGAGGGTAACTTGTTAGGTCCAAGTCCACATTACTGCTTTGTAAATCAAATTTCATTCTGCCTTTCAATATCCAAAATTCCCACTTCCCCTTAATTTAGATTAGGTAAATATTAACTGTTGATTATGCATTACTATGGGCATGTCATGGAAGCCAATGACTTCAGCATTTAGATGATGCCCTATATGAATAGTAATAGTACATTAGCTAAGATAAAATTTCTAGGTATATAAATCCTTAATCTTAAAGGCATGAGGTGATTTCCAGCTGTGGCTAATAAAATATTTCCTGATATTGCAAAGTTATGTCTGTTATGGGGACTTTTACTTTCCCCTAAAGCAGTCAGCATTGGCCATAGCCAGAAACAAGCTATGAGTCTAGGTTGGATACTCAGGTCAAATCATGATTCCACTGAAGTCGCTGGTAAAACTTCAACTGATTTCAAGGCCACCAGGAATTGGTCCTTAGTCTGTTCTGGTAGGAAAAATTCTATATTCCTAGGCTCCTCGTCATTCTGCCAAAATAACACAGGTAGTCTGTGCAAAAGCATACTGACATTCCTGTTACATCATCTTCCCTTCCTCTACCTGTTGCATTTTGTCATCAACCAAGATTTTAATCCCTCTGGGGCAGGGAGCATGTCTTCCTATTTGTTTGTACAGTGCCTAGCACAATGGGGCCTCAGTCCCAAACTGAAGCCTTTATGTGCTACCATAATAGAAATAAAAAGCAATAGTAATAACAGCATCACTAGGAATAATCACAGATATGTTTCCCTTCATGAAATAAATTCTATAGAATTAGACACCCTAGTTCAAGCTCCTATAAAATATATTATTCTCTTTCAAATGATGTAGGATGGTAAAAATAGCCAATAGAAATTGTGTATGGATAGAGCGGGTTGGAGAAACTTGTTGAAACCAAATTCCATCAGCATATGAGGTTCCATCAAAATTTAAACATTTCCCAAAATTTGGTTGATTTTGCTGGAATTTTGTTTCAGAACAAAATGGGGAGGTGAAGGAGGAGACGAGGGCCAGTTTTGACATTATTGTAGCAAAATGTTTGCATTGTTCATTTTAGAATGACTTCTCATTTCAAATTCTTTTTCATTTTGTATTATAATATACACATGGTTATAATGTAATACAAAATTTCAAAAAGTCAAAATTGAAACAAAATATTTCAATCAACCCCAAATCATTATTTTTAATTTCACTTTATGGAGAATTCTAAAAAATAAAATCATTCTGATTCAGAACAAAACCAAATTTTGAAATCTTGAAATCCTTCCCCAACTGTTGTTTCCATTCTCCACAGAGCTCTAGTGCCTAGTGAGCTTCAGCTACTTGATTGTAAAGAAAATGTTTGTTGAGGTATCATGTAGCTGAAAACTAAATAAGAAATCCATTAGAGGATATGTTGTGCTTTACAGTTCCTTTTCTATCATACAGTGAGTTGCAGAAAAGGTCTTGAGGACAATGAGCCAAAATATTTAGATTGTTCCAAAAGTGCTAATGAGTCCCGTTTAAGACTGGACAAAGACTGAGCCCAAACTGAATATTAGATACAATGAGAAATAAACAGTCTGATTCTCCTTTACATTGGTATGAATCCAAAGTAACTCCCTTGAAATCTCTGGAGTTACACTCATGAAAATCTGTTATAAGAGAGACTAGAATCAGGCCCATGGCTAGAGTATGTCCTAAAATAACAGGCTCAGGACAATAAACACATCCAAAAAGCAAAATAGTGAAATAAATAAAACATATTAAAATGTAATGGGAAATATACAGTCAATATGACATCAGATTGCTTTTGTGATTACTGGAATTGCTAATTCATAATATTTATGCCTGAACAGAATGCAAATCCTCTGATTTAAAAAATCATTCTTTAAAATGCATCCCTGATTATTTTAAAATCCATTTTATTCTGATTCCACTTTATTTATTACTGAGAAGCAAGCAGATGGAGCAATTTTTCCTTTAAAGTAACAGAGGCTTTGTGGATTCTAGCATCAAGTTCCCTATCAAGGTTAAGTGAGCTGGTAAGAATTGAGCTGAGATGGCAGATGTGATCCACATTGTCCAGAGCTTATTTATTGACATAGATTTTAGGTAGAATGTTGGTATCTTGTGACATGACAATTGTTTTCTTGATACTGACATGGCACAGGTAGGTTCCCAGTCTGGCACCATTGAAGTAAATTGGAATTTTAGTATTGATTTTAATAGTATTGAGTCAGGCATTATAAGATGATGGAAATTGCAAAGAATAGGAAAAAATCATATGGAAAATATTTGGCATTTCATTACTGCACACCAAAGGGGCCATCCAGTTGAGCAAATATTCTCCTTTATAATTGCATATGTATCATACATGGTAGTAACAGTGAGTTGCTCAGGAGATTCATAGATATTAAGGTCAGAAGGGACCATTATAATAATCTAGTCTGACCTCCTGCACAACGCAGGCCACCCACCCACCCACTTCTGTGAAAAACCTCTCACCTATGTCCGAGCTATTGAAGTCCTCAAATTGTGGTTTAAAGACTTCAAGGAGCAGAGAATCCTCCAGCAAGTGACCCGTGCCCCAGGCTACAGAGGAAGGCAAAAAACCTCCAGGGCCTCTTCCAATTTGCCCTGGAGGAAAATTCCTTCCTGACCCCAAATTTGGTGATCAGCTAAACCCTGAGCATATGGGCAAGATTCACCAGCCAGATACCCAGGAAAGAATTCTCTGTAGTAACTCAGATCCCACCCCATCTAACATCCCATCTTGAGGATCAAAGGCAAATCTATTTAGACTATCTGAAAAGTATTGATGATGAGTCCTAGATAAGAAGCAGAACAAAGACAGAGAAAAAGGAGATTAAGTAGATGTTAGATAAAATGAGAAATAGCAGGGGAGTGGATGGGAGAAAATAGACAGGATGAAGACGAGGAAATGGGTCCTGAAAGGGAAATGTTTTTGTCCAGATCTGTGAAAATGGAAGCACAGACTGTACCAAAATGTGTTACTGCCTATAATCAGTCCATGCTCTCCTGCCAATCCCATCTAATTTGCAATGAGAGGGGTTAAGAGAAGATGACAGATGTGCACAGTATATCAGTGCATGCGAGAGAGACTTTGCAGTATATTTTGTCAGACTGCAGTGTGGCTCTGGCACTGATCCAGATGTATAAAAATTACTGGCTGAAGTTGATAAGAAAGTGTAAATTAAATAACATAAGATAGAGGAAGGAACAGGACAGTAACTGGCCCTATAATCTGATAGATTGATATATATATAGAGAGAGATAGAGTTTATATTATTATTATATGTATTGAGGTAGAGCGTCTAATGCCTAGAGCTTCCAGTGTTTGAGGCTTTATTATGGTAGATGCTGTACATACACATACAACAAAAATATGGTCTCTACCCCAAAAGAGTTATAAAAACGAGATGCAAGCATACAAGGTGTAAGAAAAATGTGTGGTAATGTAAGGATTATTATTTCTTCTATGTAGAGGTTTGTGGAAAATGAACAACTATAATACCAAAAAAGGTACTGGTTGGAAATGACGATGGGGGTGTGTCTGGGGGAAGGACAGGGTGAAGCAGAAAGAAAACATAAGCTCAAAAGAACCAATAATGATTGGATAAAAATATAGCTGTTATTAAGGATTAGTTGGGAGGAAAATTGAAATTCAAGGTACACTTACAGGTCCAGATCCTGCATCACTGGGACCAGCACCATTGACTTCGATAAGGGCAGGTATGAGCCCTGAATAGGTTAAGTAAAAAAAGAGACTAAAACAAAAGAATCTGCAGGAGAAATTGGTACGATATTTTTTCAGTTTCCTCATTCACTTCAATTTTTGGATGCACTGGAAACTGCATCAATAGATGTCTCCTAAGCAAGCTGAGTTTTTTAGTGCAGGGGTGGGCAAACATTTTGGCCCGAGAGCCACATCTAGGTATGGAAATTGTATGGTGGACCATGAATGCTCATGAAATTGGGGGTTGAGGTGCAGGAGGGGGTGAGGGCTCCAGCTGGGGGTGTGGGCTCTGGGGTGGGGCTGGGGATGAGGGGTTGGGGGTGCAGGATGTTGTTCTGGGCTGGGATGGAGGGGTTCAGAGGGTCGGAGAGGGATCAGGGATGGGGCAGGCGGTTGGGACATGGGAGGCAGTCAGGTGCAGGCTCCAGACGGCGCTTACCGCAAACATCTTCCAGAAGCAGTGGCATGTCCCCCCTCTGGCTCCTACACAGAGGTGTGGCCAGGCACCTTTGCACACTACCCCATCCGCTGGCACCATCCCTGTAGCTCCCATTGGCTGCGGTTCCTGGCCGATGGGAGCTGTGGGGTAGCGCCTGGGGCAGGGGCAGTGTCCAGAGCCCCCTGGCTGCTCCTACGCATAGGAGCCAGAGAGGGGATGTGCCACTGCTTCCAGGAGCTGCGCGGCACGGGGTAAGCCTCAGACCCACTCCCCGGCGGGAGCTCGAGGGCCAGATTAAAACGTCTGGAGGGCCGGTTGCAGCCCCCGGGCTGTAGTTTGCCCCCCCCGTTTTAGCGTCATCTGATACAAACCGACAAAACTCACTGACTTGCAAGCCCACTAAAAAGTCCATAACCTGGAGTTTCAAACTAGTTCTTAAATTATTCTTGCAGCTGCTTAGCCTCATCTCTGTTGGTCCACACTCTGCCGAATGAGCAGTTCCTCTATCAATCTAGCACACAGGAAAGACTATATCTAGAAGTGTAGGCTTGCTCAGTAGGTGCACGACCAGGAGGATGGTGGAAGTTAATTTCAAATAGGATTCAAAAATGATTCTATAACTTGCTTCTGCAGGCTGTTCAGTGAGACAGATGGACAAGGGAGGGGAGATCCAAGGACAAAAAGATAGTAGCGTAAAGAAGAGTATAGCAGAAAGTAACAAATAGGAGAATGGGAAATGAGGAAGAAGAGATATAGGGAAGAGGAAAGCTCATGAGAGAGTCTCAGAATAGCTGAAAATACCTGATAGTTTACTTTTCATTTCTGATACTCCTCAGAGGGGAACTATATCATCTCCAGTGCATCTACTAGGATCTGTATTATTTAAGTATAATGTCTGTACTCTTCAAAACATAGAGGAAGACGTAGTTCCTGCCCAGAGGAGATTACAATCAAAACTGGACAGACACAACAGTTAATACATCAAACACATCAGGCAAGGGCAGCTGGTCTTTAGGAACTGATAGAATGAAGTCTTGTCAATAATGTTTTAACTGTCTGACATGGTGCAGACACTCCATAATATGCACAGTGCAGCTGCTGTAGTGCTGGGTGTAGGACTTGCTGCTGTGGGTTTCAGTGGATGCGGTACACCCCGCCACCATGGGATGACTCTATCCCCCCACTGAAGTTCCTGAAAAATATTGGCATTGAGCAGCAGGTGAGCAAGCACAGAGCAAGAAATACAGGCCTCTGAAATTTATACAAATTACTCTGTGGTTTCAGCATAGAATTGGGAGGCAGGAGATCTGTGTTTTATTCCTGACATTGTCACAGACTCACTGGGTGAAGTTGAGCAAGTCATTTAGTGTAAAATTTTCGACAGTTCCTAAGAAGCCTAAGTCCTCTTCAAACCTTTTCAGTTTTCCCTCGAAGTCCCTCTCACCCAATTGCTCTTTAAAGACAAATCCCCCATAATTATATATTAAGCACTCATATTAATAGTATAATATAATCTGAACAACAATGTGAACTTGGAAGGATACAATTTCATTCTTTTCCAATGCATTATTTTGCTTACTTCAACCACTGTAAATCTAGCAGAACTCCACTGAAGTGAAACAAATTATTCCAGATTGACAAAAGTGTGAGAATATCCTGTGGTCCTTTTTTCTATCAAATATTCCTTTAACAAGATTGTTTCCTGCTGCAGTTTTTTCTAGTAACTGTACGATTTGCGCAGTATATTGCTGTAAACTGGTGGTTAGCAGATTTGTGAAATTTAACCAGGTCTGATCATCATTAATAAATTATTTACATTAATCATCAGTCATTTAATTAGATGTCTGTGTTGCTACATTTTCTTTATTATTTAATTATTTTAGTAGGTATTTAATTAAAACATTTCTGTGCTAGTGTCATTCTGTATGGATTGATTACAGTTAATTTACCTTCAGTTTGTAGTTTGTATGCCTTGTTTAATGAATATATATTACACTGGGAACTCGGAGTCTGATGCAAAGGCCACTGAAGTCAATGGGAATCTTTCCACTGATTTCAAAGGGCTTTGGATCAGGCCCATTAATGGTGTATTGTAACATCTTTACATAGTACATGCTAATAATGGGACGTTAGACAGTAAAAAAAGCTGTATTTAGTATAATGTAGTGTCCAAATCCTTAGCAGCAATGTGTTTCTAGCTGGTAAACTACAATGTTGTCTGAATATTCTAGTTAGAGTTTGATCAACTTTGCTCTTCTGTTGTTTCAAGGTCAGGGAAGGATGATATTAAAAAAAAACCATATCATCAAGGAAAAATACTAATCAAATTGTGCCTGAGATGATCAAAATTAACCTTGATTTGAATATGTAAACAAATGTAACATTTGGTCATTTAAAACTGCCCTTGTCTCAGGTCACAGGAGGCAGGGATGAAACTGCTTATGTGCCAAGTCTTTTTATTGCTTAAAAATTTATTCTTAAAGGTTTTTACACATGAATAAGTGCTAAATAATAATAATAATAAGCAAAGACTGAAACAAACTCCTGCTATCTGAAGGGTGTCAACACAGTCAAGATAAAGAACTGGGAGTTCTTCAAGTGAGTCGAGGTGTGACAAAATCTGCACTGATGAATGCTGACATCCTGAATAAAATCACTACATGACTTCACGTAGGTCAAGAAACTACATTGTTTCCCTGAGCCACAATGACAGTGGGGTGACAGAGATTAATAGCTTTGTATTGACTGAGCAACTTCCAGTTCCTTATCTTTGTCAAGTCAAGGCTCTGTCCAAGAGCTGAAAGTGTTATTAGACTTATAATTGCAAAGGCATTTAAAGGGTTTCCCCTTAAGGGACTATGAAATCCAATAAACCTTTCATAAAACCTCAAGCATTCAAGTGCAAAACCCTTGTCTCAGAGACAGGCACGCTTGCAGCCATAGCTGGGGAAACCTTGAAGCCTCATACATTGAATAATGTTTGATTTATGAAGTTGGTTTTGAATTTGTATCAGTTGTTTTATTAAAAATATATGAAAGAATGTTTTAAATATGAGTGAGCTGTGTTCACTTCTGTCTTGATCAAGTGCTCTGTGTGTCTGAGCTGGAGGTCTTTCTTTACCTGTCACTTAGATTCATGATGGCTCAGGAATACTGAATCTGTATTGCTAATTTAAGGAGTTTAATTCAATTTGGACAAGATTAAATCTCAATTCCTCACTGAAGTTTCAAAATAAAAGTTTTAAGATCAGGCTGGGGGTTTTATAATATTGTCTGTTTTGTAAGGAAACATCTGCACTGTAAATGGAAGAATTCAACATTTAAAAACAGCTGATTTTATATTTATCTCAACTGCCGGTTTAGGGCCTGTTCTGGCACCTCTCAATGAAGGGACTGTCTGCCACTCTGTTTGTACAGTGCCTAACACAATGGACTTCATTCTTGGTTCGTCCTTAAGCACCACTGTAATAAACTTGATTAATAATAGTAATATTAAGTTGATGGAAAGACTCCCATTGACTTCAGTTTTCATTGGATCAGTCCCTTCATGTATGAGGTTTTGACATTGTTAGGAAATTCTTTGCAAAATACCTTTGGTAGCCTGCCAGATATTGGGCCAGATTCTCTGTTGTCCTGCACTGTGCGTACTCATTTACATCAGTGCAAAGTGAGGGTAAGATGGTGATAAATCAGAACTGTAATACACATTGCACTCACTTTGCAGCAGTGTGAATTTTGTCACGTGGTGAAGAGCAATGGAGAACCCATCTCCTGTTTAAAAAGGGGGGAGTTTAATTACCTGGTTTCATGTGTTCTCAATGTATTAAGATTAGGGCTGGCCAGAAAACAAGAATTCCATGTGGGGGAAAATGTTGATGTTTCAAAATTTGTTTTCATCCTGCATCAGAAACAAAATGAGAGCTTTAGATTATTTTTTGGGGGTGGGGGTAAGAAACAACAAAACAAAAGAAACCAAGACTTGCACCCCAGAAAAGACAATGGGTTAAAGCACTCAGCTAGGAGGCCCAGATGTCAAACCAGGGCTTGAACCTAGATCTTCTAGCTCCCTAAGGGCATGCACTAACCATTAGGCTATAGAGTTACTCTCAGTCACCTTGGCCCAATAAATATTTTATTTATTCAAAGTGGAACAGCTTCAACAGAAGAGATTGGGAGATAGCCAAGGAGCCCAGATTCAGCTGCTCCCTGAGGCTGTAAGAGACCCAAGTTTAACTGCCTGTTCCCTATTAGGCACAGGAACTTGAACATAGATTTCCCAGATCACAGGTGAGTGCTGTAACATTTTTCAGTAAAAAACAAAACAAAACAAAAAACCAGACATTTCACTGAATAATCACCAACCAGCTCTAGTTAAAAGTCATTTTGTAAATTCCTAACTTTGTCAATTCTTTTAGCTAAGCCATCAATAAGATATAAATAGCAAGGAATAATTCAAAACTGTGAGCATAATATTGATGAATAGGTTTAGCAGCCATAGAACATTCAGGACACATGCAGGAGTACTATAGCCTACTGGGTCATCAGCATCACATCCTGTATGGTTTCCTCTCCAGGTACTGACCCAACTCCATGAGTTGGGCTCTTATGCTATATGTTGTAAAAATACATAGCCTGGCATTGCTTGAGAGATGGAGCATAGTCACAGCAGACAATGGTGTACCTGCACCTTTCTAAAAGAACTCCCAGAAAGAAAAGTGGATATTTCTCTTTAAAGAGTATTTGAAAATTTTGCACGTGCATGCACTGTATAGCTCCGGGGTCTCTAATGTGGCTCAGGCAATATTTGGCTGATCACTAAGTTACATTTTTTTCCTCTGTAAGAAGCTGTTACATATAAGATACAGGGTTACCCCAACACAAACTGCCCAGAACAAGCTTCTCTCCTCCATGCAACAGATCAGGAATGCGGCACTTACCTACCTCTAGATAATTCTACCTTCCAACTGACAATAAACTATAGCCATTGTATTTCCTTACGTGACCAAAGAAGAGGATTCAGAGGAACACCTCTTTCAATGTCAAAAAAAGCTCAGCAGCATTTATTAGCATATGTGCACAAAACCATACATCAAGTTGTCCTGCAGACCATAGCAAAAGAGTATTACATAGAAATTCCAAAGCCCCACAAGAACTTATTTCCATCTCCTTGCTCCAGTTATTAGATACAGCCAGAGGTACATACCAGGCTATGCCATCTCCCACAGATATAAACCATCTATGACAGATATGACAATTTCCTGCAATATCCTTGAAAGAGTTTATTGTATTATGTTTATGTATTATTGTGGGCTGGGATTTTATGTAACCTCTCTAGGGGGCAGATGTGAGAGATGTAAGACCTGGGAATTCAGAAGACTATATTGAAAATTTGCCAGACAAGTAGGAACTTTGGGGACAATAAATGTTAAGTGGGTTTCCTGGGAATCCCTAGAGAGAAGTTAATGCAATTTCCCCAACGCTGGTTATGCAAAACCCCAGCCTTTCAAAGCTATGCCCTGGGCAACGGGTCATTGTCTGCTGATTACCTGTTACAGAAGGCTAGATCAAAGGCCCAAGCTGTGCAAAGAAATGGCTGATCTGCTCATCCGTTGATCTGGTTCTGGATCTAAGATGGATGACCATGGGAAAAAAACTGTTGTGGGTTTTGAAGGTTTTTAACATAAAACCTACCAGAGCCCTAGATTGGAGCTGGGATGACCTCTGATTTTTACCATGTGTGTAGTTTCTTTTATTGTTGTATGTTTCCTTTGTAATGTTTTTACCTTAAGAATAAATGTACTTACTTTGAAGGAGCTGTGTGTAACTCCTAACTGCCAGCAATATGTTGGTCATAAACATTGGAGAGAAAGCAAAACACAGGTGCTGGCCTATAGGCAGTCTGGCTTACTGGGGATATCATAGTGTAAGGCAGGGAGCTGTGCAGCCTTAAAATCTCAAATCAGGATTGAGTGAGACACAGGTTGCCAACCAAGGGAGATGACAGCCGGGTAGGAGCCAGAAGCCTTAAGTGAGTGCCTTTGGTGGAGCACAGAGGGGGAATATAGGTGCAATTGCCTTGAAACTGTGACACTGTCCTCTAGAACATGGACCAGAGGGCATACCTGATCTATTATTCTACCCAAGAGGAACAGAAATTAATGTATTGTGTTCAAGTTAAATAGAAAATGCATTGTATAATGTTCTGAGACTAGACTCCAAAAGTTTCAGAGTCAGAAAGCTTCTCTACATTATCTTAACTAAATCAGGTTGGAAGTGTTTGCAGGTATGGTACACGGCTCTAGTGCAGCTTGTTTCAGAGCGGCACCCAGGTAACTTCCATATGTGACTGCTCCAATTGTTCCAAATTGCCCAGCAGAAAGCAGACTCAGGGGCTACCACAGAAACTAAGTTTTCAGGGTATTTGCCTTTAAATACTTTTGGTTTCTTTATTTTTTATTTTTTTAAGCACATTAAGCATTTCTCTTTATCCTTCTCCAATTTCCAAGGACTGATGAAATTCACAGTCATTTTCACTGTTGAGCCTTTGGATGACTCGGAGAAGAAAATAAGAATATAGAGAGATGGGACGGTATTTGATACACCTTAATTTGTCAGTGAACTAGTGTGTTCATTAATTACAGTCCTACTAGACTTGAACTTTAGACAGACAAAATGGTGAACTTCCAAATGTCTAACATATTTTTAGATTTTCTAGATTTTTGTTTTTTTCCTGGGAGCCTTTCAGCAATTACTGTCTAATTCAGATGAGCAAATCCTATTAGTTCCTTTATTTTATGGGAGATGAACTCTGGTTTATATAGTCAATAGGCTAAGTCTATTGAAAAGTTATAGCTTTTGATAATTGTTTTCTATGTTTTAATTTTTACATAATTTGATATAATTTTAAAGAGGGAAATATGTTTTTCATTTCACTGTATTTATTGGCTGTTGTTTGAGAAACTATAACTATTTAAAGATTGTTTCACCCAGCTCACAGATACTTCGGGTATTTTGTCTTTCGAGCCTACTTCTAAAGTTGGGAGCACCAGAATTGCTTAAAATGCTATCAATAAATGACATCATAGCATCAGACAGCATTGACTAGACAATGCTTTGATGTGATTATATGTAATCCTTCTGCCCATCAGAACTGGCAGCAACAAGGGCCGGGTTCAGTATCTAGGGGTTCCATTCCAATAACATAATGCAAAATCAGCTCGAGCCCCCACCCAGTGACCTGGAACAAATATATACCACCCCCGCTGGGCGCCTCCAAGAGGCAATACTTCCCCTCTCACAAGCACAGAGTCTGAGTTTCAGAGTAGCAACCGTGTTAGTCTGTATTCGCAAAAAAGAAAAGGAGTACTTGTGGCACCTTAGAGACTAACAAATTTATTTGAGCATAAGCTTTTGTGAGCTACAGCTCGCTTCATTGGATGGTAAAAAATCCATTACAGTCTACATACTACACAGACTATGTTGACAGCTTGTGCCACACGCTCTCAAAGAAACTGCGGAACCACCTGGTCAACATCCTCTACAGAGTCTGAGTGTAGCAAAAGCCTTTTAATAACAGAGAGAAGCAATGTGGCATTATGTTGGGGAAACACCACCACCAGGATTCATAACACAACCCATGAGCAAAAACTCCACCCCAAGCAAATTGGGGCATGTCCTTTCTTTGGTTCTTGAATCGAGCAACCCAAAATCACCCAAAGTCCCAAAAGTCCAACAACCCAAAATGTCTGACCCTGGTCAGTGCAGCCCCAGAGTTTGAAAGTTTATCTGCAGGGTTTTACCTCCCAACCTGGGTGGAAATGGGTGGGGGGGTTTAAGAGGCACTTTACATGGTCCAAAGCCGATCGCCCCACCTCTTCATGGTGCTCCGCTCCGCTTCACTCCACTCCACCAGCCATCACTCCGCTCTGCCAGCTACCCCCATGAGTTGCTCTAGGTATCCAACAAACTGCTCTGCTCTAAGAGCCACTCTGCTCCACAGTATATCTTCAGGCTCCTCCACTACTTAACACAACACTCAGTGATTTCAGCTTGTAATAGAGGAGCCTCAGTACTGGTGCACCATTAGTCCAAAGTAAATTCAGCTCAACAGCCTGTAACTAGACTCCTAATAGAATCAAAATTAGTTCTGACATTCCACAGTAGAGAGAAAAGGAAGTGCAATTAGCATGTAAGGCCCTCACCAGGGGACCCCTTCCATCAGGCATCAATACCTGTCCCCAGCCTCTCTCCATTCACTGGGTTTTGGAATCCATGACCCTTGCCTAGCAAGTGCTGCTTAGTTGATGGTGAGTCTCTTCATCATAACAAAAGGCCAAGTACAGTTACACTGTCCTTGATTCACATAATCAGGATACAGAGTAGCAGCCGTGTTAGTCTGTATTCGCAAAAATAAAAGGAGTACTTGTGGCACCTTAGAGACTAACAAACTTGTTAGTCGCTAAGGTGCCACAAGTACTCCTTTTCTTTTTGATAATCAGGATAATAACAGTTTATTTCTGCCCCAATAACAGAGAAACTGGGGCTCCTACAGCAGCCAAAGTGACCATCTAGGTGGGGTGTGTGTGTGTATGCAAATGAGATTAGCCCCTGAAGTTCTTTTCCGCAACCCACCATGACTCGCCACCAGATGTAAGGGTAGAGCTCATCCTGACTCTGCTTACATTGAAATGCAGTGGACTCTAATGCAGCATACCATTGTGTAGATGGTGTTACAGATCACCAGGTAACACTCCAGAAACCAGAATATATATGGATATTGTGGAACTCTAGAGTGAGTTTTAAAGTTAGTTAGGGTAAAATGCTAGTACGGACAATTGGGGATTTTACTTTGTGATAAGTTTGCCTGCAGCAGTGGGTGAACTGGGTATTCAGTCCCTGAAGTAACTGACAGATACTCTGGAGTCAGGACTGCATTTACTTTAGCCTTTTTAGAGCATCATTTCTGTCCTTATCTCTGCTCAACCAATTCAACTGCTTTTGGAGAGTGGAAGATTCGTATATACATTTGATAAAGGCAGCCAGGAAGGCTAAAAGCTATATTAACTCTCTGGAGAAAAGTAATGTATTTTTCACCTCATCTTCTTTAATATTAATCAGTGACATCACTGCTGCTTCTCCTACTGCCAAGCACATTGTAAAAATATGCATAAACTAAAATATACATTATTTGCAATGATAGTAATATGATAGTTTGCAATACATAAATAACTTCTCTACTAGATACATCTTCTTTTCTGTCTTCCTAATGCTCACTAATGTAGGAATTCCTTCTTAGAATAACATTTTTCCCAGTATGCCTTTCTGTAGCTGGCTCTTTAAATTTGGCAGAGTCAGGCAGCTTTAGCCCTAAAATGGCCATTTTATAACTGGCTGTTGCTTGCTACCTCTCCTTCTCTTATAGCTGGTAAGTATTAACTTCTGTTATGTTTCCCCCCTTTTTTCCCTGAGGAAATTGGATATTCTCAGATCACCATTTCAGTCAGTCACAGTCCAGAATGATTTACAAAGCTATATTATATGAATGGTTTGTGAGCTAGATATACCCTGCAGCCTATCAGTTTCAAGCAGTAGCAGGAGTCTGTTTCCTGTGAATTCCTTTTAAACAGAGTTCTATGTGCACAGAATAGATTCTCAGGGACCACAGTCATGGGCAGAATGTAAGAAGAGGGTTGGAACAGACCCTGAAGTATAAGTGCCCTAAACACTGGAAGCAGCACCATACCCACCATGTATCCCACAGGGAAAAACAAGTGGTAAAATAAAGAGCATAGATGGTAACAGAGCAGGAAGTTGGGATTAATATAAACTGGATGATCTGGCAGCATGTTAGACTGAATGCGGTTTCCTTGGTCTGAAAAAAAAATGCTAAACATGAAGAGCTAAATTTTCAAAAGTGACTAGTGATTTTTGGTGTCTCAATTTAAAAAGCAATGAGGCATTCAATTATACTCACAAAAAACCTGAATGATATAATAAATTGGTTATGGGATACAGGATTTTTAACTCTAGGGCACTAGCTCAAAACTGGCCAAAATTGGTGGTGACCAAAAATTGCTGCCATCGTATGGCTGTTCAGTAGCCACTGTGACATGACGTTGTAGTTCAAATTTAGTTTCTGGTGTCCAGATAACAAAAGCCACCATCAAAAGCGGCACCCTTATTGATAAGATTGAATGAGCATGCTACCTTTTACTGCCAGAGATAGTTTCTCAAGGTGAGGGTTGACACATGTTAAGGGGTTGGTCTAGGGAACCCTCACTGCTACTCTGTGTACTGCACCCTTTTCTATAGATAGAGGCTGATATTTTCAAAGCTGACTTGGGGATTTAGCTACACAACTTCTGTTGAAATTAATGGAGTTTGCAAATAGAGAGAGCTGACCCTGGGCTACCCCAATGAGTTCAGTGGAATTACGCTAGGAATAAATTTTGTCCAATGATTCATGTAAAGACAAAAGGACTGTCAGGAGATGCAATATATAGGTGGTGTAGAGCAATTGATTTCCTTTGGTGCTGAGTCCAATGGTTGCATCATTGACTTTTGAAAGGGAAAGGGAAGACCTTTAAAACCTGAGATTAGTTTTTTAAAAACTATTGAATGAAGTACAGAGTTAGATTTGTTATACAATTGATATATATTTTCAATTGTGAGAGCAATCTCTGTATTCAACATTTGTTTGGTTTTGTTATTTAGGAAACAATTGGCTAAAATGTACAGTAGTGTCAAGTTAATAGAAGAAAAGTTATTTGAGGTTCCATAGGGAATAATGATTTAGTATATTCCCACATTGGGGGAAAGCCTGTGTGTAGTACTTTAACGTCTTTCTTCCTCTCCCCTTGGGCACTGCACAATCATTCCTTTCTAGTTTATTAGCTAGCTATTTACAT
Organism: Dermochelys coriacea; assembly: GCF_009764565.3. Taxonomy (NCBI): domain Eukaryota; kingdom Metazoa; phylum Chordata; order Testudines; family Dermochelyidae; genus Dermochelys; species Dermochelys coriacea. The sequence continues at coordinate 17,876,025 of NC_050079.1, read as the reverse complement.
GCTGTGCTATTTCAAAGAGTACCAGTCATTTTATTCAGATGATAGCAATTGAAAGTGGATTTGTTTCACTGTTTGGTTAGATTTTCATTGGAATAGACTTTTTAACTTTAGGTAAACTGAGCCTAACGAAGGCATGGAGGTAAAAAGTCAGAAAAGCTTTCCATTATTCTAGTAAACAAAGCATAGTGAGGATGTTGGACCAAAGCCCACAATTTAAATCAATGGGATTACACCAGGGATGAATTTGTCCCATTCAATTTGTTCACAAAGCTCAGAAACCCACAATTTACTTAATTTGGCAGGGTTATGTATAGGCAAATGGGAGTTCTGGTGTGTTCATTTGCATATTACTTATTACCACAGCATTACTCTAGCTCACAGCTCTTACATAACAGTGCTGGTGTTTTGAGCCCTGAGAACAAGCTGGCAGGTGTGAACATGCCTGCCCTGTGGATGTGCACAGATCCTTCCTGGTTATTCTTAGATGCATTAGCATGGCAAGTTAAAAAATGAAATTATCATGTTGCACATGGAAGTGAAGAAATGTTGCACTGATGTTGTTCATTCTGGCTTTAGATTTTCCCCCCTAAACTAAGGTTAATTGTTCTGGAACTTTTATGCATAGGACATAAAGAACGAGTAAGAGGAGACTTGGTGTAAACTGCTGAAAGGTTCTTGAGACAATGTACTCTGAATTTCCTTTGGGATATTTTATTCTGGGATGTAAGTACTAGGTGGTGTCTGGGATTTCATGCAGTCTCAGCATATTTTTTTACATTGTCCCTGAATGCACACCATTGCTTTTCAATACTTTTTAACACGAAGAAGTCAAATAAAAGCTGTGGTGCCCAGAGAGACTCCTTGCAAAAGAAATAGGTCTTGCAGTGTTGTGCAGTTTGCTCATCTTAGTTATGTCTCTCTAGTGCAACAGGCCAAAAAAAAAAATGAGAGCATGTGACCTACTGATGAGATTACAAAGGGAAAATGTGGCAAAGGCACCTGTCCAATACATGTGTCAACTAGGGAATCCAAATTCATGAATTATATCTGGTTTCTTAATGTAATTTGGTTCTATCAGTGAAAAATTATTTATTACTATGTGTGATAAACAGTCTTCCTGGTGTCAACTGGCAAAGGGCAGGGGGTGCATAAAGGTTACCTGGATCTCTTGGGTCTGGTTATAACAGGGGTTATCCTGTTTGCAAGTGAAGACAATGGATTTTTGGACTATAACCGTAGGGACAGAGACACATTCTGCATCTATTACCTGATGAGGCAAGAGGACTGTTGTACACTGGAAGGATTCTGGGTGAGTTTTTGTGCTATATGCCATGACAATGTCTTCTTAGTTAAGTTTAGGCTCTAGAAAGCATGTTTTGATTTTATTTTATATGTAGCCATTTGTTTCCATTTTTTCTACTTGCTTTTTCTCAAATCTCTGTTCTTTGTTAAATAAACTTATTGTGTTTCACTATGAACATATTGAAGCCCTGTGTGTTGAGAGTAGTGGTGATCTGAGGTATAACGGGTAAGGTGGTGTGTACTATTCCTTGGGGAGCAGAGGATCTGTGAGCGTCCAGTGGACCAGGAGCTGGACACTCCAGAGGATGCTTGGAGTGCTCAGGGGTTGGAGTGTGCCAGTTGCAAACTGATAAAGAGGTAGCAGGGCCTGCAGAGGCCATGAAGTCATTGCTTGTGTTGCCAGAAGCTGGTAGTGGCACAGACCAGGGCTACGGATGGGTGGTAGCGAGGTGCCTCACAACTCTGGGTTCCCCAGAGAAGTGTCACACTATGATGAATAAAGAAAAGGAGTACTTGTGGCATCTTAGAGACTAACGAATTTATTTGAGCATAAGCTTTCGTGAGCTACAGCTCACTTCCTCACATGCATTCGGTGAAAAATACTGTGGGGAAATTTATATACACACGCAGAGAACATGAAACAATGGGTTTTATCATACACACTGCAAGGAGAGTGATCACTTAAGATGAGCCATGGGGGAAGGAGGAAAACCTTTCATGATGACAAGCAAGGTGGGTCATTTCCAGCAGTTAACAAGAATGTCTGAGGAACAGAGGGTGGGGGGGAGAAATAACATGGGGAAATAGTTTTACTTTGTGTAATGACTCATCCACTTCCAGTCTCTATTCAAGCCTAAGTTAATTGTATCCAGTTTGCAAATTAATTCCAATTCATCAGTCTCTTGCTGGAGTCTGTCTTTGAAGTTTTTTTGTTGCAGGATAGCCACCCTCAGGTATGTAATCGAGTGACCGGAGAGATTGAAGTGTTCTCCAACTGGTTTTTGAATGTTATAATTCTTGATGTCTGATTTGTGTCCATTCATTCTTTTATGTAGAGACTGTCCAGTTTGACCAATGTACATGGCAGAGGGGCATTGCTGGCACATGATGGCATATATCACATTGGTAGATGCGCAGGTGAACGAGCCTCTGATAGTGTGGCTGATGTGATTAGGCCCTATGATGATGTCCCCTGAATAGATATGTGGACACAGTTGGCAACGGGCTTTGTTGCAAGGATAGGTTCCTGGGTTAGTGGTTCTGTTGTGTGGTGTGTGGTTGCTGGTGAGTATTTGCTTCAGGATGGGGGGCTGTCTGTAAGCAAGGACTGGCCTGTGTCCCAAGATCTGTGAGAGTGATGGCTCGTCCTTCAGGATAGGTTGTAGATCCTTGATGATGCGTTGGAGAGGTTTTAGTTGGGGGCTGAAGGTGATGGCTAGTGGCGTTCTGTTAGTTTCTTTGTTGGGCCTGTCCTGTAGTAGGTGACTTCTGGGTACTCTTCTGGCTCTGTCAATCTGTTTCTTCACTTCAGCAGGTGGGTATTGTAGTTGTAAGAATGCATGATAGAGATCTTGTAGGTGTTTGTCTCTGTCTGAGGGGTTGGAGCAAATGCGGTTATATCATAGAGCTTGGCTGTAGACAATGGATCGTGTGGTATGATCTGGATGAAAGCTAGAGGCATGTAGGTAGGAATAGCGGTCAGTAGGTTTCCGCTGGGTGGTGTTTATGTGATTATCGCTTATTAGCACTGTAGTGTCCAGGAAGTGGGTCTCTTGTGTGGACTGGTCCAGGCTGAGGTTGATGGTGGGATGGAAATTGTTGAAATCATGGTGGAATTCCTCAAGGGCTTCTTTTCCATGGGTCCAGATGATGAAGATGTCATCAATGTAGCGCAAGTAGAGTAGGGGCATTAGGGGTCGAGAGCTGAGGAAGCGTTGTTCTAAGTCAGCCATAAAAATGTTGGCATACTGTGGGGCCATGCGGGTACTCATCGCAGTGCCGCTGATTTGAAGGTATACATTGTCCCCAAATATGAAATAGTTATGAGTGAGGACAAAGTCACAAAGTTCAGCCACCAGGTTAGCCATGACATTATCGGGGATACTGTTCCTGACAGCTTGTAGTCCATCTTTGTGTGGAATGTTGGTGTTGAGGGCTTCTACATCCATAGTGGCTAGGATGGTGTTTTTAGGAAGATCACCAATGGATTGTAGTTTCCTCAGGAAGTCAGTGGTGTCTCGAAGATAGTTCGGAGTGCTGGTAACATAGGGCCTGAGGAGGGAGTCTACATAGCCAGACAATCCTGCTGTCAGGGTGCCAATGCCTGAGATGATGGGGCGTACAGGATTTCCAGGTTTATGGATCTTGGGTAGCAGATAGAATACCCCTGGTCGGGGTTCCAGGGGTGTGTCTGTGTGGATTTGTTCTTGTGCTTTTTCAGGGAGTTTCTTGAGCAAATGCTGTAGTTTCTTTTGGTAATCCTCAGTGGGATCAGAGGGTAATGGCTTGTAGAAAGTGGTGTTGGAGAGCTGCCTAGTAGCCTCTTGTTCATAATCCAACCTATTCACGATGATGACAGCACCTCTTTTGTCAGCCTTTTTGATTATGATGTCAGAGTTGTTTCTGAGGCTGTGGATGGCATTGTGTTCTGCACAGCTGAGGTTATGGGGCAAGTGATGCTGCTTTTCCACAATTTCAGTCCGTGCACGTCGGCGGAAGCACTCTACGTAGAAGTCCAGTCTGCTGTTTCGACCTTCAGGAGGAGTCCACCCAGAATCCTTCTTTTTGTAGTGTTGGTAGGAAGGTCTCTGTGGGTTAATATGTTGGTCAGAGGTGTGTTGGAAATATTCCTTGAGTCGGAGATGTTAAAAATAGGATTCTAGGTCACCACAGAACTGTATCATGTTCGTGAGAGTGGAGGGGCAAAAGGAGACGCCCCGAGACAGGACAGATTGTTCCCCTGGGCTAAGAGTATAGTTGGATAGATTAACAATTTAGTAGTTTCGAGAGTTTAGTGTCCTTTTTCTTTTGTAGAGAAGCTCTCAAAACTGGATACTCTCATAAAGAACCAACCTTCCACACAAACTTCCTCGTGGCTGGACTTTACAAAAACTCGACAAGCCATCTACAACACACACTTTGCTTCTCTACAAAAGAAAAAGGACATTAAACAGTCGAAACTACTACATGCCACAAGGGGCCACAACAGTGGTTCCCTTAACCCACCCAGCAATATTGTTAATCTATCCTGCGCATCTACCAATGTGATATATGCCATTATGTGCCAGCAATGCCCCTTTGCCATGTACATTGGTCAAACTGGACAGTCTCTACGTAAAAGAATAAATGGACACAAATCAGACATCAGGAATTATAACATTCAAAAACCAGTTGGAGAACACTTCAATCTCTCCCGTCACTCGATTACAGACCTGAGAGTGGCTATCCTTCAACAAAAAAACTTCAAAGACAGACTCCAGCGAGAGACTGCTGAATTGGAATTAATTTGCAAACTGGATACAATTAACTTAGGCTTGAATAGAGACTGGGAGTGGATGAGTCATTACACAGAGTAAAACTATTTACCCATGCTATTTCTACCCCCCACCGCACCCCCCGCACTGTTCCTCAGACATTCTTGTTAACTGCTGGAAATGGCCCACCTTGCTTGTCACCATGAAAGGTTTTCCTCCTCCCCCGCCCCGCTGCAGGTGATGGCTCATCTTAAGTGATCACTCTCCTTACAGTGTGTATGATAAAATCCATTGTTTCATGTTATCTGTGTATGTATATAAATCTCCCCACTGTATTTTCCACCAAATGCATGTGATGAAGTGAGCTGTAGCTCACGAAAGCTTAAACTGAAATAAATTTGTTAGTCTCTAAGGTGCCACAAGTACTCCTTTTCTTTTTGCGAATACAAACTAACACAGCTGCTACTCTGAAACCTGTCACTATGACGAATAGAAATTGAATAAAGTACACATGGTAGGTGAGTTCTTTACTATCAGTATAACCGTGTGAATTGCTAATTGGCACCTGGTTGCTCATTAGCCAGTTAAAACTGGAAGGCTATTTGCAACTGGTTAAAATTTTTCCCTTCCAACATTTGCAGATATACACTGGGCAGTCTGAATGATGGTGTTCTACAATAGTGATTAGGTTTAGTTACTGGAATAAACAGTGTAAATAGTAGCAGTGTCATCAGTAAGAAATCTGCTTCTTAGTCTAGTGTGAATAACTAGGTGGGAGACTATTGGATACCATACATTCAGATCCAAAAAGCCAACTGGCAATTGGTCCACTGTTCAATAAATTTTCCATAGACATATTTTGTCATGCAGGTATGGTGTCCAATAGCAATCATTCATTTATTTCTGGGATGAACAGTGGGATGTGTTGGGGTAATAGAATTTTTTTAAAAACCTATGAAGGAGACTGAGAGGAAGGATAGTTTGCTAAATGCTGGGAACCCCAGGAGCTCGGGGCTGTGGTCTTAATTCATCACGGATGTAATGTGTGACTTTGGGAAAGTCATAGAATTTCTCAGTTTCAGTTTTGCTATGTGAAGTAGTGAAGAGTAATTCATAAATATCTGTAAAGTACTTTGTGATGCATGTATGGCAGGTTCTGTAGGAATGCAAAGTTTTGCATTTTTATTATTTTAATTTAAAAACATTTTCCCTGCTTCATTGTGACTAGCAAATGAGATTTGCATGGCTTATAGATAATTGGGTGCCCCTTTTGCAAATAGTTCTCAGAGATGCACATCAGAAATTATAGATGGAGGCTGTACTGTGGGGAAAGGATTTTAAAGCACTAAATATTTTATTGCTGAGCAGGAGAATGTCAGGGGTCCCTACCATGACAATAGATTTTCAGTGATGTTGGTACTAAGAATTGTTTATAGTGGTCATTTGGCTGCTAGTTGATCAATTATTCAAATGGATGATTTATTTTGTGAATCATTTTGCTGCATATGGGTGAGATATTTATGCTATTGGCTGCAGCCATGCATAGTGTGCCGGTTCCTGCCCTGTTGAAGTCCATAAGAGCTTTACCATTGACTTCAATGAGTGTATGATCAAATCTGGTATGAGCAAATACTTTTCGAGCTGTCTCACGCAGCTCTGATATTCAACATCCCTTCTATTTCTGCTCTGGACCTGTCTTGCTTCCTATATCAAATGTGTTTCAAGAATATACTAAGGAAACCTAAATACTAACACACACGCTTGTGACATGAGACTACTGAAGTGATTTGTAGTTATTATGGGGCAGTTGCTGCCACCTTTATTCATGGGATTCCTGGTACTGTAAGGTACTACTCAATGCATATCCTACAAGGGTTGCCTTTAAAAAGCCATTCTTTGCCAATAGTTACCATGTACTGGTAGCACACAGTACCATAGTTTCCCCCATTCACTTTAGAAGTATGGGAATAACTGTGCAGTAACTAACTATGTGGTGAATCTTGGCAAATGTTTAATTATCAGTGGCTTCAACTGTATTTCCGTGACGATTTGAACCCAGAGGTGAATTAACTAAGTGCACCAAACAAAATGATCAACTTTACTGACCTCTTTTGAAGACTATTGACTATTAGAAGGGATAGATTCCTGCAGACTCTGTCCAGTGTTCAAGACAGTCCAGTCTCCTAATAGTTTTGGTTTTCTCAAGTTATTTTCCTATTTATCCTGAGACAGCTTTTAGTAAAATTGTTGAGTGCAAATGAGCTTCGCAGACTCATCTAATTTTCACTTTTAAAGTTCCTGAGGGAGCTACAAAACTGTTTTATTCAATTCATAACACTATTAATCTAACCATAAATCTAGAGGAGACATGAAAGGATAGAATGGATTCATCACATTTTAGCCGGAATACAGGGGTATTTCTTCAAAAAGTTTGGATGCTAGAACACTATTAGCAGGTACAGATAGAGTATCTTTTCCTTTCCACATTTTTTTCCCTTTCTTCTGGGTTAAATTATTCCAGACTTATTTTTAAACTAAGAAATCTTAAAGTAAAACAAAAGTGGCTATTCAGCTAAGTACAGGTCCCTAATCTATTCTAGTTATACAGGAAAATGCTTTCCTTTCTTCTTAATGATGGCAATATAACACTTGACAGGTTGCTGGAAGTAGCTGTATCTCTATGAAAAGAGGTACTGGCTTACAGCATATACACACAAGGCTAGAGATTATTATTATTGATTATTTTAGAATCAGTGTTAGGATTGGGGACCCATTGTATAAGGTGCAATGCATGGGTAAATATGGTTCCTGCCTTGAAGACCTTGCAATCTTTCCGGTTCAAGGCTAGCACATAAATATATGCTTAAGTGTAAGTAAGTACTAATATCGCACTGAAGACAATGGGATTTAAGCACCTACTTAAAACTCAGCATGTGCTTAATTATCAGCGGCTTCTACTGTATTTCCGTGAGGATTTGAACCCAGAGGTGAATTAACTCAGCGAACCAAATCAATGACCAATAAATGATCAACTTTACTGACCTCTTTTGAAGATTACTGAACTACTAGAAGGGATCAATTCCTGCAGGCTCTGCCCAGTGCAGTTCAAGACAGTCTAGTCTCCTAATAGTTTTGGTTTTCTCAAGTTATTTTCCTATTTATCCTGAATAGGGATGCTTTTATTGATCAGGGCCTAACCCACGACAGTGTGCAATAAATGTATGTGACAAACAATAGGAGAGAAGGAGGAAGGTTAAACAGAGGGTGTCAATAATGGTATCAAGCAATTACATATGTCAGCTATGCACATAACTCAATGGTTTTAGTTCAAGTGAACTATAAGGCTATATGAAAGCTTGCACACAACAGATTTTAGACACTAGCTTTCCTTAAGAAGAACCAAGACAAATGCTTTAAGAGATCTGGATAGGAGGAACTATTAACCCTCACTATCAATTTTTAATTTTTCTTTTTTTATTTTTTATTTTTCATGTGGAAAGTTGAAGGAGAGAGTTCATTTCAGAAACCATTGATTTTAAGGATCTTAGCTTAGAGAAAGAAAGCTTTATTAGTTTATACAGTCAACTGTGAAAATCTTGAAAAGGATGCAATTTCTTTTGCTCTATAGATTCATTTCTGAGTCTTCCTTAAAAGTAGTAGTAGTAGTAAAAGAATAAAAACCAACTGAGAAAGCTCATGATGAAAAAATCTGAGTTTCCCAAAGTGGATCATTTGAGACTGAAGTGTGTGGACACAAGAGTATTGATAAGGTAGACTGCTGATAGCAATGATGACTACTGACAGAGTTGTGTAGCTTCAGGAAAAACATTAGTGTTTTTATGACTAGAGCTGTATGTGGGGAAAATTGCCTTTGAACTATCTATCTATGCACATATGTGGCCCACATAAATGCTTGGCAGATTTTGTAAAATTGTTCATCACTGATTTCCTATGTAAATAGAATATTTTGAGTATTCCAGAGTCAGTCACAACGTTTTCACCTGCTAGATCCACAGCACTGGAAGGTTATTATCATACATAAAGCACGTCACTTTCCTCCTCATCACTAGGGCCCGACCAAGTTCACCCATTTTGGTCAATTTCATGGTCATTGGATTTTTAAAATCGTAAATTTCATGATTTCAGCTATTTGAATCTGAAATTTCACGGTGTTGTAATTGTAGAGGTCCAGATGCAAAAACGAGTTGGGAGGGGGTTACAAGGTTATTGTGTGTGTGGGGGGGGGGGTTTGCGGTACTGCTACCCTTAGTTCTGTGTTGCTGCTGGCGGCGGCAGCGCTTCCTTCAGAGCTGGGCAGCTGGAGAGCGGCAGCTGCTGGCTGGGTGCCTAGCTCTGAGACAGAGCAGCCACCAGCAGCAGCACAGAAGTAAGGATGGCATCGTATGTTATTGCCACACTTACTTCTGCGGTGCTGTCTGCAGAGCTGAGCCCTTAGTCAGCAGCTGCCGCTCTCCAGCTGCCCAGCTCTGAAGGCAGCAATGCAGAAGTAATGGTGGCATTATTGCCACCCTTACTTCTGTGCTGCTCCTGGGGGAGGGCACTGCCTTCAGAGCTGGGCACCCAGCCAACAGGCGCAGCTCTCCAGCCACCCAGCTCTGAAGGCAGTGCAGAATTGAAGGTGGCAATACCGTGACCCCCCTAAAATAACCTTGTGACCTGCTGCAACTCCCTTTTGGGTGAGGACCCCCATTTTGAGAAACACTGGTCTCCCCCCGTGAAATCTGTATAGCATAGGGTAAGACCACACAAAAGATCAGATTTCACAGGGGGAGACCACATTTCACGGTCCATGACACGTTTTTCATGGCCTTGAATTTGGTAGGACTCTACTCATCACCATCCTTCCTCCAGGCACAAAGATCTTTTTGCTTGTAGTGTTGCATTTTTATATATATATATATATATATACACACACACACACACTCTTAAAGTGACTCTATATAAATGGTATTGTGGGATTTTATGGTACTATTTCTTATTGACTTCCAAAGAAAATTTTGCTCAAGATGCTATTTCTAACTGACAACCTTGAAAACTTAGCGTGGGTCTGAAAGTCAAATTGGATCCTTACATCCCACACATAAGCACCATTTATAAAGATTCTTCGGGTCAAAGAAAAACTCTGTCAACCCATTGTCTTCAAATAATGCCCTTAGTGAAACCTGCAGTGCAAAGGTGAATTAGCGCCTAATCCAAGGCCCACTGAAGTAAATAAAATGAGGAGTACTTGTGGCACCTTAGAGACTAACAAATTTATTTGGGCATAAGCTTTCATGGGCTAAAACCCACTTCATCAGATGCATGCAGTGGAAAATACAGTAGGAAGATATATAGATAGATAGATACACAGAGAACACGAAAAAATGGGTGTTGCCATACACACTGTAACGAAACCAATTAATTAAGGTGGGCTATTATCAGCAGGAGAAAAAAATCCTTTTGTAGTGATAATCAGGTTAGCCCATTTCAAACAGTTGACAAGAAGGTGTGAGTAACAGTAGGGGGAAAAATTAGCATGGGGAAATAGTTTTTACTTTGCGTAATGACTCATCCACTTCCAGTCTTTATTCAACCCTAATTTAATGGTGTCCAGTTTGCAAATTAATTCCAATTCTGCAGTTTCTTGTTGGAGTCTGTTTTTGAAGTTTTTTTTTGTTGGACGATTGTGACTTTTAGAAGTAAATAGAAAGAGTCCCATTGACTGAAATGATCACAGCAGGCCGAAGAGGCTGTCAAGCATCTGTCACATCCCCTTTCTTGTTGATGTCAGTGGCTTGACTGTGGATTTGCACTGATGTAACTGAGATCAGAATGTAGCCCGCCCATATTTTATATTTTGTTTGAATGTACTGTAATGTGTTACATGCCCTTTCCATTTTTTCTTTTAATTTTAATTTTATAAAATTTAATTATGTATATTTTGAACTTTAACAAATAGCTTGTAATTGAATAAAAGACCACTATTGTTATTGCTACTCCTGTTAGTTTATTTATCATGCCATGGGAATATTTTTCTGGACTGCAGGAAACCCCTGGACTCACTAAAATAGGTATCTTTCAACTATGTAATATAAAAGCTACAATACATTAGACAAGACTAAGAAAATTCTGCTGCTACATAAAGATGCAAAAAAAAAATTGTCAGAAGAGAAATTGAGGGAACGAATCTCATTGTTCTTTTTGATGAGTCTGTAAGCATTTACACATACCTAGCATTTTGCTGCATGCTAGTTAGCAACATGTATCCTTCATTCAATGATTTCTATTTCATATTGGACTATATTAATTTAGTCTTTGGAACCTAAGGAAGGGTATCCCCATATTTCAGATACCATGGTTATTTAGTATCAGAGAGGTAGCCATGTTAGTCTGTATCCACAAAAACAACGAGGAGTCTGGTGGCACCTTAAAGACTAACAGATTTATTTGGGCATAAGCTTTCATGAATAAAAACCCCACTTCTTTAAGATGCCACTGGACTCCTAATTGTTTTTGTGGATACAGATAAGAAGTGTTTTGTTTTGTTTTTTACCCACGAAAGCTTATGCCCAAATAAATCTGTTAGCCTTTAAGGTGCCACCAGACTCCTCATTGTTTTCATGGTTATTTAGTAACAATAGTCATCAAAGTATACTGGTATTGAATCAAGTTCACATGTATGCAAAGATTGGCATAGGCTAAACGCATTATTCTGTCACAGAATTGGCATAGTGATCTATGTGAAGTTATTGGTGATCACTTGATATTGGCCAGAACTAAACTGGCAAGGAATAACATGCTGATACCTTGATAGAGTGTCTCCCTGTGCTATTTGATGCACCTCCTTAATGCACCCTTTGAAATACAGCACAGTACAATTTTGTTCTGTAGTGTCACACATACACATTATGTCACAAAACATTTTACAGAATAAAGTACAGTTACAATTTATTTTTAAAAAAAGCAAGCAAAATGGACAGAGAAATTGAGATGTGTCTCTTAATGGAGGCATAGGTAACCTAAGGAAGATGAGATACAATAGTAGATGTGATGGATTCAGTGATACAGAAAAGCTGTTGCAGATGGCAGGCAGGATCCACAGAGGAGGAGGTTCCTGCATTGAGAGTGGTGAGATTGTATGTGGGATGGATGGAACTGAGTCTCACAGGTGGGACTTGAAAGAGGCTGCTTGCCATGCAGGAAAAGGAAGTAAGCTCATTAAGAGCTCAATAATGAAGGCAAATGGTTTTGAACTGGGTCCTGAACTGAACATGGAGCCAATAGAGTTATGTTCAGAGGATGGTGATGTGGTTAAGCTTTGTGAGGAGGCAGGAACTAGAACTCTATCTGTTCTGGAGTGTGGAGAGCTAGTACCCTCCCTGTAGACACCTCGCCCATCACAGGGAGTTAGAACATTAACTCATCGAAAGATTCCCTTTAAACAAGTCCAAAAGGAGTCTCTGGCTTGGGTGGAGGTCAGGTTGGGGGGCTCACTAAAGAAACTAGCTGTCTCGTGGCTACCCTGCTATGGTTGATTTGTCTGCTGCTTCTCCCTACTGGTGGAAGTGAGGGCAATCTCTGTTTCTGTCAGAAGATAAGAGAACCTTCAGTTCATGTGGTGAAAAGAACCAGAAGAAGGAGAATGCAGCTAAATCATTATGCAGCACGTGAAAGGCAGAAAAGCAGATTACACAATGTCTTTCTCTCTTGAATCTGATTCACATATAGGTTTAATAGACTATTTTGATATTTTAATTGTTTCTATTAAAATGAAGATAGATACTTCAGTTTACAAAGTGACATAGCTAATAGCATCATAACTGGGAGATTAAGTGATAGTATCTCATGGTTAATTTTCTTTTCATTTCATTTCATTTCATTTCATTTCAAACAATACCAGTAATGACGAAGGATTCTTGGGGGTTTCCTGTTAATTATGATCGGTTCCTCTAGATGCATGCAAATATCCTCAAAAAGTTTGCAAATATCCTCAAAAAGTTTGCAAATTTCCTGTGTATCCCTGCTATCAGATACAGCCAATAACTCCTATCAGAACATTTAGGTGGAAATTGCATAAAATGTGTTGAATAGGTACAAAATTAACACAGATCACACATCACTCTATATGGCAACTCACCATGCCAAGACAACTCCAGATGCTTTAAAATAGAAATTAAATGGAAAGTTGTTAACAAATACCATTCTGAAAAGCATTTTTTCAGTTGTCTAAAGAAAGTTTGCCATCCATGTCTTGAGCCAAAGTATGCCAGTGGTTTTAATGATTTTATTACGTTAGTTTAATTTGACCTAGAAAAAATTGTAGGTACTGATTCCAGAGAGTGCTAGGCTGAGTACATGAGTCACTAGCTCTGTCACTGTATGCCCAAGCCAAATATCTTAAGAAGGAAAAATCAAACTGGTGTCAGAGAATATTAATAGCAATCAGTTCAAATTTGCTGTGTCTATTTTATGCTTGCTTTCTATGGTACTCAGGCTCATCTCGCTCTAAATTCTGGATATGCTGTGTAACAGCTTGGATTCAGGTTGAAAAGAGATCAGCACTCTTTGTTGTCTGGATCAGACAGGGTGAAACTCCCTTATTGTACAACAGCTACAACTGCTTGGGGGAAAAAGGGAATCCTGATTTTTATTTTGGCTGAGGTTGAGTGCAGTGTCACACACACATACATGAGCCCACAATATGAGCAATCTTTTATTTGGCTAAACCAATTCAGTGTCTTGCCACCAGCTGGCAGAGAAAACTCACAATAGAACTTCTCTGGCATACAAGGACAAACTTTTAGGCAGCTGCAACTAGGCTTTTAAATTGTGCATGAAAGCTTTATATAGAAAATTACTGCATTTGCACTTGCACAAACATTCATTGTACCCATTTATTTGCACAATATTGTGTGTGCAGGTTGAGAAGCCATATTTTGAAAATGTGCCCCATATAAATAAAATATAACTACAATATGAGTACATTAGGTTCCTCCTATTGATTTCCAGTTATACAGCATGAGATACAGTTTTCAGCTTCCTAAGGACAAATCTCATAGCTGTCAAACTTGTTGTTTTTTCCTGAGTGCTCTTATTAATAAACTGCTGCTCTGTGTCTGTCTAACAGCACCTTCTGCATTTATGATTGTATTGTGCGTCACGGCATGCCTACCCTGGAGGGGGGAGTATGGTTTTATTGTAAGTAACTTGCAGCCTACTGTGTATACAAATTTCAAAGGGACACCAGTAGCCATACTCCTGGCGTAAACTAATGGTTCAGGTGTGCCCTGAAGGCATCGCCCTGCATTGTGGGCAGGTAGGCTACGTACATCCCAGAGCAGTAGAGGTAATGGCTGCTGCAGCACCCTTAATTGAAGGTACAGAATACCCTATCTCTAGCTACTTCCATTGGCTAGTATAGAGGAGGGCAGGCCCTGCCTCCTTTCAGCCCTTTCTTGTAGGATAACATTTTCCAAAGTGCCTAACTATAATTTAAAAAGGAGATTCAGGGATGGGACTTAGGCTCATAAGACATTTTGGTACGTTTGAAAAAAATTCCCACAGACTTTAAGAGGAAAACTTTTCTGTAGGGTTTTTTGTTTTGTTTTTTGGGGCCCATTCTATAAAATGCAGTAGAAAATTATGACCCTGCTATTAAGTTATATATACCAGTTTTAAAAAAATCAACAGGAATCTTTCCATTGACTTTAATGGAGCTGGATCAGGTCCTTCGTGAACATCTACTTGGCAACCAATGGCTATCAGTGGTAGTTGATCTTAGAAAATGTATCTTAACATTGCCAGCAGTTTTGAAGTGCAGTTTATTCAAATAAAAATGCCTTGTATATTTATTTTGAATAGCAAAATGGAATTTTTGCAACTTTTCAGCATTATGCCTTAAATGTAAACGAAAAATTCTAAATCTTGTAAGAGTTTGCAGATAATTACACTGAGACAGCTGCACAGAAACTGATTAGCAGTTGAAGACAAATATTAAATGGGGATTCATGGAACTATCAAAACAATGGAGATGAATGCTTGAAGCACCAGACAAATATATGGATCTTCAAAGCCTTTCCCACCACGTGTGAGAACTCAGTATAATAGCCACTCAATAGGGAATTCTAGCAACCAGGCAAGGTACTAACAAACTTCAACAGAACTTTATTTTTAAAGTAGAAACCTCTTTCCTCTTTACCAAGCTGCTGCTGCATTCTCGGTAGCTGTCACTCCGCCTCCTCAACCCCCCCTTCCTGTTTCGTGTCCTGTCAGACTCCCAACAGCCAGTGCTCACAGTTCTAATAATTACAAGCAGCATCTAAACACCACAGGAATCAACATTTGATCTCTCTCCAATCATTTCATTGTGTGGTTACACATATGCATGCAGTGTGGGGCCCTAAAAGCAATGGTCATTCAGTGTTAGCAACTCTTTAGAAAATCTGTAATCCCTGACACAGGAAGCCTTTTCATTATCGTATGGGCAAAGTGTGCATTTGTGTGTGTGATGTCTGTATGTAGAAGCAAAATCAGAACTAGTAAGAAACTAAAAACAAACAAACAAAGCCCTGATAGGTGGAATTATCGGGATTACTCAGGAATATTTGATATTTGGAGTTTATACTATGTATGCAAATATTTATCTTGTTAAAAATGTAACGTGTATAATGTGAGTACTCTATCACCAATGAATATATGTGAAGAACTTTTAAGTCCTCAGCTGGAAAACACTATACAAGCACTGTTGTTGTATTAATGTATAGAGTGATCATCCTCCCCTGTGGAACACTTCGCAGAATGGGGCTCGGGAGAGAGGCTTTTCCCCTTCAGGAGTTTTCCCCATAGTATTCTGTCAGGCGCGTGGTTCTCCCCTTTGGGGAACAAGCAGAAGGTTTGACTCCCAGATCCCAATGATCCTGGGGATCTGCTGGAAGTATGTACAGGGAGACCCTTTGCACCAGCTTGTAGGGGTTCCCATGTTACTGCATCCCATGGGTGAATTAACTTTAACTTTTGGCTGGAGTTACTGTTGATGTGCTGGGGAAGAAGATACTTAGATCTTCCTGGCCCTGCTCCCAGACTCATTCTCCTCATTCCTGGATCCCCTACCTGGAGAGGGTCCTCCAAGGAGTTTGGAGCCAGAGGAAGGAATGGTACCTTTAGGTGCATGCAAGTATAGACTGCACATACAGGATTCCCCCGATGCATAGCTATGGAGGTAAACCCTCCCAACCCTATTGTTAGAATATGCATGCTGAGTATGTGCTTTTTGGGGAAAGGATGTCTTTATGTGGTGTTTGTACAGCGGCTAGCACAGTGGTATCCTGGCCCATTACTGGGGCACCTAAATGCTACCACAATACAAATAAATAATACCAGTCTGAGTATTTTGTATATTATTGATTTCAGTGGAGTTACGCTGAGTTATATGAGCTGAGAATTTGGCTGTCTGATATTTTTCTGGAGGAGAGGTGTAAATGCTGGTGTTATGACATTAAAAATCATGGTGAGATTTTAAATGAAATTTGGATTTGTAATCACTGATCGATATTTCTGATCTTATGCATAGCTCTCTTCAACTTTTAATACAGTGTAGGCTGGTTAAGGTGGACTCGACAATCAAAACCCCATTTCTCTGGCTGATGTGGTGTCTACTAAAGGTAAATAATGGCTGTTCCTAATGGAATAGCATAGAGAAAGAAGGAAAAGAGCAGAGATGGGAGTTGGCCAACAAGCAGGGAATGTGTGGAAAGCTCCCCTGGATAGTAAACTGACTTTCTGTTCAGGTGATAGCACAAGACAGAAATTCCCAACAATTTGGGCATAAGTGTTTTGCTCAGATTGCCCCATTATTTGAAAAATTCCCAAGTACCTTCACAGGTTTGACTATTACAGGATACATAAAATGTACATTCACTTCTTAGGCTTAGCCCCTATTCAGTGTGGTGCCATCTTTGTATATAACTTATTCTTGTGGAATGGTTACTTTCCTAAGGCTTTCATTACGGTTAGGCATTGGGTGAATGGCATCCTCCAAGGCTTGTGTAATTCCAAGACCTTATTATATCCACTACCCTTCTCTAATGTATCCAGGCTTTCTACTTTCGTGATGGTGCATTCACTAATAGTTGAATAGAGAGTGAGGGATCACCTGTGAACTTACACTGGTGGGCTGCAGGGTAAAAACTCTAAAATGCTACGTATTTGTATTTCTCAGAATCCAATCTTCAAAAGTAAGTACTGTAAAGGTTTTAACACAATTATGGCTAGAACTTGCCGGTACTGCTCTCTCTGCACATCTCTCAGATACAGTTTATTGTATATTACTTTTCATAGTATTTTTTGTTCCTGTAATATACGACCTTGGAAATGCAAGAGATTATCAAAGCGCAGCCTCAGGCAGGAAAAAGATTGGTGTGTGCGCGCACATACACACCCCCTTCTACTGTTAACTTTCAGGATTCTGGATTTGGAGGGTGATTTCTTTTCTAATATTGTCTTTTCTTTGTTGTAGCAAATGCAAGCAGACTAAATATGGAAAACTGTTAACTATACAGTGTGTGGTACTAACCAAACATAGTGTGTATAGTGTGTTCTCAAGCACCCTCCATCAGTGGTTCCACGTATACTTCTCTTTAATTGTATTAATCTGTGTATTGTAAGGAAAATATGAAATATTGATGAAGACTTGCCTAGTGATCAGGCTTTGGTTAAGCTTTGTAGGTACAGCCCTGCTATCGGGGTGGGGAGTGCAGAAGTGGGGCGGGAGCCACAGTTCCTCAGGGGAATTCTACAGTGTATTGTATCTTAGGGACATGTAATGCCTTGTGTAGTTCCTAGGTTGTGCAGAGCTTGTGTGCCTGATACTATTTTCCTGCTGTATGAGGTTCAGTTTACACTCTCTCTATGTGACTGGTATGTGGCTATACAGAAAGCATTATTATTGGGGGGCCCCTTTCTGGGTATAAATGGTCCTTTTGTGTATTGACTTATGGTGCATGATCTGTTCCCATGCTTTTAATTTTGTGTGTTCGTGTTTATCTCCATGATGCACTGAATGTAAAAAAACTGCAGTGATCTTATTTCTGTGGACCAACAGCAAGTGCTCTGCAGACCACCATGGTTCCAGACAAATCTGAGAATTGGCACTCTGCAAAACCAGAAAACCTGCTGTTACCTCACAACTTGTGAAATTCACCTTTCTCTGCATGAAGCCCCAACTAATCAGACTTTGTGTATGGAATTCCATGAGAAGAGCTTGTAATTCTCCTCCACGCCTACCTATGAGCTCAAGCTGAAATCGTAGCCTCTAATCGACATTCTCTCTTTTCCATCCTCCATTTTATCACTCATTCTTTGCTAATAGTGTATTACAATTATATTTCTTCTGTCACTCAAGAGTACCATACCATCATGCTATTTTAATATTTCACACAATCCTCCTTTGTATTATATATAGCTTTTCCCATCTTTAGAGCAGTTTCTCCGATAAATGTTTTTCTTTATTTGACATAGAGCACCAAGAAAATGTAATACTGTTGCACTTTTATATAAATTCTTTACTTAACTAATGGGACCAATCAAAGTCCAGCAAATGCAGACTGAAGCTATTGCATTGTCTAGGAAATATGAAAGATAGGGAACTGCATACTTTCAAATGTGCTGAAGTAGTTCTGTAGAGTTACTCACAGGTGGCTGGAATTAAATTGACTAAGTGGTTTCTCCAAGCACAGCACCTGTCATATCTTGTCTTCTTTTCATATCTTCAAATATATGAAAGTCATAAAACCAAACCCAGGAAGGGTCAAAAGTCAGTAGCTTCTTTGATTGATGCTTTGTCATGTTTAGGCTCATTACCTCACCAAGTATTTTCTCTACTAAATCTCAACATTTATGAATGCAAAATAAATATTATTAAAAGTAGGCAAGAGGGTCAGAGAGGATCTAAACAAGATGCATGAATCAAGCCCTTATGCCTCCAGGATGCACTCAGAATAAAAGGTACAATAGAGATTACATTCACAATAATTGCTATATATTTCTTTGACCTTACAGTGGCTGGAAACATTGTTCAAGGAAATATTTTTTGCTGCTGTGTACAGAAGAATCTTTTTAATGAACACCATAGGGTTTACTGATCGCTCTTAATGAATAAGGAACTAGTGTCCTGCAGGTAAATTGCCACCTATCTTTAGAAATAAACCAATCAGTGAAGGTGATGTATAGAATGATAGAGTTATATGTACTTCTCCAAATAAGAAAACAAATATATCAATGTCCTTAATGTTGTATATAAAGGACACTTCAGGAGCTGGCAAAAACTCAGTTGGACTCCTGTTTTGGATCCTAAGGATCAATAACAGCAGTTAAACTGAGATTTAGTGACTGCTATAAACAGTTGCAGCCTCACTATTAAGAAACGAAACATTGTCTCAACAAAAAACAAACAAAAAAAATCTCTGATGTTTGTTTGTCTTTTGCCACTTATTTTCAAAAGACAATTTATGGCTTTCAAAAAAAAAAAAAAGAAAAGAAAAAAGAAATCTCTTATGGATGCTATTGTAACATCCTGTGTTAAATACTGTAAAAGATTAATTGATTTTAATAAGAACTTTAAACACCTAATAACATGCAGTAGAAACCTGTTAAATTAATATGTTTGTGCAAACAAATTAAAATTCCTTAAACAGATCTATTCCCTTCTGAGGTAATTGAGGTGGGCTCTGCTGTTTTGTGGGATTTAGTGTTCTGTATCACGGATGTGGTGTCTGTGAAACCTATTCCTTTAAAAATATATAGCACCTGTCATCCTTAAAGAAACCAAAATGCTGCATAAGTATATGTATAGGGATTACTTCATCCACCATTCAAATGCAGGAGAACAGGAACACAGGCCATGCATAGAGCTCAACAGTGGGAGGAGTGAGAAATTTTGTCAAAGCACACAAGGGCAAACCCCTTCTGTTATGAAAAGTGCCCTGGGCTCTTATATGTCTATGTGTCATATTGAGCCATGAGTGTCTAAGAAGAACTCTCCACTGATTTTAGTGGAGAGTTCTGCTTAGAAACTGACAGCATGATATGCGGTGTTGTAGTAGCCTTGTCTCACTCACCAACAAAAAGAAAAGGAGTACTTGTGGCACCTTAGAGACGAACACATTTATTTGAGCATAAGCTTTCGTGAGCTACTCACGAAAGCTTATGCGCAAATAAATGTGTTCGTCTCTAAGGTGCCACAAGTACTCCTTTTCTTTTTGCGAATACAGACTAACACGGCTACTACTCTGAAACCTGTCATCACCAACAGAAGTTTGTCCAATAAAAGATATTACCTCACCCACCTCGTCTCTCTAGCATGATATGAATCCTTTGTTCATTAGATCTCACCTGAAAGCTTTGTCTCACCCCATGCAGTAATTTGCATGGAACTTTAATTTATCTATCTGAGAAGGATGAATGACTGAATTAATCCTACTGGGACTTGAACCTGTGTTCCCACAGGGCTGTCAAGCGATTAAAAAAATTAATAGCAATTGCACGATTAATCATGCTCTTAAACAATAATAGAATACCATGTATTTATATATTTGTGGATGCTTTCTACATTTTCAAATATATTGATTTCAATTACAACACAGAATACAAAGTGTACAGTGCTCACTTTATATTTATTTTTGATTACAAATATTTTCACAGTAAAAAACCAAAGAAATTGAATTTTTCAATTCATCTAATACAAGTACTGTAGTACAATCTCTTTATCATGAAAGTTGAACTCACAAATGTAGAATTATGTACAAAAACCCCTACATTCAAAAATAAAACAATGTAAAACTTTAGAGCCTACAAGTCCACTCAGTCCTACTTCAGTTAATCGCTCAGACAAACAAGTTTGGTTACAATTTACAGGAGATAATGTTGCCCGCTTCTTGTTTTCAAGAAAGTGAAAACAAGAGTTCACATGGCACTGTTGTAACAGGCGTCACAAGATATTTACGTGCCTGATGAGCTAAAGATTGTCCCTTTATGCTTCAACCACCATCCCAGAAGACATGCATCCCTGCTGATGATGGGTTTTGCTGGATAACGATCCAAAGCAGAGCAGACCCCTACATATGTTCATTTTCATCATCTGAGTCAGAGCCACCAGCAGGTTGATTTTTTTTTTTTGGTGGGTTGGGTTCTGTAGTTTCCTCATCGGAGTGTTGCTCTTGTAAGACTTCTGAAAGCATGCTCCACATCCCGTCCCAATCAGATTTTGGAAGGCACTTCAGATTCTTAAACCTTGGGTCGAGTGCTGTAGCTATTTTTAGAAATCTCACATTGGTATCTTCTTTGTGTTTTCTCAAATCTGCTGTGAAATGTTCTGAAAATGAACAACATGTGCTGGATCATCATCCAAGAGAGCTACAGAATGAAATATATGGCAGAATGCGGGTAAAACAGAACAGGAGACATACAGTTCTCCCCCAAGGAGTTCAGTCATAAATTTAATTAATGCACTGTTTTTTTTAACGAGCATCATCAGCATGGAAGCATGTCCTCTGGAATGGTGGCCAAAGCATGAAGGGGCATATGACTGTTTAGCATATCTGGCAAGTAAATACCTTGCAACGCCAGCTACAAAAGTGCCACGTGAACGCCTGTTTTCACTTTCAGGTGACACTGTAAATAAGAAGCAGGCAGCAGTATCTCCCATAAATGTAAACAAACTTGTTTGTCTTAGCGATTGGCTAAACAAGAAGTAGGACTGAGTGGACTTGTAGGTGCTAAAGTTTTAAATTGTTTTGTTTTTGAGTGCACTTCGGTAACAAAAAAAATCTACATTTTTAAGTTACACTTTCACAATAAGGAGATTGCACTATAGTACTTGTATTAGGTGACTTGAAAAATACAGGTTTTTTTGTTTATCATTGTTACAGTGCAAATATTTGTAATAAAAATAATATAAAGTGAGCACTGTACAGTTTGTATTCTGTGTTGTAATAGAAATCAATATATTTGAAAATGTAGAAAAAAATACAAAAATATTTAATAAATTTCAGTTGGTAATCTACTGTTTAACAGTGCAATTAATCACGATTAATTTTTTTAATTGCAATTAATTTTTTTGAGTTAATCGCATGAATTAACTGCGACTAATCGACAGCCCTAGTTCCCACATATTTCAGACCTGACATTAGACCACTGTTTCCTCCCCTACAGTCTAGTCTTTCTATTATAAAATAAAATATTGTTTCCTTATGATTCTTAGATATTTTCTTTTTTTCAATATTGCAATGCAGATGGCATTTCACGCATATGGGTAGCATATATAAGGGAAGAAACAAGTCAGAAGAAGGAAATTAAGGATTACTTGCTATGTGAGAAATATAACAGATTACAAATCCTCAAGTATTCTGACTCAAAGGAGTCAGGAGTAGAGAGAAAATATGATTTCATGTGTTTTAAATGTACATTTATTGTTCCTGTTGCTTCTAGCAAATTGCATTAGGCAATTTACAGTAGCTAACATAAAACCAAATTGTACAATAAATACTGAATTGAATATTTTATAGTGCTTTTCCCTTGAGTGTATGTCTCCGGTTTCTGAGTGTTGGGATTCTTTTAGCCTATTTAAAGAAGCCCTTTCTCAAAGCAACGCTCTAGCAGTGTACTAATGTAATATTGGTATTAGTGTCCTGTATCTGAAGTGTAAAGAAATAGTTTCTAACTCCTGTTTAAAAAAAAAAAAGTAATCACAGAGCTTAGGGTGGGAGCTTGCTTTATTATCATTGTGCTTTTCTTTGCATTGATACAGTAGGCAACAAATATACATGGACATCATATCAGAAGGTTGCACTTTTCCAATTGGTTAGATGGAAAATAATTACTGTAGGTTTCTAATGTATTAGAATTAAGTTAGGGGAAACCTACAGTTAGATGTTTCAGAGTGGTAGCTGTGTTAGTCTGTATCAGCAAAAAGAACGAGGAGTACTTGTGGCCCCTTAGAGACTAACAAATTTATTTGGGCTCTAAGGGGCCACAAGTACTCCTCGTTCTTTTTGTTAGATGTTATCTGAAAGCTAAACACTGTACTAGAGCTGGTTTAAAAAAAATTCTGACAAAAATGTGGTTTCATCAAATGAAATGTTCTAGAGAAAATGTTGGTTTTGACAGAATTCCTCAATTTTGAATGTTTGTTTCATTTCAATTTTCAAGAAATTTTTTTTTAATAACTGGAATTTTTGTCCCCGCCCCCCCCTACTTGTCTGCCTCTGAATGCAACAGAGTGAGTGACATTTAGGGGTTTGTTTTTATTCTTTTTCAGTTTTCCTTTTTTTCAGTCCACAACTTTTCAAAATGTCTCCTACTCTGGAAAAGTTAGAGTGGAAGAAGGAAAAAAAAAGAAACTCTGTAACCCTGCCACTCTGTAATTTTGCAAATGTTAGAGAAGTTATGAAAACTCACAGAGTTGAAATAGGAAAAAAATAAAAGAGAGGGGAGGGAGCCCTAGGTATCATTCATTTCTTTGCACCCAAAAGGAAAAAAATGGGTGGGGGAAGAAACTTTAAAAAGCTATCTGCAAGAAATATTTTTAAAAAATGATACTATTCCATTTTGAGCTCTTCAAAAGGGAAACATCTTCAAGATGGCAAATTGTTTTGTGAAATGTTTTTTGCATTTTTTTTTACCAGCTATTGATAGTATTGGCTCTCTGCTATTACTGCTAAGGATTCTCCAAGGCCCTGCTCCTGCTCCCACTGAAATCAATAGCAAAACTCCCATTGACTCCAGTGGTGCAAGATCAAGCTCTAAGGGCCAGGTTTTCAGCTGGGGTAAACTGGCAAAACTCCATTGTCTCCAAGCGAAGGACTGGCCTTAATATTTATATAACCTGAAGTACCCCAAGCAGCTTCACTATACAACAGATGGTACTTCTGGGTCATAATCAACTAGTCAGATTTTCTCATATAACAGGTTTCAGAGTAGCAGCCGTGTTAGTCTGTATTCACAAAAAGAAAAGGAGTATTTGTGGCACCTTAGAGACTAACAAATTTATTAGAGCATAAGCTTTCGTGAGCTACAGCTCATGAAGCTGTAGCTCACGAAAGCTTATGCTCTAATAAATTTGTTAGTCTCTAAGGTGCCACAAGTACTCCTTTTCTTTTTTCTCATATAACAGTGTCATTTCTGGACCTGCTGTTTTTTAGATTATGATTTCTTGGATGGTTTCCATATAATAACTATACCATTTTGTAGTGTAAGTGAAGAGCAAAAACGTTAACACATCCTCTAGGTTTGTAGGTACCTGCATTTTTCTTGTCCCTGTTTGGTCCATATCTAGAATTAAGTTGTCATGCGTGTGGTTTCATTCTCTGGACATTTAAGTATTTTCAGTAGATATTCATAACTGTTATGAAGTTCACTCAGTAATACTTCTGTGATTATCAAATAACTGTGTCTGAATAAATTATATTCACGTGGCCATATGATCTGATAGGATATCTGTCTAACAATATAAGCTATTTTGTAACCTGGGGGAGGCAACACCAAAGATATTATTTGAAAAAGAAGGATGTTCAACTAAAATACTGAATGGGAAAGCTTTTCTGGATCTGTAACAGCAGGGCGTAGAAAGGCAGAAAGTAATAACAGATTGGTTATGTTTTTACAGAAAATAATTTTGGATTTTTTCCCATAGTAACTCAATTTTCTGAACACTGTTTTCATGGGGAAGAAATTGCATTTTTGCTGTATTCCCAGAGTGAGCACCTGTTATTGTTCCATTGTATTTATCATCTCTTTAATCTCTGTGCATTTTTCCTTTTGCCTATATACTAAAGATGAACCCTCTCAGTTTGGTAACATTCCGCTATTTGAATTCAGGTGATAAAATATAAAATACATTAATCCATATATAAAAGGCTGTGATAGTGAAAAGAATCATACAGAGATAACTGTGGGTACATACTTGGATGTTTGCTTTCATTACAGGTGAACATGTTTTGCTTTACAATAACATGGCAATGTAATCTCATTTATATGCTACCTGTTCGTTTTCTTAAGTAGGCATAAAGTATATTTCTATTTCTTTGGTCAAATTCTGCTCTCAGTTACATCCACGTAATTTCATTGAAATCAGTGGAGTAGCATGGGTGAAAATTAGAGGAAAATTTGGTCCGTGTCAGTGATTTAAATTTATCTTCTCATTGATCATTCTTAGGTCTACAGCACCTTTTAAAGCCTGATCCTGGAGACCGTAGTCACATGAGTAGCATTACTTCCATGAATAGACTAATCTTTTTGATAGCATCATTTGTGAGAGTTAGGTTTGCACAATGAGGCCCGAAGTTCAACCCTGATATGATGAGACTAAATAAGCAATTTTAGAAAGAGAGTATCAGCCAACTGATTAATCAGTAAGTACAACAAAACATAGGACATATAAATGTCCAACTTTCCAAACATATCTAAGGATTATAGGATCAGAATTAGTGATGAACCATCCTTGAAAGCTTTGGATATTCTGTATGGGAAAATATGCAAAAGTTTAGCTGTTTATTTCATGTTTATCAAAATCTATTTAGGTTGACTCTTCAGTTAGTATGGTAGTGAGCGTAGCATGGATACTCTAACCATTTGTTAACTAGGATAGATTTGAGTGGAGTGGAGTTTGGAGATTAAACTCTTTGAGATTTCAAAAAGAAAAGGAGTACTTGTGGCATTTTAGAGACTAACAAATTTATTAGAGCATAAGCTTTCGTGAGCTACAGCTCACTTCATCGGATGCATTTGATATTTGTGTTTGAGATTTCAGTATTTGTAGTTTTGACAAGGCTGGAAATACAAGGAACAATACAATAAAAGTACACTTCTGATCTTAAAACCATCAGGAAGTGCTTAGACCCATGGGGATTAAAGTGACTTTTGAATCTTTTAGTTTGGGTTTTGAATGAAGTTATAAAAATTAGATTCTATTTTATCCATATTTGTTTTCCTATCCCTAATGAGACTATGTGATAGATAGCACTTCTGAGTGTAGCTGGTGTATAATTTGATATGTTGATCACTTTAGATACACAGTTTCATATCAGTAGGAAACTCTTTTAGATCTGCTATGGATGGAATTGCCGAACTATTTTCTTAGAATTATGTAGATTATTGCTGGCATTTCTGAGAAAACTGCTGTAGACTATGCATTTATTAACACTTCTAAACATGTGCATGTTATACTGTATGCATCTACACATAAAATCTATATTATTTGTTTAAGCTTTTTAACATGATTGACAAATTGGTTATTCTTTCTGCCCTGAAGTGCCTTCAAGTGAATAATATTAGCCACTTACTCACACTTGCTAGTTTTGATTTAAACATGTACCTTCTTGATTCTCTCCCCTCAAGGCAGCAGCATATAGATTATATTTTCTATCAAATCAATACTTTTTTTATAATTGAGGCACAGGTGAAATGATAGTAGGTTTCTAAACATGAGTATGTATATTATAAAAAAAGCCAAGGAATGTTGAACTATTCTGATAAATACAACTATAAAGTACACACATTTTAAATCTCTTAGCAGAATTATGTTTTCCTAAACCACAATGTGGAATTGCATACAAAGTGATGATGAAAAATGCAACAGAAAACTGGAAGTTCTTTTGAGCTGAAAAGCTCCTTAAATTCTCAAATGTAATAGATTAAAAAGTAAATATTCTGATTTATTTTACCCCTGGTACTGCATAGAAGTGGTGGTGATGGAAATTCCTTGCTGCTGTGAAAATCAGATCAAAATGTTGTGATGATTTTAAAAATTGACAAATTGAGAAAAACTTTATTTAATTTTTTGAACGGATGGATCTGACAGTAATGTCGGTTATATACACCAGAAAAATCAATGAAATAACTTTTACCTTCTTTTTGGTCCCTTGCCATAAACACATGTAATAAGTCAACTTGACTGGCTGAGCAAACAGTGATCCTACCAGCCCCCTGTCTGTCTTTCAATTCCCTAACCCCTTATGGGCAAGAGCCAAAGAACAGCCAGTTTATTTATATTTGCTCTCTGCAATCTCCTTTACTTTTAGACTAGCTTTTTCTTTTCCATAAAAATATAAATGATAGCTTTTACAGAATGCCCTTTTTGCACAGCAGTTCCTGAATTCCTCTTGGCTTCTGACCTTCTGATCACTGCTAACACCTATCCAATAGGGCTGACAAGCAGAGTATACTTAAACTGCCATAGGCTATGACTGAGTCCTTTATAAGCGTTTAAAACTGTGCTTAGAAGTAGAGAAAGGAAACTGTGCCTTTTATTTTGGTGTCCATCAAGTAAGCAGCTGAGAGGTCAGATCTCTGCTAGCAAGTGTTGAGTTTGGTAAGTCAGTGGCATTTGTAGGATATCTGGTTTCTTTATTGAAAAAGGCTATCATTTAAATCTTAACCTGAAACTGGAATGTTTCAGATAGCAGCCGTGTTAGTCTGTATTCACAAAAAGAAAAGGAGTACTTGTGGCACCTAGTCTCTAAGGTGCCACAAGTACTCCTTTTCTTTTTGCTGAAACTGGAATGGAATTCGTAAAAGCTGTTCTTCCAATCCTTATTGCCATCCATATATTATAATCATAACTAATTCCAAGAAGGTCCTTAGTAAATGATTACATTACACCCTGGTCAGCTTGTGTTTCTTGCCCTACAATATATTTTTGTTTTGTTTTGCTGTCTTCTGTGAATAACTCCGTAGTTTATCTTACTAATTGACAGCTTTCAAGCATCACTGGAGAGTGTGAGAACTCACCTGGGGAGTGAGAAATGAACTATTAAAACATTAAAATAATGAAACATCTTGGGTACTTTCTATCATTATATCTTTGAAATTTGGAAGTTTATTTGTGGTGAAACACAGCAAGTTAGAATACTGTAGGTAATCTTTTATTTTAAAATGGTAAAGAAAACATTCAGTATTTTGGGCTAGATTGTACATTTAGGCATGGCCTTGTGCAAGGGCTTGTGCATAAAGTGCAGCAGCTCCGGAGTAGCTTTACATAAGAATGGCATACATACTGGGCCAGACCAATGATCCATCTAGCCCGGTATCCAGTCTTCCAACAGTGGCCGGAGCTTCAGAGGGAATGAACAGAACAGAGCAATTTTTGAGTGATCCTTCCCTTGTCATCCAATCCCAGCTTCTGGCAGTTGGAGGTTTAGGGACACTCAGAACATGAGGCTGTGTCCCTGACCAACTTGGCTAAAGTAGTCATTGGTGGACCTATCCTCCATGAACTTATCTAATTCTTATTTGAACCTAGTTATACTTTTGGCTTTCACAACATCCCAGGATAATGATTTCTTCAGGTTGACTGTTGTTTCGTGAAACAGTGTACTTCCTTTTGTTTGTTTTAAACCTGCTGCCTATTAATTTCATCAGATGACCCCTGGTCCTTGTGTTATGTGAAAAAATAAATAATACTTATTCACTTTCTCCCCACCATACATGATTTTATAGATCTCCATCATATCCCCCATGAGTTGTCTCTTTTCCAAGCTGAACAGCCCCAGTCTTTTTAATCTCTCTTCTTACGGAAGCTTTTCCATCCCCCTGATCAATTTTGTTCCCTTTTCTGTATTTTTTCCCAATTCTAATGTATCTTTTTTGAGATGGGAGAACCCAGAACTTCATGCAGTATTCAAGTGTGGTCATACATGGATTTATGTATTGGCATTATGATATTTTTTGTTTTATTATCTGTCCCTTTCCAAATGGTTCCTAACATTCTGTTAGCTTTTTTGACTACTGCTGCACACTGAGCGGTTGTTTTCAGAGAGCTATCCACAATTTCTTTGAGTGGTAACAGCTGATTTAGACCCCATCATTTTGTATGTATAGTTGGGATTATGTTTTCCAGTGTGTATTATTTTGCACTGAATTTCATCTGCCATTTTATTGCTCAGCCATGCAGTTTGAATCCCCTTGTAACTCTTCACAGTCAGTTTGGACTAAACTATCTTGAGTAATTGTTTCCTCTGCAAATTTTGCCACCTCACTGTTCACCCCCTTTTCCAGATCATTTATGATTATGTTGAACAGCACTGCTCGCAGTACAGATCCTTGGCCCGAGTATTTACCTCTCTCTATTTATTCTTATAATTTGTTTCCTGGTTTTTAACCAATTACTGATCCTTGAGTCAGCTTTGGATTTATCTATCTTGAGTAATTTTGTATGGTCTGCAAAATTTGCCACCTCACTGTTCACACTCTTTTCCAAATCATTTATAAAAATTTGTGAACAGCACTGGTCCCAGTACAGATCCTTGAAGGACCTTTGATATTTATCTCTCTCCATTGTGAGAGCTGACCATATAATCCTACCTTTTGCTTCTTACCTTTTATACAGTTACTGATCTATGAGAGGACCTTCCCTTTTATCCCATGACTGCTTAGTTTGCTTAAGAGCGTTTGGTGAGTGATCTTGTCAAAGGCTTTTTGAACATCCAAATACATTAGATTGACTGGATCACTCTTCTCCTCATGGTTGTTGACTCCCTCAAAGAACTCTAATAGAGTAGTGAGTCATGATTTCTCTTTACAAAAGTCATGTTTGTTCTTCCACAACATATCATGGTCATCCATGTGTCTATGTGAGGGAGTGTACTCCAGGCCCTTTGAGGCCCCCGCTGGAGCTCCTACCATACCCTGCCCTGCAAAAGGAGCACTGAAGGTTGGTCCTCCAGGCTTGCCTAGAGAGGCTGTAGGGAAGCAGCCAATCAGAGTGAAGCAGATTCAGTTAAATAGTCTTGCAGGGCCTGAACAGATCAATTCATGGCAGAGACCAGAGGAGCAAGGAAAAAGTGCTCCTTGCTGGTTGCTGGAGCATAAGGGAGAACCAGAAGGCGTGTTCTGATAACGATGTCATGCCATGAGGGAGAACTTCAGCCCTGAGGTAAGCATGAAGAGGAAGTGCCCCAGGGAATAGCAGCAGCAGCAACAACAGAGTGAAAGAAAGCAGCACGTGGCTGCTATTTGTAGGGTCCCTGAATCGTGACCTGGAGTAGTGGGCGGGCTCTGGTCCCTCCAACGATCACTGGGGAAATGGCCTAAACTGTAAGAAGGGGGTAAGACTCAGTACTAAAAGCCTGAGAAAGGGGCAAGAATTTAAACAGGTCAGTGAGAACCGCTGAGGACAAAGTCTCCATGGATGAAGCAGGGTAGACATGGACTTAAAGCTAGCCCAGAAGGGGCTGCGAACTGAACCCAGAGACAGGACTGCAGACATTATCAAGGGCATAGGGACAGGCCCTGTTGGACCTTTTACCCTGAAAGGGGTTTGTTCATTCATGCCTTTCACTGTGTGACTTAGCCAGAGGGCTGAGCCACTGAAGATTTACCTGTTGAGGTTAACAGCTGACAGGGTGTGCTGGGAGCAGAGAGAGAGTGTCAGAAAGAGTGCAAGTTCACACCCTTTCACAAGAGGTGAGTGCACCCCAACACAGTCTGATAATTCTGTCCATTATTATGGATTCAACTGCTTGCTGGGTACTGAAGTTAGGCTTACTGTCCTGTAATTGCTAGGATTGCCTCTGGAGCCTTTTGTAAAAATCAGCTATACGTTAGCCACCCTCCACTCAGCTGGTATAGAGGCATATTTAAGTGATAGGTTACATATCACAGTTAAGAGTTCTTCAATTTCATATACGAGTTCCTTCAAAACTCTTGGGTGAACACCAGCTAGTCCTGGGGACTCATTATAGTTTAATTTTATCAATTTTTTCCAAAATCTCCTCGCAAACTGGGACAATTCCTCAGATTTGTCACCTAAAAATAATGGCTCACATGTGGGGATCTCCCCCAAATCCTCTGCAGTGAAGACTGATGGAAAGAATTGATTTAATTTTTCTGCAATGGGCTTGTCTTCCTTGAACACTCCTGTAGCACCTTGATCATCTAGTGGTCCCATGGACTGTTTGGCAGACTTTCTGCTTCGCAAGTACTTAAAAAAAAATTTTGCTGTTAGTTTTTGTGTCCTTGGTTCTGCAAATTCTTTCTTGGCCTGCCTTATTATACTTTCTCACTTGACTTGCCAAATTTTATGCTTCCTTGTATTTTTCTCACTGGTATTTGACTTTCAATTCTTAATGGATGCCTTTTTTTGCCTCAGATTGCCTCTGATACTCTGCTGGTTAACCCCATTGGCTTTTTTTTTATGGTCCCCTTGCTGTTTTTTTAATATATATTTAATTTGCTCCTCTATTATGGTGTGTTTAAATAGTTTTCATGAATTTTCAGGCATTTCACTCTAGTAATGGTTCCTTTCAATTTCTGTTTAACTAGCTTCCTTTTTGAGTAGTTTCCCTTTTTGAAATGAAATACTACTGTGGTGGGTTTCTTTGGCATTTATTTCTCATACAAGGATGTTACATTTAATTACATTATGGTCACTATTACTGATTGGTTCAGCTATATTAACCTCTTGGACCATCTCCTGTGCTCCATTTAGGAGTAAATCAAGAATTGCCTCTCCCCTTCTGGGTTCCAGAGCAAGCTGCTCCAAGAAGCAACTATTTATTATGTCTCAAATGTTATCTTTGCGTCCCTTCCTAAGGTGATATATACTCAGTCAATATGAGCATAGCTGAAATCCCCCATTATTACTGTGTTTTCTGCCTTTGTAGCCTCGCTAATCTTCCTGAGCATTTCACAGCCACTGTTGGCATCCTGGTCAGATGGTCCTAGTATATTCCTACTGCTATACTCTTATTCTTCAAGCATGGAAATTCTATCCATAGAGAGTCTATGGTATTATTTGAGTCATTTAAGATTTTTACTTTATTTGACTCTATGCTTTCTTGTATATATTGTGCCACTCCCCTGAGCAGCATGATTTATTCTGTTATTCCTATGTATTTTGTACCCTGGTATTACTGTGTCCCATTGATTATCCTCATTCCGCCAAGTTTCCGTGATGCCTATTGTACGAATATCTTCATTTAATGCCAGGTACTCTAGTTCACCCATCTTATTATTTAGACTTTCAGCATTTGTATATAAGCACTTGTACGTTTTGTCAATATTCAGTTGGTTGCTTTCATCGGTTATATTTAAATGTGACTCTTTTAATCTAAATCTTTGGCTCCTCAAATGAAAGATTAGTGAGAGAGAAGACTGTTGACTTTAAAGTAATGCAGTGCCTTTGTAAATTGATTATATAAATAAATTCTAGCAATATTTTCCAACACACTAGAGATTGATCATAAAAATAATGAAGGGGTGGCATCACTGTTCATGCCATTGCCCTGTGATGCCTTACTTTAAAAGATTTCATGCGGCAGAGATGTGCAGTCTATGTGAGTGAAATTTCCAATATTTCTGAATTATCTGTCAACATTAAAAATTATAGGCTGCCTCCATTTGTGGATATCGGGGAAGGATCTACTTCCTCTGGGTAGCTGCAAAGATAAAATAAAGTGGCATTTTTGGAAAGTGATGACAAAAAGATGTGCTATCATTTATGTCCAATTACATTGTTACAATGATAAGATAATTTCACAAAACAAAATGCTGTGTAGTAAATTGCAAGTGTCACACAAAAGGGTGTATGTCTGGGGATGCAATTATGGCAGGCCATTAACATTTTTGCCTTAAATATTTCCTTTTTCCCAAAGGTGCAATGAATTGAATACTCTGGGCCAATGCAGGTCCTATCTATCATTTAAGTTATTTTGAGGGCTCAGTTGTTGCTTAGACCCAGTGCTTGAACCTCTGCATAGGGGAGAATGAATCAAATCAAATGAAGCAGCCAATACTCATAGAATCATAGAATCATAGAATATCAGGGTTGGAAGGGACCCCAGAAGGTCATCTAGTCCAACCCCCTGCTCAAAGCAGGACCAAGTCCCAGTTAAATCATCCCAGCCAGGGCTTTGTCGAGCCTGACCTTAAAAACCTCTAAGGAAGGAGATTCTACCACCTCCCTAGGTAACGCATTCCAGTGTTTCACCACCCTCTTAGTGAAAAAGTTTTTCCTAATATCCAATCTAAACCTCCCCCATTGCAACTTGAGACCATTACTCCTCGTTCTGTCATCTGCTACCATTGAGAACAGTCTAGAGCCATCCTCTTTGAAACCCCCTTTCAGGTAGTTGAAAGCAGCTATCAAATCCCCCCTCATTCTTCTCTTCTGCAGACTAAACAATCCCAGCTCCCTCAGCCTCTCCTCATAAGTCATGTGCTCTAGACCCCTAATCATTTTTGTTGCCCTTCGTTGTACTCTTTCCAATTTATCCACATCCTTCCTGTAGTGTGGGGCCCAAAACTGGACACAGTACTCCAGATGAGGCCTCACCAGTGTCGAATAGAGGGGAACGATCACGTCCCTCGATCTGCTCGCTATGCCCCTACTTATACATCCCAAAATGCCATTGGCCTTCTTGGCAACAAGGGCACACTGCTGACTCATATCCAGCTTCTCGTCCACTGTCACCCCTAGGTCCTTTTCCGCAGAACTGCTGCCGAGCCATTCGGTCCCTAGTCTGTAGCGGTGCATTGGATTCTTCCATCCTAAGTGCAGGGTCCTGCACTTAGCCTTATTGAACCTCATTAGATTTCTTTTGGCCCAATCCTCCAATTTGTCTAGGTCCTTCTGTATCCTATCCCTCCCCTCCAGCGTATCTACCACTCCTCCCAGTTTAGTATCATCCGCAAATTTGCTGAGAGTGCAATCCACACCATCCTCCAGATCATTTATGAAGATATTGAACAAAACGGGCCCCAGGACCGACCCCTGGGGCACTCCACTTGACACCGGCTGCCAACTAGACATGGAGCCATTGATCACTACCCGTTGAGCCCGACAATCTAGCCAGCTTTCTACCCACCTTATAGTGCATTCATCCAGCCCATACTTCCTTAACTTGCTGACAAGAATGCTGTGGGAGACCGTGTCAAAAGCTTTGCTAAAGTCAAGAAACAATACATCCACTGCTTTCCCTTCATCCACAGAACCAGTAATCTCATCATAAAAGGCGATTAGATTAGTCAGGCATGACCTTCCCTTGGTGAATCCATGCTGACTGTTCCTGATCACTTTCCTCTCCTCTAAGTGCTTCAGGATTGATTCTTTGAGGACCTGCTCCATGATTTTTCCAGGGACTGAGGTGAGGCTGACCGGCCTGTAGTTCCCAGGATCCTCCTTCTTCCCTTTTTTAAAGATGGGCACTACATTAGCCTTTTTCCAGTCATCCGGGACTTCCCCCGTTCGCCACGAGTTTTCAAAGATAATGGCCAAGGGCTCTGCAATCACAGCCGCCAATTCCTTCAGCACTCTCGGATGCAATTCGTCCGGCCCCATGGACTTGTGCACGTCCAGCTTTTCTAAATAGTCCCTAACCACCTCTATCTCTACAGAGGGCTGGCCATCTCTTCCCCATTTTGTGTTGCCCAACACAGCAGTCTGGGAGCTGACCTTGTTAGTGAAAACAGAGGCAAAAAAAGCATTGAGTACATTAGCTTTTTCCACATCCTCTGTCACTAGCTTGCCTCCCTCATTCAGTAAGGGGCCCACACTTTCCTTGGCTTTCTTCTTGTTGCCAACATACCTGAAGAAACCCTTCTTGTTACTCTTGACATCTCTTGCTAGCTGCAGCTCCAGGTGCGATTTGGCCCTCCTGATATCTTTCCTACATGCCCGAGCAATATTTTTATACTCTTCCCTGGTCATATGTCCAACCTTCCACTTCTTGTAAGCTTCTTTTTTATGTTTAAGATCCGCTAGGATTTCACCATTAAGCCAAGCTGGTCGCCTGCCATATTTACTATTCTTTCGACTCATCGGGATGGTTTGTCCCTGTAACCTCAACAGGGATTCCTTGAAATACAGCCAGCTTTCCTGGACTCCCTTCCCTTTCATGTTAGTCCCCCAGGGGATCCTGGCCATCTGTTCCCTGAGGGAGTCAAAGTCTGCTTTCCTGAAGTCCAGGGTCCGTATCCTGCTGCTTACCTTTCTTCCCTGCGTCAGGATCCTGAACTCAACCAACTCATGGTCACTGCCTCCCAGATTCCCATCCACTTTTGCTTCCCCCACTAATTCTACCCGGTTTGTGAGCAGCAGGTCAAGAAAGGCGCTCCCCCTAGTTGGCTCCCCTAGCACTTGCACCAGGAAATTGTCCCCTACGCTTTCCAAAAACTTCCTGGATTGTCTATGCACCGCTGTATTGCTCTCCCAGCAGATATCAGGAAAATTAAAGTCACCCATGAGAATCAGGGCATGCGATCTAGTAGCTTCCGTGAGTTGCCGGAAGAAAGCCTCATCCACCTCATCCCCCTGGTCCGGTGGTCTATAGCAGACTCCCACCATGACATCACTCTTGTTGCACACATTTCTAAACTTAATCCAGAGACACTCAGGTTTTTCCACAGTTTCGTACCGGAGCTCTGAGCAGTCATACTGCTCCCTTACATACAGTGCTACTCCCCCACCTTTTCTGCCCTGCCTGTCCTTCCTGAACAGTTTATAACCATCCATGACTGTACTCCAGTCATGTGAGTTATCCCACCAAGTCTCTGTTATTCCAATCACGTCATAATTCCTTGACATCACCAGGACCTCCAGTTCTCCCTGCTTGTTTCCAAGGCTTTGTGCATTTGTATATAAGCACTTGAGATAACCTGTTGATCGCCCCTCATTCCCAGTATGAGGCAGGAGCCCTCCCCTCACAGACCTTCCTGCCTGTGCTTCCTCCCGGTATCCCGCTTTCCCACTTACCTCAGGGCTTTGGTCTCCTTCCCCCGGTGAACCTAGTTTAAAGCCCTCCTCACTAGGTTAGCCAGCCTGCTGGCAAAGATGTTCTTCCCTCTCTTCGTAAGATGGAGCCCGTCTCTGCCCAGCACTCCTCCTTCATGGAACACCATCCCATGGTCAAAGAATCCAAAGCCTTCTCTCCGACACCACCTGCGTAGCCATTCGTTGACCTCCACGATTCGACGGTCCCTACCCAGGCCTTTTCCTTCCACGGGGAGGATGGACGAGAACACCACTTGCGCCTCCAACTCCTTTATCCTTCTTCCCAGAGCCACGTAGTCCGCAGTGATCCGCTCAAGGTCATTCTTGGCAGTATCATTGGTGCCCACGTGGAGAAGCAGGAAGGGGTAGCGATCCGAGGGCTTGATGAGTCTCGGCAGTCTCTCCGTCACATCACGAATCTTAGCCCCTGGCAAGCAGCAGACTTCTCGGTTTTCCCGGTCAGGGCGGCAGATAGATGACTCAGTCCCCCGGAGGAGAGAGTCCCCGACCACCACCACCCGCCTTCTCCTCTTGGGAGTGGTGGTCGTGGAACCCCCAACCTCAGGACATCGCATCTCATGCCTCCCAACCAGCGGAGTCTCCTTCCGCTTTCTCCCCCCAGACATATCATCTGGTCCACTCTCCGCATTGGTACCTGTGGAGAGAACATGAAAGCGGTTAGTTACCTGTGTCTGTGTTACTGGAACCCGGACATTCCGCTTACCTCTTCTGGAGGTCACATGTTGCCAAGCTTCTTCACTGGCCTCTTGGCTCCTCTGTGCAACCTGCTCTACATCTTTAGAGCTTTGTGCCCCTAGAAAGCTATCCTGAGTTTGGTCCAGAAAATCCTCAGTCTCTCGTATACAACGCAGGGTCGTTACCTGTTGCTCCAGACCTTCAATCTTCTCTTCCAATATGGAGACCAGCTTGCACTTTGTACAGACAAAGTCGCTTCTGTCCTGTGGAAGAAAGACAAACATGGCACATCCAGTGCAGGTCACAACAGCTGAATCCCCCCCTTCCATATCACCTACCTACTACGGAGCTTCCTCAGAGACGTTGGCAAGATGTAAGCCTCACTGGGCTCACTCCAGGCGAACTCCCAGGCAAACTCCTGCTGTGAGCTGCTCTGCTGTCCCCGCTGCTCCGCTGCCGCTCAGCTGGTTCGCGAGGCTCTGGCTATTTTTAAACAGCCAGGCTTCCCTGACGCAAACACACAGACACCCTAATGCCCGCCCCCTGCAGGCTAGCAGCCAATCAGACACTCACTCAGGCTCCCTCCCAGCAAACACACGCTCGGATACTTCCTCAGCAAGCAAACACACACACTCGGATACTTACCAGTCCCAGGCAAACTCCTGCTGTGAGCTGCTTTGCTGTCCCCGCTGCTCCGCTGGTTCGCTGCCGCTCAGCTGGTTCGCGAGGCTCTGGCTCATTCTTCTCTGTCAGACATTTTCACCCACTGTGGTTGTTTTGTACCCTTTACCATTATTGTGCCTGGCAAACAGTAGTTTGTGTCTAGCTAGTCAGACAAATGAACAGGTTGGTAACTACTCTTATCCATGTGGCACATGACTGAATCTTTTATTAATGTTATCTGGGTCAGATTATCCAGATCCATTGGTGTGATGGAGTAGAGAAAGAAAGATAGATGAGGAGTATCCATTTTTATGTTAAGACTTGACTGGTCTAGTTCATGAGGGGAAAAGGAGGGTGAAAAGGTTATTACTTCCTTTATAGTGACTTTTTCCAGTGATCAATATCTGAACTTTGCTGAAGTCCTTTATGGCTTGAATTTATTCTTTTGCCATATGAATCAAATGAAGCTGCCAATACTCATTCTTCTCTGTCAGACATTTTACTTATTCTGGAGTCTATGGAAATTTCCAAAACTGTTTTCTGTCATTATTGATGAATCAGTATCTTTTTCTTTTACAAATTGGCTAGGAGGTTTATCAGAAGGACACGCATGCTGCACAGTTTACTATCCTGCTACCTCTGCCCAATAACAAAATCTGTAACCCTGGAAAAACTGGGATTATAATTTGTAATCCTGTTACCTAGCTCTTCTGTTTGTTACCAGATATAATATGTTCAGCTTTTGTGTAGTTTCTAAGGATTGATAATATTGGATACACAGAGTGACTTGCAAAGAAATAGAAGTGCCTAGTGTAGGATGTTATATGTTGAAGAGATGGAGCATCTAGGACCTGTTCCAAGGTTCAGAGAAATCAGTGGAGAATCTCCCATTGACGTCAATGGGTTTTGGAACAGACCTTTTGTTGGGGCCAGTAAGGAGGGTCAAAATTTTCAAAAGCAATTCTGATTTTGGGTGTCTAACCTGAAACCTACTGGGCTCACCATTTGCAGCTTCTATCGACTTCAACTAGCGTTGTTGGGTGCTAAGAATGTACGTAAATTATTGCATGTGAAATATACATATTTGATAATTTACACTCTATCAAGGATTAACTGTGAGATACATGCTGTGTCTCATACATAGCTGAATGTTAGAGGTGTATTTATTTAGGTTTAACAGTCGGTGTTAATAATTACATAGTAAGCACCTTTTAAAACCTTAATTAAATGGGTATCAAAGATGCAATTCAAAATGTTACCAAGTCCCTTGAGCAATAACTAAATTGTACACTAGAGACATAATATTCAATACACAGTTATGTAACGTTATAAAGTTATATTTTCCTTTTTCACATTGAATACTACTGCTCTATTTCAGCCTGGGAGAGTCACTATTCAGAGTGTTCAAAAGATAATGACTTTCCTTTTAGGGACAGGACACCCAAGTAAAATACAAATCTCTCATTAAAGGTGACTGGCAAAAAGAAAAGAAATTGGACTTGTCCTTTCTTGCTTCTGTGTGATGTATGAAGAAGGCTAGAAAGGTGTCCCTAGGTAACTCTGCCCCATCTGTCCGTCCTACTGTTTTATTGCAGAATCAACCCATGCCATCACTCTGCCAATGATGTCAGTCTTGATCCCCCATTTGTCTGTCTTTCCCACAAGAACCGTCAGTGCTTTCCCCAAGCCATTCTTTAAGCCTAGGGAAAAGCTCCCAGTCAAAATGTGTATAGCCCTCACCTTGTCCTCTCAAATCCCTCTTAAAATTCACCTCTGCTGTAATTCATGCAGAAAACTATCATTTAATAATGGCTGGGCAATGTGTGAGTTGCAATCACCGATGTTGATTAGCTACTAATTGTGCACACAGCTTGGCTACGATACAGCATCCTATCACGTTTTGTCACTCTTTCCCCATACCCGTCTGCCTGTTTGTCTTGTCCACCTGTTATGTCTTATTTTTTAGACTATAAGTTCTTTGAGCCAAGGACTATGATTTACTATATGCTTAGCCCAATGAACTCCTAGCTTGGTTGAGGTTTCTAGGTACCAGTATGAGGTCAATGTTTAATAATAATTAGTAATAGGACTTTTTCTGAGTGTTTTTTACATTAGCAATTCAGGTCTTGTCTCTCCTAGAAGACCGTATAGTGGCTGGAGAACTAATGATACAATGACAGCACAGGAGACAAGAGACTGAAAGCTGAGTAACAGCTCAGCGGGGAGAAGGAAACAAAACACACTTAAGCAATTAAATAAAAACCCACATTGCAGTTTACTTTTAATACTCACAAACATTAAATTCTACTGAAGCAAAGGAATACAGGGAGAAAGTAGGCATTAATTAATTAAGCATGTCCTTGGAAGATGATTCCACCTCCACCTTAAAAAAAGCAACAGTTGATCCTGGACACAGCAGCCTGTCTGCTTAGGAACAGAGACAGCCAAGAGTCCACCATCCCCATGCTCTGCTTTCTGTACTGGTTCCTCATTAAATGCTGGGTCATGTTCAAGGTTCAGTCCTTATTTTCAACATAGCTGAGGAGCCACTTCACTCTTCCTCATCATGGGGTCCCATGACAGCTACATTCTGCTGAAATAATGGAATCATCAACCTCAAGGGTTGAACTGGTGCATGCAGGAGTCAGAGCCCTCTCAGTGACTGGTTTGCAAATCAAAGATTAACTCCCAGAAGAGAGATAGGACCCTGAACCTCAGCACTTTTAGGGCAAAAGGCAAACTCCACTTCTTTGAGTAATGAGTAACAAATCTGGACTGGAAGTTAGAGAGACGGATACTTCATAATTTTGGAAGACATCCAAATATCACTGTGATTGGGACATTTAAGAGCCTAGATAAATATCTCTTTTCCCCCCCTCCCCACCCCGGGTACATCTACACTGCAACTGGGAGGTGTGATTATACTATGTGCATATGTGTCTGAGCTAGCTTTGATTTAAGTTAGCTGGCTAAAAATGGCAGTACAGCCATGGCAAAACAGACAGGGACATGGGCTAGCCACCCATGTGCAAGCACACCTGGGACTCTGCGAATGTGCTTGAGTGGCTAGCCTCTGCCACTGCCTGAGCTGTCGTGGCTCCACTGCTATTTTTAGACCTAGCTTGGGTATCCCTCTGAGTGCAGTAATCACACTTCACAACTGCAGTGTAGACATACTCTGTGTGTATGTATATATAAAAATTTGTATATATAGAAAATACTTACTACATTGGACCAATGCAAGACCCCATCCCTCAGCCCTCTCTTATATGAGAAGTCCTGTTGGCTTCAATGGAATTACTCCCTTGAATATAAGGGCTGCATGACTGGGCCCTTGCTATTATAATTATTGAAATAAGTAATACAAAACATAGAGCAGCACATTTGACTGAATTGAGTTTCAAGTATAAATATAAGTAACCCTTTTAAAAAAAAACATGGAGGTTGCCTGTCGCTGTATGCTATATACCGTTCTTAATAGCTCAGATGGAAACAGTTTAAAAAAAATCTTAACTAAACCTCTGATTATTGTTTTCAAAAACACCTTCTGTGTTCCTCTCCAGCTAAACTATTGACATGACATCTCAGATCTTCCCTAAGGCTTCTCATTGTCTGCACAAATGCATGCTGGTGAAGGCAGAAGCGACCCAACTGAGCGCTTACCTGCTACCAGATGTAGCAAAACAGCTCATTGGGCTAGCAAATATGTTTCTTGTTTTTAGAATATAGTGGGCTTACAGCTAACCTCTGCCTTTCCACACAGAAAAGGTACAGCTAATTAGTGTGGAAGTGGCAGCTTCCTTTCCATACCAGGCACTTTAATTTTATTTCGTATTAGACTCTGACATTTCTTTTTCAAATGATTCCCCCGTACATTCTCTTAAATTACTGACAAAGAAGTCTTTGTATTCTGTACTGGCTTTTTCACTGGAATGTCTTCTTTTCCTGTCGCATGCTGTGGCTTCATCAGTATGGTTCCATAGTTTCCACTTGTTGGAAATTTTGAGTTCAGGGCAGTCATAGCTGCTTACACCAGATCTGGAAATGCAGTATATCTATTTCTTTTAAATGAGATTCCCCCTTTGACTCTGTTACCTGCACATCAGAAATTTTCTTCTCAAAGTATTCAGGTATAATCACAGACAGCACTGAGAAACTTGCACATAGCTCACTTTATTTTGGGTGACATTATGACATGATCCAGCACTCAGAAAAATGTATCCATGGGGCCAAATTCAGAGAGGTGCAACTCATTGACTTGCACCCAATT
Source organism: Dermochelys coriacea (assembly GCF_009764565.3). Taxonomy (NCBI): domain Eukaryota; kingdom Metazoa; phylum Chordata; order Testudines; family Dermochelyidae; genus Dermochelys; species Dermochelys coriacea. Next base: position 17,834,864 of record NC_050079.1, on the reverse strand, counting down.
GAATCAGCCTGCCCTGCCTACTGAGTTTATCCATGTGAGTCATTTACATTTGGATTGTTTTAGAAAGGTGCCAGATTTTGGACCAGAGAGGCTGGAGTCCTCTAAGATAGGACAGCACTGTACAGCACTGGCAGCAGCAGTCTAAGTTTCCACTACATTGGTTCACCAATGTGCCTTAAGTTTTTCTGGAGAAGTGTTAGCAGAGACCGTCTCTGATGGTGAAAGGGAGAGAGCTTGTCGAATTTTTAGCTGTATTTCAAATGTGCTGCCAATAAAAATAAATGTCGTGTTTATAAAGTGGTTCTATTGTTTCTTAAACCTGAATAACCTTGGGAAACTTCAGGTAGCTGACAAGCTTTATGTATAACTTTTTCTATGACGCCTTAATGACCTCTACATCTGCAAACATTTGAATTTCTACCAGGCTCAATGCTTTGTTTATTTTTTGAGGCTCACTCTCACTCATTGAAAAGCAGTAAACTTGCAAGCTCTGAGGAACGAACATGCACACATGCAGGTTATTTTTGCTCTGATTGTTTAAACGCAAAAGGTACCAGCTCAATCCTGCAATGTCAGGTCAGATCTTAAAAATGCACTACTATTCAAGTGAAGTTTCATGCTAATTATATAGCATGAGAAGTTAACAATCACTTGTGTGGACATCAGTGTGTTACACTGACAAAAAGCAACATTTCTGTGGGTTCTTTATACTGTGATTTACATATTTGTGTGATGTCCACATCAGCAGGTCATAAAATGAAGACATATGTCCAGAGATTAATTCATTGCAACATAGTTGTTGTGTTCACTCAGTAAAATTGATCATAACTTTCCCTATACCCCTAACTCGTATTGTAGACATAGCTGAGGAGTTCTAGTCTGCAATGAAATTGATTCCTTCTGTGATAATTCTCATTTGCAAAATGGAGATATGTACGTGTTCAATTAGGTGCTAACAAGGACAATTAATTTGTAAAGCACTTTATAAATGCTTTAGAAGTCACTTTCTCTTATACAGAATCATGTGTGCAACTGGTATTTATCTCTCTAAACTATAATAGCTATAAAAAGTGTGCCACTAAAGCCATACCTTTGTAGCATAAAGGGTACTCTACTCCAGAAGGAGAAATACACTCACTGAAGTCAACAGGAATTTTGTCATAGAATTTAGTGGGAGCAGGGTCAGGATATATAGTATAAAATTTATTCTGAAACTGTAGAAGGCAGGTATATTCCGTATTCCATCCCAGCTCATGTGAATAATTTGAAACCAAATCATTCCTTTTGCTGAGCCACTGGATGGGCAGCAAGTATCAACACTTTCAGAGCTTAGACTCACACTGGAAAGAGTGAAATGTGATTTTTTTCCCCCTCCCCCTCTCAGACACAAAGAGCACCTCAAATGTAATCATAATGACTTTGTTCTTTTAATCTCAAATAAAACAATGAACAACAAAAGTGTAATCTCAATGAGAGCATTTACTGTGATGCCTCCTTTGTAACAACCTGCACTGAACAGAATACAAAATGGCTCTGCCTTAGAGATTTAAAGGTACAGCATTTAGAAAACACACATAATATTTACATAGCTAACACAGTACATGCATGAAAACAGGGGCTTACTGCTTCTGTTTTTATTGTTGCTGTTTCAGCACCTGGGGAAGGTAAAAGACAAGGACTTTCAACCCAGTTAAGAGATTAAGGAACATTGAATGCATGGTTTTCATCCCTGAGTTGCCATAGTATCTGGTTTCCTTGGTTACCAGTGACCAAGGAAGGGACATTGGGGAAGCTGGGGTTTTGATGTATATTTTTTAAAGAGAGAAAAACACATAATGGGGGGGGGGGGAGGAAGGGAGTGATTGGTCAGAGAAGATCTTGTTTTTGTGAGAATACAGAATGTGAGAATACTGCTGGAGGACAACAGTTGGGAACAGATTTTCTTTGAAGATGGAATTTATGGATTTTATTTCAGTGCTGAGAACTAAAACAGTTAAAGGAAAAAGGATTGTGTTAGATAAACAGCAAATCTAATAAGAACTAGGAAAGTTAGAAATGTGGAGTTGTCTTTGTAAATAGCTGGAGATAAAGCATTAGGGTGGTGTCAATACTAATGATAAAAGAATGGTCTGGGGAAGCATTTCTTTTGCAGGTATATAGGCAAGTGTGCCTCTAACAGGGGCTAGATGATGACTGGCAGTAGCCACTGAGGCAAGGTGGGTTTAGAGGGTTGGGGGTTCCGCTGAGAGGGGAGACCCAGCGTGTGGGGGTACTGCTGGGGCAGAACCCCACGGTAAGGGGCACTGGGGTCTGGGAGGGACCTGGGGCCTGAAGCAGGTGAGGCCCTGGCCAGCAGAGGGCGCTCAGAGTGCTGGATGAGCTAATTCCCAACCATCCAGGAGGTGGTGCCGCACCAGTGAGTCTTTGACCCTGTTACATGGTCTTACAAGAGGAGACTTAAGGAGCTTGGCTTTTTAGCTTGACAAAATGAAAACTGAGAAGAGAGATATGATTGCTCTTTATAAATACATCAGAGGAACAAACACCAGGAAGGGAGAGAAGTCATTTAAGATACGGGCCAATGTTGCCATAGGCACAAATAATATAAACAGGCCACTAACAAGTTCAGGCTTGAAATGAGATGAAGGTTCTGGAACAGCCTTCCAAGGGGAGCAGTGGGAGCAAAAAACTTAACTTGTTTCAAGACTGAGCATGATAAGTTTCTGGAGGAGATGGTATGATAAAATTACCTACAATGGCCATTAGCCCATCCATGACTGCTATTAGCAGAGTCTCCACTGGCTGGAGATGGAACACTAGACAGGGAGGGCTCTGAGTTACTCAGTGAGTTCTTTTCCAGATGTTTCGCTATTCCAATGTGCTCAGGGTCTAACTGATCACCATACTTGAGGTTGGGAGGGTATTTTTCTCCAGGTCAGATTGGCAGAGACCGGGGTTTGGGTTTTTTGAGGGTTTTTTTTTTTTGGCCTCCCTTTGCAGCATGGGGCCTGGGTCAATTGCTGGTTCGAACTACAGTAAATGGTTGATTCTGTGTAACTTAAGTCTTTAAATCAAGATTTGAGGACTTCAGGAAATCAGCCAGAGGTTATGACCAATTGCAGGAGTGGGTGGGTAAGGTTCTGTGGCCTGTGATCTGCAGGAGGTCAGACTAGATGATTGTGATGGTCTCTTCCGGCCTTAAAGTCCATGAAAAAGAAAAGTCTCTGCTCCAGAGAGTTTACAATTCTGTTTCTTGCTGGCTAGCACCACTAGCCAGGAGCAGTCCTTACACTGCCCTGAGCACAAGGGCTGTGAATGTGACTGGTTCCCATGTTGGATCCTCAAAGGGAGGAGGCTTCTTCTGCACCTCCACACACTCTCACAAAGGCTAGCTGTACTGTAAGTGGAGAATTGGGTTGGAGAGTGTGCCAGCTCGTGCCAGAGCCCCAGGCCAATTCACTTCTATATTAGTATAGATCACAGTGATTGTTAAATTTATTTGTATTTGGTGGGCTGTTACTTGCAATGTTTTCATTTACCTGTATCCTGTTATAATGTAGTAGCAAACATTTACATTGTATATACCCCTGTAATTAAATAACCCCTCAAAGGAGAAAGAAGCCTTGTGAAATACAAGTGAAGAACTTTAACAGAAAAATGCTAATTTCGAAGCAAGTGGTCATTGTGTGTGATGATTGGAGGTCCAAGACTCAGAATGCATTCCTCACTCTCCATCATCAAAGGAAAAGCCCACGGGGTAGTGACCTTGTCTTTTTCTTTTCTGTGAGAAGAAGCTATAAGTATGGATTCAGGGAAAGATCCTGCATCTCTTGACTATTTGGACTGTTACAGGGAAGTGTACCAGATGCAAAGCAGAGATCCCCAGAAACAGTCTGGGTACCCTGAAAAGACTTTTGGAAAACTGGCAGTTTCTTACATCACTGCCACCATTTGGAATAACAAACCATGACTCATCTGTGCATATATGTCACCTGCTTTAACCTCTTGATGACTCACTTCCTTTTCTTAGCTAATAAATCTTTAGTTAGTTTATTATAGAATTGGCTGGCTACCAGTGTTGTCTTTGGTGTAAGACCCCAGATCAATTGGTACTCTGGATAAGGGATTCATCTCTTGGGACTGGGAGCAACCTGATGTGGTGTGATTTTTGGTTTAAGTGACCTTGTATCAAAAGTTCAATTTGTCTGGGTGGCAAGATAGTCACAGACAGTCTCCAGTCTATGGCACGACTGGTATAGTGATCCAGGAATTCACATTTCGTTACTGGTGTGGTGAAACCTAATTATAGAACACACCACCAGCTTGGTGGTATATGCTGTTTTCTGACAGTCTGTCCTGAGGTAGCCACTAAATTGTGAGCCACATCAGGCAGCGTGACAGGGAGTTTATATTGGGGATGGTCTCAGTGAGTTTTATTTTTTGTATCAACATATTTTGGGATTTTTTGTCTTCCTATCAGTTTACTCTATTGCATGTGAAATCTAGGCAGCAAGGTTTTTTCCAAAAATTCTCAATAAAAGCAAACATTCCAACATAGCTTCATTTTGTAATTGGTTTGTGGAAAACAAAAGGGTAGAAATGGCTGTGTGAAAATACCAGGTTAGACTGAATCCATTTCATTCTTTATAATATTTGGCATGAAATTGGTGCTCACACCTGTAGAGAAGAATTATTCAGGTCAGGGCAGCCCACTGACACCTCCACTTCACATTTTATGGACCATCTTTGTGGATGCCCAATGCCTCTGCTTTGCATGACCAGACCTTATCTGCATCAGGGAATTTTAGCAATGAATTCCCATCGATGTACAGGTGCTAGTACCAATGGAAGCCCAAGTGGAAACATGGCTTTGGTGTGTTCTGGTGCATGCACACATTTAATTTCTTTACTTCTATGACAAGTTACAGACTCCTGATCGGGGCAGCTATTTTCTATCCCTAAATTAAGACTCCGTAAAGGCTTAATTATTACCATACTAAACTTTATCCCATATAAATTAATCTCTAGCATGCAGCTGACTTTGTAAATCATAGAACTTCAGTATGCTCTTGTAGTTCTTTTCATGGAGGCCAGATGGTGAGAAGCAGATGATTTCACTTCTTCTATCAGGAGAATTTTAAGCATGTGACTGTGAGGATATTAGTAAATGCGTCATTTTGCCACATCTCATTGCTAGATTTGTTATTGGCCCATTCATTCTCGTCTCAGTAAATCAGTTTTCCTTTATTTTGAAGGCTGTTCAAGATGGCGCAAACAAATTATGTTCATTTGTGTTTTTTTTTAAAGTAGAGCTTCTCACAAAGGAGAAAATAACAAAAGAAGAGTGTATATCAGTTCCGCTTAGACCCTTAAATCCTAGCCCTGTTGAAGTCGATGGCAAAACTTCCTTTGACTTCAGTGGGGCCAGGATCTCGGCTTTTAATTCCAAGGTTTCAGATATGAACAGCAATGATCAAGTGCTTTTAATAGCAATGGCTTTTTACTAGATATTCTGCAGGATAGTTTAATTCTTAAGTGGAGATGCTGGGCCCAATGTTCCTCTAAGTTATTCCACTTTAACACTAGCATAAATCCAGTGACCTCTTTTGATTTACACCAGTTCATGTGAAAGCAGAATGAGACCTGCTGTGTAGGTGTGCAGTCTGCCATTTTGTTTATATTTTCTTCATTATGGAATGTGGGGTAACTGCCACAGTGTATTTTTGGATCATTTTGTTTTTTTCTTCAAAATCCAAGTTTAAATTCCCAAATCTTCTCTCAACTTGTTTACTTATTTACAAGACATGGCCCCAAATTTTCAAAAGAATGCACACACTTTTTGTGTGCCTGACTTGCATGAGCACCGCTTCAAATACATGCATGTGAATTGGGGTATTTTCACAGGCATGTGCCCATACATGGAATCACAGTTTACATGTACAAGTCAAGCATGGGCAAAAGCACATGTGCACTTTTGAGTGTACTCTTTTGAAAATGCAGGAGCAGATCTTCAATTGATGTAAACTGGCATTGCTTCATTGAAGAGAATGGAGGTCTGTTGATTTATGCCAGCTGAGGATCTGGCCCAGGGGCTTAGTTTATTTTGAAAAGGTACTTTCACTTATTCACAGTTTTTACTAAGAGAATTAGCCATGTTTCTATAGGCTGTGACAGCCTTTCAAAATACATAAGAAACTAGTCTCAAAATCTTAATTTTTTTTAGATATAGGACAATTTCATTTTTTTTATTTGATAGGCTTTTTTTTTTTTTTAATATATAAATGGAAATGTGAGCCTGGGAGTTAAATGGAGACCAGTCTCAGTGGGGTGTTTTAGTTCATGTACAAAATATTTTGATTTCTTTTTTTACTACCTGCACCAGGACCTCTAGTTAAACAGACCCCAGAGCTGTTCTACCCTGCATGGGAGCCAAACCAGCCCCCAGCAGCACCTCAGTAAGGGAGGTGCAAGCCACTTCCCCGTCTCTTTAATGGCATCAAATCTGTGCCTTTGTGTACTGAACTAAATGGGAGCTTCAAGTGGATATCCTAGGTATCCTTCAAGGTTTTATCTTCCATATCCATATGCTGTTTAGTTTGATCATTTGATCAGAGCTGAAGAGATCTTCAGAGATAAGAGAGGATCTTGCCTTTAAGTCAAGATTTCTCCTTTCCCAAAGCAAAACTCCCATGTGTGAGTTTGTGGATTCTTGGAGAGAAACCAAATTTAACATTAATTGTAATCTGTTAACTTTATAATTTAGGTGGCTAACCCCTTCCTTTTAAAAATATACACATTTTAATATAAAGTCTCTTTTCTTGTATTTAATCCTTTTCTAATGTGTTTATTTTTCTAACTATCATGGCTTTTATATGACTGAAAATTTCTTTTTCTTTTGCCTTATTTAACGTACAATTTTTGGATTAGATTTTCTTCATTGGGGAAAAATGGGTGTTGTTTACTTTATAATTCATCTGACTGTCCAAATTAAAAAACTAAAATAAAATTTAAAAAAAGCATGCAAACAAAAACAACACACCTGACTTAGCTCTGATAAAATCAATGTGACAATTTTTAAAGAATTTTGAACAAACTCTTTCCCCATGTGTTTGGAAGGACAATCTTTTGCAATTCAATCAAAAGGTTGGCAATGAACATATTTTGCTACACTTGCATAAACAGTAATTTAATTTCCTGTTCTGTTTTGCTGATACATACCAAAAATGTCAATTAGAATAGTTTGCTATATTGATCTCCTTATTCACTGAAGTTTTAGAAGCATATCATTAGTCAACTCTCTTGGAAGTGGCACTATTCTCTGTTTAAAAATAACAATAATTAATAATTAATTAAATAAATAATTAATAATCTGACCCAAAATGTTCAGTATATGGCAATAATATTTAATTTTCTTGAAATGGGAGAGGATAGGAAGGTTCATTGATGAATTCATCATTTGTCTGTCATAAGGCCCAATACAGGTGGGTTCAGTAATTCAGGAAAGACAGAGAATGTGTTCTATCAAACCAAATAATGAACCAACCTAAAAATTGCCTTTAGCTGGTGCATATGCAAGAGGAATGCATTGAAAGCACTAGAGTTATCCATTATCACTGTCAGAGAAACATATTTGCATTTACACCTGAGACTTTCAACTAGAACCAATCAGAAAGTTGTAAGTTGAATCCGTAGCTGAAGAACAAGCAGTTTGGAAAGGAAGCATGGCAATGATCTTTCATTAGCCTTGCACCTTTCATCCAGAAACATCCGTAACTGCTCTACAAGCTTTCTCTAGAGATTTACAAAAGACTGTGTATAGGAAATAATGTATCTTGTGATATACAGTCACTCCAGGTGTGGAACATAGCCACCATCTAGCAGAGGAAGTTAAGATTAATTTATCCAGTTAAAACTATGGGAGGAATTTTAGGTAGGCAGAATATGGTAACATATATGTACAATTCTCTGTACAAATGCACTAGAAAACTGTGTTTCTATGACAATATTTTATGTACAAAGAAGAAAAAAACACCTTCTGTTAGAACCTCAGGCTGGGCACAGTCTCCTGTGGAAATATAGTCCCTGCTGGTGTAAGCGGAGTCTGAATGAGCTCTCCCCTGAAATCTAGTGATGAGCTGTGGAAAAGGACTTCAGGAGATGATCTCATTTGCATGTACACACCCACCCTACCTAGGTGCTCAGCCTGATGGGATTGCGTGCCCAAATGATCACTTGTTATTGGGGCTGGAGTATTCCAGCATCATTATCCTTGTTGTGTGAACTGAGGTCACAGAACTGTATCTGGCAAACCCCGATGGCATATCCTTCAACTGAATGGCACTCACTAGGCAGGGGACATGGGTTCCAAAATCCAATGAGTTGAGAGAGGGTGGGAACAGGTACTTGTCCCTGGTGATGTGGGTCCTACACACCATTTGACCCTTCCTCTCTCCATGGTATAATAAAATAGCTAATTTAGACTCAATTGAGAGTCTTGTTACACGCTGAAATCATGGATGCCTAGGTCTGTGAGTGGGGTGCAGAGAAGGGATGGGCACATTAAATTGACTTTTGAGTTGCTGGACTTAAGAACCTGAGTGGAAAAGGACGCTGCCCAACTTACTTGGGGTGGGTCTTTTGCTCATGGTTTATGTTTATGAACCCTAGTTGTGGTGGTTTCCCAAATTAATACTGAGTTAATTCCCTCCTTTTATTAAAAGTTTTTGCTACACTCAGATTCTGTGCTTGCAAGAGGGGAAGTATTGCCTCTGAGAGGCACCGTGCAATTGTCCCAGGTCACTGGTGGGGGCTCAAGCTGGTTTTATGTTGTATTGTTGAAAAGGAACCCCTAGATACTGAACCTGGCCCTTGTTGCAGCTGGCTTCACCTGGGAGAAGGGTTACACTGGCATTCCAACAGGCCTCCAATCTTGAAAGGGGAGGCATGGCATCACCCCTCTCACAGTAGCTGCCAGAGGTGCAGATGATAGCACATACCACCTAATGAAAAGGTGGCCCTGATTCCATTCTGATGTGTGCTTCCCGGGTGCATTCAGGTGAAATTCTGGCTTGGCCAGTGTGATTTCTTTTTCTTTGTCTTCTGTTGAAATATGGCACCTCAGCTTCTCCTCCACTCCTCCCCCCTCCCCCTCCGCCCATGCTGCATCTTAAAAGGGTCTCTCTCAGTAATAGGAATAACTTTTATGCACTTATACTCTGCAGTGGAAGAATTAGGCCCCACTTATATATAGGTGCAACTGCACTGACCTCAGTGGATTTTGCCCAATCACAGCAGGATTTTAATTGACCCAGAAAGTTCAAGAGTGTACTCGGAATTATTTTTCTGATCCCTGCTATAGTATAGTATATACTGCAGTGTGACTTATGGAAAGATTTCTTGAGGGGGAAAAAACTCCTTGTTGCAGCCAAATGTTGGAAAAATATTTATAAGAAAAGGCTAACACCAAAGTTTCCTTAGCTTGTTTTGTGCAGCTTCTTAAGGAGAGGGCAGATCTGAAAGTGGCAAAACTGTACTGAAAATAAGAGAATTTCCTTACAAGTTTTACAGTTGGCAGGCTTTATCCCTTCATTCAAACATTAGGGGAAAAAAGATTTCATCATGAATGATAGAGTAGTTCTTATGATGGACTTGCTCTCTGACTGGAGACCTGGAAAATGCTACAAGTGTTGATAGATAATAGTAACTTTTCTTCAGTTAAAGCCATTTTTTCTGGGTCCCCAGTTCAAATCCTAACAGATATACATTTTTATAGTATCACATCAGAAATATTATTGAATTAGGGTAGCATGTCCTGCATAACTATGCAAAAAATTGATGTTTTGCTAGTGTCTTCCAAACCGTTTTATCTTTTACACTTTTTACTAGAGAAGATCAATAATAGGTAGTTGAAAATCATTGTTTGGCCACTCATAAATGTATTTCTTTAGAGTAGGCATGTTTTCCATTCTAAACTGAAAACTCTAAGTGAGTGTGCTTCATAAATTTGATTGGTTTTCACATGTATTCCAGTTCAACATGCTTGTGAAAGTTCCATTGGGATTCACCTGGTGCTTAGGAATGTTCACGTCATCTCCCAAACTAGCCAGTGTGCAAAATATATCTGTGGAAAAGTTCTTATTTATACAATGCTCAGTGATAGCAAGGGCTTTCTTTTGCTCACGAACATCTAAACTTTGTGACTCAAAGGTCACAGGCAATTTTCTTGGAAGGAAGGTGGCACCTAATTTGGATGTATGTTAAACTAATTTTTAATCCCCTTAAATGCCCAAACCAACCCTCCCAACACTCTTCCGGCCCCCCCCCATGCACAGTCTTAATGTTGGCTTGTACTTGCATCTTCCTGAGGAGAAAATTGTGGTGACTTAATGGTGGAGAGGTAGTTGTGAAGTTCAAGGTGATTGGAAATTGGGTGTAAGGACCAAAATGATGAAACCCGTGGTGGTGGGAGATTCTGTGATTCTGCAAAATGAGTATAACTCATCTTGGGAGGTTAAAGCAGAATAAGGGAACGAGCATGAGAGAAGCCATGCCTAGGGGAAAATCTAGCTCATCCATTATCTGCATTTATGAAGTACCTATATACCTTAATATCTAATTGAACCTATTCTACTATTGAGCAAGTGACCCAAAAAGAAGTAACTGAAGTAGAGATGGGCCCAATCCAAACACCAGCGAGAACACGCTGAACTATGAAAAGCTTTTAGGTCCAGATCCAAACTTTGTGGCTGAGGCCCATCTCCTGTATAAATTTGTCCCACTGCAGCTTTAAACACTAGCTGCATCACAAGAAGCAATCTCCATCACTGGCAGGGGCAACCAGGCTCCCCGGCGTTGCTAGGACACCAGCTGTGTTATCCAGCCAACACACGGTGACAAGGACAAGAACAGTCATTGAGTCAGGTCTGCCAAACTCTGCTGCTCCTGCTAAAGCTTATTTTAGTCTAAATTTGTGGAGTCCTCCTCACTCTTGTGACTATCCGGATGCAGTGTAGAGGGCTTAGTGATGTTTTGGACACAATGTGGGACCTTGGTGGAATCAGGCTGACTTAGCTGGTGTTGAAGACAGTGTTCTATATGTGCATATATTTACTTTGCCTATTCTTTCAATCCTTTTGATGGATGCTGCCTGTATCCTGCCTTCCATCACATATACCCCATGGGTCTCTTGAAACACAGGCAAAATTCTGGTTTTAATTTCTCATTTGGTAACTTGGAAGTGTGTGTGGTTAAGACAATTCACTTTATAACAAATGTGTTGGATGGTGCTAGAATGTAGACTATAGAAATGCTAGAATGAAGTAATTGGCCTTGGGGCTGGCCTCAGCAGCAGCCATACCGGAGGGAGTGGCTTTATCTTCAGCTCCAGAGAGGGCATTGCGCTTTGCAAACGTTCCCCAAACTCTAATGGTGACAAATCTTGAGTCATAATTTAAAAAAACCCAAACAAAAAAAAACCGCCAAACCTTTTGGCAGCTGAAGCCCCTACTGAACTGAATGGGAATGGCTTCACTCAGATGTGAAAAAGACACTTCCCCTGCCTCCAAAATGCATATATGTGATTCATCTTTAGGAAACGTTGCACAAACTTTATTCTTCACAAAGGCCTTTTCTCCGTAAGAATGATACACGCAACAGTGACACTGCCTTCTTCCCTGAAGCCCCTACCAAAACAAACAAGTAAATTAATAAAATCTAAAGAAAAAACCAAAACCAACCACAGAACAAAATCCTACCCAAGCAAAGTCTTTACCCTGAAGAGGCAGGTGTGCCAGAGATTCCATGAAGTCCATTAGGGATTTTGCTATTGATTTCATGTTGAAGGAGCTCAGAATCTGTGGTGATGGACAGTAGTATAAAACCCTAAGATGGAGATGTATAGATTTCTTGTAAAAATGAGATTGAATTGCATTTAAATTGTGAGAGCTAAATACTACTATTCAGTCAATAACCTTGCATGATAAATAATGCATGCTTAGATATTTGTGAATGAAGAGGATACCATTTCCCACTAATTCTATTTAGATATTTATAATAAAAAATTAAAGCCAGACCTAAACACTGTAAATCAGCACTTTTGTTTTAAATCCTCAAATGCCAATATGCATCTTACTCTAGGAATTCATTGTCAAACAGAAGCAATATATCTAGGTTTGCTGATACACACTGAAAACCAGCACTGTTTCACTTACACACAAATATGCTTTCTGTTTGTGAATTGAGTTTCAAACCTTTTTATCAGCACTGATTGCTGCCCAGGGAAATGGCTCTAATATATCAAAGTGGAGAGAAAAGAATGCCAAGAATGGCTGGCTCTTTCAAAGCAGAATGCAAACTGAACATTAGGATTCATTACTAATAAAAGCAATTTGTAGCAGAGAGGTAGGCATTATATGTGGAAGCATTTAATATTAAATAACTGCTAAAATATGACATGAAAATTAAATAGGTATTTCAGTTTAAAGAAGAATGAACAAAGCATCAAGATTTATCAAGGTTTTTGTAGGTGTTATAATTTGGACCTGAAAACAAGATTATATATAATTAAATCGGGGAATTTTAAAATTAAGTTGATTTGTTCAGGGCCAGAGTCTGTCTCACTCACACTGAGCAGAACCTTACTCTTTAGGTAGACTTATTTTCTTCAATGACTTTTTCTCAGAGTAGGGTGTTACTCAGTATGAGAAATAGGAGAATGTAGCTCTTTGTTTCTAGCAGCAACACACTGAAAGACAAAAAGGACATTTCCCTTCTCAGCTAGAGCTAGTGTAGAATATCAGCAAAGGCTGCAAACATTTCAGACACCCAAAATTCAAAACATTTACTTTTTTAAATGAACTTAAAAATGTTCAGACATTTGGACTGGATATTGCTTGAAATATTCACATACTTTAATGTGAATATTTCAAGCAAGATCCAGTCCTGTTTTCCAGTACAGATGGGCCTTTTTTTTTTTTTTTTGAGCAAAAGCATTTCTAAACAAAACTAGGCTCATTTTTGAATGAAAACTCATTTCAAAATCATGCATTTTTTTCATTTTTGAAGGGGTTAGATGAAATAACAGCTATTTTGTTGCGATTACCAATGAAACAGCATGCAGAAAATTAATCTTTTACAAAATGATATGATAGAAACAAACTGTACACCCATCACAGTCCTAGGATGTGACTGGACTGCACTAGCAATGCTGGACCAGTTTAGATGATTGTTGGATCTACAGAAGAATGCAAGTTAATCTGACTGTTTTAGCAATTTATTGTTTTATAGGCATGTACTTACAGGAATTATATTTTTCCATAAAATATCTCAAACATTTGATCTGTAAAAGATTGATTAAAGAATTTGATAACTGCAAAGAATGGAACATATCCCACCTTGATAGTCAAGTATGTTATACATTCATCTGCTATATTGGATTCCAGCAAAGACCTTCTCCTATTTGTCTGGGAGAGCCCTTGGGTGTATTTAATGAAATATATATGTCTGTGTAATTGTTTGAGAAGGGAGAAGGGCTGCCATTTCAAGGAACACACACTATAGGAGTGTAAACTGTTGGGATTCAGTGCATGTTACCAGGGTTCAGACCTCTGTGTGCGATTGGCCTACACTTTAAAACTTGACATTTATAGAAAGCAATATTGAGATTTCCAATGTCTTGCTTTAGGAAACTCTTCAGATCACTCAGAAAAAACAGCTGAGAAAGCTAGACATGCCTGTAGTATATTTATATTTACTTCATCACAAGTCTTGCTTAAAAGAGAGACACATGATCACAACTGATAAACTAACATTAGTGAATTATGCTTCTCCCACAGCATCCACCAAGACCAACTGCTATTTCACTAGCATGGCTCACTGGCAGACAGGCCATCTTCCCCTCCTGCTGTTCCCCTCACAATTTCTGTTATAGCTTCCCAGAGATCAGAATCTTGCTCAGTGAGAGGCACCAGTGATTCCCAGAAAGGTCAGTGTAAATGCTAGTAGTGAACATTTTCAGACCAGTTTGGCAGTAGTGCCCCATGCTACAGAGGAAGGAGTCAGAGTTTATGACTCTTTACTTGGTCTGCCCAATTGTGCTGTTAGGTGCTTGGGAGCACTTTGGGGATACCATGCTCAATCCATTGGGGAAGGGGGAAGTATATAATATTCCTCAGTAGTGAATCTTTCTCGCTGGTTGAAAACAGTGCTGATGATCTTTAAGAGAAGCTGGATCTAAGCTTTCCCAGGCTGGAAAAGGAAATGCCATACTGGGAGGATCTTCAGAGTTTGGGAATGAAAAATTACTGAGGTGATTGCCACTTTGGCTCAAAGTAAATGGAGAGTTTAGAGAGAGCAAAGAACAATGTGGTTATATACTCAAAGTAATTTTTTTGGATATTGCAGAGTTTGCACTAAACTCTGATACCATCTTTTCCTTGTGGATGCCTGGGTGTAAGGTAGTGCAATCAGTGCAGAACTGATTTCTATGTCAATCTGAACCAATTCTATCTGCTTGCTTTGTGTCTGGCCCACTTGATATTTATACTAGCTGATGTTTGCCTTTAAGCTTTGACTTCCTTTTGCAGCATTACGAGTCACATATGTTTAATGATGAGCATTAATTATATTTTCAGTGAGTTTTCATTCCATGACCTTCACCAATTTGACAAAATCCTATAGCCAAAACATTTCTCATGAGAACTAAATATGGCTGAAATAGGGCTTGATCCTGCTCCAACTGCAGTTAATGGCAACAATCTTCCTGGTGCAAAATCAGGATCATGAATATCTACTAATAAAATTAAGGAACTATTTTTTTTTCAATCTTTTTTTCATAGTTTCCATACCTTAAATCACGGACTAACTCATCACTGGAATATAACTATATGTAGCTGGGTAAGGGTATGCTCTCAATGGCTATGCAATGTTTCTTGGGGACCCCGCTATGTCTGTTTTGTATTTGTGCATAATGCTTGAGCTGTGAATCGTACATGTTGTATCTTATTTTGATAGACTGATTTTCAGATGACTTTCTAGTGAACACCATGGAAGATACATTAATTGAACACCTATCTATTACAGGGACTTTACATTTATAATTTTGGTTTTTCTCAATTAATTGTGCAAACATTACACGTGGTATTTATCTGTGAATACTGGATCAGAGAATAATCTGAGATAAATCTCTGGACAGTTACACAGCGAGCTGACAACATGCCCATGTGTAGCAATGAATCATCTCCATTGCACCTCCCGCTGCTCATCCTGGGAATTAACTCTCCAGCCTCCAGAGTGCCCCGAGGCAGTGCCCCCAGTCTCTGGGTCTCCCCTCCCAGGGGAACTCCCACCTCACCTCAGTATATGGCTACTGCCAGTCACCGTCTAGCCCCCGCTCACTGGGGCAGACTGCAGTATATAAGCCATTCATCGTCAGCAAAGGGGGTTTGGATCTGCTGCCTTTGCCTACCCTGGGCTGCAGCCTCTGCAGCCCCAGTATTTGGTTTGTAGGCCTTTACCAAGGCTTGCAGCCTGGGGAGTTGCCAGGTGGGAGCTCCCCAGCTCCTCTTGCCTTTCCCCAGTCCTGCTTGGTTGCCTGCACCCTCAGCTCCTAGGCAGTTAGGTCCTTCTCCCTCAACAGCTAGAGGGAGAGTTCTCTAGGCTTCTGCATTTATTGGCCTTTTATAGGGCCAGCTGTGACCTGATTGGGGTGTGGCCCACCTGTGGCTGTTTCCCCAATCAGCCGAGGATTGCTGCTTTTCCCTAGCAGCGGCTCTCTCATAGGGCTGGTTTCAAGCCCTTCAGGGCAGAAACGGGTGACCACCCCACTACACCATGATAAAAGTTATTATACTTTAAAGGACACACAATCTGTTATGCTTTCCAAAAAACAAAAATAGATAAGATATATAATCAGATTTTGTACTGCACTGTGTTATGTTGGTCAGGTGTCATTATAGTTTGACAAGCATGATGTGATGCATTGGAATGTGAATGACATAACCCAATGTGACATGACTGATATGTCAGCCTAGAAATTGAATAAACATTTCCCCATAAATTTGTTTTTCCCTCGTCCTCACTATGTTAAAATTTGGGTCAGGTGTTTCATATCTTAAACAAATTACAGAATTTGGCAGATTGCTTATTCAGGAGAAATGTGATGGCCTTTCCCCCCTAATCTTGCTGGGTATTCTAAACCTTGATAGTGTTGGGACTCTGTTTTTATTTTTATACATTATTAGTTTGTTCACAACTATTCAGGGGCATTTAAATTAACTTGTTTGTAAATTGCCTGGCAGCCTGCCAGTACAGCAGAGGAGCTATTGAATGTATGGATTCACTTTGCCTAGTTATGTTATGTATTAATGGTTTTACTTATTAAATAATTCAAGATTTGTTTTCATGAATTTTTATGGGGATTGAATTTAATGAAAAATGATGCTTATGGTTAAATCTTCAGAATTGCTCTGATATTTTCTACAGTTTTCAAATGTAGGTGCTT
Organism: Dermochelys coriacea; assembly: GCF_009764565.3. Taxonomy (NCBI): domain Eukaryota; kingdom Metazoa; phylum Chordata; order Testudines; family Dermochelyidae; genus Dermochelys; species Dermochelys coriacea. The sequence goes on along the minus strand of NC_050079.1, from coordinate 17,818,366 downwards.
AACCTTAGGTAAAAAGCTTGAGGTTTTCAAAGCAGTCTAGGAAATGGTTTCCACATTGGGATCCCCTCCATTCCTCATCCCAACCAGCTGAGATGTAGCCAAGATCCTCTCCTGTTTAGCCAGTTGGGAAGAGACCAGTGTGCTTCCAACCTCTGACTCTTATTTGTGGTCTTCAGGGAATTGAGTCCCAAGTTGAAAAGCTGTAGTCTAGCTTATTCAGACATATTTCTTCCATTCAAAATAATGGTAAATGTGTGTCTTAATCCCATAGACATCTTAGAAAATTGCAACCTTAAATCCATATAAAATTGGCCTGGTTTTTAGAATTTGTACATGTGCTGAGTACGTGGAGTCCTTCTGAAGTCAGTAATAGTTGTGAGTGCTCAGCACCTATGAAAACCAGGCAGACATTATTTAGATGTCTAACTATGGATTTCAGTGCCTAACTCTAGGTATCTACATTTGAAAATGTTGGCCTATAGTCATAAGTGTGATGGAAAATATTTTAACAGAACCAAATAATGGTGAGAAAATGCAGATGCTGGGATTCCATAGGGGCTTAAGGGAGTTAGATGCCCAGGTTGCATTTGAATTTCAGTTAGAGCTGGCTGGAAAGTATGTCTGGGAGGCGGGGTGGTGGTGTGTCCATTGACATTTTCAAATTTTATCTGGTTTTTTGCTTGTTTTGTTTTTTAAATCAAAATCTTTAATGGAAAGCAAATAATTTTCATAAACATTTTTGTTTAGTCTGCCAAATTCTGTAATTTTCCATTGAAAAACAATTTAAATGAAAAAAATTGACCAGACCTACCCTAAGTCCATTAGGCCCCTTTGAAAATCCCAGCCACAAATGATGATATATTTCAAATTAAAAAACGAACAAAATAAACAAAATAGAAAAATGTTCTTGGGATGAGTTCACCAAAGCTTCAAAATTAATTAAGGTCTTCAAAATGATATTGTAGCAGAGAATATCATGATGGTCTGGAGGGCCTTTATTCAAAGGGCCTGATTCTCTGATCATTTACACTGATGCATATTATGAATAATTCCACCAGTCAATGGAGGCACACAAGCATAAACATGATCTAAGCAAGGTCCAAACAAAGCCCAGAAGGTCTTCTCCAGCTGAAGTCAATATAAAAAACCTGACTTGATTTCAGTGGGACCAGAATGAGGCCCAAGGTGCTCAGAGAGAGATTGACAATATATCCATAAATTGTAATCTACATTTTTAAAAAATTCACTACAGTCTTTGTCTTGCTAATACAATCAGTGCTGAGCCAGGCGTTAAGAATGGTCTAATTCTGTAAATTTAGTAATGGATTGGCTTCTCTCTAAAATTCTTAGCTTAAAAAAATAGTCACTGTCCCAGCTCTGCCCCCCAGTAGTTCTTAACATGATTGTGCCTGTTTCAAGGAGTTATGAAGAGAGCGTCTCCCCACCTCCTCTACTGATTTCCATTCCTGATAGCATTAAGGCTCTCTGCTGGTTTAATAAAGCAGTGGGTACAGCTCAACACCTTCACTGGACTCTCACAAAACCTTCCATCATGTTCTTTAATCATTTATTATTAACACAATATAAAATGCTGCTAAAAAATAAAACTCAGTCATCTTTTCAGCATGGCCTGGCATTTTCTTGTTTATCTTACCAAATACTGAACTTTACAGAAAGTTGAGGACTCGTTACAAACCTGATAGTGATTAGCATTTCTGAGTATGATTAAAATACTAGGTTGTTATATGAAAATGCCCATTGATACTGTACTCCAATAAAGAATCTATAGTTATTTCCAGGACATTTATTTAAAAAAAACAAAACACCCCCAAACAAAAAATGTAAAGCTTGTAAATAATTTGTACTCTCTTGAACAGCACCCAAAATATTTGGAGGTGGTGATAAAGAAAACAATTGCTTACACAGTCTGAATTAATGTTGCTCCTCGGTTGATTACCAAGCTAGCCCACTACTGCAAAAAGGATGTGCTAAACAAAAGTGCTGGTAAGAGATGGCTTTTTAGTACCTGGCTTGAGTCACATGACATTGGTGAGGCTTGTAACAGGTCATATGGCAGGAATCAGTATCCAGTGTCTGTCACAACTTTAATTTTTTTCTGTTCCTGACTTGTATGTTTTAAATTTAATCTGTTTATTTGAGGTACATATATGGGATATTTCCGTGCCTCACCATCTTTAATATATTGCTTCTAACAGCACCATCTTATGGGTCGTAGGGAAATACATTTTACAGATGGCGAAGTGAGGCACAAAAAGATAGTGACTTGCCCACAGCTACACAAGAAGTCTGGGGCAGGGAACTGAACCCATGTTTTTCAAGTCTCGGGCTAGCATCCTAACTATTGGAAAATCCTGCCTCTAAATTTATGACCATAGTTCACAACCTGCCAGGCTTAAATATGATATGCAATGTGGAGAAAGATCCTAACTGAAGAACACCAAAAATTATTCATAAAGAAGCTTAAAATGCTATGAAATTCATTCCTTTAATGTAAACAATTCTTACTATAACCTTTGTTTTATGTTTCCGCATTTCTGAGGTAAATAACTTTCAACAATAAATAGAATGGACGTTAAACTTGTGTAGACATTTGTAGGGAAATATGGCATTGAAATGAAGGAGAGTTGAGAATAATGTTTTTTAATGTGGCAGATATTGAGCTGTCATATAATAATCTAAGAATGTAGCTAGGTAAGAATTTTATAAACCCTATATGCAACCTGGTCAGTGACTAGAACATTCTGTCGCACACGTGAAAGACAAGTGGGCGGGGGGAAGCTATTGATTTTGAAGATCCTATTTCATGTCTCCAGGAAAGTTGTAAACCTTGTTTTCCCAGGCCAGGAACTTGGAAATCAAAAAACAATAAACTGTTAAAAAGTCTTTCTCAGAAGAAGGATATAGGGTGTGTGGGGAGTAATTGTCAAAGGGATCAAAAGGGCTAAGCAGCTTTTAATGGAGAATCTCCCTGAAGCAGTGTGTATGAGTTAAGAGAATAGGCTATGCCAGCCAGATCCTAGAGGTCTTGGGGTGGGCGGGTGAGATTTCTGCAGGAAGCTTAGACATACCAGGATACTTAGTGGAAGATTAATAGCTACCTGATAAGATAGATATGCATATAGCTTATTTTCTTTTAAGATCTGTTTTCTCTTAATTGCATATGCTCTAAATAAATAATACTTTGCTTTAAGGAGGCTGTTTGGTTTCTGTTAACACTGTCATTGCTTCGGGGGGGGGGGGGGAAGGGGAGGGAACAACATTGAAGATCCTGGACATAAGTCAGACATGCTGAGATATAGTCCAGTGTGGAATTGAGCTAGGGCTTAGTTTAAAAGTGGGAGAATCATGTGATTCCATCTCAAGAAAGGTGGAGATATGTAGTCTGAGACCTGAGTGAGGGTGCACTCAGAGACCTGGAGAGGTCAGAGGTGCCATTAGCTCAATAACTGTGACACTTAATGTCACATTAATGTATTTAAAAAAAATACAGACATACAGATAAAAGAATCAATATAATATAATTTAACTCTCTCTCTCTCTCCCTCTCTCTCTCTCTCTCTCTCTCTCTCTCAATTATAAACTCATGCCAGAACTCTCCCAGGAAAGTTTTGAGACTAAGGAGAACATTAATTGAATTTGATTAACTCACTTCTTGCAGCACACAGCTGGAAAACATTTCTCTGAAATTCTAGATGAGAAAGGGCAGAAAGTGATGAAAATAATAGCTACAAGGTATTTTTGTTCTGAAGCTTCAAAGTCCACCTATTGAGTTTTTATTACTGTAGTGCATGTTAGAGTTTCGATTTTGTCAGGCTTTTTTTGTCTCCTTATTAAGAAGTAAAGAACATCCCTAATGTAAGAGTCCGAGCCTACAGATTCTTAGGCACACATTTAGCTTAACTCACAAGTGCAATCCAGTTGGGACTTGTATGGGAGCAAATTTACTCATGTGTATGTGTTCACAAGATCAGTTCCTTAATTTACTGTGTGCTGAGATTTGGCACAGTGGAGCTTAAACCCAGGGGAATTATTTTTCTAACATAGATATGTTTGGTTCAAGTGGTGCAAAACAACAACCTTTTTCAGTTTCATCTAGAGGGATTTTTGTTATGTTTAGATTTAAGAAACCCTCAATCTTGTATCTACAAGATTTAATTATTTAAAGATGAATTTTCATTAAATGAGCAACTGAGGTGCTGGCTTTAGCAACCTGCATGAAACTTGGAGGGAGTAACACATCTTGCAGGAGGGGAAGAATTTGGCACCAGGAAGCCTGTCTGTGTGCACATGGCTTGAATGTTAGCTGCTGTTGCTTAATCTCTGTACATATTTTTCTTAATAAAGAGCAAGTTTAGCTTTACACACATGGGGGTTTCTAATGTTATTACCCAACACAGTACATGAACATGGCACTGCCTAAGCTAATATTTAAGGTGATTAAGGGGAGAGGGCACAGTGAGCAGAACTATAATACCACTGCCTACACACTGGGCCCTGATCCAGTGTCCATTCAATTTACTTCAGTTGGTGTTGGATCAGGCCCTGATACACAAGTGAGCCAGTGTTTCCATTAGTATTGCACACCCCAAAGGGGACTTTCTGAGCAAGGTGGGAACATAACCAATGTGCCACCCTCACCTTACACAGCAGCTAGCACTAGCTACTACTACTTCTCTCATAAAGGTTTATAGTATTACTGACTTTGAGATAAAAAGTCATGAGTCAGACACTCTTGAGATCAAAATTCATGGGTTGGACTCTCCAAAAACATGAGATTTTTTTTTTAAAGATTATATTCTGTGTTTTCGTCTGTCTTTTGATTTTTGAACTCCCCTGTCCATCCCGTGTGTGCGCGCGTGCGCATCACAATTAGTGTTGCCCACTCTCCCAAATTTATTGGGTAAGATGATTTTTGGCCCCTCCTCACCACCACATCTTCCCATCCCTGATCAGCAATTATTATGTTCCCACTCAGTCCCTATCAGTTCAGACCCCTGCATAGGTTTCCAGCCCCCCTCAGTTTAGCCCCATTATCAATTCAGTCCCCTCATCAGTCCCCATCCCCTCAGTGTATTCCTCCCCACACCACGCCTCATCAGTTCATCCCTCCAGTCCCCATCAATTTAGCCTCTCATCAGCCCCCTGGCAACCTCATCTCTGATCTTCTGGGGATCTTCACCCTCCTCTTCCCTTTCCCAGGCTGGGTACTGCAGGGGGGAGATGGGGTGGAGCAGAGTTACTCTTCAGTCTATTTCTCACAGAGGGGAGGGGAGAGCTGAGCTGCACTGGTCTGCTGGGCTCTTCACTGCCCCCTCCCCTCCTGAAAGAACAGTGAGCGAAGGGGATGAGGGACTGGAGTTGTGCTTAGCAGCTGGGCTCTGTGTGGGGGCTGAAGCTTCTTGCGTCATTGCAAGATGATCTCCCGCAAACTCTGAATCCTGTCACTCATGGAAGAAACAGCAAGAGTTGGTAGTACTGGGTTTAGCGAGTGCCCTACTCAATGTGCTTATCCCAGCCCCGAGGAGGTATTCTGCTGTCTAGAGACAAATTGTCTCCTTCCAGATTGCTGCAACGTTGAAGGAGCTGTCCACTATGTGTATCTGTAACTCTCAGATCTAAAATATGGCCCTTTAAGGTTTTCTTAGCACTTAACTCCTCTCTGCGCCCTGGGCCTGTAATCCCTTTCTTACATTTGACATACTCCCGTGTTGATATGGACCTAGTACATGCTTCATTAGCATTTTGACCGTTTTTTAAAAATTAAGATTTTAAGCTTTGGCTCTTCTGGTGTTAAATTTTTCTAGTGTTGACAGAATGGAATCCATGTTACTGATCTTTCTTTCTCAAAGTCCGGGCTAATTTGCCTATTGCCTGAATAGAATACAGATACTGTAACCACTCAACTGCTGAGGCTGGCAGTTTATCTCTAGCGTCAGGCCACTGCACTCTTTCCTGCTAGGGTAAGGTGGCAGCAGAGGTGATGACTGGGTAACTTCTTTGAGTAGCCAGACAGTCTTGCTAGTTTCATTTACCTGAATAATTATGAGGTAGCCCAGGAAATAGCTGCTTATTGCTAGCTGTAATGTCATTCTTTCCAAATGTAGAGCAAGTCACCAGTAAACCCTTTCTCTTTGACTAAGTCTCTCTTTGAAATAATTTTCTTAGGTGTATAGGTTATACCGACATAAGCCAACAAACTGTACATGGAGGCAGATTATTATAACAATAATACTCTGTTCTTGAGATATTAGGAAATAAGTCTCAAATGTAAATGTATTAGGCTAATGGTATGTTAAGAGTGGGCATTTATCATCATAATGTATTTGAGTTATCTTCCTGAAAAGCAGGCTATAAAAGGGATTTTACATTAATTCAGCATAGATATATTCCTGGAGAAGAAACAGTGCAAGGTAATATTTACAATGGTATATAATGCAGATTATACTGGACATCAAAAGAGGGTTGGGGATGATCTGTTGCTAAAGAATACAGATCCTGGTAGGTTACTTTCAACTGTGACATTCCATAAGCCCCCAAATGTTTGCTTTCTCTGAAACACTTTAAATACATTATTCTGTATCAAAAGCCTCTGATTGCAATTTTTATCCTCTTTCTACATCTCTCCTCCTTTGTATTTGTTTCTTAGTGGCTATGCCCACAAGGATAGCCAGAGGTAAGAGCAAAGCAAATGCCACGGCCGGCTTCCCTAAAGCCTGCACCAGCTCAGTGATGCACATTTGTTTTAATTTCCTTGCTGTAGTTTTCCATGGTCCCCCTCAAGTTCATATGCTTCACTAAGCAATCCTGAGACTCCCTGTTAATTATTGTACAGTAGTTGCACTTGTTGGCCGTTTCAAAAAGAGGGTGGTTTTCACTGAAGATATAAAGGAATGAGTTTCACTGTTGCAAGACTCATCTTGTATCAGTTCTGGGCATCTATGCTGTGACTTTCATTATTGTAATTCCATTGGTGTAGTTCCACCAGTGCAAAAAACCCCAGTTTCCACTAACCATGGGGATCCAGTTTTGAGCATGTGAGAAAGGTGGTAGTTTTTGCATTGAAATCCATGAAATGTTTTCAGTTTCATATAGCTCTGAGGCAAAACAAGGTGAAACTTTTCTTTTGCAACAGTTTCAGGTTGTGTGTGCATGTGTATTGGGAGGGGAATTTAAGTAGACTGAAAACATGTATGCAATTTTTGTGACACCTCATTAAAGTGAAACCACCAAGTCCCATACAGCTCTACTGATGCTCCCATTGGACTCTTCAGGTGTGATGCCCCAATTCTCAAAATCCACAGGGGGTGTGACATTAACATCTGTAATTAATCAGATTTCACTAATTGCTCTGTCTCCCAAGTGACACAGCTGCCTGGCAACTAAAGAGGTGCCATCTGGCAAATAGGTGAAATTGTCACTTCTTGCCATAGAGTTCTACCTTTGCTCTGGCAACCTGAGCTGTGTAAGTGTGTTTACAACTGTGCCAGGGGGACTGCACTGCAGGGACAGCTTTGTTAATACTTCCCAGCATGCACCTATGGCCGCCTCAGATGCATGCCCATAATTCTCCCTTCACCTTGAAAAATTGGGGATCCCCTCCTTGGCTTCCTATTGAGAAATATAAAAGTCTCCCTTTCAGATGATGATCTTTCTTCCCTGTGGTATCATAGATTTTTAAGGCCAGGAAGGATCATTGTGATAACCTAGTCTGACCTCCTGCATAACACAGGCCATAGGACTTCCCAGAATTTGTTCATGCTTCAAATCTAATCACTGTGCTAGACCTAAAGCATATATTTTAGGAAAACATCTAATCTTGATTTAAAACTTCACAGTGATGCAGAATCTACTCTCTTTGGCAAGTTGTTCCCATGGTTAATTACCCTCATTGTTCTGAGCCTTATTTCTAGTCTGACTTTGTTTAGCTGCAGACTCCAGCCACTGGATCTTCTTATATCTTTGTCTGACAGATTGAAGATCCATCTGTGTCACTACGTCCCATATTCTTCATAGAGAAATGGTTATGATATGATTATGGCATAACTAAGATGTATTTTATGAAAGATGGGTCATGTGAGATCATTGGAAAGGTTATGATTTACTGAATATGATTATCCTGTTTGTATGCATGTATCATTTTTGTATATGGTGTAGGAATATTTTCTATGCATCTATTACAAATGTGTTTACACCTGGGAAATGCCCACTAGACAGAATGTAATCAGTCTGGATGGCCAGTTGGGCAAGGCCATTAGCGAATGCCATAGATCTTTGAAGATGCTAATTTCCCACCTTCCTGGGAAGTCTTTGTGGGGATGCTGCAAACAGCCTCTGAGTTATGGCTGCAGGGGCACGTGACCAAGTCACCTGGTACTGGACTCCATGATGATATTAGTGTCTTTGCACTGACCAGGGGTGGGAATCGCACTGACCAGGGGAGACAAAGGATTCCCACCATATGCAAAAACTATTTAAGGCAGGGGAGTGACATCATCATGGTTAGCTCTCCCTGCCCAAGAAAGAGGATGACTGGAAACACCTGAGAGCAAAAAGACTGAACTAGGGGAGAAGGGCTGCGCCCAGGCAAGAGGGTTGTCTGGCCTGTGAAAGTAATATCTGGAGTTTTAAGCTGCAGCAAATGCAGCTTGCCTTCAAGAACCTCTGCAATCAACCTAAAACAACATTTAGGGTAAGAATTTGCTACTTTTTTAACCAGTTTCTTTAGTATATTAAGCTTAGATTGTGTGTTCATTAATTTGCTATGTACAGTAATCTGCTTTGATCTGTTTGCTATCCCTTATCATTTAAAATCTCTTTTATAGTTAATAAACTTGTTTTTGTTTTGTCTAAACCCAGTGTGTCTGAAAATGATAACTTGGGACAGAAAGCTGTGTATATTCCCCTTCATATTGAGGGAGGGGGTGAATTTCATGAGCTTACGGTATACAGTGCAGTAAAGTGCAGTCTGAAGCCTGGGGAAGGGCTTGACAGGCTGCATAGCAGTACAGTGTAAAGGGAACCCAGGCTGGTGGGTAAGACAGGCTCAGTGGTACCCCAGTTCCAAGTGGCACCCGGGGGAGGGGAAACCCATCACACCATCTATTACCAAATTTCTGTTACCCATGTAAGTATTTATATACTTGATTAAAGCACCCCCTCACTGTCTTTCATAAATTAAATGGATTGACCTCCTTGAGGCTCTCACTGGAAGGGATGCTTTCTAATTGTTTTCTCATTCTTGTGGCTCTTTGCTGCACTTTGTCAACATCCATCCATCTAGACTCATTATTCCAGTAGTGGTCCCACCAATGTCAAACACAGTGCTAATATAATCTCTCTACTTCTACTGAAGATTCCCCTTTTTATGCATCCAAGGATGGCTTTAGCCATCTAAGCCACAGCATTGGCTGGGAGCTCATGTTCTGCTGATTATCCACCATGACCACCCAAGTCTTTTTTTAGAGTTACCTCATGGGAAGAGGTAAGCATAGCCTACATTCTTTGTTCCTTACATTTGGTCTCATTAAAATGCATATTGTGTGCTTGTGTCTACCAAGTGGTGCAGATCTTTGTATCAGTAACATGTCCTCTTTGTTATTTATCACTCCCACAATCTTTGTCATCTGTAAACTGTATCAGTAATGTTTTTATATTTTCTTCCAGGTCATTGATTAAAAATATTAAATAGCACAGGGCCAAGAACTGATTCCTGCAGAACTCCATTAAAACACACCCACTCTGATGATTTCCCATTTACAATTACACTTTGAAACATATCAGTTAGCCAGATATTAGTTACACCTTAGTTACTGTTGAAATGGAAGTATTCCATCATCATGATGATCTGATATGAATACGTTAACTGGATTTTTCCCAAATACAGAACAGAAATATTTATTGAAATTTCTAATTTTCTGCATTATTAATGACAATTCTACCATTTTTATCCAGTAATATACCAATACTATAGTTACAGTGCCTTTTTTTTCCTGATACACTTAAAAACTTCTTATTATCTTTAACTCTGGTGGTCAAACATTTTCCCTGTGTTCTTTTGCTTCCCTTATCAATTTTGCACAGTTTCTAGTTTTTCATTTATATTTATCTCACTGTCCCCTTTTTTCCATGTTACATTTTTTTTTTAAATTGCAGCTTTCAGTTTTTCCCCTAAGCAAGGCTTTTTTTTTTTTTTTAAAAAAAAACCAGTGTAGCCTTCTTTTTCCATTACATTGAGCATCCTGACCTTCTCCTTCTCCCTAACATACTATATTTGTGGAAATCAGCCCAAAGTCATTACACATCCTACTTTTGCACAGGGCTCTGGAAATCCTAAGGCAGTTTTGTAAGCAGCTGAAGAGCAGCATCTCTTTTGATTTGTAGCGGGTGAAGGGAAAAAGGATAAAATAACAACAAAATAATAACATATACTGCACAGCAGGCCAATTTTAAATTCAGCCGATAATTCCATCATGGATTTCTAGTCCTTCTACAACCCAGGCAAGCTTCACTCTCACAGTTATGGCATCACCATATTACCCTTTAAAGGAATTATAATCTTGTAAATTAGAGTTGCCTCTTGGTTGTTCTATATTGAATAGGTGTTGGCCTTAGAGAAATGATTCTTTTACAGTTTTGGAGAAGACAAACTGCCTTTGCTCTAGCTCTTTTTCCTTGCAGTGGTATTTTGAAGATCTATGTGAAATTCAAGGAACCTTTACTTTGGCTTCAGCTATTTCTTTGTATCCTTTGAGCTTTTTTTATTTTGAATTTCAAATTCAAACAAATCCATACTTCAAAGCAAAACTCATTTTGAAACCACTGTTTCTGTTGACTTCACATCAGAACTATGGGAAACTGCAAGTTTCTCCTGATTTCAACATAAATTCATAAATTGATCAAAGATCATTTGAAAAGTTTGTGAATTTTAGGGAATGCTTTGATGAATTTTGGCCTAGGTTCCAGTTTGTAATGAAACCATGTTGTTTGGAGACTAATTGTGAAATGTCATACTAGTGTTTTGTCAAAGAGGAGGATACAGCAAATTGCAGTCCAGCCTTGATCATTGAATTAAGCTTTCTGTTACGTTGTAGTGAGGTACCTTGCTGTAAACTCCAGTCTAATGTGATTCAAGAAGAGAATCCTGTAAGTCATGTGGGCACAGATTTCCAACAGTGCAGTTTTTCATGCAACTAACTTGCCTGCATGCCACATTCCTGTCCACCCCGGGGGGATGTGCTCACACACTGGCTTTTGTGCACATGAAAGTCAGGTATGTGTAAACCGCACTCTTGGAAATCTGGGCTTTAAACATATTTCACCACCATGGCTGGAAAAACAAAGACCAGCTGTAAAACTATTGTTGACCAGAATAAAACAATTAAGAGAAATGGAACAACTTATTGCCTATATTAAATTAACAATAGAATTGATTGCAGACAGGTATGCCACATGGGATGAACTGTTTTTAAAAAATTATAGGTAGAACTTTACAAGAATAATGGTTATAGGTACTGTAACACATATCGTACAATCTCGGCTCAGCTTTATTCCTTGATCTTTTGTGATTCTTACCCTCTCTTTTAATGCTTATGTTTAAAAAAAATTGCACTATCAATAGTTATTTGTCTTTAAAAAAAAGTTAATAACTAAACAAAACAAGAACAAAAACTGGGCCATAATTATTTTCCAGTACTGCTTGTGCATGCCTCTTCCCAGCTGCTAAGTATGAAAATGCAAGAAACAAGAACTCATTGGAGAGGCGATGCTCAGGAACACCAAGAGAGCCAATACTTGAGCATTTTAGGCCCAATCCGTTAAGCACTGTGCATGTGGATTCCCACAGAAGTGGATGGGAGCACAGGGTGTTCCTTGATTTTTTTTTTTAAATAAACACTTTTTAATAAAAGAGATTGGAGAAATTTCACCCAATGTGGCCAAACAATGGGTGGAAAATGTCAAAGGGAATCATTTTAAAGTTTTTGGTCCAAGGTCTTTGTCAATTCGGAAGGGGACAGGAGAGAGTGCAAGTTAATGTTAAGTGAACCCTTCATCTATCTGTAGAAGAAGGTGCAAACTCAGATGGAGAAGAGATGCTCTATCTCTTTCCTCCAGCTCTTTCCTCCTTTCACTATCCTACCATAACTTGACATCTCCCCCTGTTTTTCACACTGGAATGTGCCAGATTATTTTTATTTCCACAGCCCCAAGCTTTTTGTCCACTGCTCACCCGGGGAACAAAGGAACCTCTTTGCCAGTGAGGTGATATTCAGTTGAGAATTTAGGGTTGGGATTAAGTTACCTTTTCTTTCTTTCCTATTTGTATGAGAACACAATAGAGTTGGACTTCAGAGAACACTGACAAAGGCACTAGAGAAACATCCTAAGTTTATAATACAGGGCAATGTATTACTGTTGCAAAACCAAGATATCAGTGTTCTTAACTTCTGACCTCCCCAACCTTCCTCAGAGACACCAAAGAATGAATGGATGTGCCGTAGGATTTATTTTTATACGTTAAGGATTTTAAATAAAAGGGAAGGAATAAAGTTAGCACAGGGTCTCGGGCAGCATGTGAAAGACAAAATGAGAAGGGACTGATTAGTTACTTTGTTCACGCTGTGTAGTCATCAGAATGACAAATGATCAAAGGAGGTAAAAGGCAGTACATATGGTGCTTTAAGACTCATCTGCACACACAGACACTGCTGTTTCCAGTATGAGTTACAGCATCAGAAACTCCACATAATTGCTGGCTGAGTCTGTCATTCTGCCATGAATATGAAGGGGTATTCTTGTGTCTATGTAACAAGGAGGTGGTAGACAGGAAGCTTCAACAGACAAAAAGGCAGAGGAGAAAGCAGTAAAATTTACCCCAGGGAGAAGCTAGAGTCTTGTATATCTAGTTTTCTTCACTGAAGCAACAACATATCTTGTGGGCTGCTGGGAGAACAGAAGATCAAACAATTCTTCCATATCCACCAGATGTGTGAGAGGGGATTGAGACTTCAGCAGTACTGGTGCAGGCTCTTTGCATGCTAGCTTCTCCCTCTTTGCTCCCTTGTAAAAGGAACTAACATTATATAATGTACTGTAGATAGTTCATGGTTATTAACATGTATTAGTCAAAAGAATTTAGAGAGTATTTTGGACAAATAAAGTAAAAGCTGGAAAAATGGTTTTGTGCAATTCTTTCAATGGGGAGTCAGACACCATTTTTTCACTGTTCATGCCCTGCTACTTAAGCAACATAGAGGAGTGATAAGATGCACTGATGTTTAGAGTAGCAGAGCCTAAAACTAAGTGCTTCCTTGCTTTTGTTAGCTTTAAATTGGACTCACGGTATCATAAGGTAAATCATGATACTGAGGTAAATCACTGCAGCTTCAGTGGAGTTAAAAATGAATTACACCCACTGAAGATGTGGCTCTTAAAGCCCTTGCTCTGAGATATGGTGCTGAACCTTATTTTAGCATAGACTTTTTTAAAAAATGTAATCTTGTTCTTATGTCAGTTGCCTCTCCTGCTAGACCACACCCTCTCCATATCCCTCTGTGTTAAACCACGAATACATTGTATGCAAACCAAGTAATTTCCGCTATTATAATTTATGTACAATAGAATTCTTCAAATCCAAAGGTCACCAAACAGACATGTCAAATGACTTCAGCTCATTAATCACGACAGCGTACCAGTGGCTCTCTTCTCTATTAGAATAACATTTCTTTGCACTTTAAGGCAAGCCATCATTATAATACAGAAGAAGGACAACAAAGTGTGAAAGACTTTTTTAATGAGACTTCATAACTACTCATAGTGGGACTCCTCATCCTCCTTGCTCTTGAAAGAGCTGTCTGACAATGCATTAGAAAGATTTTACCTGATGAAGAGACCCAGGGAGAGAGTTTCACAGGGAAAACTGTCAATGAGCTTGCAGAGAGCTACATAAACCTGGCTGCCCTGTTGGCTGAGCTGTCAGTCTTCAAAAGAATACAGGGAGAAAAGTTTTAATTGTGCTCACCACACAGATGACATTTTATGCTGGATCACTGTCATTTGTGGTTCTTAACTCACTTATAGGCAGAAGGCAGGAACCACAGGATCTCAAGTGGACTCTGCACTTAATAAGGACCATCTTTACAGCTTAATACTAATAAATTATTGAGAAAATAAACTCTTCATTAGTCTCTAATGCTAACTTGCATGCATAGTGTTCCTGCTGTTAGACTAATATTATTTCAATCCTTTTACCTTGGATACACCAAACAGAAGGGAGCATTTCAAATACTGCCGGCTTGAGACAACTAATTTAAATCTCTTTTAATAAAAATTTTTAAGGGACATTAATATATTTTAGTATTTTTCTTATTTGAGGGAAATAATGAAACTGCAAAAATGGCTTATAAGCTTTTGTGAATATTCATTTTAATTAAATTTTTCTCTTTTTTTTTCCCCTCAGGAGAGTGGTGACTCTTAGTGGCTCATCACCAATTTTCTTGTTAACGCTGGAAACTTCATTGAATTATTAGTAGGGCTGTGCAAAAGTGAGCCCAAAATGTTCATGGCAGTTTAGTCAAAAGTGCCTCAGTGGTTTTTTTTCCTCATGATTGCATACCGCTGAAATTTTACTTTTTCCACACAAATTTGGGCGAAGATTACTTTTCACTTCCATACACATGAACATGCCAGAAAAAAGCCACCAACCCGCTAAGAACTCACCTTTTGCTTGAAATTTTGAGTGGAAGCTATTTATGTTTTGTGCATGAAAAAGGCACCTCTCTGTTACTCTGGATGCCCTTTATAATAGTAAAAGTAACAACGCAGCCAAAACAAAACCAGCAACAAAGCCCCTGAAAAACTCAGTCTACCCATAGCACACCTTGAATAGGCAGGAATTTCCCCACCAAAACTCCTCTCCCCTATAAACAATTTCCTTAAGGCCCCACACTTTGAGATGGCTCTTGTGTGTTTAAATAAAGCAAGAGAGAGAGGAAAAAGTGAGACACACAGAGATATTAATTTGCTGCTAGCTGCTGCTGTTGCCTTCCCTCTTTTCCCTATCCAGACTACTTCCTGGGAAGCTGATCTTGTAGTGATCTGCTGTAAGGTGAACTGTGAAGTGAGCTGTACCTCACGAAAGCTTATGCTTAAATAAATTTGTTAGTCTCTAAGGTGCCATAAGTACTCCTTTTCTTTTTTGCGAATACAGACTAACACGGCTGCTACTCTGAAACCTGTCTTACCCATGCAGTTCTTCCCAGTGAATGGCAGCAAATCAAATGCCAGCATTCTTTTGCTAGCTTTGTATTAAGCAACTGAGACACTGGGGTATACAATGGAATTTAGGCCAGGCAGGAGATCAGTGTCACTCAGCAGCAAATACCACCAGCAGCAGGTGTGATGTTGCACTCCATATGATTTTATAAAAATATGCTAATGAGTGTGAATATAATGTAACTGGAATATGCTTCATGCAAAAGGTCTCTTGTAAGGTATCATTACAAAGCTTATAATCTACTGAGTGTGGTCATCCAATTTGTATAAATGTATCATTCTTGTGTCTGAAACTAGAAATAAGAAATATAACTCTGAGGTGCTATTGTAATTGTGCAAAGTATGGGCCATTAATGGCGGTTTGGAATCTTGATGGCTCCCATCAACTAGGACAATTGGTTATAAATAGCTCTGTTTACTTGCAAGTCTTCCTATGAGTCAGGCCAGGAAGAATGAAGGCTTGGGGTCTCCCAGGACATGTGACCATGTCACCTGGTACTGGAATCCATCTTAAGCCTGGTACTTTTCCATTTAGAAGGAGCAGTGGAGACCCAGAGAGACAAAAGATTCCCGCCTCGTGCCAAAGCTGTATAAGGGGATGGAGCAGAACAAAGGAGCTGCAGTCATGAGAAATCCCCTAGCTACCACCTGAGCTGGATCAGGGACTGTACCAGGAAAGGATTGGGCCCAAACTAGAAAGGAGTCTAGTCTGTGAAAGAAGCTTATTGGAACGTCTCTGAGGGTGAGATTTATCTATATTCAGTTTCCTACTGTATTAGGCTTAGACTTGCGTGGTTTTGTTTTATTTTGCTTGGTAACTTACTTTTTTCTGTCCATTATTACTTGAAACCACTTAAATTCTACTTTTTATATTTAATCACTTTTACTTGTAAATTAATCCAGAGTAAGTAATTAATACCTTGGGAAGCAAACAGCTGTGCATATTTCTATCAGTGTTAGAGGACGGACAATTTATGAGTGTACCCTTTATAAGCTTTAAACAGGGTAAAACAGATTTATTTGGGGTTTGGATCCTGTTGGGAACTGGGTATCTGGGTGCTAGAGACAGGAGCACTTTCTAAGCTGTTTTCAGTTAAGTCTGCAGCTCTGGGGGGGCGTGGTTCAGACCTGGGTCTATGTTTGCAGCAGACTGGTGTGTCTGGCTCAACAAGGCAGGGTTCTGAAATCCCACGCTGGCACGGAAAATGGGCTCAGAGGTAATCTCAGCACATCAGGTGCCAGTCCCTAGGGGGTTTCTGTGACCCAACCCGTCACAGCAGGATCAAAAGCAAAGGCAGGATTTAAGTTCATAACTGAACACACAAAACAGCATCTGTAGCAGCATCAGCAGGTAAACAGGCCCGATCCTTCACCAGGATCCCACATGGTACTCAGAGCATTATTGATTTGTATCTCCTCTGTGTTACACACAGGCACGAGAATTCAGATGACCATAAAATGGACTCTGTCAAAAGCAGCTGCAGAATTAGAAATGTCTTCTAGCTTTGTTCCCAGCCAGGATTCTGTTCCAGTGTTGTCCATGTGTAGCTAATGCCTTATTGAAAGTGCACTATCTATGGGGATCATGTCAAAGAGTATGTGACTACATAGAAGTAGGCAGGCAGTTTATATACACACTCCCTTCTCCCAGCCACTAGTGTTCGTGCTTGTTGAAGTTTTCCCTGCATGAAAGTTCTTGAAAGTTCAGTTTCAGCATCCAGAATTTTGAATGTTTATCTTAACTTGAAGATGGTCCCAAACTAAAAACAGGGATTTTCAAATCCATGAATATTTTAGGCATGGGTTGGAAATCTGAACTTGAATCTTAATTTTAGAAGTGGTTGTTATCTTTATGGTGGATTCGACTGAAACCTCTTTCTGGATCCAAAACCTTTTCCTCTACTCAGTCAGCTCTAAATCCTACCAGGAACCAAATCTTAATAGAGAAGAGCATTTATTTTCAAATATATTCCACTATACTGCATTAATAATTGCTCCTGGCAGAATCTGTCTTTAGCACCATGGCAGCAGCAACTTGAATGAAAGCAAAAGGACTGGCTGTGAGATAAAGATGTGCCTCTTGTCTTGCCCAAATTTGAGACTGTGTGACAGCATGCAGGGGCAGATTAAGGCAAGAGCCATGAAATTCTGTCCTATCAGCCTGAGGGCCCTGATGCAGCAGTGAAAGCAAGTGTCTATCCAAGGACTGGGAGGCAAACATCAGAGAGGGAGAATGGGAGAGAGTCTGCCTGGGAGCTTTGGGTGGAAAATCAAAGATGTGCTTGATGTTGGGAACAGAAGGAAATCTTTCCGTGGGTAGGACTGATATTATTTTGAGGGATCCTGAAGTTTTGGTGCATCCAGACTTATTTAACCTTTTCCTCAAAAGATGAAAGGAGACAATGTCCTTGGGAGAAGTTTTTCAGTAGATTATAAAACATTCTGAAGGTTAAAGGTATAATGCTCCTTACCGAAAAGCATGACAGTGAAATGGAGTACAGTATCTTACCTTTTGGTAAGCAATATTAGAGTCTGAACCAGAGCCCACTGAATCCACTGGGAAACTTTCCATGGGCTTTGGATCACGCCCTTAGAATAGGTTTCAGAGTAGCAGCCGTGTTAGTCTGTATTCGCAAAAAGAAAAGGAGTACTTGTGGCACCTTAGAGACTAACAAGAAAGTTAGTCAGTTGATCCAATTCTTTGTGCTTTAAGTTTAGAAAAAAATCTGGCTTAATTGCTTTTTTGAGTTTCCTCTTTTCTCTTCAACTCAGCACATGCAGTAAAAATATTTCTGAAAATTAAAACCACTAGAAATTATTTAATTTTGTACCAAAATATGATAACATTTGGGGAAGGGGCTGATCCTACAAGGTGATACCAGCAAGAGGATCCTTGCAGTTCTGCAGAGCACCATTGACTTTAATGGCCTATGTGAATGGTTTATAGAGCTAGGATTTAAGGGAATATATATTTTAGTATGTGAATTTAAGACCCGCTAAGATACTGTATACATATTTTAACTTTTTTTTTCTTATATGCCAAAGCTTTGTCAGAGACAGAGCAAGGACCATCGCCTCTTGGTTATCCGGGAAGCCCATAGCACATAGAAGATGCTACCATAAGTATATTATTAATAATAATTTAAGATACAACCCCAGGTTACAAAAAACAAAACAAAAAAGCTACAAACCCTTAAAACCAGATCGCTCTATTTGAAATTTCGTAATTTCAGTCCCTCATTTGGTTTCATTCTAATCCTAAAATCTAGTCAGAAGCAGCCTTTTATGTGATTTCAACAGTCTGGTCATTTAAAGAGAAGTTTAGAAGTTTAAATTCTTAAATATACAATTTTTACTTTAAACTATTTAAAATCTCTCGTGCATTGCACAATTTATTTTTAGCTGTGAAAATATGAAAGTAGCAGTGCTCGGTAAACATGGTATATTTTAAAAAAACATATTCCTATAAATATTCAGATTTTCACTTAAATTTTTAATTAATTGGCTCTAGTGATGCATACATCCCTTGTTTGATTGATTGTTTTCTACCAGCATTGATGCATTTGAGTTTTACTGGTGTGACTTTTTGAAGAAAGTGAATTTCAAAGTTGCATATATGAGTTTTCACAGAATTTTTAAATTGGTTCATTTTATCACATGTTCAGCTATTCATGTTAAAATGTTTGCAAATGTTTCTAATCAGGGCACAGAAACTGCAACAACTTCCTGGATGCATCACTGCTAACCAACACAGCTTGAATGGCAAATATTGAAAGTTCACATAGAACAGTTCATGATCAGTCTGTACAGTTAATAAAAATTCACACACATAACATTTCAGATAATGAATATATCCATGAAAACTATGATTTGCTGACAGATATCTGTGAGCAGAAAAGGGAACTAGATTGGTTAGGTAAATTGATCATGAATTATTAACTCAGCCCTAGAAAATGCTTAGAAATGTGTGGTTGTGGAGCTGTGGAAACTGATTCACCTCATTTAGTGTAATTTTTTCCCAAGCTTTTAAAATTTTTGTAAATCCCAAACCCTCACAAGTAGAAAACTTGCATCTATCACTGAAACAGTCACCTCACAACTACTACAGATGACATAGGGAGGGAGTTCCATTTTGAGTCTAAATATTCTCAGTTCATTTTATCATTGGTTATCAGCAAGAGCAGCAGCTGGACCATGAATAACTCTTCTCCAATGCTGAGACAGAAATGGAGTATCGAGAGGGCATGGAGTAAGAGCGCCTTTTGTTTCTGTATTCTGTCTCCTCCTGCTGTTCAAAGGATCATATTTTTCCAAGTTGGGCTGTGATAGACGTGGCCTTGTGATCTGAACAGCTGTAGCTCAGGAAATATCTTTCATTTTCTCCCATGCAGCCATATTAATCAAATTGTATTTTTCTGAGACAGTCTTTGTCCAAGGAACAAATATTTTGAGTATAATGCATTTGAATTTTCTGAACAAAGAGATATGGACAAGTGTCAGCCTTAGCAAAAAGAAAGCAAATGTAGGTAAATATAACAGTATTGTAATTAGATATGTAAAGGACTTCTGTATTTCTTACGCACTCAATAAGTTGTGTTAAGGGAAGGCATCGTTTCTTGAAGTTACCCAGACATCTATGTACTACAGTATTGATGCATACTAGATACCATTAGATAGATTTAGATGGACATTAGACATATTGGACAGGTAGAAAAGAGATATTAGATATCTGAAAGACAGAGTTTAATTTGCCTGAGAGCATTAAAAATATATGTTCACCAAAGAACATGATAGACTCCGTAACTGATGTTTTCCACATCACAAATTCTAGTGAGTCTGTACTGTATAGAAGTTTACTGAAAATATACTGTATGTAAAAGCTGCCAGTGATTTTATAATATAACTCACTGTTAACAGAGGTAATTACACTGAAAAGTCTTTTCTATTACTGGCAGCTCTTGTCCTGTTTTGATTTATTACATCCACGCTCACCTGAGTTAGAAAGCGTAGAGATTAGCCAGAATTAAAATACTCATTAGCTTTGAGTACTTGGGATGAGATTTCAAGTGCTGGCGAAATTCTGCTCACATCTACGCTCGTACAAATCCATAGGAACACCACTGAAGGCACCGGTGTAAGTAAGAGCAGACTTTGGCTCTGGCACGTCAAACTGACTCACTCTTCAAATGTAATTAATAAAAGAGCAAACTGTTTACATGTCCTACCTAGAAACTCAATGACAAGGAAAACTTCCTACTAGCACAGGGGGATGATGATTTCTTTACAACTGGTAATGGCTTCACATAATGGAAAAAATAGGCAATTAAGTTTGATTTTACCAAGAAGATATTTAAAGTTGATAGGGTAAAAGAAGTTGCCAGAAATTGTAACAACTATTTTACACTTATGGAAGAAGAGGATGTTCTTTGTCCCATCACCACAAGAGAGAGGGCTACTTGAGGAAGGTCTTTTTTCCTTCTTTCTGGGAGAGGTACTGAGCTGGAAACAGAGTTCTCTGAACTGAGTTTACTGACTGGGACTTAGCTTATTCTGCTTGGCCTAGTCTCAGTCCAGGTGGAGCAGCTGAGTCCCACTCAGGTGCTCAATAGAGATTTTGCTGGATGGGTGGGGCGGGGGGGATGGGGAGAAGAAGAGAGGGAGTTGCCACTGATGGGGTAGGAAGAGAATGGTCAGTGGCTGCTTAGGGGCACAGGTGGAAAGAAACAGTAGCTGGAGGGGAACAAGGGGAGACACAAAGAGGGAGCTGAGGTAGAGAGGGTCTGGTGGTGATTATTTTTCTTGCAGTTTTATTTGCTATTTTGCAGTGCCCTTGTTCCTGCCATCCTTGGCCATCATGGGATCTGCATATAAGGCAGGTCCACCTATGTCAAAACCTACATATAACTTGCATATATGATCGCAGCTTGCCAGAAAATGCAGCATTTTACATTTTGTACATATGGATGACACAGAGGACAGGCCATTCCCTGTATGTCATCTTCAAGGGAAGCGCCCAATATTTCTTTATGGGGAGAGACTTTCTGTTTCTCAGGTGTCTCACTTTCTTGTACAGGCCTCGGTATCTTCCCCCTGCCACAATAAAGTGTCTCTCCCCTCATCTGTAGTTTATATAATACTAATTTGTGCTTCTAGGCCTTCTGTACTTTTTACTCTGACTTTTGGTCTTTTACAAAGGAAATAGCTGAGTGAAATTCAATAAACTGTAGTACAGCAGTTCTGATGTGGTCTCCATTATTGATCTCTCCCCAACCACTGCAGCTAGGCATTTTTAGCCCCATACAGCACACCATCCCTGTCTCTTCCCTATCCCCAGCTGAGTTCTCTCTTTCTACCTCTAAACCCTCTCTGAGCTTGGATCTCTCTCTTCAGCTTTCTCTCCTTCCAGCTTGGGGTCTCTTCTTCCCAGCCTGGATCTTCACCCCAACTCTGCATCTGCCTCTGACCTAGGGTTACCACCGTTGAAGTGCAAAAAACCCAGCACCCCCTCCCCCATAAAGGAAGCATGCCGCAAACCCAAACCCCGCAACCACAAGGCAACTCTGCAACCGCTTCCCCCTTCAACAGCCACTTGTATTATCTGGAGAGAGAACACACATAGATAAGATTGATAACATTGCATGTCTCCTCACTCTCCCGTGACTCAAACCCACACACACACACACACAGAGTGTGCTTGCATGTTGGTGGGCTGACGGCTGTTGTATTTTCAACAGTTTTGATCTGTTATTGCTTAAACTATGGAAGTGGGAACCTGGCATCTTTAGCTGGACACAGAAACTTTTAACATTTGATATCCCAGTGCATTGTGATAATAATGCAAATATTTAGACCCATGTAAAAAATCCTCAGCAGATTAAATAATTTTTATGGCAACTGGCAAATCCATACAAAAACCAGCCAGACCGGTCAAATACTGTCCAGGTGGTAACCCTACTCTGACCCTGGGGTCTCCCAAAATATCTCTCTTCCACTCCCAGGTTTATTCCCAGTGAATCTCCCATTGGAGCAGGGGGAAAGAAATTAAGGGTAAGAGGATGCTGATTTGGTAGGAGGAAAAGGAGAGGAAAGTCTGTCACTGACTCTCTCCAGAGATGCTGGGAGGCCAGTAAGCTGGAAGTTGGGCAGGCTTGGGGCTGGCCCGGGCAGGCTGGCTGTGAGGGGAGAAGCCATACAGTGGGATTTATGCTACACAATTCCAGGGTGCCTGTCCTGCTGTTAAGGTATTCCGCGCTTCACAGGATGTGAGGCCTGCAGTCTAGAGAAGTTTGTACTTTAAGTCAGTAAGTTTAGCTTCCTACAAACGAACTAACACTTTAAATATTGATCTGTTTTCATATAGATAAAGCAGCCAGAAGCTTCCATTCCCATATGATTGAAAACAGGTTGAGCTCTAACTTCAATCTTTATTTCAATTAAAAATAAAACTGCAGGTAATATCTGTAGTTTCTGAAAATGACTTCTCTTATTAAACTAACAAAAAGTAAATTCCCATTGGAATATTGATCGAGTACTAGGCTGTATTTCCAAAATATGAAAATATGAATGTTTATTGCAGTGGTCTGCCTGCTAAACCAACTATGCTGTTTATTGCAGGTGATGTATAGAGTCTGTAGGATTTCTCTGAGCTTCCTCTTATCTGCTACTCGGATGTTGGGACCATGTTAAATGACATTATTTGAGGAGGAGCTATTTGCCAAAGTGGCAATGTTTGCTGATTAGCAGACATGGTAATGTCATGCCAGCTATCTATTGTAACAACCAGGTAAGGTACTAACAAGCTTCAACAGGACTTTATTTTCAAAGTGGAAACTTCTTTACCAAGCTGCTGCTGCACCCTCTGTAGCTTTCTCCCAGCCTCTCAACTCCTCCCCCCTCCTTCCTGTTTCCTGTCCTTTCAGACTCCCAACAGCCAGTGCTCCCAATTCTAATAATTACAAGCAACATCTAAACACCACACTATCCTAATTCCTGTTAGTTATTTTTATCCCACTTCTACCTCTTTCTCTTTCTCAAATGTCCCTAGATCATGATAGGCCTATGCCGTAATTATTAACTTGTTCTTAATTCTGGAATGTCTAAATCAAGATTATTATAATTTACTCCCAGTGGCACTATAATGTGCTATACTAACATCAAAGCAAGGCACAGTCTCTGCCCCAAAGAGCTTACAATCTAAAAGGCAAAAACAGACAAAGACCAGAGAAAAGGGGTTCAAGGTGGTGATTAGCTATGTCCTGATGATACACATTAAGAGCCAGATTCTTTTCCCCTTTTTCTTTTCCACTGTTCCAGTGCCACACAGGTGCGATAAACCATTCACACAACTATCTATAATATTATGCCGTACATTTTGTGTTTTTACTATCGACTAACATTATTTATTTTGTTAATACAGGAAATTAGGTTACTGATGAGAAAAGTGTGAGCATTTTTATTTTCTTGTTTATGCTTTCAGATAGGTACAAGGTCAACATAAAAGGAAAATCTAGAGAGAAAATCAAAGACTAGAAAGGATCAGATATTGGAACATGTTTTATTTGTGCTAATTTTACAGAAATTACCAGGTTTTGTTTAATTAAAAGGCGTATAGACTGGGGAAGAACAGACGGTTTTGAAGAATGCAAATCAAAAGTTTTTAGCTAGAAACAAGAACATCTATCTCAGATGCAAAAGAAAGGTTACAAAGGAGATACAAAACGTATGAGGCAAAGAGACTACTCATGAGAGTGAAGTTACTCAGTGCCAGTGGCCTCAGCTGTGCAATGAGCTCCAAATAATGTCAGCCCCATTGATTTAAAAAGTGAATTGCAGGATTGGAGCCTAAGTTTATGCAGGATCAAGCCGTATGCTATTTTAATCCACAGTACTGCAGCCTGCTTTGTCTAATCTTGGGAAGATACATCCCCTCTCTATGGTTCTATTTCTGTGTTCTCCATTTGTTTTGTCTGTTTAGCTTTTAAATTGTTCAGGGCAGGGAATCTCTCGCTCTCTCATGATATGTTTGTATAGCCCCTAGCACAAGGGGGCCCTGATATTTTTTTGGGCTCTCTAAGCATATCTGTAGTACAAATGAGAAATAATAATAATAGTTGTCAAATGCTCACTTAAAACAATAGACCCTACATTGACAATTTCTCTTTTCATTTGTCATATTCAGTCATACAATATCAAGATTCAATTTCTTATAATAGTGAAAAGCTGTGTTGATTGCTAGGCTACAAATCCCCCTAGCAAAAGTCCCAACATTATTCATTTGCAGTTTAGGGCTTAAAATCACAATAAGAGGAAGCATCTTTTGTTGTTTGTTGTTGTTTTTGTTCTTACCATTTGAATTTCTTCTAGCCTGCAGCATTATAAAGTTTAAAAAATGCCAGACCTTGAACAGCTTTGCTTTGCTAAGGCATGCACTTCCTTTGCCAGCTGGTGTTAGCTAGAGTAAGGAAAACTTAAAGTTCATATAAAACTTGGCAAATAATTTATAATCCTGATGCTGCATGGATGATATTTGATTGGCCAGCATTAGGAAGACTAAGTTACATAAATCAAGACTTTTAAAATCAATAAAAGTATACCCCCTTATTCTGAATTGTGATGAATTCGCCACATATGTAAGGACTTGGGCCCTGATTCTGCAAGGTGTTCCACACAGATCCCTGAGACTGCATGGAAAGCAATAGGGCTCTGCCTGGGCACAGAGGTCCACCTGCTTGAACAGGATTTGGGAGTTAGACACACCTGAACCACATTTTTAAAAGCATCTATGATGGGGCTTACTGGCCATTCAGGAGAAGACATCATGTAGAAGTGGGAGACCTGCCCAAAATTGTTCACTGATGTATTGTGATGCATTCATGATCAGCCAGGGTTAGGAGGTGGGTTGGCTTGTTACTCCGCCAATTTAACCCAACAAGAGGTATGTAAGCTGATGATCTTCCCTGGCAGAAGGCCATGAAGTCACAGACAAACTGGAGAAGTTACAGTAAGGACTCTTGCCCAAATAGCTGGGGAAAAGGATTGATCTATACTATGGATGGATTTCCTCTTCCTTTCTGCAATTATGAAGATTGTAAAAAAGCACATGGCCTAAGAATCTAGATGGAGTGGTCTGGACTGTGCCAAAGCCCTAATAAACTCAGTTTCCCAGGAGGGAGGGAAACTGGCGTCAATTAGAACAACTCGAGCCTGATTGTCCACTGCCTTACGTGTGTTCATTTATACCTGTGTGTGTGGGTGTAATCATTTACCTTTTTGCTTTGCATACCGTAAATGACATCCCAAGGAGCAAGGCAATGGAGATTAAGGCCCAGAGCATCTGTTTTTCCATGTAGAATCCTGGCCTCTGTTACAGCCTCCTTGCCCACATCCAGGACTCCAATAGTTGCAGATGTATTTGTCTGGACCAGTGATTCCCAAACTTGTACCGCCGCTTGTGCAGGGAAAGCCCCTGATGGGCCGGGCCGGTTTGTTTACCTGCCGCGTTCGGCCAATCGTGGCTCCCAGTGGCCGCGGTTCGCTGCTCCAGGCCAATGGGAGCTGCTGAAAGCAGCAGCCAGTACATCCCTTAGCTCGCACCGCTTCCAGCGGCTCCCATTGGCCTGGAGCAGCGAACCGCGGCCACTGGGAGCCACGATCGGCCGAACCTGCGGATGCGGCAGGTAAACAAACCGGTCCGGCCCGTCAGAGACTTTCCCTGCACAAGCGGTGGAACAAGTTTGGGAGCCACTGGTCTGGACAAACAAAAGTCTATACTGTTCACAAAAGCTCTAGGAGGTAGTGGTGCATGTAAACATGTACTATGGGTAGATATTTGAGTGTGGGTAATTGCACCTTCAGATGAATATGCTGAATTCACAAATATGGCAGGCACTCATTAGGGAGACATCTGAAAATTTGGCCTATGCATGCAAAATGGAAAGAGAGATTTTGCTGAACTGGAGGTGCACTATAAAAGCTGCCATTATTATAAAAAGATTTTTGCATTACAAACCTGGGTTATTTAATATATTAGCCATTTTAAATATCATAGGGCTGAAATGTAGCACCCAAAATCCTCACTGGTGAGGCAGTTTATTATATTAAAACACAATCATTAGACTATTTTCAGCTATTTTGCAGTTGGAGAATTGCAGAATATTTTGCCCCAATTGTTAATATTAAAAATAACATTTTGCATTTAGTTTAGTTCTTATAGCAGGCTATGCCCTTTTGGTATTTTGAAAACATAAAAAAAAATAACCACTTCAAAGCAATGAAGATATTTTAGTTTGAATGTGGATTGTTGTCTCAATGTTATAATAATTGCTTCATGAAATTGCACAGCCTGATTTTAAAAATGAGAGGGAGGGAGGGGCTGCAGATCACATCTGTTTTATATGCACACTTGCATATATCTGAGTATGTGAGTGTTTGTTCATATACAGGCATATGTGTTCATCCCACTTGGGCACACATCAGATTTGCATGTTTTTTGGTGGTAGGTGTCTGCATAAATGGTGCACAGACCTCTGGCCTCTGCTTTGTAAAATAAGGTGCACAGTTACTCCTGATGACATTCTGTGTAAAAAAATTTTAAAAAATTCTGCACCAAAAAAATTAAAATTCTGCACACAATATTTTAAAATTCTCCAATTGTATTTGACAAATAAATGTGGTGGCTCCAGCATGGCACTGGGGAGCACAGGCCACTGGCTTCACAGAGGTGGGAGATCACTGTGCAGCTATCTCCACCCCAGACACGGACTCAGCAGTGGGGCTGCGCCCAACCCTGACATAGTGCAAGGACGGGGCCTGCCCCAGAAATACCCCAGGGCTCTGCTCCTCCATGCCAGGTATACCAGGTAGGCTCAGCAAGGCAGGATTTAAGCGTGGACGGGCTTAGTGTGGGGGGGATCCACGTATAGGTTGAGAGAGTTCTGGGTGGGGCAATCTGGGTGTGGCTCAGTGGGGGATCCAGGTTCAGAGATGCACAGGGGCTTGTTGTGGGGTTCTGGGTACAGTGATAATGGGACTTTGCAGGGCGTCCAGGTGAAGGTGGTTGGGGCTTAGCGTAGGGGGGATAGAGTGAGGCAGGGGAATCTGTGGGTGTGTGGGCTCAGTGGAGGAGTCCAGATGCTGGGGGAGTGGGGCTCAGTGGGGTGGGGATTCAGGTGCAACTGGTTGGGGCTTGGTGGGGTGGGAATCTGGGTGTGGGTGGCTTGTCGGGGTGGTCCAGGTGCAGGGGCTTGTTAGCTTGTCGGGGTTCTGAATGTGTGTGGGAGGTGAGGCTCAGCAGGAGTGTCTGCGTATGAGGGGGTCTGGATGCACGGGGGTGGGGCAGATGGGGGAGCAGCTCCCTGTATAGGTATCCTTCCCTCTGCAGCTGAGGAGCGATGGGTGAAGGAAGCATAGTTGGGGGGCGGAGTTTGCAGAGCTTCTTGCAGCTGGGGGAGAAATCTGGGGGTGGGTCTGACCTGGCCCCACATGCCGTGCAGGGGAAGAGGAAGTCCCGTTCTCAGCCCAGTTGGGACTAGCAGCTGAGCCCAGCACAGGGTAGGAGCCACCAGCCAGGTCTTCCCCAGTTCCACCTTCTGCCCCACAGTGATTTCTCTCTCTGCTGGCTGCCCTGGCCACCTGAAACATACTGCTGGAGAGGGTTGCATGACCACTCTTGTGGCTTCCCTTTGATTCCCCATCAGAAAGTCATTTTGCAGTCTCCATGACCATTAGTCTCTCAGACTACAAACATGGCCCCAGTTAATGACAGTTGTGACTGTAATTTTTGCGATCTGGATATTTTCCCACCAGAAACTGTAATGAAACTACTACCTTCTTTCATATAGGTCACCTAGTAGACGATCTTCCCAGCTGCTCCTGGTCTGGGTCAGGATTGAATCGGGTGACCTAGAGGTGAAAAGCTTGAATCAGATTTCCAGTCCCTGGGGTCATCCAGACTGCCTGCAAATGTGTAATTTATCTCTTAGATGCAAACCTGCTTTTGTTTGGAGGAGAGAGGAAGTGATATTTACAGTGTTTAGCAACTCTGATAACAAAATTTAATATTAATTTCTTTTAAAGGGAATATCCATATTTGAATATAAAAATCTTAGCTTTGGATGTGCATTGGAATATAGTTCATTGCAACTATATTTTTAGATATACAGAGGATGATATAAAGGGAAATGTATTGTGTTATGGACTTTGAGCTCAATCATGATCTTGCTGAAGTCAATGCCAACAGTGCTATTGGCTTCAGTGGAACCTGGATTGGGCCCTTTAGGACAAAAAGACCTATTGAATCATCTTAGTCCATCTCCTTTCCAAGCTAGGACTGTTACCTATTGTACACTTACAAACGTTATACGAAGTTTAGTCTTAAATTTGCCAGTGATGAAATTTGCCCAATTTCTCGAGACTATTGGACAGTCTAACTGATCTCAGTTTTCCTATGTTTTTCCTGGTAGACATCTTAACTATTCGACCTTTGGCTCCTAATTATTCCACTTTGAACTATTCTATGTAATTCCATATCCCTCTCGTGGTTTACACCTTTTTGTAGATTTTTATCATAGGCCAGCGAAAAATTATGGCTCCCTCAACCCTGATCATCTTCCTCCCACCTGGAGCAAGGGGGAAACAGGAAGGGTATTATGTCTTGTCTGAGCACAGTGCCTCCCAGGGCTACCCCTGAGATGATGTCATGCCCTTCACCATTTGCACAGGGATATGCCTAGCCCATAGATGTGAGAATTGAAAGCAGCAGATGCCATGCATTAGAGTATCTTCCTTTATCTCACAAATCAATTGCTCAGGTTACATAGTTTGACTGAGAATTTGTCAGGATTTTGCATAACTGAGAGAAATCTCCTTCTTTATAGAGTTGTAGGGGTTTTTTTCCCTTTCATTTTGTCTCATGATTTCAATTTGATTTTGATAATATGCATGAAGTGTTTTTTTTATCTATAGGAACAAAAGGTGAAATAGAAATATGATTCTGTTTTCTGCCTTTTATCCCATAAACTTTGCAAAATTATGAGCAGGCATGTTGTGAAGTCCTTTATTTATTTTTAACAAAAAGTATATTAAGCAACTATAACTATCAAAGATCAATAAATAAGCAAGATGTAAGAAATTTAAAAGTATTAAATAAACATTCCCAAATAGAATTGGGATGTTTAAACATATAGTTATACGTTTTTTCAGTAGTCCTCTGGTTAAAACATACAATATTAAACAGTTTGCCATAGGAAATTATCTGTGTTAAAATAATTGATGAAACAAAATCACTTCCACTATTTATGTCTTACTCATACATCTGACTCTTAAGAGAAACCTTGGTTTTAAGTGCATCTCAGATTAATTTCAGAATTTTTTATTTCAAGTTGAAAGGTTGAAGTTACATCTGAATGCTTTATACTTCAGTTGGAGCTAACCTGTGCTACTCTTAGTTCTGTGGAATTGTATCTTAACCCGAAATAATTCCACTGAAGTTAGTGAAGCCACTTATGAAGTAAGGTACCACTCACTGTGTGAAATCCTACCCCATTGATATCAATGGGAGTATTCTATTGACTTCAGTGGGACCAGAATTTCACCCAATGTGAATAAGTATCACAGTGGAATCCTTGGACTTATTTTCTGTCCAAAACAAAGTTACTGTGTGTTAAATTTAGTTGTCTTATTTTTAAACTGACACCCCACAGAAAGTTACAGCGAGCATGAGGGAGACACAAATACAGTCAATATATTGTAGTAATCAGACCACTCCCACCAAGGTCAGAATTATTAGAGTTCAGTGTTGGAGAAGTGAAACTCTAATTCTCTGTATAGTGTAACACTGGCCAATTTTCTCTCAAGAGGCTCATCATATGCATTTTAATTTTCATGTCCACAGTAAGGAAACTTGAAATAATAACCAGGGAAGAACCTGAAAGAATAAACTAAAGAGAAAAGATAATTAATCCATGAAACAGAAGAAAAGAGAGCCAAAATATTTGTATTATGTATATTTATTATATTTGCTTAATCAGTGGAAGATGAAGGAAAAGAATAGATGTACTCATGTAGGGCTGAATTGTGAACCTGTTACTCCCTTTAAATGAGTAGCTATATACAGGAACAAACCCAGTGACTTCAGTAGGTCTACTTGAGTAAATAACTGCTCACAATGGGATAAAATGTTTACAGCCCATATGATTTCAATGTTTTCATACCCTTACCCAGTAAGGGCTCCAGGGTTGTGGGACACCTATGAGGTGCTGAGCATACTCAATTCCCACTGTGGTCAGTAGGAGCTGAGAGTACTCAGCAGCTTGCTGGATCAGACTCTAATGTGGAGTGTATCTGAGATCATTTTATGAAACATTACATTACTCAAATATAAATTATATTAATTCCACTGGAAGCCCACCATTAACAAAGTGTTGATTGAAATGCTTAAAGAATGAGGACCATATCCTAATAGAGGGCTGGTATTTGTCCTAGGATGACAGTATGAATTTGTCCATGACAAATATGAATCCTAATTTCCTGATCCATTCCATTTCCACAGGGGGTATATTTCTCTTCCAAGATCTGGCCTATACATCACTTGTTGCAAAAATGAGTTGTGATAGTTAACTGCCAGAAGCAGAAGAAATATGCCCATCCTGGGAGACTTTTGAAGACAATGGTAAGAGATAATATTTTTAGTTTTAGTTTTGATCATGGACCAGAAATTCCAAAGAAAGGATCAGAACCCTCTTGTCCTGTTTTTATTCTTTTAAATTGATGTCCCTTTGTTTTTTGAAAGGATCTATTATTTTTCTGATCCTTGTGGATTATTTACATTTTAATAGTCAGAGCAAGTTTGCCTAGGTTCAACATTTATCTCAGTTCCTGTTTTAAACCCTTGTGCATTACCGGTGCTTGGGACCACATGGCTGTTTGAAATTCTATTAATTTTTTTTTCATGGAATACAGAGATGTAGGAATATGGGGCCAGCCAATGTCACCTTTTTGATCAAGCTTCAAACATCCATAAGGCAGAAAAGGGGTTACGGGACTGCGGTTCTTTACTGGAAGTTCTTTATTTAAAGGAGTTGGGGAGATTTATTTCCTCCTAATCACAGTCACAACAAGAAAATGAAACTTATAATTTTCTTTACTTCTCTCTCACTGTGGGGCCTTTAGATTAGCTTTCTTTTTTCTAAATTATACCACATTTCATTTTCTATGACATCTGTGATGGAGGATTCTGGACTGAAAGCACTTTCAGTGGGAAAATGCAGGGTCCCATGGAGTTAATTAGCTCAATTTAAAACATTTCCCTTAATACTTTATATTATGTCGCTTCAGGACAATTTTCACATCATACCACTCATTGCTGAGAAAGGTAAAGCGAAGCAAATTCAGGTGCCTCAGCAACTGCTTAATTTTCTGCAAGCCACTCTCACTGATCAGTCCAGGTAATCCCTGAAGTGAATCTAAAAAAGAATCCCCCCCCCCAAAGCTCGCCTCTGCTCTTCTTGGCACTAGAGTCTTCCCTTCCCTTTTAAGACCTGGGAAACTTTCATGACAGTTCAAGGAACAATGTTATAGACCAGGGGTGGCCAAACTGTGGCTTGCGAGCTGCATGCAGTTCTTTTACAGTTAGCTTGGGGAGCCCACCACACCCCCGCCCTTCTCTGCCTACCAGACTTGTGGGAGAGGAGGAGAACTCGGGACCTTTGCCTTGCATAGGGGTGGTGGGGTAAGGGGCTTCTGCCGGTGGGGAGGTGGATCTGAGGACTTCAGCCCCATGAGGCACACCTACCAGAGCTCAGCAAGAGTGGGGCTGAAGCCGCAAGCCCCGGCAGGTGCCCCCTGCGGGGCAGCAGCCCTGAGTCCTGGCGGGTGCACCCCAGCTCTCAAACTTTTGAAGATTGTCATACGCAGCTTGGAGGGTCAGTAAGTTTAGTTATAGACACTGTTCGCATTCAGATCCTGTTCCTAGCTGAATGAGTTTGACCCTGAGCTGCAACACTGATATTCCATATTATGTTGCAAACCATTATACATTACTTTGCCTTGAAAAGTACAATATTTTAGATCAGTGACTGAACAGGGGAAAAATAGTAATGGTACAAAAAAGAGAGCTGATTAAAAAATTGTCCCTATCATCCATCTTTTCTCTTTCTCTGCTATATTTCTCTCTTTTTCCTTTTTTTTCTACTGGCAATGGCAAAAAGTTTGAGTGCAGCATACTCATGTATATTTGTCCAGTTCAAACCGAACTGCTATTGAAAAGCTTTCACACCTTTCCCTAAACTGTAAGGTTTATAGAAAAATTCCTTCATTTCCACTAGTTGGATACTATTTTTAAATGAAACTACCTTTTAAATGGATGTGCAACTGAAATTTTAGAGCCATCTCTCTTAACAGCAAAACTAAATATGACCTGAATAGCAGGTCATATTTAAATACTTTTTCCAAAGAAAAACACCACTGAGGAATTTTAGATAGAGTAGCTGAGGATGTGTCAAATAAAGGGGCATAATCACCAAATTATATGTCTGCTGTTATCCAGCATATTGTCATATTCTACATTGCAGTGTCCAGAGCTGCACTTTTCACATAATCAATATTGATGCAAGAGGTGTTATTCTTGGCTTACTATATTTGTAAAAATAATCAAATTCCATCAATAATGGGGAAAAAAGTCTAGTTCTATCAATATCAGAAGAAAGAACTGCAAAGAGGCAATCAAGAGAAAACGCCACAGCCCAAATCACCCTGCACTCTTTAGGGAGGTGTTTAAAATCAAACTTTCTTTCCTAAATTTTTCCACTGTTACTACAATCAGTGTACTAGAATTACTAGTGACTGTGTCTTCTGGCTATGTGCTGAGCAGGGCTAGATAACAGAGGTTAAAACACTAGTAGATGACCAACACTGCACTCTTACTATTATTAATGCTGGTGGAGCTAACTTGTAGTAGCAAATGTTGGGGGAAGAAACCATAGTGTAGACAAGTCCCGTGGCTTTGTAAAAGCATTGACTGCAGAGGCAGGTTGTAGTCTCCTAGTAAGAAGTGTACATAACCTGTTAGTAGTGTCAATTGGCCAAGAGTTGAAAAATAACCTGACTTTTGATGCCTCAAGAGTATGGACTTTTGAGTGGTGCATGGTAGACACATCCAGATTGGTACAGGAGAAGAAAAGTTTTTTTTCAATGAACAAACAAAGGAAGATTTATTACAAGGATATACAATAAATTGAACTAAAGGCTTTCCTGTCATTTGACCCAAAAGATGACGTCAAAATAGGAAATTGAACGGCAAGGATAGTATGTTAGTCAAGCTAATCTTGTTGCTGCTTCTGTATATGGCTAATGTAGCTAAGTAGAAATATATCATTTTATGCTCAAAGAAACCACTTACACTTACGAAAGAGAAATGTTTAAAAACAGATATCAAAGTGTCATAATAATCATTATTCTGTCTGCTTAGGAAGAACAGTAAGTATTGGGAGGGAACTACTTTATGGTATTGACAAGACTATGCTGAAATGGTGAAAGAGTAGATGAGATTTCTCTGTATGACCATGTCCGCTGCATTAATGAGAGATGGTGGAATTATCTGTGCTAAGGTGAAACTCATGTCTGGACACTGGGCTTTCTCTGGCCATGGCTGTGGCTCTCCAGTCGACTAGACTGTAGAATGACAATGGATGTTTCGGTAGATCCATCTCTTTATGCTTACATTCTCCCACAAATAACGAATTTTAAATGGAAAAGGAAGGCAATTTAAATAACTGCAAGATGTCATGTCAATGAACACAAACCACAGAAAAGAGCACCATCTGAGCAAAATGTGAAATTATGTAATAAAGACAAGTGCAAACTACTTTCACTTAGGAAGGAAAAATCAAATGCACAACTATAAAATGGGGGAAAAACTGGTAGGGTGTAAAGTATCAGAGGGGTAGCCCATGTTAGTTTGTATCCACAAAAACAATGAGGAGTCCGGTGGCACCTTAAGACTAACAGACACTCCATGCATCTGAAGAAGTGGGTTTTTTTACCCACGAAAGCTTATGCCTGAATAAATCTGTTAGTCTTTAAGGTGACACCGAACTCCTCGTTGTTTTTGGTAAAGTGTGGGAACTGCAGAAAAGGTCGGGGGTTTATAGTGGATTACAAATCAAATATGAGTCAACAATGTAATGCAGTGGCAATAATATCATTCTGGGATGTAATAACAGGAGTGTCATATGTGAGACACAGGAGGTAATTGTTCCACTCTACTCAGCATTGGTGAGGACTCGGATGGAGAATTGTGTCCAGTTTTGGGCACCCTTTAGGAAAGATGTGGACAAACTGGAGAGAATCCAGGGGAGAGATAAAAGGTTTAGAAAACCTGACCTATGAGGAAAGGTTTAAAAAACTGAGAAAGTTTAGTCAGGAGAAAAGAAGACTGAGAGGGGACTTGGTAGTAGGCTCCAAATACATTAAGGGCTGTTATAAAGAGGATTACGATCAACTGTTCTCAATATCCACTGAAGGAAGGACAAGAAGTAATGGATTTAATCTGCAGCAAAACAGATTTAGGTTAGATGTTAGGAAAAGCTTTCTAACTATAAGGATAGTTAGGCTCTGGAATAGGCTTCCAAGGGAGGTTGTGAAATCCCCATAGAATCATAGAAGAGGCCTCAGGAGGTCATCTAGTCCAACCCATCACTGAAGGTTTTTAAGAACAGGTTGCACAAACACGTGTCAGGAATGGTTTAAGTGTACTAGGTCCTGCCTCAGCACAGGGGTCTGGATTTGATGACTTCTCAATATTCCTTCCAACCCTACATTTCTGTGATTCTGTGAACACACTATGGTCCATTCATCTACTGAATGGCAAGGAATGTGAAGCACAGCAGTGTGCTAGAGTAGAGAGCAGAAGTATTAATAAATAATTTTTGCAACATAAAGAGTAACCACAATCTCAGAAATAAGTGAGCAACATATTGTCTTGTGATGTCCTGTTTGTGTGCAGTTTTCAAGCCTCTGTTAATAGGCCTTATAAAAGGGCTTGGCTGATGGGGTAAATACTGGGAGCAGATGGGGACATGGCTGGAGTGCAGTGCACTCCAGCTATTCTGGGGTGCATCTGTGGAGCCATTACAGGCAATATAAATTAGAGCACTCCTGGGTCCAGTCTGACTTATGTTAGGGACTACTTCAGTACCCAGCCAGTGCCAGAATCCAGAGCACAAATATGGTGCACAGCCAAGTTTGCTTTCCCTGTAATGCCCCCGCTATTGGACTCACCTTCTTAGAGGCTGTGACGGGGCAGAATGGCCCGCACTAGTACTGCGGGGTTAACCCTTCCTTCCTGGCAGAGGAAGCCCTGCTGGGCATGCTCCAACTGGAGACTTGGTATGAAAGCCTGCAAAGCTGCTCAGTCTGGGCTGACCACCAGAGGAGAAGGAGGCACACTGCCAGCTCCTGAGGAGGGACAGCCAAGCCGGGATGAACCCGGCGTCCCAAACAGAGGACTCGATAGGAGGGGATGGACTGGAGGACCCCCAAACCCCCCCCGGAGTGGAGAACACGACATTGAGGGTAGGAAGTGACCCAGGGGAACTTTAGAGTCAAGCAGCATTAAAGCTGCACTGATGCTCGGCGTGTTGTGGGCGGATCCCCGCCAAGCTAAGCACGAGGGGGAACCGTGCTGATAGGAGAGCCCTGGGTTGGGACCCGCTGGAGAGGGCGGGCCTGAGTCCCCCTACCACTCAGGCCATTGAGATACACTTCCATGCCTGAGAGGGGGAAGGCTATGGACTCTGGCCGTTGGGCCACACTGCCCTGATACGCGGGGCGAGTTGTATGAACTCTGGCCGTTGGGCCACACTGCCCTGATATGCGGGGCGAGTTGTATGGACTCTGGCCGTTGGGCCACGCTGCCCTGCTACGTGGGGCGTGACACATGAACTTGGACCGCTAGGTCCCGCTAGTCCGACCAAGGGGCGAGCACGGGGAAACCAGCCATTGGGCCACATTGGGATGCCCTGAAAGGAACGGGCGTGGGAACTTAAGAGTGGCAAGGCCCTGACACCCCATTCACCTCTGCCACAAAGAGGCGCTGCGGTGCCGGACCCGTCACAGAGGCCCAGCTTACAACTGGAGGTCCTCCTCTCCATATTTGGTAAAACAAACAAACAAACAAAAAACCTTTTTTGATCCCAGGTCCAATCTACCAATGAGTTCAGAGTTCAATATGAATTTTTTGTCTGTGGATTTTAGAGGTGTGTTCAGGGAGGTGTCAGGACAAGTCAAGTTTATTAGAAAAACTCATTTGTAACCTTAACTTTTGGCAGCTACTGTTGCTCCATAATATGACATTCATTTATTTAATCTTCTAGCTTCCTATAAGAACTTTGTTAAGTTATTTAACATTTCAAATTTGCTGTCATGAGATATTTGGGGGTGGCGATGAGTGTAAAGTGTGTATGATATCAATAATTTCATACAAACTGAAATAA
The DNA here is from genome assembly GCF_009764565.3 of Dermochelys coriacea. NCBI lineage: Eukaryota > Metazoa > Chordata > Testudines > Dermochelyidae > Dermochelys > Dermochelys coriacea. Next base: position 17,781,587 of record NC_050079.1, on the reverse strand, counting down.
TATCAATAATAATTTGTTATACTGCCAAAATATTCAGACAATAGCTTAATTAAAATAGTACAATAATTATATGAAATAAGATTCAGATTCTCTGTTACCTTTCACCTATGCTTCACACATTCCAGGGTATTTCTCATCTACAACCTCTGTAAAGAAAGAATTTTTTTTTTAATCTTCCTTATATGAGAACACAAGGTACTATTCTGGGTTTTTGTTTCAGCCATGGGACCAGTTCTTGGTTAAAGTGTTAAGTTAACTGTGTTATGAACTGCCTTTCCTCCACTCTAATTTTTTTCCCCACATACATGTCAGTTGGTGAAACCAAGTATAAAAACACATATAACACCAAACTTGGCAGTGCTTTTTCCAAAGAGGGACTTATAGTAGCAGAGATGGCATTTGTATGGTGTGTAGCTGGTTGCACATCCAAACTCATGATTATTTGCCAACTAACCCAAATGAAACAGTCTCTGACTAACTTATGAATGGGCACGATGCCATCTGAACACATGGACATGAGATCAAGCTGCCAAGAGACCACATCAGAGCATCAGATGTGTTTGCTGAGTGTTAGGTATCCAGCCTGGAATTCCAAACAGCTGTCCAAATTGAGGTTATGCATCAGTGGTTAGGGGAATGTGAAAATGCTAATCTAGCACTTGGCAGGGTTTACTTAGAAAAACATTAAAATTGTCTCTACCACTACACAGAGATTTTGTCCCTGTTGTATGAAACAGGATGTTGTTTGGGAGTGGATAGAGATTCCCAACAGCACCCTTTATTATCTATCTGACAGGAGCTAGCCAAAATAACAGCAATCTTTCTGCTGAGATGCCAAAAAACATATTGGCTGTTGTCTAAGTGTTAGTGGCTACAGCCATTTCACATGTGCCTCATTTCACTCCTGTAAAGCTATCACCAATACCAAGCCCTGGAAGACTGGCACAAGGGGAAGCTTTGTATTATATATTCAGTAACAAGCCCTGCAGTTATAGCATCAAGACAAGTACAATACTTCCTTTTCAGTAGGCCTGGGAATGTTCAGGTGGGAAGATACCCTATGTTCAATAGAGGAGATAAAAAAAAAGTCTGAAAATAATTTATTTCTATCAACGTTATGTGAAACATCTTTATTTTTAAAAAGTCTGAAATTTATCTGAGAGCTGCAGCAAAGACACAGTTTCTTGTCAGAGTTGTGACATGAACCATGGTGAACAAATCCTCAGGGCACAATCTCAGGGTCACTTCTGTACTCCCAGTGTCTGGCAACGTATCCTTAATCTGAATGTACCCAGTGGGGTCCCAGTGAAAACCAAACTTTGGTTCTTAACTCCATATTCAGCCATTTAAAATTAAAGGGACTAATTTTTAGAGGTGTGGAGCACCTGCATCTCCTATCAACCCATTCTACAAGTGCTCATTTATTAAAATCATGCCTCTTTTATGTAGAACCCTAATTTCAGGCTCCCAGATTTGAAAATGTTGGCCTAAGTCAAGATATAGTATAAATTATATAGGAAAATCTGAAAAGTTTCTTCTTTCTCCTTTTTGTATGAAAACTCTCTATGTAATACTCAAAATAATGATGAAGTAAAAATGGCACCTTCTGTGTCAGTTGAATACTCGCTGTATGCAGTCAGAATCTTATCTACTTGATTCAATGACAAAAATGTTTTATTCCTTTGAACTCATGTTAGCTAAGCAGAGCCAATATCACCATTGAAGCTGGATGCTATTCTGGCCCATGCTAACTACATTCAAACAGCAGAATCTTTTTTGATAATGCACAACCCAGAATCAGCACAGCTTGGCCTTCAGATCCCAAACTTTACCTGCAAGGCTGTCCATTGAAAATAAAACCAGTTCTTTATGTATAGCCTCAGCAAAATTCATATAGGCGTTATTGAGTAACAAAAGTGGGATCCTAAGATGCCATTTCTGCAGCCACTTTTTAGATGCTGCACTTACAAATTCTACCACTCATACCCACAGGTTGAATGTTCAGTTGCAGTAATTACATGAGCGGTTTGGCATATAATTGTGTACGACAGCTTTCCTTGCATTTGTCCATATAAAAAAAATGTAAGCAATAATTTTTAAGCTCTTTAATAAAATCACCACGATCTACTCTGCATATTTGTAATGGGCAGGATATTTCTCTGTTTTGTCATTGTGATGCACAACCCAAACACAGGTTGGCTCAGTCATGCTGTCTGTTTCAATAAGTAATGAATTATTAATTCTAATACAGGTTGCTTTGATGGTAAGTGTCGTTATGCTGAGAGATCCATTTGTGCAATTTGTCTAATTTACTTGAACAATATACTATAAATGTGACCTTATATAGTTGTATTAAGAAAACTAATGCTTTTAAGTAAAAGTTAATTTATTGAAATTAGACAGACTGTAACAGCTGTGAATTAACTAAAGTTAAACACTCACTTGATGGATGAAATAAAAGTTAAACTGGAAATGAATGGGATAATTAACCAGAATTGGCTTCTACTATAGCACCTTCCTTACAAGGATTTCAGTGTTTTTACAAACATTAATGACTTAAGTTTCACGATACCCCTGTGAGATAACAAAGAATTAGTTATCCACATTTCAGCTGCAAGACAGAGAGATTTAAGTGACTTTCCCAAATTCACATAGGAAGTCTATTGCAGAACTGGGTACAGAATCCAGATCTACTGGTACCCAGTCATGTGTCATACCCTACACCTGACCTTTTTCTTGAGTTGTTTGAGCAAACATTTGTTCCATATGGAGTTTGCTTTGTGAATAGTGCAGATAGTTACATGCTCTTGTGGAATACATTTGAACACTGCATATTTCATGCATGGCCAGAATCTGATACTCTTACTCATGCTGAATATTATCTTACTCCATCATTAAAATCTAATGGAATATTGATGCTTTATTTTTTTACCCAGATAGAAATGCTATTTGTTGCCCAAATTATATGATTGTCTTTTGGGCAGAATCTTTTAGCATATTGTAGAAGACACTTTCATGCCTGGCTGAGCAACTAAGTAAAAAAGCTACCCAGGCTCCCAAACCACTCTGTCCTGTTTATAAAGATGCTTCTCACTGGGTAGGATTAGAGACTTATGGGAAATTAGTCTCTTTTACTTCCATTCTCCCTTTATTTATATCAGGAGGGAAAGCAAACCTGCTTGTCTTCTATTAATAGAGCTGATCAAATAATTAAAAAGCATATTTGTAAGTAAACTTATGAATAAATGACTTGGATTCAATTTGCTGCTATTTGTGTAGCGATATTTGTGAATATTCGGCTATATTCCCAGTATTCATCAAACTGTTCGTGAATTCCTTAAACTTAATAAACTTGTATTGGAAGTATACTGTTCATTATTCTCGTGTTGAAAAAGCCTAGATTCATGTTATGTTTGCTTTCACAAATAGTATTTGGCCAACTCCATTAATAAACATTAAATAGATTCCTGCAATTCTCCCATCAAAGACACTATTTCAGATGACTTTTTTTAAATGTCCCCCTTACCATTTTTTCCTCAATAAAATCCTGCCTAGCTTGTGCCGTATTTGACTGGTCTCTTGTTGACTGGCAGTGCAAAGTTCCTCTGTCATGTCATTTTTTTATCTTCAAGTTTGTATGTACGGTTAGTTATTCGTACCATGTGAAAAGCGCAAAAACAAGCAAACTGAGATTTTCATGTACATTTTCTTTAGTGAGATGTGGGTCCCTTCAGCAGCATCATGGAGTGTTCTGGAGTCACTTGCAGAGGCTAGAAGGGGACAGGAGTTAATCTGATAATGATAGGCATCTTAGCATCTTCTTTCCATTGGAACTTCAGCAGTCTGCTTTCAATCTGTTCAGCCAGACTGTATATTTTTTCTTTTCTTTTCTTGGACTTGGATATTTTTTTCTTTTTCTCCTGGGTAGAGTAGAAAGTGACTTGCAAACTTTATCGAGACAAACTGTATCTATTAGATGCTTTTCTCTTTACGATTTTCTTTTTGTAATCTTTGTCATTAACAGCAATAGAGTATTAGTGATGACTGAAATAGGAAAATTATAAACACATAATTTTAAAAGTTAGAAATACACATACTGTGCTAGCACTCAGCAGTTGTTAGAGAGTTCAGTGGAATGCAGTAATAACTTTTTACCAAGAGTGAATTGAATGACTTACACATATGACTTACACATGTACGTTGCTATTGTTCACAAAGGGTAATAATTTATAGGCATGGGTCTCTAGATTTTTGGATCATTTAAAAATAATTAAAATATCAGACAAGACAGTTAACTGTAAAATGTATAAGATTAACATTTATTCAGTAGTTTTCAGTGAAGTAGTTTTTATCATAATGTTGATCCATGTGATTTATTTTGGTATTTAATATATCGCATATTGTGGTTTGTGGGGGTCTTGCGTAGCAATGGATTTTATTGGCTCATATGGGCTGTTCACTGCCAGTAACTCAGCCTACTCTCTTACCAATCAATCTTTAAAATATTAAATGACAATAAAACATCCCAGATTGCTACTTTGAAAGCAAATGTGATATCACAGACACTAGCCTGGTATTACTGAAGGAGTCAGACAAATAGGGGCGGATTCTAAGAGGGGAAGGTCTTCTGTTTATAGCACTCTCACATGTCTTCATAATAATCAAGGATTTAAAAGAAAATAAAGAAGAAATCCCATCACTGTAACTGTGCTTCCAAAAAGTTATATTTTGTAAATTTGACTTCATGTTAGTGACTATTCTGAATTTATTCTGAACAAAGAGAGATAACAGAGCAGGACCAGGACAGTCCTTTCAAATTCGTAGATGCACATGTTTAAGGAACTCAGCATTTTAATTATGCTTTTAAAAAGTTTACTGACAATCAACAGAACTAATCTGTTTAGAATTCAAATCTGAATATGTTTAAATAGCCATTTAGTCCTAAGGGAAACTGAATCATCTGTTAAACTGAACCATGCAGATTTGTGTTCTTTGATGGTCATTTATCATTACAGATAAAATTTGCTGTATTAACTGAGCAAAACTAAATCAGCAATATACCCATTTCATTCTTGACTATGATTTTGCCTGTAAGGAACAAACCATGTGTATATATATATAAATTACAAATTGAAACCAAGTGCACTTCTCACTCTATCCTTCAATATAAGCTTCTTGAACCAAGGGCACAGACTGCTTGACCAGTGAGCCGTGTGATAAAGCACAAACAGTGCAGGAAATGAAAACCCTAGGAGCAGCAGATGATGTGGGCAGGAGGCACAGGTATTTCACTCAGCTCTATCTGGTTCACTCCCCAGGCACACAAAGAAAACTTAAACATTATTTACTCAACCATGTGCCGGTTAAAACCAATATCTCTAGACCATCTGTTCAGGAAGATGACCTCATGGAACTTTCTGCCCTAACATTACGTCAGCATAATTCTGGCTAATCAATCTCTGCGTGATCACATTGTTTTAAAGTATTCCTTAGTGATAGGAAGGATTAAAGTAAGTACTGGAAGCTCATATTAGTTGGATTTTCAGCATATGTTTTAGGAAAGAGTCCTGTCTGTAGCTGATATAAGTCAGTGTAGCTCTACAGAAATCACATGAGCTATTCTTACACCAGCTGAGCATCTGTCCCATATATATATATATATATAATAATATATCAGTACCATAATCATACCATAATATCACTTTAAGATGTCCTTTCCCAGGACTCTCCAAGTGACTTTACAAGGGGATGGACTTTGATGATCTACCCAGTCTTTTTCCATCTATAGCTACTATGATACTGTTATGTGGTCATTTTAAAATACAGTGGTGGTAATTCCAGTTGCTATAATTGGAAAATAATGTAGTGCTGCCCATTTAACATGGACTTTTTTTTCAATACTAAGTCTGCTTATATGTCAAATATCTAATACCTCAAGCAGAGACGTCCCTCGGGTACAGCGAATTGGGGCAACTGTCCCGAGCCCGCACTTTGGGGGGCCCTGCAGGAGGTGGGCGGGGAAGTGAGGCAGGCAGGCAAGCAGGGTAAGGAGGTGAACGGGGGTGGTGGCAGGGGTAGGGGGCGAGGAGGAGCCCCCCTAAAGAACCTCTCCCTTTCCCCAGTGCCTTCTGCCTTCTGGTGGGCCCAACCGATCAGCATCTCCTCCGCCCTCTCAGCGCCTGCCGCGTATCAGATGTTTCACCTGCGGCGTCAGGAGGGACTGGGGAGGGAGGGGAGAGGAGTGAGGGCCACAGTTGCCAACTTTCATGTGGTAAATAAACACCCAGACTTTCACAATAAACCAAAAATCAAGCTAATCCCATTTCAAAAGAAGGCCTAAACAAGCTAATCCCCAAGAACCCCAACACTCTATATGACTAGATTCCCCCCGGTGTGCAGTCTGGGACTGTAGTGGGCCCGCTGTGCACCCCTGACTCTCTCCCCCCTTGCCACTGCTTGCCGGGAGCTGATCAAAAAAAAAGAAGCAACAAGCTAAAATCCAAAAACTAGCCAACAAGCAACTCACAAGCCAATAAAAAAGAGCCCAATTTCTGTGTTTTTTTTTCCACAGATTTGGCATGTCTGGCAAGGGCACAGTGCGCTCGTAGGAGGGGGCAGAACTGGGCGGGGAAGAGGCAGGACAGGGGCAGGAAGTGGTGGGGCGGGAAGGAGCAGGGTGGGAGGTAGGGCCGTGGGGGCAGGGCCTGGGCGGAGCTCGCAGGAGCACCCCCCAGGCAGATTAGAAACTTGGCACCTATGTCCCGGGCCCCGCACACCTCTAGGGACAGTCCTGGTCATAACTAGAGTCTTGCAAATAAATAAATTACTGAAATTCTTTTTCAGTGGAAAGCAAAGAGGTGAAACCCTCAGTGTCTCCACTCGGGCCTTGCTTAATGGGATTACGTGGAAAGATTGAGCAATGGCCATTCAAATTCAATGTGCATGAATGCTTGGTTTCTAACTGATTAACGATGACGTATAAGCCTGGAATACTCTGGGAGATCACTAACAGTTGAGTCATAGTTCCACTATGTCTATGGAGCTATTCTTTGGGACGAGCACATACAGTACAGTATAGTACCGCATTTTAATCCATATTTACACCAAAACAGCTTGCTTGCCCACTTCACCTTATATTTCATTTGAGTTTGGCACGTAATCCCTTGGCTCAAAGCCAGTTCTCAGTTAAATCCCCTGCAGCCCAGTTTACCTGCGGGCTGACTTTGGCCCAGTGTTTAATTTCCCGTTTGGTAAAAGTATCTGGCCAGTCATTCTAGCACTGAATTTGGTCTCTCACCTGACACTTTCACTTATCCCTGTCACTTCCATTTATTCATTTGCACCTTTGTGGCGTTCTGATCTGGTTCCTGTGGGTTGCCAGGCAACCATAACTGTATTTTGCTGGGTTCTGCGGTACACCCTGCGGTACAACTGCTGTGCAGAGTTAGGTAATAACTGATGTTCAACTGTATCTTTTATTTTTATCAATGCCCACAAATTGGATGTTTCTAAGGAAATAGTGTTTGAATTTTGAAGGATGCAAACTTTCCAGATACATAATCAATATCGAGGGAGGGTGGATCAGGAATAAAGCAGGGTGGAAAACAGTGAAATAAAGATGTTTTACTGTGTGTCTTGCACCCCTGAGAACACCTTTGGGATGTGACATGGCTCTTCTGAGGCATCACTCTAATGATGTGGTATCATGTTCCACAGTTTAGACATGTCTGGTCAGGCTGTTAGCAAGCATCAGTGGTATGCAGAAATAGTGGTTGGCTGATTAACTTTATTTTATTTAACCTTACATCTAGACACAAAGAGGGTATTTTTTTTTGCGTGTATTCTTTATAGCTTGGTGATATGGGAGCTGGGGGCTACTGCTGGTGTATCCATTAGAGTTATATACTACTTTAGTTGAATCTAGACAGATGGCAGAGAAAACATATATGAGAGTCTGGAAAAATCACACTAAAAATATAGAGAAGGAAAGAAAATTTACAATTGCAGTGAATGGATATATGTGTAGAACCTAGCAGGATAAATCTCACACAAGGGAATTCATTTACATACTATTAAAGTTGACATGTTAATATCAAAGCATTAAAATATGTAAATAGCATAAGCCTGCACCAAATCCTAATTACTGCTTTACATTATCAACTCCTTTACTCTTTATGATATTTTATGACTGTTCAGCTGTGTCAGCGAACAATTATGAGACCCTCCTACAATTTGATAATTTCTTTTTCTTTCTTTTTCTTTTTCTTTCCTTCCATTCCTCTAGTTTGGAAATAATGAGAAGATGCACATTGGTGAATGCCCTTTTTGCATGAACAACATATGCTCTGGGTTCCTGGTGTTTCTCTTGTCTTTCTTTTATCCTGCTTATCACAAAGGCAGATTTATATGCAGGCTAATGAGAACTGACATTTCCTATACTATCTGCTACAGTTACAGCACAGATTTAATGTTTCACAGGTGTTATATCATTACAAAATAAGCTAGAGGCATATAAGCATTGAGGAAAAACTTAACTATTATTATGATAGAAAAAGATGCTTCATTTTATGAAAGATTGTACCTTTTGAGTCATAATGTCTTTATGGCAGGGAAGAAATTTATCATAAAATCTGTACTGCCAATCTGGAATAAGACTTTGTTTTTTCCCCCCTCCCAATAATTTAAAGCATTTATTGAAATCAAAAAGTGGTGATGTGACGTTTCTTGATTTTAGTAAAAATGTCTGAAATTTGATCATGTTTTATTCATTTCAAATAGTTGCTTTAAATTAAAAGGAAATATCTTTGGGATGTGACACTGCTTTTTGTGGTGAGTCTCATGATTTATGACAAGAAACGTAAAGTTGCTTACAGCTGCTCAAGACATATCCGATCATGTCATGTCAATAAGTGTTTACAAACAGGCAGAAAGAGCAGTTCTGTTGGAAAATCCAAAATGTAGTGCCAGATCCTTACACAGTGAAAACCACCATTAAAGTCAAAATTTTATCTGCATTAGGATTTGGTGCTTAGTCCTTAGTCTGAGTAATGTGCCCAACTGTACCTGTCAAATGTTTACCTTTTAAAAAAACTTACGCCACAGGGATCATAATTACTAAGTGTTCATAAGGGCCCAGATCCTGTTAAATGCTAAGCACCCTCAACACCCATGGAAGTAAGTGGAAGGGGGCTCAACCCTTTCAGGATCAGGACCATACTGCATGAACCTATAGTCTGACTAAAGAACTGATATGGATAGCAGAATAAAGGAACTGAGAAATAAATAGAAACAGTTTCCACTAAAGTGAAAGTTTGGAGCCAAAAGGCACATACAGAACCATTTTAAGCCAAGGGCAGATGACACGTGATTCAAAATTTAATGAGCCTTAAATGCCATAGAATGTGACAGATGTACAGTTACAGCATAAAGGCTCTGCACAGTTGCATACCTTTCCATAACTTATTTAAAAGGCCGGTTTATAACGCACAGGATCATAAATTCAATCTGAAGATGCAGGGATGGAGCCCAGAACCATTTCAGGTGGTCACAGTAATCCATTCCAACTCAGATTTTATTTTAACTGTGGGAGTTCCTAAGCTTCATTACCTGATGCCACAGACCCTTCTTGTAGAAGCTTCACTTCACATCCTCTGACTGCTCACCTATATGACACAGCCTGAAGCTCTAAAAGATGCCTTGCAGTAGGTTGCATCCCCTGTTGGTTAGAGTCTCCATGGCATGTCTGGGAATGTGAAATTTATCACTATGTTCCAGAGTCTTTGTTGCTCTTCCTGTTTGCTCCTCCTAAATTTATGCCTTTGATCTTTACAGGGGTGCTGAGCATCCAGAGCTCTCACTGGTCACTTATTTTGGTGTTTAAGTATGGTTTTAGGCCTTATCTCTTGATGAGTTAGGTTTAATAATATTGGCCTTAATGCACGCTACTCTTTTTGGCAACCTGCCGCTAGTAATGCCCTGAAATGATCCATCCTTTAAATATCTAAATCCACTAATGGGAATTATAATGTACATCTGTGATGCTATATAAAATAACAACAATGGGCTGGGTGCTGCCTTTTAAAGGCATGGGTGGGCTCAGAGGTTCCTAACTGCACCAGAGTCCACTAGAACAATTCTGGTTTATGAGGTAGGAAGACTCATGGGGCTGGAGGGCAGCAAATTCAGCAGCATACCTACTCATGTTCTAAAAAGGAGCAGTGTGTGCTTCCTCCAGTGCCAGATGGCAATATGTGCATGGGGAAGCTAGGGACCTGATTATGCCCTCATTCCAGCTGGCATACCCCTTTAGATTCATGTCAGCTGGGTTCCAGGCCTAGTGCTAGGTCTATCCTTTGCTTTCTCCCTATGTGTGAGCATTAGGGAGAAAATATTTGTGATGCCATCTTCCCCTTCCCCAAATGAATGCTCATGTGAGGTGCAGAGCAGGATTTTGCCCTTCATAAATAACCCATTTAAAATACAAATCGTTTTCCCCGTGTTTTAATTATTGATATTTTCCAAATGGTAATTCAGAAATAAAGGATAAGTGCATAAGTTTTAGGTTCATTATTAGCAATGTAATAGCACCCAAAAGTAGGGAAAATGCTTTAAAAATATGTAATAAGACAGGATGGTGACCCAAGGACTCCTGGATGCCAACTGCCAGAGAGCACAAGGATCCCTTGGATTCAACAAAAGAATGTCATGTAAGATCTCTACTGAAAGCCTGTGTCACACTGGTCAGCATAATCATTGCAAGATGTATGCATGAAAAATATGTGAAGAGTTATGTATACATACTGAAAACTTTGTTTTCTGTGAGTTAAGACAGCTCACCAAAGGGTAATCCACATACTCCTTGCAGGCAGCAGGGGAAGAGAGACTTATCTCACTCTGCCTGGTCATATGCAAATTGAGTCTTCTGTCATTCACAATGAACACACATTTTCAGTCTGAGAAAAATGCTGATCAATAGATTATGGGAGCTGGCATTAAAAACAAAAACAGCCTGTTTTAGGGGTAAGACCATGAATTTTTGAAACTATATCTGGGGCACAAATGAACCCCTATATTTTTCTCTAATCTGTGAGGACAAGTTGCCAGCAGGCTTGATCTTAGAAGAAGAGGTCTCAGCCAAACTGGTTGAAAATGCTGGGGCAAGAACTTGGGGTATGCTATCTTGTAGGAGATAGGGGAATGCCTTGTTAACTTTAGTCTCTAGAAAGTGTGTTATTGTTTTGTTTTATATGTAACCACTTGTTTCCAATATTCTTACTCACTATCACTTGAATCTCTGTTCTTTGGTACGAAAATCTATTCTTGTTTTCACTATACATATCATATATTGCTGTATGTTAAGCAAAGTGGGGATGCTGAATTGAATATCACAAGCTGCTGTGTACTATTCCTTTGGGAATAGCGGATCTAACACACAGGCATAAAACTCTGCATGTGTGTGTGTGCGTGCATGCATGCACATGTTTTGAAGGGAAAGATGGAAGGGCAGTGTGGTGGGGAGAGGCAGGAAGATAGACTACATCATACTCCAAGATCATAACCTCCCGCAACAGCTATGTATGACTGGAACAATGGAACCATATACTCAGGAGTGAGACCTGTCAATGCAGGACCAAATGGCCCAACCCAAAATATATTAGAACTGTCTCAAATATCCATGCCTTGAGAGTCAAAAGCAAAACTCAAAACAGCCTACTGAATGAAGGGTTGGATGGAAAGACAAATCTCCTTTATTGTGCCTATTTTTAAGATGGGGGGGCACTCAGATACTCCAGAGATGAGCAGGATTTAAATGTCTAGAGGAATAAATTTCCCCTCCACTGGTATTTTCACTTTTTGCTTCCAACCCTCTTTGATCAGTATTAGTTTTTGTTTCTGATGCACAGACCTTTTCCCCCCTAAATCATATTCTTAATATAAAATTATTTTTCCAGCTGTGTACCTTCCCATAAGCAGGGAATGAGCGACAGGTAATGGATCACTTGATGATTACCTGTTCTATTCATTCCTTCTGGGGCACCTGGCATTGGCCACTGTTGGAAGATAGGATACTGGGCTAGATTGACCTTTGGTCTGACCTAGTTTATATGTTCATATTTTATATTTTTAGCAGTAGCAATAGTCAACAGGAAGACCTAAGACTTCTGCATTAAATAAATACAAATAAGACATGGATGCAAAATTTAAAAAGCTGGGAAATTGAAAGAAATGTCTCTCATTCCACCCTTAGGTCATGCTGTTTTTAAAACAGTAAGGGACTAGAAGAAGTGCCAAGAGCCAGATGATGTACAAGCTTCCTATATACAAACAATCCTCAGTTTTTCTATGCCTGTAAGCTTCCCTGAGTCAGAGACTGCCAATTGTTCCACACTAAGTAGTGTATTTGTGAGATGGAAATTTCTCAGGACTAGGCTGGAACTACCACACTCCTGTATGGTGTTTGTAACTCAGCGGGATATGAACTCTGTTCTATGCAGAGGAAAGGCTAATGTCCTAACTTTACATTTTATAGCACTTAATGTGTTCAAAGCACTGTGCAGGCATTAATTTATTAATCCTCAGAATGCCCCTGGGAGATAAGTAAGTAAATATTATCATCTCCAACTGACATGTGGGAAACTGAGACAGAAAGGTGAAGTGAGTTGCTCAAAGCCACACAGTGAGTCTGCAGCAGGGCAAGGATTAGAAGGATTACAAGGACCTCCTGACTCTCGGGCCTCATCCCAGTTCTGCAAAGCATTTAAGCATGTGCTGAAGTCCACTGCTAGTCAGCAGAACATTTTAAGCATGTGCTTAGGTGCTTGAGTGCCACTGACTTAATTTCTTCTTATAAGCAATTGATTTAAAAAATAAAACCATGATGATAATCCTCGGAATTTTTTGAGTACCAGATACATTTGAAACAAGTAACCTGGTATGCTGTTTTGTTTTTGACTCCTTGCTAGGTTATTTGCTGTGATCCACCTGTCGGCCAGTTATGGACTCCATCTCCATGTTACTCAGAGAATCCCATGGTGGGACCTTGTGAATTCACCTTACAATATTGATATCTTGCATGGATTGCAACACAAATTATGAAAGCAATTCAACAGAAGGAGATGCTATTCTTTAGCAGCAAGTTTACAGTCTTGTCTTTGGTTTAGTGCCTCCAGTGTTGGCCCTTCAGGGTGAGACAGGAGGCGGGGAAAGGAAACAAAAATAATTGTCTTATCACTATATAAACAAATCCCAAATAAATATTTCTGTGCTTGGCCAGACTGCCATTCACTCGTGGGGGCGGTTGGCTGATCTACTGATTAGGTATTATTTAGCTTTCCCAATTTAACATTTTGTGGTTTGGCAGAGTTCATTTGTCTTTAGATTGGCCACAGTATTACAGTTAATTTGAGAGTGAGGACCCCGGCGTACAGGGGAGAGATGCTCAGAATTAAGGAAGGCCTTTTGAATTTGCAATAGTTTTATCAACACAATCAGCAATATCACTACAGTGTAGCAAAATAGGCAGAGATAGTACAAGCATCCAGAATTTACATACACCATTCTTTGTGGGGAGCCCCATAGTAGCTCAGATGATGCACAAGTGGTCCTTGGCCTGACACGTTCCAGGAAATCTGCTTGGAGTGCCTGGGCTGAGTGCCACTTTTTATCAGAAGTCAGCTGATTACTACTATGCCTACTACCTATTCAGCAGGGGTTTCAGTCTCTTTTCCTTACCTGTATTTCCTCACCCAACTAATGTTGGGGTACCCTTCTCCCATAGGTTTTTAGGCCCTTTACATCAAGCTTATTAACATATACGTCAGTTAGTTACCATGGCATTCTTCTTGGTTGGACATCTGCTGATGTTGCTAACTTAAAATATCTAAAACTCGTATAAACTGGCATCTTGAGTTTTACTATCAGCAGTTTAGCAACACCTGCTGATAACAGCACTCTATCTTATGACATCTTCTGATACAGGGTCCCTTATGGTTAGTTTCTTATGGCAAGTCTTTAGGCCTTAGGCCTTAATTAGTTTGGCTAACCTATTGTTTTACAGGTGTTTGAGTTACTGCCTTAATCCATACCTATTTCTTATTTAGAATATGCCCATATACCTATAGCAAAATAACTGGCTACGATGGCAGTACAAGAATTCAGGAAACCAGATGAGGTAATTGACTTTCTCAAAAGCAAGCAAATTAAGCTGATGGATACTTGTATTTCTAGCATTTTAGGGATTAAGTGATCTCCGAGTCTGACACTATTCATTATTAGTGGGCAGCTTTTCTATGGCTGTGTGATTTCAACAAGTGGACTGTAATGAGATTGCTTAATTATATTGAGGTATATCTGGAGATTTTCCATACAATTCCCCATTGGTTTTCTGTGATACTACCACAGGCCTGAGAGCACTGACAATGACAAAGATATGAGGGATTTTAATGTTTGTATGTCTTAGATCTACTTTGTGGTGTTTATCTTTTGATTTAGAAGTCCTGGATGCAGAACAACTCTTTGTCTCTTGTTATATTTATCACTGTGCTTTGGAAATCTGCCATAACTCCAGACATTTGCAGTGTGACATAGTTTTGGCTGCTTCCAAATGGCTACTGATTTTGGTTCATGACCAAATGTTCACAAAACCTTCCTCAATAATAAAATAGATCAGAGAACATGAACGATGATGCAAATGACATACATGTGGGGAAAGGGGTAATTAAAGCATTAGGTAGGCTGAGTCTGGGTTTATGGAATCTTTTCTCCACACAGCTATGGGGACATATGTATTTTTTTTTATTCTCTGTCTATTCAAGGGATGCTACAGTATTTTGTTGCTACAGTAGACATTGGAGGACTCAACCAAAATGTATATAGGTATGTACTAGTGCCTAGCCGGTGGTAGACTAATGAGTAGTTCTAAAATATATGGTTAGTTACGTATAGTGTGCCAGATTCTCAGCTGATGTAAATTGGTATGGTTCCATTGACTTCAGTAGTATAGGTAATGGCCTAGTAAATATTTTAGCTTTACTCTCAATTTGATCCAATTTCAATATGTGATAACTTGTATATCAGAGTCTTAAATATGAATGGACTATTTTTATTTTCCTTCCTTCCTTCCTAACTTTAGATTCCATTTAAAAAACTCATCTATATACTGCAGATGTTATTAAAAATGTAGTGTTTCAGAGTAGCAGCTGTTCATGAAGTTGATAGATTTCCACTCTATACGGCTAAATTCAGTGCCTTGCATAATGACAGGTTTCAGAGTAGAGCTGTAGCTCACAAAAGCTTATGCTCAAATAAATTTGTTAGTCTCTAAGGTGCCACAAGTACTCCTTTTCTTTTTATTAAAAATGTAGTATTTTCCAACAACTACCACACAGTGGCATCTGAATTTACTGCAACTTGAACAGAAGATGTCTGGGATAATTATTGTAATGGTTGGAAAATACTAGTCCAAATCCTCAAATGATGTAAAGTGAGATAACTCTGATTTCTATGGAGCTATGCCAAGTCACATCAGCTGAAGGTCTGGATCATTGACTTTTGGCTCCTATGATAGCTGTTGTAATTCATTTATGATATATCCTTTAATGTCCCTTCCCTTATTATTATTTAAGAGAGGGTTATGCAGATTCCATCATTCTTACAACATAATGACAGGAGACTGTAGAAAATTTTGCATCATTTTTTGAACCAAATTGTTTCTTGTGCTTTTTGGGATGTCAAATCTTACTTTTATTAAATTAGTAGCTATCATTATTACTGTTGTTATTATTTTGTGGGTGGACTTATGAAATTATCTTCTAGTTGAAAGTTTCATGATTTTTTAATTTTGCAAATTCAAAATTCAATGTGGTTATACCACGACAGTTCTATATGGCAATTTTACTCATGGAGAGAACACTGGAGGAATGCAAATCCAGTATATCACCCAACAAAACAGAGATATCTAAGCTTTTGTGAGAAATTGCAGGCATGTATTTTTTAAATCAGATCCTGTGTCATTTTTCAGTACAGAAAGACATTTTATGTGACCTACCAATGACCAAAAACCAGAATGTGCTAATACTCCTTAATTATAATCAAGCAAATAGTACTGCTAAATGTAGGATTCACATAAGCAACAAATTAATCAGACTGTGTAGTATAACGTTAAAAATATTTTAGGTACATTTCTTCTATAAAGATTTTTGTATTTATTTGATCAAATATTTTACAATATGAGTAATTTTTGTTTAAATTCTTGAAGAGTAACTTTAGAATGTAATATTTAATTTGCTTACCTTTTTATATAGTAAACTGTAACATAAGGGATTCATAGACTACTCTGCAGACTCGTGGTTAATGTATATATTTAATTAACATTTCCACTGAAAAACAGAATGCATAAATATTTAACATAATGAGAAATGTTTATCAAAAGTGCAAGTTACATAAAAATGCGTAAATTAAGCAATTCATTTTATTGCAGCATTTTGCTAAAGCACTTTTTTAGAGATGGAAATTTTGTAATTAAGAGGTAAATGTTAATACTAATGAAAATTAATATTTGGTATATTTTGGAAGTGTCCTTATTCAGTACTAATACTATAAAAGTAGACTTATGGGCTTCCATTTTGATCGTTTCCCAGTTACTTCCATATTAAGTTTGCCATATTCCAAATGAAAAAAAGATGCCTTTTTTTCTAGCTTTGTGCACTCCAGCTGGAATTCAAGCTGGCTTCCTCTGGCTTGTGCATATCCACCAGTAACGGAGATTTAGCTGTCAGAACTTATTTACTAATTCTGTGGATGGTGCATGATCCAGAAATGACTCCATTTCCCTGTTCCATAGCTGCATTGGTTCTGCAATCATAAGAGTAAAAAAAGTAGGATTGTTAGAATGTCTGAAGAATAAGAGAAAGTAATAATGAAAATATTGTGTTCCTTTCCTGAGAATATTCTAGCCAATGAATTTACTGGCAGCACATAAAAACAAGAAATTTCAAGTGAACATTGTAGCATATTCATGGAAAGTGAATTTGAAATGCTAAAACAAATATTGAAGCTGGAAACCTGAGTCTAAGAGTTGCATCCACCCAGTCAGGGAATAGAAATAGGAAATAGAAAGCTTTCGTGAGATAAAGCTTATGCTCAAATAAATTTGTTAGTCTCTAAGGTGCCACAAGTACTCCTTTTCTTTTTGCGAATACAGACTAACACGGCTCCTACTCTGAAATCTGTGATATGTGATCCTTGTGTCCAATCAAATCTAATCAACAGAGCTTGAATATAAAATATTCAAACTCTCAAACAATCTACAGACCAAGAATTATTTGCAAAAACTATTCAAAATATTTCAAATAAGTAATAAATTAGAGGGGGAAATTGCAATCTACTCACAAAAATTTGTGAAAAGAAAAAGAGCTAAATAAATTATTCATGAATAGTTTTTTTTTACCTGTTCCTGATCCTACAAACTCTTACACAAATGCCTTTAACATCAATACTATAAGTGGTCCCATTGATTTCATAGGAAACAAGTTATGCATGTGATGAAGTGTTTATAGAACTGGGGTCTTAAATCTGTGGCTCCTGAGTCTCCATATTATAGGCTAACTTTTATTAAAATAAGATTCCACTTGTCTTCTCACAGGAAATGTTTGTGTTTGTTTTCTTGGAATTGTATTCCTCCTGGCAGAATATCAGATCAGCTTTTTCCTCTTAACTAGGCAGGAATACAAGGCTGCAGGTATGGTACCTTTCCATGCAGACGTATGGGTCTGTCAATGAGACAGATTTGAACAGGATCTGTTTTCTTCTGTTCCTCAAGCTAAGTGAAGTAGTTCAAAATGGGGGTGTAAACACAGCCTTTTATGATTTCTGTAAAAATGTACTAAAACTTTTAACTTGTTTCCTTAATTTCCATCAGTGCTCAAGTGCAGGATTTTCAGATGTACAGATGTCACATCAATGATGTTATCATTCCATTGATTGTGGATACAAAATTAAAAGAGTCTATTAAACTTGGTTTTATGTTCAACCTATTCTGTAGCCTATGTTTTGTAATGGCCATTCGGACAAGTAGTACTGTACCAAGGATAGATACTACCATGTCTTTTATTTATTGCTGCAAAAATTGCAAATATACATCTTTTAAAAACTTGGGGTGCGGGAGCTGACTTTTCCGATCTTTCATTTATGAATGACTAACTAGATCTGTGAGAGCTGAGCAATGCTGAAAATTAAGCCTGAGATTTTCATTTATAGGACTGGTTTAACTGGGATTATTGGCTGCAGTATCCTTGGAAAGGCAACATCATTTTTCAGTTATGTCCTATATTACTGATATTTACCGGCAGAAGTGCTTCCGCTAGAAGTAGCGGCATCAGCATTTAAATAAATGTAATCAGACATTAACACTGCCATTGTTAAGGGTGTTGAAAAGTCTGTTTTGTCATCAGCCTAGAACGGCAGTTTTCATGAAAACTCAATGTGCTCTTTTTACTAGTGGATAAAAATGTCTATGATGAAAGGTCTATAGCTGTCCAGGAAAACCATTTATTTTATTGGGAGGTAAGTTGTGACCAACTCAGGCAAAATTTGCTGTTTCCTCTGAGTTTTGTATTGTCCAGTAAATATTTAGATAATATATTTTGTGTTGCTGGTCACACCATAATAGACCAAATAACCCTGTTTAGTACAGGCTGTGCTAAGTACTTTGCTTTCTTAAAAATGAATCTGGAAAACTGCCCAGACTGTACATCTGTTAGGCCTCTCTGACTTCAAAGAATTAAACTTCACTCTTTAACAACACCAACTTCTCCTTTCCTCCTCCTCTACTTTAAAAAAAAATCAGGCTGCTGCTACTAATATTCAAAACCAAATACTTAGGTGCTAGTAATGCGTGTATGCTTCCACTGAATAGCCTATCTAAAAATATAATCAATCTTTTTGTGAGAGAACATTACAGTTAAGATATATACTAATAAAAGAAAAAGAAAGGGAAATCAGAAGTAAGGTTACCTTACTCACCTTGCCTGGGTCCTTTTTACTCTTCTTTCCTACCACCTTCTGTCCCCTTCTTTCTAGTCAAACCATCACTGGGTAACTAGCAGGCGAGTCACTATTTACTTCACAAATGTAGGCCATCCTGAATGAAGCTATGGAATCTATCTGGTTATCTTTCTACAAGCTTGTGCTGAAGTCAACTTGCATACTGCCTTTGCATTCTCTCTTCCTGAGGTTGGTATTAGCAACAGGGATGGAGCTGAGGATCCTAGCCCTTTAGTAATTTTATGCAAGTCCCTTTTTCACACAGCCCACCTCCAATTATTAAGCAAAGCAGTCTGCAAAGAAAGATTGGCAGGAATGGGATAAAACAAGCTAACTGAAAAATAATGTAACATAAACCAAGTCAGAAAACACTAAAATTCTTGATAGAAAAATGCTTTACTTTGATTTACTACAGAAGCCTGAACAGATGTGGTAGCCCTAATGGCCTTCTGTGGAACATAAAAACTAAAACGTCTTTTGGTCTGACAGTTTTTAAACTAATCTGAGTTGTGATTAGAGATATCCAGAAATAGATGAAAGAAGAACTCTAACCAGAGCCTATGTAGAGAACGCTTAAAAAAAAAAGGCATATGCACAGGTGACATCGTTTAAAGGTCTTACAGATCTGGTTCTTTATTCTTATTTGTAGTGCAGTAGTGCTTGCATCCCCCAATCAAGGAATAGGTGCTAGGTTCTGTACAAATGTAAAGTAAACAGATGGTCCCCATCAGAGGAACCTAGGTCATAGTATGCACAATAAGTGGATAGTAGAGACAAACAGTGAAGGGGTGGAGTTAAGGAAGAGAAAGGACAAGATCAGAATTGGAATCTTAAAACAAATGTGCAGAGGCTCATTGCAATGTGTAAAGTTTGACTGATGTTCTACATGCCACTAGTGGTGGGGGTTGGCACAGAATTAAATTGGTGTAGTAGAAAGACTCAGCGAACAGCACTCTAAAGAATATCTGATGACCTCATTAATGCCTAAAGTATAATAGAATGGGACCTGATCCTGTTTACTGATGTATTGTGGCCTTTGACACCCCATTACTACTTCTTTTTTTTAACTAGTGCCTTTGAAGAGCTACCTTTTAAAACTAGAACCGTCTAAAAAATAGATCAGGCAACTCTCATCTGACTCCATGGGCTCCTGGTGTTTCTCATTGCTCCCTAGCCACTAGCATTTGTAAACTTAACCTGTGTAAATTTAAAAGACTGTGTAAATAACTAGTTGGAGTGCAGCTCACACTCTTTGAGTTGCCCTCTAGCACTGATCTGCCAGAGCCCTAATTCACTAAAGGATTTAGGCATGTGCTTAACTGTAAACTTGTCCTGAAGGCCCATTGACTTCAGCGGGATTTAAGCATGAGCTTAAAGTTCAGCATGTGCTGACTCAGGATTCTATTATTTTCTTTTTAAATTAAGATTTGATATTACAAGGTGACTCAGTGTAGAATGGTAAAGAACAGGTGGGCACATAAGCTTCAAGATGAAACTCTTAAACCTGTAAAAGGTGTTGTGCAGGCAATAAAGTATATCTTGTAATAGAAGGTGCCCTGTCCCCCATAAGTGAAGCTGTAGAAGCTACAGTACAGAATGTCAATCCTTTCCTAAAACTAGCTGATTATTTTCCTTTTATTAGCTTTAAGTAGTACACTGAATAACTCTGTCCTCATCCTATGCCAGTCAACATAAGCAACCAGGTTTTCTCAGAGGATTTTTATAATGTTCTTGCTTGATATTACTTTAAAGGTAGAAATCCTATTTCCTATGTGTGCTGTTTGTAAGTAAATAGGATAAAATTTGCTTCAGTCATAATACAAAATAATGGCAATTCTGTGTAACTGTTCACTATGATTTGTTAATGGGTAGAGTGGGTCAGAATTTTATCAATATGTTTTTTAATGGAAAATTTAAATCTTGCTGAAATAGTTTGATTGTCCATGGAGGGAAATCTAAATATTTCATTTCAGGTCAGGTCAATCCAGACTGAAACATTTCAGTTTGTTAAATTGAATTGAAACATTTCTGGGGGGTCAATTTGACATTAATGCCTCATGATTCAGGGTCCCTGGCTGGACTACATCTCCCATGATGCCCTATGAACTCCCCTCTGGTTGAACTGATATGGTGACTAATATGAGTTACATGACCACAGTGCATTATGAGAAATGTGGACTGGCCAGGAAGCCAAACTCATTGATGAGAATGGGAGTATGAGGTACTTGGACTACAACTTCCATGAGGTACTGTAGCAGTTCAGAGTGACACAAATTAATATCAAACCAAGCCAAAACAAAGTGTTTTGATTCAGTTCAGAAAATCAATTTGTCACATTTCAATTTGAGAATGTTGAAATGTTTTGACTGGAAAATGTCAAGATGAAATGTTTTGATTTTTACCCCTAAATTTTACTTTCCAGGCCATAAAAAAGTCAATATTTTGACTTTTCATCTCAATTTTGGACGAAAACAAATGTTGTAATATTGGAATTTCCTGTGGGATAGAAATTCTGATTTTCAATCAGTCTATTAATGAAGTTGCTTTTTTAAGTAAACAAAAACTGTGAAAATTGGCAATACGTTCTTTACTGGGAATTTCTGAGAGCTAGTGTGATACAGCATCTCAAGAAGAGCAAGAGGCTGAGTTATCTGCTGTCCTCTGTATTCTAGCTCATAGTTTTGGAAAGAACAGCTCATCTCAGAAGCCCAACAGTCAGCCTGTAGAATTTCCAGTGAGAAAATGACTAATTGTTAAGACATGCATTTTTGCAGGCAGCATTTGTTAACTTTGATTTGGTAGGTAAAGTTCAATGCTGTTTAGCTCAGACAGAAAATAATAAGAGAAAGAAATCATAGGAAAAAAAAAGAGAGAGAGAGAGAGTGAGAAAAAAGGCATGGCTGGAGTCCTGACATTTACACCGTGACTGAATCTCAGAGCAGCAGTGCCAATGTCACTTCTGGCAGCTGAGGCTTGGTGCTTTGGTGAATAGAGGATATCTTTGCTGAACCACACAAAGAGCTCTGTTAATTTATTTCTTTATCTCCAAACCAAATACTTTCTTTACAAATGGTGTCCCAAGAATGTATTTGTTCATAAAATACACTCCAGACATCTATAGCTAGTTTGCTGAAGGGCTAAAATAGTATAATACAAAAATAAAATAGAGCCTTTTTCTATTTTCTTTTTATTTCACGGTCTGTGAGATCACTGAAGTTGTTCTCTTCCCCTCTCCCCCCAATAAAAATGTAGACAACACTCTACAGGAAACTTTTATATTAAGCCAAAGGGCTTATTGTTAAGACTACATAATCCTACAATTGGTATTCTACCTGTTACAGGTTTAATTCACTATGAATTAAGCTAACCAAATTAAAGCCATTTTGATCCTGCACAAGAGAGTTCACACAAGGTATTAATGTAGTTTAATTAATTCACTTTAAATTCAAACTTTTTGTTAATTTGGATTTACTTTTCTGAGTGTCCCCATGTAGAAAACCCATAGTGTAACCTCCCATATTGGGAAAGCTAACATATATTATTTTCTGATCCTGTATATTGCAAACTGTTAATGTATTGATTATAATCACTGTGCAATATCTAATGGTATTTTCTGATATATTTCAATGTAAATTGGATATTAACACGTCACTTCCATACTACAGTTAAATGGTGATCATACAGCTGGTGAGTTAGTGCAGTAAGATGGGGTAGAGGAAAGATAGCTAATTTGGAGGAGTCAGAGTGGCTTGAAATTTCAAACAAAATAGGAGACATTATGTCTAGGAAAACTAACTTTGTCCAGACAGTGGTTTGATACTTCCATTACAGATCTGTCATTAATTTCAGTGATAGTTCTGCATGTTGAGGACTTGGAGAATTGAGCCCTGGATCTCAAAACTGTGTTTAAACTAAACTAATGTAAACCCTGATATTAACATGTTTTTAGATGGCCAATGGAGATGGGTGCCAGACTATGTTTAAACAGGCTAGAATGGAATTCTGAAACATAGCTTTAATATAGTTTGACCTGATCCACAATCACAAGGCAAACGGTGTTATAAAGATGTTTTTCAGAAATTAGATAGTTTCCAAAAGTGGTTCCAAGTCCAGTGTGGGTGGCGTGCGAGAGAAAGAGAGTTTGAGAGAGGGGGGAAAATACTTTTGCAGAGCGCAGATTGTTTTCCTCTGGATGATCAGCAAGCTGTACTGCTTGGTCCATGTGCCCGCTTCTTCCCTTCCCCTTTCAGGAGCCGTGTGACCCCCCAAGGGGGTAGATATACCTTCTCCATTGTGTACCCTAATAAGGCTAACACAGAATCTGGCCTATAATGAAAAAGGCCAGCTTTATTGCATTCTGACTACACAAAACAAAGTAAATATTTAGAATGGATATGCAAAACTCAGTAGGACCCTATTCCTTTCAATGGGGTTTATTCGTATCTTGCAGAGAGATAACAGAATCCAGAGTCTTGAGTTTATAATCATTTATAGTGATTGTTCATACCATTTGTGTGTAACTACACAAAGGCAAGCTTATAGAAGACCGCTTATATATTTAACAATTTTAATATGTCCACAATTTATTTTATTACTGGAATTATAAATGTTATTTATTCTAATTTTGTGCAGTTACACCACAGGAGAACTTGGTTGAGTGTTTTTTGTTTTGTTTTGTTTTATCTTCCTCTGAGTTATACATGCATATACATTATGTATTATTACATAGAAAGTATTTACATATATGTGTGTATATACATACACACACTTAAAAACAATTTATATGTGTATTCATTCATACAGAGATAAATCCTTCAAAGGATTTGAAATAAGTAGGCCAAATTCTTACTCAGGCAAAACTTCCATTGACCTAGGATTTGACCCTTATATATTGGTATTTTATTGAAATAGTGGAAAAGTAGATATTTTGAAATTCTTACTTTGATAATCTCAAATTCACCAATTATGGTGATAACAGTAACATTTCCTGGATGTTCCTATAAAGTTTTAGTTATGCACAAATGCAGTCCAGATCCATAATTCAGTACCTAATTTCCAGATTTTGTTGTGAATAGAGTACTGGGGAAGTATACTCTTTTTTACAGATTCATAGAGCCCTTTTTGATAGTGTGACTATATGGATTTGAGAGATGTGTATCTCTAGAAAGGAATGCTACCCTTTGATATGGGGGACTGCTCCAGTGCTTTAAATAAACAGTCAATAGAAGATGCTTTTCACTTGTTTTGTAGTGTATATTACTACAGCACAGCCATAACTGCAGTAACTTATGCTTAGTCAAGATAAAATGTTTTCACAAGTATTTTTACAGTTGTTTTTATATTGCCTATTTGCTTTCTATTGCTATATCATATTATACTGTACTGTACTGTGCTTTAGCTATTTCTGTGACACTTTCAAAAACAAAGCATCCAATCTTGCATTCCCTTTTGACGTAAATAGGATTTTGGGGTGTGAAGGGGAATGTACCTTTGTTCCCTAGAAAATAAAACATTTATTTTCACTTGTGACTTAGGGCAAAAGGCAGACCTAAGGCTACAGAGGCAAAAAGCTGGTGCTTTGGAATCAGAGAGAGACTGGCTGGGATGTTTGGGGCAAAATCAGGAAACTGAATTTGGTGGAACTTTAGATCTAGTGCCAACCATTGTATTTGAACTCATCTCTGATGATCTTATTATCTTGGGATGAATGAAAAATGGCATCATATAAACAGCTGTCAAGCATAGTAATGAGAGAGAGAGTTTTCCATGAGTTTGCTGCTGTTTTATGGCATCATAAACCTTGGCTTTGTCAAAATTCAAGATGCAGCACTTAAAGGTTAAATAGAGTTACAGGAAAAACAACTTTGTTTTACTTCTTTTTACTCTTGAATTTTACTAAATCAAGTGAATAAGTATTTCACATGCCTTCATGCTTCCTCATAGCTCGTAACAAGCTTCAGGGTGAAAACTCAAGGGCCTCTGACTAATGCTCAAGGAGACCTGCTAGTACAGTGCTGAGCAATAATATACTTGCTCACAATGATACTTTCTCTATAGTGGGATGTTGGGTTTTTTGGCCTTTGGAAGATTTGAACAACCAACATTTCAGCACAAATATCCTTCAGTGCAGTGTAGAACATCTGATGTGACTGTCTCTCTAAATTCACTCTTGAACTCAACGAAATATTCATTACATTCAAGACATGTGGCACTAGCCTCCCAACTGATCATAACATCAAATAGTCTCTGTCATGATTCCATTTGTTGTCTCCTCTTGTTCTCATCTTAATTTTAGACTGTAAGATCATCAGGACAGGGAATTCATAGTTATCTAGACCATAAAAAACAGTGCAAATATATGATAATATCAGCCTGGTCCAAACTCTATTGAAGTCAGTGGGAGCCAGGCCTTTATACCAGTAATTACATATAACTACATAAAAAGAATGTTAAGGATGCAATGTAAAACACTCCAAATTTAAGCAATTCCAGATTTGTAGTTGCCTGTGCGACCTTAATGAAGCCTCTTAGTGAGAACACATTATCTTACAGTCTTTAATTACAGTGATCACGTACTATTTTCTCCAAAGGAACCCTGACTCATTCAGTAGCATCTCTGTTTCCCACTTCTCTGTATTCTAATCAGGCTACTTCCTCTTCCTTATCAATGGGTGCCAGCTGGGAGTGTATTTGAGAGCACAGGACAGGGAGTCTCCCTACTTTCAGGTCAGATGCCCACCACCGTAGCTGCTCCTGTCTGCTGAGAGGAGTAAAGTCATAGTAGCAAAAGGCCAGCTCAGCCTTGCAGTTCTGGATTGGAGCATGGCCAATTAAGGCAGAATCTTTGGACAATTTAGTTGTCAACCTTTTACAAGCCTGTACTGAGTATGTGAAAACTGTGATTTTCAAAGGTTTGTAATTTGGCGAAATTTGGTTTGATTTTCATGGGGAAAGCAAAAGGCACATTCCTAACATCAGAGATTTAAAATTTCAAGTCCCTGCTCCAAAGTAAAGAGACTCTAGAGCATCTCAATTAAGGTTGTAAGAATGTTTAACATGGGCAAATCCAATGTATTTTTTCATAGCTTTTAAAGTCAGAAGAGACCTCTGTGGTCATTTGGTCTGATCTCCTGCATATCACAGGCCATAGAAATATCCCCTCCTTCCCCTCCCACCACCAAAAAACAATTCCTTTTTGAGTAGAGCATATGTCTTAGCAAAATATCCAATCTTGATTTTAAAACTTCCAGTGATGGAGAATTCACCACAAACCTTAAGCATTGGAACAATTTACCAGTTATCCTCCCTGTTAAAAATTCACGCTGTATTTTCAGTCTGCATTTGTCTAGCTTCAACTTCCAGCTATTGGATCTTGTTATACTTTTGTCTACTAAAGAATCCATCAAACATTTGTTCCTCACATAGGTACTTACAGACTCTGATGAAGTCATCCCTTAACCTCTTTGTTAAACTAAAGAGATTGAGCACCTTCAGTCAATCACTATAAAGAGCGTTTTCCACTCCCTTAATTATTATTGTGGTTCTTCTCTGAAGACACTCCAATTTATCAGCATTCTTCTTGGATTGTGGACACCAGAACTGGACACAGTATTCCAGCAGTAGTTACATCAGTGCAAAATACAGAGGTAATGTAGTATAAGATCAAGGCCTCATTGTGCTAGGTATGGGAAATTGTGCAAGGTAGGAACATTTCAGCCTGAACAGTTAAACTTTGGCAAAGTTATAAACAACCACAGGATCTTATAATGGAAAGTGTTAGGCAACCTTAACTATATGTGTTACTATACTATTATACTATATATTATTAATAGAATCTTTATTTTCTGGAGAAAACTTTGCCTAACATGCTTTAAGGACTCGTTCATACAAGGTACTGAACAACTTTTGGATGTCTTAAGTACCAAAAGTTTTGCTGCAAGATAATGGGAGTTGAGGGCACTCAGAATCTTTAGGAGTAGCTCAGCACTTTGCAGGATCAGTCTCTATAGGCATTACTACAATCAAAGCCACTGATCCTGCATTGTGATCTGCTGTACCTGCAGGGGCCCCATCAGTTTCACTGAGGCTCTATGCACAGCCAGCAGTACACTCACCTGAATCACAGTGCATGATTGGGGCTTAAGATGATAACACCGATTCTGACCAGCAGAGGGAGGAACAGGGAAGTATATTGACCTATCAGCATTTACAGGAATTTTAAATATGGAAAGTTGCTGATACAGCCATGGTTATTGGGTTTTTATAGCTTGAAAATTTATAACTTCGGAAAATAATACACTATTTAGATGAATGGGGAGCCCCAACTGATAATTGGCTCACCCTACAGCATGCAAAGCTATATACCAGACACTTAAATGACAGTGTTTGAGGAGGGACTTACAACAGCTGTGACCTTCTTCTAGTCAGCTCCAAATGGGTCATTGATTTACATTCATTGTTGTGTTGTTTGTTTTGTGTGTTAAATAATTTATAGGTTATTTATAATGTGGTGCACTATAATGAAGCTGTAGCTTTTTGATCTCTAATCTTTTGTGGAAGCACAAGGCCTTTGGGGTAATAAATCACTATTATTCCCACCAATTCTTTACTGTGCAGATGTTTTACAACTAACCAAGGGGACAGGGTATTCAGTAAACTAAAAGGCATAGCACTTAAAACATAAAATAATTATAAGGTGTAAGTTGGAAAAAAAATTATACCTTTACCGGTTAGGTAAAGAATCACTAATAAAACTAAAACAGACATGCATTATACAGCATGAGGTTCATAATGAATAATTGCTGGGTTATTAGTGCTTAGCAAATTAAGGGCACTTCCATTTATTACTGTGCTCCACTAAGGATGAGCATTAATTTTTTTTCAAAGCAAATTCACTGGAAACAGACAGTTTAAAATTTATGCTTGTAATGATTGCTACATGGTCCATTAAGACCACCTCTAAGTGAGCTTAATTTGTAGCAGATAAATGTACATGTCTACATATTTTTCAACATAGTTTATGGTTCATCCTGCACAGCTGTGCCCAACTGATTAAATCCTCAAAAATTTAAATAGGAAACCCATTACATAGACAGTATTATATCCATTTATCATACACACATTTTCAGTTTAACTCTCTAATCCTTGTGTTGGGATATTTTCAGGGATTCATTAAATATGTTTAGTGATGCAATTTGCTCTTGTTGTTTTAGTTTGCCCTTTGTTTTGTTTCTACCTTCCTTCTTTTCTGTTCTCTTATCCACTAATTAAGTAGTGCAACAAAAATAACCTCCTCTGTAACAAGTACTTTGGTAATAGCCTCTGAGATGGAGGCAGCTTGCAAGTCATTTGGAAATTCTGGTTCCTAGTTCAGATCATTAAAATATCCTCATGCAATTATCTTTTCAGGACACTATTGTCGTCAAAGATGCAACTAAGGAGTCAAATGAATATTATTTTTATCTTATCTTCTTTTCTCCCTTTTATGTAATGTTTTAACATATAGATGGACTAACTTGGTTATGAAAAAAGAAAAGCAGCCGTGTTAGTCTGTATTCGCAAAAAGAAAATGAGTACTTGTGGCACCTTAGAGACTAACAAATTTATTTGAGCATAAGCTTTCGTGAGCTACAGCTCACTTCATCGGAGCTTGTGCTCAAATAAATTTGTTAGTCTCTAAGGTGCCACAAGCTCATTTTCTTTTTGCGAATACCGACTAACACAGCTGCTATTCTGAAACCTTAGTTACAAAAGTTTAAGCATTTCTTGGAGAAGGAACCCTTTGACTGTATTTTACTGTTTGCTGCCAATACAATATGTTGAGTCATTCAGACTGACAGGGTGAGGAAGTGCCTACTTCTGAAGTCAACCATTGTCTCTTCCTTGAGAATAATCTTGTCCAAAAGTGTTTGATTTAATTTGTTCAATTTAATCTCTTTGGCCCTGTTTTCAGGCCAAAATTATTATTTGTACCGTAATTCTTATGTTTATTATTTGGTGGTAGAAACATGGAAGAAACTTAAATAATTAGCAGAATCCTCCATTGGGTGGTGGGGAGATTACTTTATGCATATGTCCAGCAAAGACTCAAACCAAGACCCTCATCATCTGTCTGTAGGCACTAACTCTGCCACAGCCTCCTTGGGTATGTCTACACTGCAGCTGGGAGTAAGTCTCCCAGTCCAGGAGTGTGCACATTGTACTTCAGGTGGCAGCTCAGGATCGCAAACCCCCTGTGTCTGAGCCAAGCCTGCGTTTCCACTGCAGCTGCAACATTCAGCCTGATATTTTTAGCATGCTACCTTGAGCTCAAATAGCCTGAGTCTATCTAACTGGGCTGGGAGCCTCACTCTCAGCTGCAGTGTAGACATAGCCCTTTTGGATAAGCTACTAGGAACTATGCCAATTATGGCCTAGCATGAACCTCTGCACTATGCAGAACCTCATAAAACTCAGTGGGGTGTGCAAAAGCTGACACAGCTGATAGCTGATTGCAAGATAGAGGTCTGTGCTGACAGAGCTGATTGCAATATAGAGGCCTGCTTTTGTACCTGCTAGAGGACTCTCTGCATATGTTTGGTTAACAGAGACATAACTTTAAAAGCAAATAATTCAGTAATAATCATGTATATTTATAGTTTCCTACTTTAATGCCACAGACCAGTTCTATGTATTGTTTTACAGGGTGGACAAATCTATACCAAAAATGTGCACCAAAAAATCCTTTAAGTTTGTGTTTCCCACATGGAAAAAGCTGGAGTTTAAAGTAATAGTTTTGATAGCTGGTTCTGTTTTCTAAATGTGCCAGTATGATTTAATCATATGGGAATTTTTTGAAACCAATATTGGTATTTCAGGAAGAAATGAAAGATGCTCAGCTTTTCTCATTTGGTGTAAATAGTGAGATTCTATTAATGTAAAGTTCCCACTAGTATGCCTTTGGAAGCCAGTGCATTTTATAAACTATCTTTAAGTCAGAGTTTTATTTTTGAAAGTCAGTAATACCACACCATTCTCTGAAGAAACACAGAAGTTGATGGATGGGCAATTTATTTTTAAAACCCTGCAAATGATTACTAGAAGCTAGCAAATAGGTACATCTGTAAGCGACGTCTCAATATATTTAGAACTTTGGGTGGTGATTTATTAACATTAGGGTCTCGTTTAAACAGCATCACTCACATTTTGACTAACGAATGCTACAATGTGGCTGTGGCAAAGATATAATTA
Source organism: Dermochelys coriacea (assembly GCF_009764565.3). Taxonomy (NCBI): domain Eukaryota; kingdom Metazoa; phylum Chordata; order Testudines; family Dermochelyidae; genus Dermochelys; species Dermochelys coriacea. The sequence goes on along the minus strand of NC_050079.1, from coordinate 17,751,317 downwards.
TATTCAATATCACCATTATAATTGCACTATATTCTGACAATTTGAATATGTCACATAGGATAATCTTTCAGTTTTACAATACTGTATATGGGCCATTGAGAGATATTTGGGACCTTGGTACATCATGTTCGCTGAGATGCGCCCTCCTCTCATTTCGTTTTATTTACGGATGTTACACTTTAGTTTACAGATGTTTTTGGAGGTCCCCTGAGCTCAGAGCCCCAGTACAATTGTCTTCCCTTTCCCCACTGTCATCATCCCTGACTGTATACAAAAATACTGGATGGGTCACTTAGCAATATTACATACTTAAATTAACCAATTATTCTTTATTTTGTATTATTATCGTATTACATAATAGCAAGAGGCACTAAATAAAAATACCAGGTCCCTGCCCCACAAGGTCTACAGTCAGTTACCTTTAAGATAGTGCTGTGCAACCTCACAGTCTTCTTATTGATGAATTAGCACAAACAGGCAGAGTCTCTTGAATGATGAAACTGGCATGAGCTCAGTAAACAACACAATAAATGTTTATTACTGGAAGAGGGGATAGAGGGTACTCCCCCATCCCACTGCTGGTGCTGCTAACTCAACACTTTCAGTTTCTTCCCCAGCTAGAAAGCATCCTCCTATCTGGAATTTCCTCTCAAGGTTATTTCCTGAGCCAGGGGTCTGAGAGCAGTCATGGCTTTAGGGCCTGTCTGTAGATGTGGCACAAACAGCCAGCCAGCCAGCACAATAACATAGTGATGCTCTTCCCCCTTTTGAAAGAGAGACATCTTTACATTTATACCGCAAACAAAATAATACCTTTATACCACAAACAGAACTGACTGTGCAAACACAATCTTTGTGCTAAGTGGACAGCCCAGTATATTGACTGCTACCCTTGAGAGGAAATGTCACTTGTCATCACCACAGGTGCTCTGGGTATGAGAATTATCAACTTCCTGGCAGCATAGTTAATGCAGGTTGGAGTCCATTGCTCCACAGCTGTACTCCATCCTGGCCAGTAGAGTCTGGTTGATGCATGGCTGTGAGGTTCTCTATGCTGAGATATTTCCCATGTGATCATAAGAAGCATTTGCTTTAATACAAGGGCAAAGATGGACTTTTCTGTTCTTGCCTTTTAAATCCTGACTATTTGACCAGATAGCTAACATTTGCCATGAGACAGGATCTCTGTCTTGCTCAGATTTTTCACCATCTCCTGACATGCTAGCCCACCCCTCTTAGGAATCACATTGGTGAAGTGACAGAATGAAGTGGCCTCTACTGCTGCATCTATCTTGATTCTAGCTGGAGTTTCCATAAAACTTCTTGTCAAAATCTGATTGGCAATATATGGGCACCTGTCTCGGACCCATTTAATAGGTTGGCAATTACTTGGTTTCTCACTTTTCTCATTGACTATTCCTTCCTCTCCAAAACGAAGGAGAAACTAATAATTTAGTGCCATGCTTTAAAATCTGAGGATCTACTGCTAAATTAGCTATACAGACCTGTCTACCTCCTTTTTTGTGGTTCCAAGAGAGCATGCAAGCAGCAAATCATACCTTCTCGATGTCCTATGTCCATAATGATCTCTAGTCATTATTTCCTATATCTGTTAACTGAGTTGGGATTTCCCCTTCCACTCTGGAGGGAATTATTACATCTTCTACCACAGTTACCCAACATACACCAGTGGCATCATTCCAGCAAATTCCAGGAATGCATTTTCCAATTATAGTGCATGTTTTATCCCCCATATTAACGTTAACTCCATACTTCATGAGAAAATCAGTTCCAACCAATGCCCCTTGATGAGAGTCCCCTGACACAATAAAATTCCATACCAATTTAAGCTTGCCAGTTTTTATAGTGGTTTCTCAATTACCTATTACCTTCAGTTATTCGCCATTTGCCACTGTGATCACACAGAGCAGGGAGTTAGTTTCTGAGGACTCTCCTGAGAGGTCTTCTATCTATAACCTTTCAGGTAATAAAGAAACTTGTGCACCAGAATCCATTAGTATCTTGGGCAGACAGATACTGCTCTCCACAGTTGAACTCAGATACCTCTGTGGCCTAGAATTTGCTGATAGTCAGCTTGTGTGCTAGACCCTGCACTAGTCTGTCCAATATCTGTTTTAGTCAGTGGGAAATCCCCTTTAAAATGTCCAGACTTTCCACATTTTCAGCAGACCCAGCCCTCTGCAATATTTGCTAATTAACTCCAGTGCTCCATCGGGGCCAAACATTACCTTGTTCCTCTGGATCAAAAACCTGCATGTCTCAATCTCAGTACCTTTTGTCACTGTGCAATTACTGCCGTCTTTCTATCTGGAGCTGTCTTACTTCACTAATCAGTGTTTTTATGGCTTCCTGCAAACTTTTAATTGTATTATTGATCCCTTCATCCCCACTACTGCATCCTTGTGCTCAGTAGCCCTGAATTCTCTGTGCTGCTCCCTTGCACTTGTGTATCAGATTCAGTTTACTGCCTAGAATGATGGTTTTATTGAGTGACTGTAGTTTTGCACTCTGGGCTTGTATCTGAACATCCGCTCAGCCTGCATTAGCAATGAAATAGTCTCATGCTAGGCCGTCCTGTACTACTGCATCCCATCCCAGTTTGGCTTTTGCTAGTAGTCAACTGAGCTGATTCCTATAGTCTTGAGCGTTTCTTTAACCTGGCATTTCTAGTCTGCAAATGCTGCCCAAGCCCTGTCTTCGTATGAGGGAGGCTCTCACTCTGCTCCAGTGCCTCTGTTAGGGCTTTGTTATCCACCCAGCACCAAAAAATCTACTTGTTTTCCCTCAAACACAGCCAGTACAGTAAATATGTTGAAGACTATGACAAAACTCCTGGCAATAGTGTGGAATTGGGACCTAAGTAATAGAGGACAAATGTGGCCCTAAGTAGAAAGGTGTACATTTTTAAAGCAATACAGGAGATTTAATGTTTAATGTTTAGTTCTAATATCATCCATTAGAACTAAATCCCTTCTTACACTGCTTTGAAAATCTCAGCCAAATCCTTCTACTGAAATTGTTTTTTTTAACATATACCTCACAAAGGTGTATTGTAACATACAGGCTCAAGTTCTGCATTGAGCTATCAGTGGCCTATTAATATGAGAGGGAAGCAGGATTTTGCCCTTCAATGTCCGTAAGGTGTGTCAAGAGCCAGGAATAACAGACAAAGTTAGTGCAAAGTCTTACTAACTATTGTTAATTATGTAAGTGAAAGGCACTCTCATGGGACACCATCATAGATGATTTTTTTTAAAAAAAAGTCTCATGGAGAAACAAAATATTTATTCTGAAACAATAAAAATAAATATAGAAGCAAAGCCTTCAAATGCTACACTGTACATGAGAAAGTGGTTTAACAGATTTAATGAAACAAGTGGTCAAATAGCATAGAAAGAGCATTCAGGAACATCCTTTCAAATGCCACATAAAAAATAGTTGAACTGAACAGTTCATGAACAATTTATAAGCTGGGTCAGAGTTTAAAGGCCTTTTAAAAACTCTGATCCAATTTATAGGTTGTTCATGAGTTTATACTTCAAGTTCTATGTTCCAGTTCATCTGTAGAGATCTGTTTAATTGTTTGTTTGTTTTTTCAGTGATTACTGCTGGTAGGATCAGCTGTGACTGAAAAAATTCTGGCTCCAGCGTTTTGACAGTTGGTAGCTTCTTCGAAGTGTGAAAACAAGTTTCTGGCATAACAAGTATGAAAATAATACTTGCCTTGGATATTATTTGTACAAATTTTAAAAAAATATTTCAATGGTTAGATATGGGCAATGAATTTGTTCTACATAGACATTACTTTATAATGATATCCCATTGTTTCAGCAAAACAGTGTGTAACTGCACAGTTACCTCACTGGGAACAATGACAAATGCATCATTGCGGATGGTATTGTTACTACAGTATCTCATGGTAGCAAAGGGCCTTATCTTCACATCAACAAATCTATTTCAGTGCAAGTGCTCAAAGACCTGCTTGTGATATCAGAATGCTAGCCAGCCACTTCATCTGTATTTAAGTAATGCTTGTACTTGTTGTGAAACTGTTTCTTTGTATGTTAAGTGGATAAACATTTTAAAGGAAGTGTGTACTTAAAAAGGAAGAACAATGTAAATATATGAACATGAGGAGGGATGTGTTGGAATCTGTTGTTGTTATCAGGATAAAATTACTTCAGAGATGTGTTTTATTTTACTATTGGCAGCAAAATTATTAGTTACAGAACAAACTTATAGTGCCATTGATGGACATTTTAATAAGAAGCCTATTTAAAAATGTTGCCGGTATATGCCATATTTTCAGGGGAGCTTTCATCCCACACATTTATTATTAATCATGACAATTATATGTAAACAAGTTCTATGTTGTTTAGGAATTTGTCAGCTCCTCAGCTTGACATAATTTTCTTGCCACAAATGGAAGTGTGAAGAAGAGTTGTTTACCTACCTACCTATTAGAACATAGAGGAGTGTACAACGGTTTCTGAAACTAGTCCAAACACACTACAGAATTAAGGGGAAACTGTTGCTGTAACACTGGAAGGAAACAAGACTCCTGACTTGTCATGGATTTTGGAAGATTAATATATTTGGTCCAAGTCTTGCTTATCTTGGTCCTGATTCAGCAAAGTAAGCACATGAGAAGGTCAGTGGATTTACTCATGTGCATAAGTACCTTCCTGAATTCTGGCCTTTATTCCTATTGATGTGAGTCTAACTTGCATGAATAAGGTGATCAAGATTTATCTCAATGTATACACTATCCTTTTAACACCTTAACTCGCATTCAAAAGCCAACTGCAAGTGAAATCATAGTCCAAGCAGATATTTAGGAAAAGATTCTTACACACAAAGTAGTAGATATTATTAATTCTTGCTATTCAGCAGCACCATGAGGCCCCAAATGAGATTAGGCTCCATTGTGCTAGGTGTTGTACAAATACATAAGAGCGGACAAGTTTTCCCTGAAAAGTGTGTTACGGAAAAATGTCACTGCAGCGTCCTGCTACTCCACCTCATCTAACAGAAGCTCAGTAAGCCAAACAAACACAGTGAACAAAGCCAAGTGTAGAGATAAAGTGAAATAAGTTAATAAACCCACCTTCTCTATGAGAATGAAGATGGGACAGGGACAAAAGCAGAGAACGATAGTTCTCAACAAATTATTTTAAGTGAATTATTTTAATCAAACTTGTTTTTGTTTTCTCACTTGAGTTGACTTATAATCAAATCTGAAAATATTTTCACAGTGTAACAAGGAAAAGAATCTTCAAACCATAGAAATGTACAAGTGATATAGCACTATATTTCCTTGAAACTAACTGCTGTAGGGAGCAGTGTGTGATGTTCTAAATAAGACTCACCAGGATTTTAGTCTGCTATCTCACACCTCATAGTGTTTGAGAATATTTGAGTTTTTATCTTATTGCATTAAGATAGATCTGTCAGAGTTATGAACTGGATGTTTTTTCTATGTTACTCCTTCTGTGTTCCAGTTTCTACAGTATTTCCATTCCTTTCTCATAATATTTTGAAATATATGAATTGTAATTATTACATTACATGCAAAAATATTCTAAGAGCTGTTTGAATATGGAGAAAACCAGGAAATGTGAAATGTATGCAAATAGCTCTATGATGACTTATTAAATTGATTTCATGCTAATCCTAAAGAATCATTAAATATTCTACAGTAAAAAGAAGCTCCTCTAAAGTGTAATACTCTCCAGAACACATATTATTCTCTTTTATACTTGGAACAATCACCATTGTTCCAGGCACCAATCTCCCCTGACTTTTTTTTTTTCCTTACAAATTTCTCCTTAAAACCTATGTTTTTCTGTTGCTTCTCAGTAGTAATTAACTCTCCATTGACACGGGACACTAGAACTAGTCAGGAATTTTTCAGTTAAATGGGTCCGAAAATGTTGATTCATTGAAACCAAACTTTTTGCAGGCAAGGGTCAGTTTCAACAACAACAAAACAAATGAATGGTTTCTCAGGTACAGGATGATATTTAGAGAGAGTGAGACCCCCCCCTCCACTTCCCAAATGAAAAATAGCCAATAACACTAGCAATGTGAGAGACCCAGGTTCAGATCTGTACTTGGGGAGGGGACAAGGATGTAGTTGTGGCTGCATTCTGTGTTGTCTTCAGAATGTTTAGGTTTTCTCTTCTCCCTCCTCTCTGACTTTGTCTGAAACGTGCATTGGAATTAGGCTGCTTAGTGCAAGCAGCCACAAATTGCTGCCAGGCAAATGCCTCTTTGTGGCTGGCAGCTCTGAATAACTTGACTGGTCTAATGAGGTAATGCAAACTAGCTGGCATGGGCTTTTCTACCGGTGCAGACACTTAGGAGTGCACTTTCCGATCCAAAACTTTTTCTCCCGTGATGGTGCTTGTAGCCAGGATGCTCCTTTGAAGATTCCATTGCAGGTGCAACATTTTACTGGCCAGATTCTGTATCATGATCAGTGGAACCGGAGTCAGAAGGCCCATTTTTCCTATGGGGGTTCCTATGGGGACACTAGGAAAATAGGGAATGTGAGGAGCTGGCCTGGAAGCAATGCAGCCACGTGGACAGAGCAGTACACACGGTTTAATAAAGTTCCACTGTTCAACTTAACATGCATTCAGCTTCACTGTGTGCTAATGAAACTCACCTTAGCTAAAACATACACATTTTTTCACTTATATCCCACTAGCTTTCCATTTGCACTGTCCTTTGTGGGCATAAATACTACTTGCACCATCTTGACAATCATGTTTTAAATTAAACTTTTCTCCATATAGTAAATCATTTAGGAACAACAAAGATTGGCCCCAGAATGGTTAATTTGCCACAATCAAAATTTGCAATAGTTAAGCATCTTGCACTTTGTAATAATGCTTTCTTCAAAAATAACAAATGATGTTTATGTTGATCTTGTAAAAACAGCGCTGTACAGTCTCTGCAAGGCATCCTTGAAATTTTAAATCTCTTCTAAGGGCACTGCAGAGCTCCACTGAGAGACTGTCTGGTTTATTATTTTTACTGAATTTTTTTCCCCAAAATAGTAGTTAACTTAACCCTATCTATGCCTCAGCTTTAGGTATAATAACATTCAAGTAATAATCGGTAGATGAAGCCTAATTCCAATATTTCTCACTATACAAGGTAAGGCTTTTCAGAAACTTTTGCCTATAAGTTTGAAAGGAATCTAGACAGATTCATGAAAAATGTCTACGGAGTTCCCTTCCTATATTTAGATTAGGTTTTTCAGAATTCCATAGAAGACAGTTCTTCTTTGGAACTTTGACATGGTAGTTCAGATGGTTCAAATGAAATCTACTAGTGTCTTGTAATCCATTTTGCAGTATAAAAAAGGATCTTGGCAGGAGGTAGTGCAGGCTGGAGGAATGAGCATGGAGTTAGGTGGTCATGTGTTCTAAACCTGGCTCTGCATCTGTGTTGCCTTGGGTAAGTCACTTCATGTTTCTCTGTTTTCCCAATCTGTAAAATGTGGATAAACTGTACTTATTCACCTAGTGCCCAAACCATTTTCCACTGAAGGAACAGACTACTACTTTACAGGAATGTTGTGAGGAGTAATTGGTTAATATCTGTATATTACTTAGAATATTTAAAATGTTATTTATCTGCTAAATTATCTTGTATGCAGAATACTGAAAACTATGAAGATTAATCTAGTATTGTTTTCAGAATGGTGGGGTTGCTTAAGTTAAAATGTCAGAAATATTTCTCTTTTCCAACGTAGGCTTTCATTTACTCATATAGAAATTATTCAGTTTATACCTGTGCCCTGCTTCACAACAATAACAAAGGCAATGGCAGAAAATAGACTTTTCCTTCCAAATCAAAGTGATGTATAATACTTGTGTCTGTGCTGAGAAGTACAGTGTGTGCAAATACAAAAGAGTGCCCTGGTTCTAAAATGAGAGAAAGAGAGACAGAGAGAGGCTGAAACAGAAAGTACTCTGCATCTCCTCCATATTGTGTTGTTAATTCCTGATAACAGAGTAGCCTGTCCCAAAACCTCAGATCCAGTGGCCATGGGCTCAGTTGCGCCTCTGCAGACTGGTAGCATATGTCAGGGCATTGCAGGTTAGCTTCCTATTGGAAGAGAAATCAGTAATGCAGAATCTGGGTATATTCTTATTGCAATTTATTTATTTTACATCCTATATACTAGTTCTTGAAATGGCACTCAGGCAATCCCCTCTCAGAAATCTCAGCCAAACACTCAATGCCCCAAGCTCTCAAACTCAAATTCTGCCTCAAGAATTGGTTCTAGTTAGAGAGATGAAGGCAGAGAGCAAATTGTCCTGTTGTTTACAACAGCTTCCTTAGAAAGAACCTGCATTACAAAATGAACAATATAATATTTCTTAAAGGACAGAACAATGCTTGCAAGCTATAAAAAAGAACGACTAACTCTGTATAATAGTGGCATCTGATGATGCTTACCATAACAGTACAGTCAGCTGCCCTCACAATACTTTTTCTCACCTCCCTTCCTTTCATTTAGGCTATGTCTACACTACTGCGGTAAGTCGACCTACGCTACGCAACTCCAGCTATGTAAATAACATAGCTGAAGTTGATATACCTTAGGTCAAGTTACTGCAGGGTCTGCATCACGGGGGGTTGACAGGAGAAAGTCTCCCGTCACCTTACCTTACTCTTCTCATTGTGGGTAGAGTACAGGGGTTGACTGGAGAGCAATCTGCTGTCGATTTGGTGGGTCTTCACTAGACCCACTAAATCGACTGCTGGTGAATCAATCTCAGCACGTCAATACCGGCTGTAGTGTAGATCTGACCTTAGATTTATGTGTGGGCAAATGACTACATGATCAGGAACCTGAACTTCCCCAAACTTCAGACCTGGATACAGTTGTGAGCTTTCTTAAAGGTTGTATTGATGCATGACTCTAGGAACCCAATGCCAGGACCCATGCAGATTCCCACTAGAGAGTGGGGTTCAGCTGGTACAAGCAAAGTACAAACTTTTGCAAATGATATTTTATTTTGGGGCCAAATTCCACAACTGATTTTTGTAACATATAGCTTATGCTTTTAAAAAAAGAAAAGGAGTACTGGTGGCACCTTAGAGACTAACAAATTTATTAGAGCATAAGCTTTCGTGAGCTACAGCTCACTTCATCGGATGCATGCTTTTATAAACTGTGTCATGATATTATGATGCACCAATCCAACAGTTTCTTTTATGTATTAAATGAGGATGAGCCTAAACCAGAAACACACATTTGACTCCTTGCCACACCCCTGAATTTCAGATTAGAATTGGAACCTAAGGTTTTTATTCTGAGATTGATAGGAAACAAAAGAGGAACTGGAACTGCATCCAGTTCAGATGATGCCCAAGATGGTAAAAAACTTGTGAGAATAGCTAGTGTCATAAACATTCCACCATTTGTAGTACAAACCTTGTGTATAGTTCATGTGAATTCTGTGCTGTCAGATATGAAACTGAATCTTAGTGTGTGCTGCTTTGAAAACTGTCGGTTGGTACTTAGCTGGAATTATTGAAGTGACCTTGTTTTGAGTATTAGTAAAATTACTGAGCTCTTTCATTGGTATTTGTTATCTCTGCCCTTGTAAGTCACACTCGTTCAAAATGCTGTTGCTTGTTATTAGTTTATATGCCGTAATTATAATTGGTGCAGGAATATTTCCGTACCTTTTTAACTTGTCCCAATGCATCATTTCACTGTTACCTATTAGAGGTTATTTAAGCTTCTGGCTCATACTGGGTAATCAAACACACTGATGATACATGCTGGCAAGAACTTGTCTGTGGGTTTTGTTGCACTGGTGACAGGGTATGTATTTTTGTTTTGTCATTTCGTTTAGCTAAATATAATAGATATTTGCATAAATGTATAACAGCTTCAATCCTCTGTTGGAGGGAACCATACTTCCTATTATTTCATGGATGTGCCGGAAAGTATGCACAACCTCTGTGTGACCTGCTAGACCTCTGTATGGTGCCACATCCTTTGGGTTTGTGTTTCTTTCCATTGACATAGGTCTAATAGATCATAACACAGCTGCATGAAGACGAATGGCATTAGTTGTTTTAGAAAAACCTATGGATTCTTTAAGAAAGCTGTTGGAAGAAGGAGATAGCTTCCAAGTAAGGTAAAGGAAAATACTTCGTGCACCTCTGAACCCAGAGCTGAAAGATCTTATATCCCTTCTGCAGAGAATGCTTATAGGAGTTGCCATACCAGATCAGAACAATGGTCCACCTAACCAATATCCCACCAGCACTGACAGTTTCAAGTGTAAATGCATGTACCTCTATCGTGGGCAGTTCTGGGTCACTTGTCCATATGGGAAGCTTGTTCCTAACCTCAGTGTCACAGTTCAGGGCAACTGCACCTGTATTCCCACTTTGTGGTCCACTAAGAGCACCCACTCTTTGGCTTCTGGTTCCCCAGGCATTGCCTCTCTTGGGCAGAAACACATGTCTCCCTCCCTCCTGAACAAGATATTTCCAGGCTGTACAGTTCCGTGCCTATTGTGAATTCCCCAGCAAAGTTGGGCTTCCCCAGCTGGCCTGCTTTATTTTTCTCCTCAGAGGCAGTAAACAATGTAATTACTACCAAACAGCTCTTTCTAAGCAAGCACATTTATTCTAAAGGTAAAAGCATTAAAGAGAAAAACACTCAAACAATAAAATATTCCTGCAACAGGTAATAAGCTATCCAGAGATCACCCCCTGACTCCATCAGGTCTCTGGATGGTGAACAATCCTTCAAACTCCACTCAGTGGTTTTCCTGTGGTTACCAATTCATGACTCCTTTTGCGCAGAACAAGAACACTCATGAGAATCTGTGAGTTACTTCTTCATACAGTTTTGGGGTATTTGATGTGACTATGAATAGGCAGTCAGCCAGACAAAAAGTCCACTCCCCAGGGCAAAGCTTCAAAAGGCAGAATTCTTGCACAACTTGAGGAGTCATATTTGCGTACCCCATCTCCTAGAAATTTTCTGGGAAACCCACTTAATTTTAAGTGTTTCATATTGTTTCAAATAGTTCTTTGACACTCATAACACTTCCCATGGTTTACATTAGTCATGGGTCCCCCTAGAGACATTACATACAATTCCCAAATAATGCATAAATATTGTATTAAAAATGCAAATGAACTCCCAAGATCCTTAACTTAATTCACTAAGGTTTCTTCAGGATATTTCAGGAAATTGCCATATTTGTCACACTCAGAAAATGGATGTCTTGTGTCCTGCAACATGAGTATTTATTTCCCTTGTACGTTGTGTGAGATCCCTTCCAATGAACTCATGAATGTCCTCTATATACAACTCTAATCCTTTTTTTAATCTGGTTTCACTCTTGGCCCCAAAGTTATCTTGTTGCAATGAATTCCACAGGATAAGTGTGTTTAAAAAACCCCTCCTTTTATCAGTTTTAAATGTTTTGTCTTTCAGTTTCATTGATGGTCATTTAGAATAAATGGATATAAACTGGCCATCAGGAAGTTTAGACTTGAAATTTAGATGAAGGTTTCTAACCATCACAGGAGTGAAATTCTGGAACAGCCTTCCAAGGGAAGCAGTGGGGGCAAAAGACATATCTGGCTTCTGGAAGGGATGATATGATCAGATAGTCTAATTTTGGCAATTAATTGATCTTCAACTATTAGCGGTAGATATACCCAATGGCATGGGGTGGGATCTGAGTTACTACAGAGAATTCTTTCCTGGGTGTCTGGCTGGTGAGTTTCCACATGCTCAGGGTTTAGCTGATCGCCATATTTGGGGTCAGGAAGGAATTTTCCTCCAGGGCAGATTGGCAGAGGCCCTGGGGATTTTTCGCCTTCTTCTGCAGCGTGGGGCATGAGTCACTTGCTGGAGGGTTGTCTGCACCTTGATGTCTTTAAACCACGATTTGAGGACTTCAGTAGCTCAGACATAGGTTAGGGGTTTGTTACAGGAGTGGGTGGGTCTGATTCTGTGGCCTGCATTGTGCAGGAGGTCAGGCTAGACGATCTAAATGGTCCCTTCTGACCTTAAAGTCTATGATTCTATGGTACTTCTGTGGCCTCTACTGCCATTGTATCTGACCCCCTCATAATTGTTAGTGTATTTAATTATCCTCACAATGTCCCTTTGTGGTAGGGAAGCACTATCAAGCTCAATATATAGATGAGGAATTGAGGCATAGAGAAACTGAGCGACTTGCCTAAGGTCAAACAGGAAGTTTGTAGCACAGTAGGGAATTGAACCCAGGTTTCCTGTGCTATAAAACACACCCATATACATCTAGCTTTTTTTTTTCCCCTGCTAGGAATTTGTAACAAAAAGTGAGACCTCCCTGCTCAAGCCCTTCCCCTCCCAAGGGAAAGCTTTCATATCCAATTCTAACCTATTCCTTTTTTTACATGAGCTGCATTCTGGGGATTTTCACTTCTCCTCTTAGGACTACAGTGCTGCCTTCCCTCACTTTCCTGCCCCCCAAGCTGGCACTCATCTCAAGTTCCATCCCTAAAGTGATCTGATCGTTTGAATGGAAAGTTACCCATCAAATGTCAGCCTCTGGCTGGTCCCAAAGCTTCAAACTTTAAACTCCTGCTGTTGAGACAATAATGTCCATTTCAAGGTCCAGTAGACAGAATACTATGATTGACACAGAGAGTAGTCTACTTGGTATTGGGTATATGTCAATCCTAAATGACTCCATAACTCCCAGACAGGCCCTCCTTTTATCCCAGAGAACTGTTGCTGATTGGTCTTTAAGGCCCTGAGGGATTTGTATAAAGGCTTCTTGTCCTGTGCTTATAGTGATTAAGATCACAGAGCCTTCACTCTTCCAGTTCCTCCTTTCTCTATGCTTGAGCAAACCTCTGATAAGGATATGGAATGGACTGAATTGTCTGATTGTAGGGACATGACTTATTGTGAAGTGAAAGCCACAGAATGAACTGAGGGTTAGTTCACTGTAAACTCCCAGAAGTATTATTAAAGAACTGATTAAGTCATTGAGGCTGCACTGTGATTCCTGCCTGTGTTGTTGGTAGCTGAGAACCCCAATAGGACAATTAAGATTAATTGAAATAAGCTTGATTGATTAGAGGATATACAAACCTGCTTAGGAGAAGTGCTAATGAGTGAGCTAGTGTCCATATAGAGTTCTGTGGCTGCAGAGGGTGAATTATTTCTGTTGCTCTGAGAGAGATGCCTAGGGATTAAAAATGTGTAGCCCATTGTTGAAATAGAGAATGTAAAATATGGATCCTCCTGAAACAGTCTTAGAGAACGTAATAGAAAATGATGAACTTTATGTAGGTTTTTTGAACTATCCTTTACTATTTAATAGAAAATGATTTCTATAGCAGAGTTATCATTTTCTATTAAATTTCTCAGGACAGGTTAAAAGCATCAAGAAAAGTTATCATGTTCGATTATGTTTTAGGATAATTTCTGTGGAATCCTCTAGGTCTCACCAGTACTAAATTCTATCTAACTTTCTCATAAAAAAGCGATTCTGGGTCAAATTACATCTTCCCTTTTGCAGTGTCAGTGACATCAATACAGTACCCTGCGTGTAACTGAGGACAAAATTTTGCTCCTAACTGCCCAGACTGTGGTAGTAATAGCCAAGTCCATGAAGAAAGGAGTTTGGATGGTGTGTGGTGGATTTGCCTTTAAACTGGATCTATAGAATGTTGTCATTAGTATTGTTTCTTTTTTTTTCCATTGGAACTTTGGGAGTGGGTGTTTACAAATGCTCTATAAATGGTTCCACTTATTGTAATATCCGTTTTGAGTAAAGTAGAACTGCCAGTGCTAATTGCTGTACTGAAGTGTTCCGTGAGATAATATACAGTGGTATTCAAGTCTTGTTCATAAAGATCCAAGTTTTCAAGTATGCAGCACATTACAATGAGTTTTGGTTTGGGCTAAATTGCACTACTGATTTTTTTGTAATTAGGTTTTAATGAATTATATTCGCTCAATTGCTGGTTTGTCAAGGGACCTCAAAGATTAGATTGTGATCATTTTTTTCACTTTCTGTGTGTGTGTGTGTGTGTGTGTGTGTGTGTGTGTTAAATTTGTCCGGTTGTAGACACTGAAATCTTCCTGAGATATTTGCCTGAGTGATTCTGGTTTTCATGTTCAGATTGATTGCCTTTTTAAAGGCAAACTCCTGTGTTTTTGTATCACCCTGGCTAATAAAGCCGTTATCCGATACTTACTTAGAATTATAGGAGGAATTTAACGTGCTTAAGGACTGTTGAAATAATTGAGCTCTTTTATGGTTTGGTTTTGTTGTTGTTGCCCATGTAACCCACTTGTGTTAAATAGTTTCGTTACTATTGGCTAATATAGATTTCCATTGAATGAAGGCTGGTTTATGGTTATTTGCCTTTCATTTTAATCTTTGTCACTGTGCAGAGGCTGCAGGTACTTTGCCTTACTGGTGCTTAATCAAAGATCATGACAGCACACAATGTCCTGTGCTAAGTTATTAGAAGGCTACTTGCTCTTCTTCGTAGAATCTTTTTCTTAGTGTTTGTCTACACATAAAAGTTGTGCCGATTTAACAATACTGGTATAGTTAAAAGGGTACAACACACAACCCCATCTGGATGCAGTTATACCCATAAAAGGGTATTTCCTTTAAGGGACAGGGCATAAGCTACACCACTATAGGCACCTTTATAACAATATAACTGTGTCCACACTAGGCATTGTACCAGTTTAAATATTTTAGTAGAAAATCACACCAACTTTCCTTTTCTAATCAGCCTTGATAATGTCCAGCACTGTGAAAAGTCTTGTATAACTGTCATGCATAATTTTTACTGAGCAGAGCCCTAGGTCAGCACGGCTTTTCCTTTTGGCCATTTTGTGACAATCTGGCTTTTTGTCAGCAATCCCTTCAAGGCATGGCAATAACCAGCCATTTCAAAGAAGCCTTCCCCAGAACCAGATATGGTCTCAGGGGTGCTGGAACAATTTTTATAGTGGGGGTGCTGAGAGCCACTGAACCAAATTTGTAAACCCTGTATATAATAGAAACCACTTCAAGCCAGCAGTTGCTGCAGCACCCCCAGAGCCCCTAATTTCAGCAACTGTGTATGGTCTCACATTTGAAAGGATATGTACTTTACTGGACATCAGTTGGGCTTTGTTTTTATATATGATTTACAACCACTTCCAATGGCAAATGTGTCCTGACTGATCTGTTTTTCTGCTCTGACAGTCTACCTGATTTCTCGCTCCCCTTTTCCTCCAGTGAGTGCACCCTGCTTGGCTGGAAACAAATAATTTGTGTTTGTTTACTTGTAAGAAGCAGCACTGTAGTCCAGTGGACAGCACTGGCGCAGGAACTAGAGGTGCACGGGGTACTGGCTCCGCGCACCCAAGATCCCACCCTCAGCTCTGGGGCGGGGAGGTGGACAGGAGTAAGATGACTGACTTTCAGCACCCCCACTATTAAGTGTTCCAGTGCCACTGGTGGACAGGCCTCTAGACAAGGACTCAGGAGAACTGTTTTTTTTTCCCAGCTCTGCCACTGTATGACTTAAAGCAAATCATTTCAGTGCTCTGAGTCTTTTGTCTGTCTTCTCAATTTACATTGTAATAGCTCCAGTTTTCATACTAGAAGGGTGAGTTTTGTACAATTACAATACACAAGTCCAGGGTTTGAATTACTGTATATAATAATGATTCATTTCTTCTTGCTGATCTACCACTCAGTCACTTTAGATATGTATAAATGAACCATAACTCATGTCTTGTCATGTTTCACTGCTTAATTTTGGTAAACTTGTTCATCCAGCCTATTGGAATCGTGTAAATCTGCCCATCTCACATGCATACTACATTTGCCTATAAATCCTTGATGAGTTTAATCAGTGCCGTCTTTAACTATGCATTTATTGGCTTTGCTAGAGTTAGTTGGACATAGATGGCCTATTTCCAAACTTGAGAACCTTTTTGGCCCTGTACAAAAGTGTGCACACAATTGCACAGTGAATCTGTGTAGCATTACTGTGATTGTACATGCACATTTTATATTTGTGTACACAAATGGCCAGTCATTTTCAAGCACAAATACCCAATGTACAATTACTGTAACTGCTGTCACAAATTAGTTTCACAATTACGTACACATCTTTGCATATGGCAGAAAACTTTTCTGGAGTTAAAAATCCATCCTGTAGGACCAAATTTTCAGTTACCTCATTTCTTTTTATTTGCAAAAAGTCAGCCCATGCACACATTTGCATACTTTAGACTTGTCCTTGTGCATGCAAATCAGGTCACTGCAAACCTAACTTCCACAGTGATAAATGACTGCTTATGTGCACAAATAGTTGTCCTGTGTGTGTAAACAATTGTATGTGTCCAGAGTGAAAATCTGATAATCTGATTCATAATGTTATTTAAAAGACAATTTGTTTTAAAAAATGAAGAAATATAAAGCCAGATCCTTGGCAGGTATACCTCAATGGATCTGTGTTGATTTTGACCAGCTGAGGATTTGACCCATAATTCATAAGTAATGATAAATGTGTGACTTTGGCTCAGCAGGTGAAAAACATTTCTTCCCCATTAACTATGATCCATCATTTAAAGCTGTATATAAACTCTCTGCTAAAGAATGGATTTTGACCTTTTTTTTTACAATCCTGTTAATAAAATTTTGAAATAATGTACTGTGCATACATTGTAGCTAATTTTCACATTTCAGGAGCATGATGCTAGGTTATCCTTTACTGTGCATGATCTACAGAAGGTCGTGATGATGATTTCTAGTCTGTTAACACTAGGAATTACAATTATCCTCCCCTAAATGGTTGCTGCATACCTAGTGATGGGTAAATCTCAAAAGGTTAGGAGGTTCTGTTCTCAGAAAGTTTGTGTGCTTGTCTAATGTTTATTCACACATATGGAGTCTGCAGATTTGGGCTGGAAAACTTGTGGGAAGATGGGAGGTTTTTTGTGAGATTTTTGGCACATCCTAGTTTGGTCAGGCTGGAACTTGTAAATGAAGAGGAATAGTAACCGCTAACTGATGAAGCACGTTAACCAAAACATTTCATAGAATAGGTTTAGTTTGTATTTTAGATAAATGTTCATATTTATCCAAACCAGTTCATCATCCTTACATACCACATCATGCAACGCAATAGGAGACAGAAAGACTGAATTGAAAGTCTATGAATTGGCCCACAAAACTTCAAGAATCCATTAACCTTCACAACATCAATTCTGATCTTCATTAAAGCCAGCATTAAAATGAATTTATATTAGCAATTGTTTCTCATCCCTATCTTGATCCTTTAAGCTTCTGGTGTCTCTTACAAAGATGTTGATCACCCTCAATTCCCAGTGAAGTCGGTGGGAGTTGAGGGTATTACAAGAGTGCTTGTCTATATATAGGGCCCTAACAAATTCGTGGACGTGAAAAATGCATCACAGACCATGAAATCTGGTCTTTTGTGTACTTTTACCCTATACAACACAGATTTAATGGGGGAGTCCAGCATTTCTCAAACTGGGGTTCCTGACCCAAAAGTGGGTGCTGGGGCGGGTGGGGGTATCACAAAGTTATTGTACGTGGGTCACGGTATTGCTGCCCTTACTTCTGTATTGCTTTTAGAGCAGGGTGGCTAGAGAGCAGCAGCTGCTGGGCAGACACCCATACCAGGCCATCCTTACTTCTGTGCTGCTGCTGGCAGTGCTGCTGCCTTCAGAGCTGGGCTCCCGGCCAGCTACCACTGCTCTCTGGCAGCCCAGCTCTGAAAGCAGTGCCACCACCAGAAGTAAGCGTGACAGCAGTAAGGTATTACCCTTACTGCTGGTGGCAGCAACCCCCCTACAATAACCTTTTGACCCCACCTGCCCACAGTCCTTTTTTGGATTAGAACCCCTACAGTTACAACTCTGTGAAATTTCATATTTAAATTTCTGAAATCATGAAATTAACGATTTTTATAATCCTATGACCAAAAAATTGACTAAAATGGACTGTGAATTTGGTAGGGCCCTATCTATCTATCTATCTATCTATCTATCTATCTATCTATCTATCTAGCATAGCACCTGTGTGATGTAGGACCATTAAAACTTGCTCTGGTGTGCACTGCAAGTGGTTTCCTTTGTGCAGCTCTCTCCGTTAGCTCTTAGCAGAAGGCACACAACAACACCTCAGAAGATCACTCAGCACCTTGCAGGATCAAGCCCTAGGTCATTTATTTTAAAAAAAAAGCCTGTTCAGCAAAGTTATCATAACAGACTTTTGGAGGCTTGTGGAAGCTCTAAGGTCCCTGACTATTGCCTTGAATTTGGCAGAATTCCTTTGCTTGTGAAAGTTCTTCATAAAAACAAACAGAACTTGGTCATCAAACCAGTTTCTCCAAGTTTTATTACATGAGCATTTTAACTTGTTTTCTTTAGTTTTATTATCAATATAAATATATGAAATATTAATATTAATGTTCTGTCCCACAAATGATGTTGTTCACTAATTGTATTGGTTGTAATCACATTATAAGAGAAGTAATTTATCTTACTACAGTCATTTGTGTGAAGTAGCAACAGAGTTCATATTAGTCAGAATATTATTAGCTGTCATGTCAGCAGCGTTGTCTTTATTAGATGCAATAACATTTTCTCCACAGCATTTTTTTTGCATAATATTAACGATGATGCATATAGAGCTTCCACAGCAGCCACACGGCTATTCACTTTAACATGAAGTATGGCTGCATAGATATCTATATTTATACATGGAGGAAATAGTTATATAATAAATGTATTATGCATCCTTGATTGCATTGCTTTCTCATCCATTTTTCCATTTCCCTTGGGATGCAATCTAACAGTCCAAATTCCTGAGCAGCTTCAAACTGAGGGGCCTTTATTTAAAAATCAACCTTCCGTCTAAATGGTTATTCCTCTTTCTCCCAAAATTATATTTGCTGTAGGTGCAGGACAGGTGAGATCCAGTCCTGGACCAGTGACAGCTTTTCTTTATGTACTAAAATGAAGACTTTAAAGTCAAGTCTGATATCTGCAGCTCAGCAGAAATTCCACCTTACAAATGGATGCAAGACACACTTCTAGCCCTGAAGTATTCAAGAGTCTTAGCTTTAAAATCCGTACATTCTGAGGAATTCAAAGGTATTTTAGGTCATTTTAGAGGCTTTTCTGGCTCCTCCCCACACAGAGATTGGATTCATAGTAGCTAAGGCTCCTGGCTTTTCAAGTGGTGGGCTGGGGGAAATAGACGACTCAATTAAAAAAAATTCTTTATGACAACAAAAATAGTTTTTCAATAGCATACAGGTCATATAGACAGTGCATCATGGAGTGGTGTGGTCAGCACTTCTTTGGGATGACCTACATAATCTAGTCATCCCAAATTCATACCATTCCAGACTAGCATATATAATTATTAATATAGGACCAGATTTTGATACACACTCTTACTCATATTGGGCAGGATGCAATACGAGTAAATGAATATATGTTGATGTGGTGTGGTATAAAAGTTTTGTCAATATGGACATGTTTTAGGCTCTAACTGCCATCTAGCATCTGGCTTTCATAATGGTAATTTACAGGGCATAATTTACAGGACAAGGTGTGCTTTAGACCCCTTTTAATCCTTCATGAATGCACACTTTTGGGAACAGGTTTGGTTCTTTCACTGCCTCTAGATGGAACCATGCAATTCAACCACTGTTGGACTGAATCTCTGGGCTGCAGCCCCCCTATTTCCCAATTGCATTAACCTGATAGGCCCAACTGAATTAGGCACCTGTAAGCTCTTTTTCTCCAGGAATCTTTAACTTAAATCCAGCATTTTCAAAACGCATTATTTATTCATCCAACATAAATAGCATGTAGAGCAAAGGATTAAAACCAAAAAGGCCTATACAAATGGGCCTTACCTACACCATAATCTTTCCATGCAAACTTCTGTAAATTCTCTTCAGCCCAGTTACCCCTCTCAGGATAGGGATTAGCAGCCTGCTTGCTGCAGTTTCTGTGTCTCCTTCTCACTGTGTCTCTATCAGCCTCTCACTCCGGGGGGCAGCTTCTGACAGTGTACTCAACTCCCCTAAACCAGCATCTTTAAAAATGTAGAATACCCTCCAATCCTAGGATCAGCTCTTGGAAGAATAAATGTTGCCAGCCTGGTTGGAGTCAGATAGGAGATATTCCCCAGTTCATAGCTTCCCCATTGTGTCCTCAAGGACCTTTGTCATTCTCTGTAGACAGAACCTCATAGTTTTGTTTCCTGTTTTGTTTTCCCCCCTGGCAGTGTCCTTTGATTTAACTCTTTGCAGTCAGGCAGGATAATAAGTTGAGGTGCATGTAACATTTATAAAAAAAAATACACAACTCCCTCATTCTTCACAGTAACTATGAGTGAACTTACAAAGTGGCCAAGTTTTGGTTTGGATAAACATACATTTTAACTGTTCCCTCCAGAAGCTATTCTATTCCACTATATTTCACTGCAGCGGAAACACTTTTAAATGTAGTTAAAGAGAAAACAAAAGAAGTAGGAAGACCAGAAAGACAACAACAAAGAGTAATTATACAAGAATCAATTATTCCCTAGTGAAAACCTCTCTAGGTCACAGAATCATAGAAAGTATGGCGAAACAAGATTTATTTATGGCATCATGTTGTCTATTGCCTTGCCACTGCAGAATAGTTCTCTTACCGTAGTTTTCCTAGTGCTTTGTCCATTTTAGTTGAAGTATCTTAAGTGATAGGGCTTCCACCAATTCCCTTAGAAGATTATTCCACAATCTAATACATCTCTTTAATAGCCTTTCTTCTCTAATGTTCAGCCCTTGCTTTGTTTCATCCTGTTATTCCAACCCCATGGGCCACCTTAAACAATTCTTCCTCCTTCTTGGTCTTTGTCTTTCAGACACTTACAGATGCTTATTATTGATCCTTCAGCTTACAGCTGATTAGAGGGAGAGAAAACCAGAGTGAGCTGTATAAGAGAGCACCTCCAAGTTATGATGATTGGTAGATATAGATGTTTTAATGGTTACTTATTTCTTTGTTAATAAATTGTATTAAAATTTACTTGTATTAAGATTTATTTGCAAAATATTAGGGGGATTATGTATTTACACATTTTTCCTTGATTTGGGGATGTGTGTGGAATTTTTTATTGATCTATTCATGTTTGGGTAACAGTGGCTGGAAAAGAATAAGTGGGACTTCCACAGTAATATTTTCAGTCAGCATAACCAAGGATGTAAAGTCTATCGTGCTCAGGGGACTATATACTGTTGTTAATTGGTTATTCACTCCTGCTTGAGCCAATGCTATCAGGAGACTGATCACAATTCTGTTAACAAATGGCAGGCACAGATAGGAGATTGCTTAAATCGTTCTCCATTAAAAGTGCTGCAGTAATTTGCAGCACGCGTACATTCCTTTAATGAAGGTATAATTGTCACCTAGCAGCAATGACAGGTTTCAGAGTGGCAGCCGTGTTAGTCTGTATTCGCAAAAAGAAAAGGAGGACTTGTGGCACCTTAGAGACTATCAAATTTATTTGAGCATAAGCTCACAAAAGCTTATGCTCAAATAAATTTGTTAGTCTCTAAGGTGCCACAAGTACTCCTTTTCTTCTAGCAGCAATGGTGGTTATTTCCTGTTCTCCCACCCAGTTATCAGTGTTGGTGCTTATGCCTTGAAGTTGCAAATTTTCCGTAGAACAAAGCTTTCAGCTGGCAAGTTCCAGTAAACATATCACTGCAAATGTTCTTGTATTAGAAAGGTTACTTTAATCTTTGACACTTTGTGATGCTTTTGTCTGCATGAGTATGTATAGCCTATTATGAACAGCTAAACCTTAGAAATTATTCAGAGAAGCCAACGTATAAACAACATTATATCAGTGCAAGTACAGCTTCTAAAAGGAATTGCATCACAATTAACAATAGACGTCTCTCCAAGATCTAGCTGATTGAACAGTTACTGTTTAGCTTTTTTGAAATAGTACCGTCTGGTGTGTCCTAAACTATTACAGCTAGCACAAAACTGAAAAGCTATCCTACTAGAAAATAGATAATTTAATATAAAACCCTTTAAAACTACATTTTCTAGGACACTATATTATATGTCCAAATACAGGTTAATAAAAACAGAGAGAAATAGTTAACAGGATTTAAATAAAGCTCAGCAAATACTTGATTAATTTAACCCTTTTTTGCTTTTGAATATCCATGAATAGATTGATTTCCTCAAATGTATGTCATTCAGATTCACTTGACAATTTTTGAGGGTTTTTTTTTATTCAATGGATTGATTATAAACTAGTCTATTATGAACATTTGATATCACTTGAAACTGAAACAGTGTTGGTTAGTTGTGAAGGGTCACATCAGGTGATATCCTGGCCCAGTTAGAGTCAATGGGAGTTTTGCCACTTCGCTGGGGTCAAGATTATGCCCATGCTGCCGTTTCTGTTCTCTGACTATATGATTGTAATCAAATTGTAATCTTTCAATCAGAAGGATTTTTGAAGAAGCCACTGAGGCTTTGCCTTTTTTTAGGAAGAGGTTGCAGCTTAGGGTATTTAGAAGATGTTTTAACTGGTTTCCTTTCTGAGTCGCACAAACCTTACCTGAGACATCCATTCCTAGAATGTTTAGACTGTTGTAAGAATTATTGCCGAGGCGCAGCTGACAGTTAATTTTGTCTCATTGCATTTATATACATTAATTGTGTGTGTGATCCTTGCTGTGAAGAATATAGTCAGATCTTTGTCTGGTTTACAGCTGCCTCTGGGATCTAAGTAAGAGGTTTTGAGATACCTGTTCCCCTGCTGTGTGATAAATGTCTCATTCCACATGCCAGTTTGCATATGCCTAATATATAAAAACTAACATTACATATTTTGACATAAGGCACAATAATATAAATGCCTCATAAATGTTATGGCAGGCAACATTTTAACAGAAGTAGCTGATCTTGTGGAGCACTATGGAACGCTGTCTAATAGCTTCCGTCTCTGGATTATAGCATAGCAACAACGTTAACCTTCAGCCCCCCATAAAAACAACAGGTGAAACCCAGGCAGACAAGCAAATCAAACAGTTGCCTGGTACTTCGGGGGGAAATGCATCAGGTATGGAGGAATTTTTCTGTATCGAAAAGGCATAGAATCATCAAAATGAAGGGCTAGAATGGACCTCAAAGGTCATTGTAACGCTTCCCATGGATACCCAGGACTGTGAGGTACCTTGCTAGTACCTGCTCTTAGTTTGAGGGAGCCTTGTCTGTGCCTGTTGTGGATCAGCTCCGTGACTCCCCAGCCTTTGACAACACAAGCACTATCTTTCATGCCTCCATAGACCTCACTCTGTCTGGCTCATTGATTGTGGATATGGTCCACCTGTTTTATGTGCATGCAAACTTTGATTTAGCAAAAGTCCCTGTACACAAGTCCCCCATAGAGATGATTCCTATTCTTCATAGGAATAGATTGCCTATATAGATAGTGCAAGGGGCTGCTTTTGTCCCCAAAGTAGACAGACATCAGTGTTGCACTGCTTTCAGAGGTGGGAGGCTCGTGAGCAGCAGTTGCTGTCCAGGAAGTAAGGGTGGCAATACCATGCCCACTGCAGGGCTCTACTCCCTACTGTTTTCCCCCTCATTTTTCCCCATTTCCTCTCCTCCCAGCCCCTCCTGCTTTGCGTCCTGGGCAGCTGCCCTGCTCACCCACCCTAAACTCTCCAGGATATTTCTGGAGTGTGCAAAGTAAGCTAATTTAAAACCAAATTGCAGTGGAAACCTAATATTGTGGAAGCCACAATTTCTGCAATATCACGAATTAAGTAGGACCTTATCTATGAACCTATAACAACACACGTCACCCTTTTAGCAACATGAAGTGTCTTTTCTGTAAGCTAGCATAACAAGGACAAGACTTCATCATTCAATCTCTTTAGAAGGCTGCATAATATTCAGATATTATTTCTAAATTTGTCCAATCTCTTCATATAGTTTCTTTTTATTTGCTTACACTTTCAGCTGGCATGCATGTCTTGACATCATCTCTGCCTCACATTCTCTGATGAAGCAGTGTCGCCACCATTTGAACTATTTTAGCTGTTTACTAACTTGGTACTAGAAAAGATCATGGCCATCTACATATTTGATGGCCCAAGGTCTATAGCAGGTTAACATGAAAATATACTTTGGAGTTGCTTGTAGAGTGCAATTGTGACAAACCATAAAACCTTTAATATCAATCATCCCAGCAAAATAAAGAAAAGAGGGGGATTGATGACTGCTCTGTGTAAATACATATATAAACTACAGAGGAAAGAAGAGAGCACGTACATTTACCTTGCTGGGAACTGGTATTTGTCTGAATGTGATTGCTTTAACCAATCATTTATTATGGTGTTTTTCAACTGCAATATGAAACATTTTCTCTATAGTTCTGCTAGCATATATCAGCATAGATGGACAACTTCTTTCATCTATTATTCACCCACTTCTTTTCTTGGACTTTTAAACATGCTGCGATAAAGTTATACAGATCCTTCACATCTACCACGTGCTCTGAAGCCTAGAAAAGGGCTTATGGAGGCATTAAAATATGCCTGGAAATGAGACCTTCCTGGGTTAGCTCATTTACCTCCTTACAGCTACTCTGGGATCCATTCAGCTGCTGCTTCATATACAAGAAAATCCAGTTAAGTTCCAAAGGAGACCATGCTGGTCACTGACTCCTGCCCTATTGAGAAAACAAGATAGAACAGTCAATTCTCAACACATCAATCTCCAGTGTTATGGCAATACAGGAGATTGGGTAGTAGGTGGTCCCTCTGGTAAATTAGTTTTATGTTATCTAAGGTTTTTCCTAAGAAGCAAAACTTCAATGCATAGCCAGTCGGCAATCAGTAGCCAGTACATTCCACAATCCCTAGCTAGTCATTCATTTTACCTCATTGCTGGTGAAGAAACTAGGTGATACTGAAGAAGAAAGACCCATGCCTAAAATTAAAAAAAGAAAGAAAATACCCCCTAAGGAGTTCCTCCTTTGTCATATCTAGTTTGTAATTTTGAAAAGCTCCCAAGAAAAACAGGTTGGAATTTCCTGAATTTCAAGTTTTCAATATTTTTTTGACAAAAATTGAGCTTTCTATCGAACCTCCCACTACACTTCTAATGAAAAGTTTTGTTGAAATTTCAAACAAATTTCAAATGTAATCACCTCTATTCTTATGAATATCTAGCGATTCAAACTTTCATGAAGATGGAAACACTTCTCTTGTGTGCTGGGGCTTATATAGAGCTCAACATGGAATGCGCCATCTTCTTGGATTCTATCTGATCCCAGATCATGAGATAGTTGTCATTTGTGTTTGTTTCTGAAGAGCCAATTAAATGATATTAACTGACATTGATTCTGAAGATGACATTGCAGTACTTTTCAACAAACCTTGCAAAATTAAAGATACTAACATTATGGCACAGTGGAAGTAAAACCATAGTGCTCCTATACAGATTGATGAAGATAAATGTAATGTTTTTAGGGGCACATAATGAAGTGGGAGATTTCCCTAGACAAGATATCAGTCAGAGATGTGGCTTATATTTAATATCACAAGTTTCCTATTTACCTGCTTTTGATTGCATTCTGAGACATTACTTTGAAAAACACTATTTTAAAGCTTTAGAATTCCTTTTTTAAAAAAAAATCTACATTTTCTAAAGGCTAAATAAAGCCTCACTAAAACTATAGCAAATCACTTTGCACCTGAACCAAAGCTCATTGTAGTCAGTAGGAGTCTTTCCAATTACTTCAAAGGGCTTGGATCAGGCCCCTTATCCTCAATTAATGCAGGACTAAAAGGAAGAGTTTGATAGTTTGCGGTTTCTGTTTTTTAGAAATTAAACAAATCTTCATGATGCATCCAGCAATGATTTATTTTTGTGCTCAATTAGTCATTCTTTAGAATAGGATAATATTAGGGTTTGGGAATCCAGCATGATATTAGATTTATTTATTTCTGTAAGAAAAATAGCCCGTTTGCTTAACTGTCAAATGTTGACTGTTTCAATATGTTCAAGACTAGAAGGCTGAAAACAACAGCACAGATGCGATTCACATAGGGCTCACCAGCATGGTGCAGCAGTGTTCTGGCTTGTTGGAAATCTTCCAAGGGATTCAGAAAAAGAACATACTGAAGTAATGCAAACCATTATTTAACCAATTAGTTAGAAATATGTGGGGGGGGGGGTTCAGAATGATCAGATGTAGCTTTGTTAATTTTTATTTGTTCTCATCAAAATTTTCATACACAGAACAAGTATATAATCATGGTAGCTCTTATCTGTAGTTAAAATGTATATGTATCAAGTATAAGAACTTTTAAAATAAATACTGTATTCATAAAAAGGTTTACACAAATCCTCAGATGATCACAGGAACTAAGTGAAAGCATACAACATAACAAACAAGGCAAATAGTTACTGGTAGCTAAAGTGTAGCAAAGAATACCCGGAGCCTAGATCGTGATTATAGATGGAATGTATTTATTTACATCATAGAATTTCAAAGTACAAGATTTCCCACATTCTCACTTAGATTCTTAGCTCTCTGGGGCAAGGACTTTCTTTGTATGTTGTTGGTTTTTTATTGTATAATGCCTCATTTAATTGGATTCTGATCCCTGACTGGTGTCTTTAAGTAGTAATGCAATAGATATAATAATAAAATAATGATAATAATACATTATAATTTTAAGTAGTAAATCAAATTCTCTATTTTACACAAAATTCATACATATTAAGAGCATTAAATACATAGATTTCTCTAGAATGATGATTATTTCACTTTATTTTTTATTTATTTAGTTAGTGTTTTTCTCTCTTCCTTAAATCTATTATGGATGTAAAGATTTGCAGATTAGAAGCAACAGCAGTTTTACAAGGAGGACCTTCCAAGTCTTCAGCACAGTAATGAAATATGATACAAAGCAGCACAGTGTCAATAAAACTACAGGATAAAGGTCAGGTTTACATGGATGGACGGAGCTGGCAAATACATTTATTCCTGCAATGTCTGTGTTTTAAATGCCACCCTCTGATAAACCTGCTGCAGAAACACTCCTTTGGTTTTGATGAGATGTCAGTTTTGCTCAGTGCTGATCAAATAAGATGAATGAAAGTGAACCAAGAACAAAAATATTACTCCTGTCACTTATTCTTTATGCATTACAGAAAGTGGGTCAGTCAGGGAGATTTCTCTTAAACAAATAGCAATCACTGCACAATATAACCCATTGATCTATTTCACAGCAGGCAATAGCCTTTTTGTCAGAAAGGACATACAATTCAAATGCCACAGAATACATACAAAAAACAATGATAGATTTAAAAAGTATCTTTTCCTCTTGCCCCCCAATCAATCTAGGCTACCAATTCAGGGCATAGCAAACTTATTTCCATACTTGTAGTGGAGATGTAGGTCCTTAAAAACTATGTTTTATGTTAAATATTCTGATGTAAAAAAACCCCAAAACCTGTCACTTAAAGAATGCTTTACATATGAAAATGCAGAGGCACTCTGTTAATTGTATACAAATCAGATTTAATCAGCAAAATAAATAAAGATAAAACTAAAAATGTATCGTACTCTAGAGAGATGGAATGGGCCAGTTTTACTAGCTAATGAACCAAATTCTCTAGCTTTACTATCATTTTACATATAGTTATCTGAAAGTACTATGCTCAGCTTGAATGACATATCCTAATCATTACTCCCAATCTTCTTGGGAAACTGACAGAAAATAATAGTCCATAAATCAGTGGGAATTGAATCTGTTTTTAATGGTACATTTCTAACAAAACCAGTCCTTTCCTGTAATCAGTTATGAAACTGTGACACTCCAGAGCCATTTACAGTGGTCGGGTACTTGTCCCTTACAACTGAATGCATAAAATAACTGCACAGAAAAGCTGAGTGTCCTATCCTGCTCCCATTGATGTGAACAAGAAAGTTCCCAGTGATCCAGAGCTATTCTCCAGATAAGCATCATGGCCAAAATCTTCAAAATTAGAAATCTAAGTGTGGACCTAAATAATTGGCTTGATTTTTCAGAGATGCTGAGCACCTGTAGTTCTCACTATTGTCAGCTGTATATCAGAAAGAAAACAGGTCCCTCAATCAACTGGAGCTGCTCAGCATATCTGAAAATCAGGCCACTAACTTAAGTACCTAAATATTGGTTTAGGTGTTTAACCATAGGCATAGAACAAAATGAGTAGTGTCATATTTCCAAATAGTTTATTATCTACACAGTAGCACAATTCTGAAACCAATAAAGATATCCTTTCACAAGAGTATTTTATAGTCAAGAACACAGAATCCCTGCTTCATCACGGTTTCAAATCAACAACTAAATTGTTATTTATTCTACCTTCCATTATAGAAATTATTAGAAATTATTCTACCTTCCATGTCAAATTGTCTCAGCTGATATAATGTATAGATGATATTTCTTCTGAGGACACAAAATAATCAATCCATATGTATTTTAATACAATGGCACCTGCTGCATTATCATTTACTCACAAGCAAGGCTGTTGTGTTTTATGTAATTTACAAAGGCACAAAGTGCTCTTACACTTCATTTGTGAAGGTCTAGCAAGAAATTATAAAATACTGGGAATACCTTAAGTAAAGCGAATCCTTCTGCTATTAATTAGGAGATTGATTCTGCAAGATGTTCTTTCACCTCCCATTGGAATCAGGGTTTGCAGGGGTGAACATTAAACCTCCCATTACTACTTTGCCTTTCTAGGTGTGCACAAGCCAAAAAGGTGATAAAGCCACCCAATAAAGGAAGATCTAGGCTGGAGTGAAAAAATGAATTGAGAACAGAGAAGACTTACATAAAAGTGGCTGCTTCTGCTCTAAACACTTATGTTGGATTATACACCAATATTCAAGTATTTACCATACAGTAAAAAAAACTGCAGAATTTACCATGGTAACCATTGCACCACTTGCTACTTACTGTACCTGTGCTATCCTTGAAGTGCAGAGGACCTTCTTTAAGAAAAGTCTGTATTCAAAGCTAACAAACCGTTGATTATATTTTATAATGTTTTCAGGAGAAAAAGATCCAGGTTTTTGTATGCAGAGCAATTCTTCAGGTTTTCATTACCTTTTTAGAAAATGAACAGATTGGAGTGACAGAAAAAAGAGAGATTTGAGAATTATACTTTTGGCAAGGCACATCTGGAGCCTGTGCATGCCGTGCATTAACATTTTGGCTCTGTAATATTGTAAGCATACACTCCTTAATGTTTCTATTTAATCTGATCAGTTATAAAAAATGGGTAGTACTGGGATGAGGGCTATTTATGCTTTTCTTTGTGAGCAATCTAAGCTGATGCTATATACTATATTTTCTTTAAGTAATGTGGTCCGGCACTGTGGCACTTTGTGTTTTAAAGAAAGTTAATACATAATGTCACAGAGAAATGTTATAGGATGTGTATCATGTATTTAAGAGGGACAGTACAAAAAATAGACAAATGTTCCAATCCTTTTTCAGGTAAAGCTGAGTAAGTCCTGATGGGAGTTTGACTTAGTCATGATACAGTGTGAAATTCATCCTCATCTGAAGGATAAATGCAAGCCTATTTGCATCCCTTAAGTCCTGTGGTCAGGGCACAACAATGGACCAATAGCCAAAGGGCCACACAGACCCTCTGCACTTTGGAGAATGTCACCTTGGAGGGCAGTAGTGAGGGTTAGGCCAAACAGAGACCATGGAAATCATGTGTACAAAGATCCTGTGGCCATAACAGCTTATATATATGATGTAGAAGGACTGTATCCTCAATTCCAGACTTAAGGTTGGGGAAGAAAATTGGTGATGTACAGCAGCTGACCAGCTCCATGGGCTGTGGGAGGGACTAGACTCTCTGTACTCTGCTCACTTCAGCAATTTAAAGCGCAATTTAAACTCCATTTCTATACAAGTGATGTTTGTGTCATCTTGAAGAAAGCCAGGCCACATTTGGTTCATATTCTGTGATGTGAGACTCCCAGGAGGAATGGGGGGATGCAAAATATTTTGTTTTGTAGCAAACACAGAGAGCTCACAAGTTTAGTCTTTACCTTATTTCATATTAACTTTTCTGATGAGATCAGCAACTGCCAGCTCCATGGAAATCTTCCAAATATCTATCACCGAATAGGAAAGACGTGGTTCCTGTTTGAGAGGAGAATCAGCTACATCCCCCCCCACCCTCTTTTAACACTATTCATTCGTTCCCTCCATGTTACCTCTCAATCCTGTTTAAATCATAACTATATTTGGAGCTTCTGCCTTCTCATCATTAACTTGTATGGAATGGCCATTCTCACAATGACCCCGGGAACAAGGGGAGTGTGAAGAGAAGGTTTGTGCCTGCACATACACACACCCCTTTCTTGTGTCTCTGTCCTCCTCAGCCCTACCAACGATCTGGCTCTAAGACTTTCAATGACAAAGAATTTAGCAGTTGTCTTCAGTGACCATTAATATTTTGGAATATTTTGACAATGATGAGCATTTAATAAACACATACTGTGCTATCCCACAGAATTACTCCAGTAATGACAAATAGCAGGACCCATCTTTGCTGACTAAGCAGTCTCTTTTATATATGGGTGCCAGTTGTACTTTATAAATGACTTTAATTTACAGTGCATTACATGGCTATGTATTTCTTGCCTCTAAATCCCCATGCAATAATTTGTATCCTTTCCCTTGATAGTTTAACTATCTTTAACCTTTTGTTAAAATAGCTTCTTAATAATCCAGTCTGACAATTTTTTTCTTTGAATAAATCTATAGTTACTATAGTTGTACATCATCTACAGTGTTTATTTTTGTAACCTTTTCTAACCTTGTTAACAACAATAGAATTATTCTTAACAGACATTCTTCTTTGAAGAAAATGCCCTGCACAAACTTATCCTTACATAACTACAACTAGAACATTTAATTAGATTTGCTAATGTCACTGACAAATGGATTGCATGTACTGTAAGTAATATATATCCCATATGCTTGCACAGATTAGAATTTTACAGTATCTTATTGACTTCTGTGTAGAAAGGGATTTCAATAACAGAAAATAAATCATAATCTTAATCAAATACTGTATGAGTTTTCACTTTTCAAAAATCCACTTTATGATGTCTCAGATCATGAATGCACAAGAAGAGATTTCTATTGTGAAAAATACTTAGCAGCTGGCAATAATGACCAATCAAATCACAGTCTTTCCATGGCTTCGTCAGGAGGCATCATTTTATCTTGTGAAACAAAATATCTAGGCTCTCGTTGCCTTTCATGGGATAAAGTGGAGGACTTCTAGAAAATAATCTTGAGGGCTACGGACACAGGTAAGTTTGTTTTGATTTTGGCAAACTTTGATATTTGTCACTTGATAGTGTTTGTTTTCAAGCAGATGGTACAGCCAAGATTTCAAGATCTGTCAAATGATGGTGGTTTGGGGGTTTGTTTTGGGGTTTTTTTGGAAGGAAATGTGTTACCAGTTTAACAAAGTTAGCATCATCAACATCATCATCATGTTCCCATTACGCCTCTGGTGTTTAGGGCAGCGGCAAAACTCCTGTCTGTTTCTGGCAAGTCTTTAAATGGTTCCACATCTGTGCTCCAGATTTTTCAGCTCAGTTTCCACAGCTCTTCGCCATGTTGTTTTCATGTGGCCTCGTTTTCGTTTGCTTTCAGGTGTCCATCTTATTGCTATTCTGGTGATGGAATCAGTTTCCATAGGAAGCACATGGTCAATCCCTCTCCAATACCTCCTGGCAATGATGGTGCTCATATCTTCTTGGCTGCACTGTGTGAATAGATCTCGATTTCAGATTGTTCTGGCCAAAAGATATGGAGGATTTTTCTGAGGCAGGTTGTGTGGAATGAAGACAGTTTGGGCATGTCATACATTCTCATTCCCCAGCATTCTGCACTCTAAAGTACTGTTGAAAGTACGCAGCTCTGATAAATCTTGAGTTTGGCTTTGGTGTTGTATTTTGATGATTTTCAGATTATATTTAAACTCCTGAATGTGTTCCTGACTTTACTGATTCTGTTCTGGGTGTCCTGGCTTGCTCCACCATCCTGGCTGTTGGTCCTAACCAAGTATGTGAATGTTTCTACATTGGTGAGAACATGATCCCCTATCTGTACTGGTGATGGAGAAACAATATTAAAGGTCATGAGATCTGTCTTAATGCAGTTGATTTTCAGTCCAATTTGCTGGCTGAATGCATTGAGTCGAGCTGTTTTTTCTTGTATATGGTGTTGGGTATGTGATAGGAGAGCAAGATCATCTGCGAAATCCAGGTCTTCAAAGCATGAGAAGCGTGTCCATTTAATGGCTTTTGGCATGTCTTCTGTTGTATGCCACATTACCCAATCAATGGTAATGCTGAAGAGGATTTCAGACATGACACACCCCTGATGTTTTGATTTCAAAACTGAGCTCACTATAATCAACACTGCATGTAAAATTGGAATAGAAGCTTTTAATGATGGTTATACGGAGAGGGATTCCATATGCCCACAGAATGAGCCATAGGCTGGTCCTGTGAATGCTATCAAAAGCCTTCTCAAAGTCTATGAAATTTATGTAGAGTTGCTGTTGCCATTCTAAGTATTGCTCTATTATGTTTCGTAGAGTGAAGATCTGGTCTGTGCATCCATGCCCTTTCCGACTTGCTCTTTTCTGAGAATGCTATCAACTGCCTCTGATATACACCGGACTATGATTTTGCACAATATCATGCTTGACACAGATAAAAAGCCTGTTATTACAATCCCTGAGAGTTCCTTTCTTTGATATCTACACTATAACCCCATTGGTCTACTCATCTGGCACTTTTTTCCTTTCCCAGACTGATGTAAATAGAGGGGCCAGGATAGATGCTGCTAACTCAGGATTTACCTTGAACAATTCTGCATTCAAGTTATCCTTGCCAGGAGCTTTCCCATTTTTTAAGGATTTGATGGCTTGAATGATCTCTTCCTTAGTTGGGGTGTCTGTGTTGATATCAAGATCTTCTGCTTCCTGAATATTTGCTTCCTCTTTAGGTGGCTCACTGTTCAGCAATTCATTGAAATGCTGTGTCCAGTGCATTTCTTATTCTTTTTATGTTGTCAGTGGGGGGCATTTTGTCCCTGATGAGAGTGTTTGTTGGTGTCTGCCATTTACCACTAATAAGCCGCGTCATTTTGTAGATGGTTCCTTGTTCACCACAAGCAGCTGCATCCTCTGCTTGTGTTGCCAGATCTTCAATATACTGTAACGTCATTTGTCTGCTCTCACAAGGCATTTGACTTCCTGGTGTGCCTTGCTATGCTGCTCATGGTATTTGTCCTTTAGCTTCTGGGATTTTATGTCTAAAACGTTTTCTTTAAGGCTCATCTGGTTTCTATGGCGTTCCATGTGCTGGGTATGATCCACTCCTTCCTTCTATTCTGCCTGTAGCCTAGACAGGCTTCACTGCCCTGTTTACAAATTGTTACTTTATCCTTCTTCATGTTGATCTTCTCATCTGCATTCCCCTCCTCTTCATCGTCTGCAACTGCCTGAAACCTGTTCTTTAACTGCGTAACAAAGGCTTTCTGTATTTCAGGGGACTTTAGCTTGTCAACGTCGTAACATCTATGCCCCTTGTTTGGTGGACCCACACTTCTCAGTTTTAGCTTGATGGAGGCTGTCACAAGGTGGTGGTTGTTGCCAACATCTTCTCCCCTTCTCACTTTCACATCTGTCAGTGAGTGTTATTTGCCATTGATCATATGATCAATCCGGTTCTTATCTCTGCCATTTGGAGAACACTATGACGGCTTGTGAATTTCATGATGTTGAAACAGGGTTCTGCCAATGACTAGGTCATTCATATTGCAGAAATCAATAAGCCTCTCTCCTTTTTCATTCATGGTGCCACACCCATGTGTTCTCATTGCTCTGTCATTGTTTGTGTTGTCCTTACCACCTTGGCATTCAGATTTCCCATGATGATAGTTTGCTCGTGACGTGGTACTCTCTCTAACTCCATCTGTAATGTAAGGTAGAATTTGTCCTTTGCTTCTTCATCACTGTCATTTGTCAGAGTGTAGCACTGAATCAGGGTGATATTATTGTGTTTCCCTTTCAGTCTGGCTCTCATAAGTCTGTTGCTGATAGATTTCCACTCAAGCAGGGAATGCTCCACTCCCTTCTTCAAAAGGATGGCAATGCCATCATGGTGTTGTCCATCATCCTGTCCAGAATACAGCAAATTTTCTCCTGAGTCTGTTATTAATCTTCCTGATCCCATCCATCTGCTCTCGCTGACCACCAGGATGTGTATGCTGTAGTGCCCTGAGCTAGCTTCCCTGTTTCGTACATTGTCCATACATTCCAAAAAACAAGTTTGGTTTTGTCTTGGTGTTGAGCACTTCAGTCTTCATGCCAGTGGCTTCCTTTCAGCTTTCACCATTGGCAGTCATACGGGTCATTGACTCCTGAAGGCCATAGCACAAAGTAATGGTTGATTTCTCCGCCACTGTTTCCAGAACATATTTTGTTTTTTACAGGACAGGGTTGTTAGCCCTGTGCCTAAGCCCTAACCTGGAGGACCAGGGTGTCTGCTTTGTCTGGCCTCTCCCCAATCCGGCATTGTTCAATCTGGCAGGAGCAAAAAGCCCCCGCCAACACAGAGTCTGGGGATTATTAGAGCAAGCAAGCTGTCCCACCATGACAAGGCACGGACACCAGAAGACAGAGAACAAAGTTAGAGGGAAGGCATATAGTGCTGAAATACTTCACACTGTGTCCTCAGTCTTCTGCTTCTTCAGTGTTTAGATCATAACT
This sequence comes from Dermochelys coriacea, assembly GCF_009764565.3. Lineage (NCBI taxonomy): Eukaryota > Metazoa > Chordata > Testudines > Dermochelyidae > Dermochelys > Dermochelys coriacea. Next base: position 17,716,339 of record NC_050079.1, on the reverse strand, counting down.
CAGATGGGGAAAGGGTTATCTTGCTAAATTATCTTATTAAATTAGATTGGCTTTAAAAGGTTTGATCCAAGGCTAGTTCAAAGTCTTTTTATTGAGTTTAGTGGGAGTTGGATCCCTTTTATGATCTGCCTTGATTCTGGGTCATGTCTGATGACTTTGGTGACTTAGACAAGTTTTTACTATTTTTAAAAATTCCATTAGTACTATTAGGTGTCATTGCCTTTTGTTTAGCATTGACTTCATGTATATTATTGCTGCAGAGACAGTCTCCCAAATGGTCATAATTTTGTCATGAGTCTCTCAATAAGAAAAGGAGTACTTGTGGCACCTTAGAGACTAACAAATTTATTTGAGCATAAGCTTTCGTGAGCTACAGCTCACTTCATCGGATGCATTTGGTGGAAAATACAGAGGGGAGATTTATATACACACACAGAGAACATGAAACAATGGGTTTTATCATACACACTGTAAGGAGAGTGATCACTTAAGATGAGCCATCACCAGCAGCAGGGCGGGAAAGGAGGAAAACCTTTCATGGTGACAAGCAAGGTAGGCAGTTAACAAGAACATCTATCAACATTGATGACATCTTCATCATCTGGACCCATGGAAAAGAAGCCCTTGAGGAATTCCACCATGATTTCAATCTGAAGCAAATACTCACCAGCAACCACACACCAGAACCACCAACCCAGGAACCTATCCTTGCAACAAAGCCCGTTGCCAACTCTGTCCACATATCTCTTCAGGGGACACCATCATAGGGCCTAATCACATCAGCCACACTATCAAAGGCTTGTTCACCTGCGCATCTACCACTGTGATATATGCCATCATGTGCCAGCAATGACCCTCTGCCATGTACATTGGTCAAACTGGACAGTCTCTACGTAAAAGAATAAATGGACACAAATCAGACGTCAAGAATTATAACATTCAAAAACCAGTTGGAGAACACTTCAATCTCTCCGGTCACTCGATTATAGACCTGAGGGTGGCTATCCTTCAACAAAAAAGCTTCAAAAACAGACTCCAACGAGAGACTGCTGAATTGGAATTAATTTGCAAACTGGATACAATTAACTTAGGCTTGAATAGAGACTGGGAATGGATGAGTCATTACACAAAGTAAAACTATTTCCCCATGTTATTTCTCCCCTCCACCCCACCCCACCCCCCACTGTTCCTCAGATGTTCTTGTTAACTGCTGGAAATAGCCTACTTTGCTTGTCACCATGAAAGGTTTTCCTCCTTTCCCCCCCCTGCTGCTGGTGATGGCTCATCTTAAGTGATCACTCTCCTTACAGTGTGTATGATAAAACCCATTGTTTCATGTTCTCTGTGTGTGTATATAAATCTCCCCTCTGTATTTTCCACCAAATGCATCCGATGAAGTGAGCTGTAGCTCACAAAAGCTTATGCTCAAATAAATTTGTTAGTCTCTAAGGTGCCACAAGTACTCCTTTTCTTTTTGCAAATACAGACTAACATGGCTGCTACTCTGAAACGAGTCTCACAATATATGTTGTTTTTCTTCAAGCACCAGCTCCTATGATTCATGTGATAATCCCAGTTTTCATTTTAAAAAAATGTAATTTTCTCATCCTCGTGGTTTCAGGGAAAAGGTTAAAAATGTGAACCCTAAAGGCTCGAAACCCAAAGGCAAATAATAAGATACAAGGTTTATTTTATTTTAAAATCTCATGATTTTAAGTCAATTTCATGTTTTGTGGGGGCCTAACACATGATTTGGAATGCAGGGATGGCAATACTGTGCATGTATTTTCCCTGCTTTGGATGATTAAGAAAGTGTGCTAAAACCACTAGATCTCATGATAATAGCAGACCTTATTATTCCATCTTGTTCTCTCATAATGACTAGCTGTGTAAATGCAAAACCACTTTCTCTTACTTGGATATCACAGAACATTCAACTTCAATAAATAGTATGGAAGACTGTCACCATATGTCAGTTTTGAACAATATTTAAAATAGTGATTATGTGAAAATTGTGAACATTGTTTTGCAAGATATCTACTCTCAAGAATATTGACTATTTTGTTTAGGACAATATCACATCCAGAAATTTTGCTGTTAGGGAAATTTTCACAATTTGGCAGTTGAAAAATTTAAGCTTGCATGTGTTTTGATGGGGAAAAAATCTGTATCTGAGAAATTAATTTTGAAAACAAAATTCTGAAAAAGAAACCTTTTTACTTGAAAAGAGGATAATTTCAAGCAAAAAGAAAAGTAATATTTTGAGATATTGGGACAATCTTGTGAATTCAAAATGAAGTGAAAGGCCCCAAAATATTGAGGTTTTAAAATTTCATTGTGAGGATTTTGTATAACCCTAATTCACAATATTGGACCTGATGGTCTCGGTAGTATATGTCACACATATGTGCCATCTCTGAATGAGGCACTGTGAAAGTGGAATTTTAGGAATTTTAATGATCTTAGAGCACATATGTTGTCCCAATTTCTCCAAGATGCTTTGATTAGGAAGGGATTTAACTGGAACCATCCAGACTGCATGAAAGGTCAGACTATGTTGGGAAGTGCATTTAAAAGACCTTGTCTCTTAGGTATCCTTGACCCTGAAGTGTTCAGGTAACACATTAATGTCTCAGAGATGAAGGCAGTTTTTTATGGTTCAGAGACCAATATAGAACTGGCCTCACACACAACTATGATTAGATAAACAGAATACAAGCTATGTTTTAGATCAACAAACAGGGTCTGGGCTTTTCCTAGACTGACCAAACCACTTTCAAATTGACCACCACGCTGGTATTTGGTCTGTTTATTGGGAAGTGATAAATTAGAACTCTAACAATGTGGAAGCTTAGGGTAGGAGCAGGTGATCAATGAATTGCCATGAATTTGGACATAAACTTCCTTGTCTTCTGCATAAGACAATGGTATAGTGCTGGTGGATACATTTCTCCTTCACTGAGGGAGTAGATTACATGAATGCTTGCCTCCTAGTACTTGAACTAAATTCAGTAAAGAGCCTTTTCCATCAAACATAATATAGTAACATATATGCTCCACTAACCATGTCATGATTGTCACTATGCTGGACACCACGACCACTCAGAGCTTCATAGAAACAGTAGAAAAAGAACTCAGATCTCCTACTCAGTAAGCACAGGAGCCTACTATTTGAGCTGAAAGGAACATATCTTTTATCTGCGAGTCAGTCTGTCTACTGCTAAGAGAGCTGATTTCATTCAATAGGGAGCAGTGGTACACACATACACGCTAGTCCAGGGTTTCTCAACCCATGGCTTGTGACCCAAAATTGGGTTGCTAGAACACGTCCAAGAGTCATGTGGGAGGCCCAGAAGGGGTGATGGTGGTGTTGGGCCATTGGGGGAAAAGGGGGTTGTTGCAGAGTCCATCCTGCATTCACCTTACAGTGATGGCAGCTCTGCAGTTCTGGTCATACACAAATGGCTGGGCTTGGCTCTCTGCTCCAGGCATTGTGACCTGGTGCACAGAGTTGCAGTGCCTCTCAGGTTTGACCCAGCTGCCTGTCCATCATGATGATGGAGGGCCGGCTGGAAGAAATTTTAGTAATGGCACTGTGACCCCATGTGCCAGGTTAACAACGCCACTCTGACAGATTTGGTCCAGCCAGCCCCCACCTGTGCCCAGCTAGCCCTATGGGACAAGAATTGCAGGACCTACTGCTATGGTAAACATGGTGCACTTATTTGTACTTATATTAAGCATTAAGATAATATCTTATATATTGTTGGTAAGAAATATTTAGTAAGTCAGATGTTTTTGGCACTAAATCTATTTACTGGGTCGCAACAGGCCATCAAGGTTTACAAATGGATCCTGAGTCCCAAAAGGTTGAGAATGACCACATTAGCCAGTTCATTACAATATTTTTCATTTATATATGGTACTTTTCATTTTGAAGTACCCCAAAGCACTTTACGTAGGGCCAGATTCTCTGGTCCACTAAGTTCAGTTTGTATCATGTACACCACTCCAGCTGCCTCCCCACCCTCACCATAAGGAGAGGGGGCAGGTATGGTGGGGTGGGAGTGTGGCAAAGAGAAGCTCTGCTATGCCCAATTCTCCACTGGTGTAACATCCCGGGAGAACCTTATGCGGTTACACTTAGTGGTGTTTGAGCTGCTCCCTTACAGCATTGACTATGTTGGGGTTGGCAGTTCAGGATGAGGTAGCTGCAAATGACTCCCTCTCATATTCCCTCCCTCCCTGGGTCTGAACAGAACTCAGCTGCAATCAAGAATCTGGCCCATAGTGTATATGTACCGCACTTCTGAAAGGCAGCTTTGACATAACTAGCACACTGTACAAAAAGGATAGAGGAGACATTCTGGGCAAAGATACCCCTGCAAATCTCTCCTCTTATGAAAAGAGCCATGGAATCTTCAGTGTTCATCCAAAGCAAATAAACTCTTTGTTTAGAAAAGCCCCATACCATAAACTATACAGAACTCAAATTATTTATTGTTTCTTGAAGGATAAATTGACCTTTCCTGGTATTCTAATCTGTGGTTCATGTGGTCTAAGTATTTCGCACCTGAGTTTTAGGTGTTTTGCCATCCCCTCAGAGATGAGATGGTTTATTCATCTAAGTGTCTCAGATCTCTCTAGCTCCTTAAATGAAATCTGCTGCAATAGCATAGAACAATACAAAGTAGAGATTTTCAGCCTATTTCTGGTGCTTAGATAGTAAGGTGAAAGGAGCTTTTTCAAATACCTAAGAGAGATCTATTGTGTATTAAAAGAAATAGATCCTTTCAAGCACCCCAACAAATGCTGGATTTCTCATTTTGCTTGTTCTGGACCTCTGGCTATTTCTCTTCTAGTCCAGATAAATCACCGCTTGTTAAAGTTTTATGAACTGAAACTGTTTTTGCTTAACATACAATGTATATTATGTTCATGTTGCATCTAAAATCCTCTACTGAAATCCCCACAGAGCTTTAGAATGAAATTAATGAAACAGAACTTAATGAGCATAATATCCATTAAGGTCTATCCTTTTAACCCAAGTAAATACAAATCAACTTATTTCATTACCTTAGCTCACAAATGGTTGTCATGCTCCTTTCTTTAACAGATTTACACTACTTTCCTTTATTGCCTCAGTAGGCTTTTCTCATGTTTCACCCATCTTTCGTGTATGAAAAATCTGTCTGAATTACCTTGTTGTTGTCAAAGCTTCTTAAATCCAGTGCAGAACTTTTGTTTCTTTATCAGAGCACACATTCATCAAGCAGACATCTACAGTCTTCTTGTTATAAGCAAGGTCATCAGCACAGTAAAGTTCAAAGTAGGCAAGCTAACTTCCTATTAACCATGACATAATTAGACAAAGATGTCTTTCCTGATTTCTTTATGCTGTCAAGCATCCATAGCTTCATTTAAAGCCTACTGTTTCTGCAAATGCACTTCATCTCTGAAAATTAGGCCTTTATGGGGCAGGGAATTCTTCCTTCTTTATCCAGGCTCTCTCTTTATGTGAAATTCATAAGCTCTGCCTAAGACCTATTGAAGCTCTGAATTTAGGGTCAAAGTGATAGAGTGCCATTGTGTGGACCATCTGCATGGGAGTAAATTTCACTCTCAGTAAAGATCTTCAGTGTGGACATCCAACATCATAATGAAAAATACAAAATTAACTAGAGGAAAAATTAATTTTACCTTTACTGGGCCCTATACTCAGACCTTTCATAAATAAATGAGGAGGACCAAATTAGGCAGTAAACAAATTAAAAATTCTTCTGCTCCAACTACTTTAAAATATATATAACTTTAAAGATTTTTTTTAAAGTTAATACCCTGGCTTAGGATGGAAATGTAGCCAAAGTTTCTAATAATGCCTTTCTCCCCGGCATTCCCTCCTTCATCTCTTTTGCCCTTACCTTTCAAATCTCCTGAGTGGCTTAGGAACCAAAGTCCCACTGATTTTCATTGAAACTTAGGCTTCTACATGCCCATAACACTTTTGAGAATGGAACTCTTAGGGTATGTCTACACTATGCTTTAAACACGCAGCAGCTAGGCTCAGAATGTGGGTCTACAGACTTGGGCTCGCAGGGCTAGTGCTACGGCATGAAAAATAGTCGTGTAGATATTGCAGCTGGGCCTGAAGCTTGGGTTCTTATGCCCAACCCAATCCCATGCTTCAGATCCCAATCTCCAGCCAGAGCCACAGCAGCTACACTGCTGTTTTTAATGCCAAAGCGCAAGCTTGAGTTTGTCGACCTGAGCTCTGAGACTTGTAGCAGCGTAGACATACCTTAGGTTCCTAAGTCATTAGAGCTTTTGAAAAGTTTACCTTTTGGTTTAATTCAGTTATAATGGGGAGAATCAAGAAATCCCTGCATAGTGTGTAAAGAGATTAATTTAGCATCCTGCACATTTGAAAATGTGTTCAGAAAGCACAGTCCTGCTAATTTTCCATTTACTAAAACAAAAGTATGTGACAGTAGCATACACAAACAATATTCTCATATCTTTATCTGAATTACATTGTTGAGCAGAACAGCAGGCATTATAAATTGGCAAAAAAAAGTCTCACAATATATAGCTAGAAAAGTATTTAATCCATTGTCTACATTGCTCACGTAAACATCCGACTAATTGATTTAGAATTACTTTAGAGCTACAAGTAGTTCTCACTAAGTCTTTATATCTTCCCATTTTAGTGCAATGAGCAAAGTAATAGTTCCAATGAGTTCTAACTGTTATTCCCTCAGCATATCCTGAATCACTTCTCCTCCATTCTCCTTCCCAAACAACCTCTCCCTCACTCTCCTTCCAATTCTTCAGTCTCTTCCACAAATCCCTCATTCTCTTCCTTTTAACCCAACCCCATTTCTTTTCCTACTCACCCAGTTTTCCCTCCCTAGCTGCCTCCCCACCAAGCACTTGTCTTTCTCTCCAATCTCTTCTCATTGTCTCCTGATCATATCATCATGTGTGCAAAAGTTGGCCAGATCTTACACACCCACTCTGGGCTACCAACTTGCTTTGGCCTGCGTAAGCTGAAAAGTGGGCAGGGAAGGGTGAAAAGGGTGTGTGTCAGGCCACCATAGTACTGAAGCTTCATCCCTAGAAGCAGTACAGGTGTTTACTTCTGAGGAACTTTTCGGGAGCTAAGAAATCAAGTGACAAGAAAGCCAGTCATATGTCACTTTTTTCCCTCCACGGTACTCGGTTCTGGACCATTGCATTCAGTAGTGAACTGCTGCCACAATTAGACAGATTATTATTATTGGGTACAGCTGTAGAATTACAATACTATGCATGTGTATTCTGTAACCCTGAGACTGTCATCTTTGTCATATGCCATATTTCTGTTCATAATGCTGAGTTAACATCTTGCATAGTGTTTGGCCAGCATTGCCAGTTTTTCCAGGTGCATCTTTCCAGATCTGTGTTTTGAGTTTTCAGTATGTCCGAGCATACATGACACAGCTGCACTGGCAGCACTGCTGTGTTCTGTGGGCTGGGCTAGAGGGTTTCCAAGCAGCCAGCTCTCATGTCAGAACTGATGATTGGTTAAAGAAGCATCCCATGCAGGGAAAGTTTGCATTGTCTGCTCTCAGCAGGACATGGGCCTACAGTGTGGTGTGGCTACATAATGGCTATCTATGGAGCTATGCTCACTTTTACTTTCTTGTACAGGGTCACGGCTGCATACAATAGCAACATGTATATTTTGTGCAAATGTACAAAATGGAACCTACTGTATTATCAGATGCAGAGGGTCTTTTCTCTGTGATACATATTTAAATGTGTATAACAGTGCAGGAGAGGGTCCAGTCCTGCAAAACAGTGCAAATGTGATAGACCTACCCATCATCACTGTGACATCTATGTGCTAGCTACATTTAGGGAACACAAAGAAATTATCCATTAAAAACCACTGTTCTGTTCATCTTGTTATTGTCACTTTTATTTAATGGAGTTTTTAAATTAATCTCCCTCCCCTTCTCATCCTGTTATAATCTAATCTCTCTAGGCATTTACGCCACACAGATCATTATTGTATTAGAGCACTTTCCATATATGTTACCATAAATTACAATTCCTCTCTATTTTAAATATTCTTCCTTCCTTTCCTTTTCTCTTCCTTCTCATTTCATGAGAGGTGCTGGCTGTTTATTCTTTTTGTCCTATCATTGTGGGAGGCCTTGTGTCCTGAACACAGTTAAGATTCTGTTTTATTTCAATCACTTATGGTAATCCTGCCTTACAAACAGCTGTCCCAAGAGAACTCTCAAAGGAAATGGCAGACAACAAAAAAATGTTACTTTTAAACTAGAAATGTGTAGCTGGCTTGAATAAAATAGGAAACAGCAGACACACACAAGCACCATGTGAAGTGTCAACCACTTTTAGAACTGTACTTGAAAAGAATAATTTTTTTCAAGTTCAGAATTGCTTGTGTAAATGAGGATGATGTTTTTGTGGTTTTAGAACAAAATTAGAAATGTCACAAAACCACAAGAAGGCCTTCTCTTGAGAGATTTCCATCTCACATAGTTCAGCTATGCTTTTGGTGGCTTGTCCGAACTGAACTTTGAACCTTTGGTGATTCAACCACCCTAATCACCTTTCCCCTTCATTGCCACCAGAAATTGAAATTACATCAAACTCTTGCTTTTACTGGGGTGAGGGAAAGATAAATACATATGGATCTGAACCAAAACTGTGGAATCCCAATGCCCCCAAATATTGAGGAAATTCCCATCCAGATTTCCATTGGAACTTACCAGCTTGACCGTACTTCTGCTTCTCCCAGGTTATGATTGCTTTGCCTGTTAAAAGATTGTTCCAATACGTTTGTATTTGTGTCACACAATGTTTTTTTTAAAATGCTGTATTTCAAAACATGAATGGATAATGTCTCCCTGAGACTCTGCACCATCACGGTGAAGGATACAAGTGTAGTCCAAGACAGACGTGTTTAATTAGTGAGCAAACTTGACATTTTCAGTGTTTGGACTAGACAGGGAAGGAGCTAAGAGCAAACCAGGGATTTTTTTTTTCATATTGCAGACAGAAAATAATTTCTTGAACTCAAAAAAATGAAATGTCTTTGTAAATTCAGAACAGATAAAAGGCCATTAGAGTTAGGGCTCAACACTTGATGACATGTCTAAATACTCCAAAGACCGCTTTAAACAGGAACAAATGTTAGATTACTTTTCAAGAGGTGAAAAGTGTTCAGAAATAAGTGAGGGGCTAGAGAGATGGCAGACCCATGGCCTCCTCATTATTAATAAAATGTTTAACCCTAGAAAACTGTGCTCATATTTAAAATCTGTTTCTTTTTAATTATCATTTTTATCTTATTATAATTTTTAGTAGTTATTTGTATTGCAGCAGCACCTTGGGGCCCCAGGCATGGACAGACCCTAATCTTTTAATTTGTTTTTATGATTAAAAAGCTGATAATGCTTTATATGAAATGTCTCTAATTATGCCCTCAGTGACACTCCGGCCAGCCCAATGAAACAATGGGACAGCCAGCTTGACACTGAGGGCAGACCTGAGCTCATCATCCCTCGGTCATGCATTAGAAATTGCACCCATTTAACTGAGGGCAGAAGTGAGCCTCACATGTCTAGGTACCTAACTGTGTTAGCAAGTGAGAAAGCTAAGTAGTGAACATGCTGTGAATTGGTCTAAAAATAGAGACAGGGCTTGGTTACAGTGCATGGATTCCATTCAAGGGAGGTTCCCTCCTTGCTCTGAACAGAAAGCAGGGTCTTACCTGAAGCAGGTCTGAAATCCATGGAAATACTCCCACTGAATTCAGTGGGAGCTAGATTGTGCCCATGCTCAGCCATAATCTGGTGCAAATGTATCCTCTTCCTGAGGCTGGAATTTATTTGACGTTGAAACCACAACATGACAGGAACCTTACCCTATTTGTTCTTTCCAGCCTCAGCTGTTTCTGTGGTTTCTCTGCAGAAACCTCTCTGTCTCCGACCGTAATTCTGTCTGCCCAGACAGTCGCTCTCACCTCCTTTATGTAACCTGGTAGAGTTAGCAAGCTGCATCTGCCACAAGGAGTGAGCCTGGAGTGTTCAAACAGCTGCTTACAGGGAGGGTCAGCAGAAGAACCCTACTGCACCTCCACATATACTTTTCTATCAGGAACCCCTCACTCCTCGAGATTTGTATACAATTGTATACTTTCATTTAAATTCTAATTGTACATCCTGCCTCCTGATCCCTGCCCTCTGGTGGGAGGCAAAGGATGAGGGAATTGCTCAACCACATACAAGAGTCATTAGATCAACATCAGGGGATGGAGTCAGATCTGATAATCTTACAGGCTGTTATTATTTGGGGGGGGGCCTTGAGCATAAGCAGAGACAAGGAAGGAAATGGGGAGGTAACAAGACCCAGTCCCAGTTACAGATTGCTTTTACAGAGCTGTACTGGGGAGACGGGGAGGAATTTAAACTGAAATCAGATTCCTACCAGCTATATATTCTGTGGTACAAAAGAGTGATGAGAATGAGGGCCAGGAACTCTTATCTTTGGGATATCTTGGGAAAGGCTTTTGGTGAGGTCTAAAGGCAGCACAAAACATTCACTTGACATTTAACAACCCACTGAAATAGCAAATGTAACATAGAAAACCATCAGATTTACACCAGAGGCATGTTATTTAGTCAATTAACGTGGCACATTGATTTATGCCAAAACATAATTAATACAATGGCATGCCAGTTGAACATTTTGAATCAAACTTATTTTCAGAATAGCACACCTGTAGAGAGAGAAGGTTTGCTCCAGTTCAAAATGTGTCATTCTTGCTTTGTAAAAAAAAAGAAAAAACTGCGGAGCTTACAGACTAAGGAGGATATTGGGCTACAGGTCCACTTCTGTGGGCTTCCTCAGTGGTTGCAAGGTTTAGAAAGTCTGAAATCAAGGAACTCATGAAATAGGATCTGGAGCTGTTCATCTTCAGGTCTCTGGTTAGAATCTCACCTACGTTAGTTATAACAGGACAGTTATTGCTATATGGAAGCTATTTTGTCTCATTTCATATTTTTTTTGGCCAAATGTTCACATCTCAAATACTCCCAATACAATTGGCTCTGAGACATTGTTGGTAGACTCTCAGTACAGAAGTCAAGAACAAAATGGACATGGATACTGAATTACTTTTTCATCCCTAGAAATAGTGTCTGCCGAATAGAGGTGTACAGTGCATGGAAAACTTGTGTTATGCATACTTTCCCTTTCCTGTCGATAATATGAGAATCCTAGAGATGGTTTCCTTTGTCTTGTGTGACAGGGTCAGGCCAGATGGCTACAGGAGAGTAATAGAAGGCAGATATATTAGCCCCAGGTTAAGTAGGTCCCTTTTCCCTGGGTAAGGTAACAGGGAAGGTTCCAGAACAATCAGGAACCTTCTGGAGACAATCAAGACACAGGCTGATTAGAACACCTGCAGCCAATCAAGAAGCTGTTAGAATCAATTAAGGCAGGCTAATCAGGGCACCTGGGTTTAAAAAGGAGCTCACTTCAGTTTGTGGTGCGCATGTAAGGAGCTGGAGCAAGAGGTGCTAGGAGCTGAGAGTGAGAACGTGGACTGTTGGAGGACTGAGGAGTACAAGCATTATCAGACACCAGGAGGAAGGTCCTATAGTGAGGATAAAGAAGGTGTTGGGAGGAGGCCATGGGGAAGGAGCCCAGGGAGTTGTAGCTATTGCACAGCTGTTCCAGGAGGCACTCTAGACAGCTGCATTCCACAGGGCCCTGGGCTGGAACCCTGAGTAGAGGGTGGGCCCAGTTTCCCCCAAACCTCCCAACTCCTGGTCAGACACAGGAGGAGTTGACCTGGACTGTGGGTTCACAAAAAATGGCGAAACTGAGGGCTGCCGTGATGCTCCAAGGCAAGCAAATCCGCCAATAAGCGCAAGACCCACCAAGATAGAGGAGGAACTTTGTCACACTTGCCATTCATCAGCATTTGTATTTTTAAAGAAAAATTATAGCCAACTTCTTAGCTATTGGTGTCGCTATGTTGATTTACACCAGCTATGGATTAGGCCTTTAAATGATTTTTTTTAATGTCTTAACTACATAGGTGAATGCGCTGCATAAACAACAAAACCCAAAAGTTTGGCATTAGCTGAATGCCATGAGAGTTTCATAGAGATTTCCAGATCTCCACACTCAAATTATTTCCAAAGACCTCCAGAATTCTGGTTCAGAATATGTTACCTCCAGAAAATTAATGAAGGGGACCTATTTTATTTAAAGAAACTTGTTCACAGATTTTTATGTTTACAGTATCTCTTTAATACTAGCTTATACTATCATTTAGAACCTTAGAGTGATTGGGCTAAGTTCACCAATGATGTATTAAATTGCACATTAGGATATGTTACCATTTTCACACTGGTGTAAATTTATGAGTAATTCCAGTGAAGTTCATCTGTGGAAAAACCAGTGTAAGTGTGATTAGAATCAGACCCTGGATGTTTAGTGATTTAATCACAAAGCAGGAATCATTCCCACTGTTGCACAATTTGGAATGTATTATTTGTGGACAAGAAGACTGGTTTCATATAGGGTACTGCCATTTGAATCATGCTTCCCAGCTCAGGTATACAGACACACACTAGTTCTGCTTAGGCTAGTGCACTAAAAATAGCAGTGTAGCCAGCAGTAGCATGGGCGACAGCTTGGCCTAGCCACCTGAGTACAAACCCACCTGGACTCTTTGGGAATGTACTTGGGCTAGCCTGAGCCATCGCTACGCTGCTATTCTGAGCACACTTGCTCAAGCAGAACTAGTGCGTATCTGTCTGTTCAAGCTGGGAAGCACCTCACAGCTGTGGTGTAGACTTTTCGTTAGTCCCCCAGGAGATGGAAGATGTAGGTATGTGACGGAGTAGTTAGTAAAATTCTAATGGAAAAAGTTGTCAGACTGAAATATTCCAAGGGTATATTAGCATTGTAGTCCCATTAAAGCAATGCAGTGATGGTGCAGTCACTGAAAAGGGACTTACAGAAGTATATAAAATAACTCAGAAACCTGATACTAATCTGAACATCCTGGGTGTTCCCAAGCAGCATTCACAAAGCCCCATGCTTGTAGCTCAGTGTTGTGGGATGGGCTGTTGACAGATCAAACAACATTTCATGGTTTAAATATTAAGAAATAGCACTTTTTTGGAATAACAGTGGGATGTACTGAAAGTAGAGGAACCCAATATGCATAGCCCTGCTTTACCAAGTTCATGGGACATTGGGTGTTGATGCTCACTTAGTTATCTCTAAAATTGCTATTAAACATATCTAAATGTATACAACAGAGGCCTATTTAGAGCTAAGGAAAACCAAGCTTTTTCTCTGTCTTTTGGAATTTCTCCTGCCCTCCCCCCACCCCCACCCCCCGTCTTCTACTTCCTTCACAAACCATAATGAGCTTAAGGAATGGCACGTGCTGCAGAGAGATGCAGTAGGAAGCAGCACAAATACAGCTAACTAATCAGTTGTTACCTAGATTTCTTTAGGGATTAAACACTATTTTTTCAGAGAGAGGGAGAAATTTGACTGTGATCAATAGTGATAAATGTTATAATAACCACCCCTCAAAAAAAAAGTTCCTTATTCTCATTATCCCAATTTGAGCCTGAGCCACCAGTGCATCTCTGTCTAAAGCTAGATTCTACCTTGCCTTGTATCTTGTACAGTCATGTATAACAGTTTAAAATGTTACCATATGAAACCAGTAGTATTTTACATCCTCTTTACACTGTTGTAAATGACTGCCCAAGCAGTGGTGAAATAGGGCAATGGTGAAATAGGGCCCTAGATGACAAACCATTTGGCTGGAACAGGGTGAAGTGGATTGAGTGGGATCCACTGTTACAAGTTCTCTGATTATTGCTTGCTGCCCAGCATCCAGTGATATTTTAATAGTTCATCCAGTGTTAAAAAGCAGACTACTCAATTCCTGCTTTGCAGTGCTGGGGACGGTGTTTACTCAGCTTGGCAGCTGACAATGGCATTTTTTTCATTCTTTGGGAGTTCATTGTCCTTTGATGGGTAATGAGTGATATGGGACAAAGAAGCAGTGGTGATCCAATTTAACACATCCTTCTAATTCAGATTTAGTGGATGAAACAGAAGAAACTTCAGAACCTGCAAGTAGGGCCCATAGGATTTAGCTAAGGCCAACTTTCTCATCTGTGATCTTGCTTTTTTCATTATAACTGACATTTTTGAGGGTGAGCTTTGTTACAGACTATTAGCCTATGGCAGTGGGCTAGAGAGATGAGACTTCACTGAGATACAGAACACATTAAAAAAAAAAAGCGAGCAATTGAAATTACAGGGTTATTGGTATCTTGTTGTTGAGGTAGCTTGAGGTTGGTTATACACTGAGAGGAGTTCAGCTGGCTTTTATGTGCGATATTGTGAAATGAAATCAGTGTCCAGCATGCCCCAACACTAATTGTAAAACTTTCTGAAAACAAAGAGCAAAAACAACAAACTTCCATTATTCCCCCCCCCCCCCCGCACCCAACTGTTGTAGTGATCTTTCTGCACTATCGCAGCAAGTTACACTGGATGTTCTTTGTGTGCCTTTTTTATTTAGTTTTTTCATGAATAATATATTTATATGTTAATACGTTCTATCCTGAACATTGTATAGTCATCACAGAAATATAAAAGAGAATTCTTGTATCAGAACAACATTATAACTCTTATAAAAGATTACAATAGAATTTTTCTAAAAATAATAGCATATTTTTCCCTGAAAGACCAATCCCTGGTTTGTATGAGGGAATGCTTCTTGTTGAGTTATTAGGAGAACTGAGCAGGCCCTCATGTCCTCCTGAGCCTGCAAAATCAGAAAGATATCAAATAAGGGTTGGATCCTGCATTACTTAGACAGCTGCAGCGGCACAGGAGCTAGCAAACAGCTGTAAACAGGGGAGTTTGAGTGGGAGTTCTGTTGGAGGAGAAGTGGGGGGTGGTCTTTTTGGTGTGGCTTGTGTTTCCCAGATTAACAGGACTTACGTGGGAAGGCAATGATGAATACGGACGTAGCTGTGGGAGTGACTCCTGTAGTGGAAGACACAATGAGGATGACTGGATGTGAAAGCTGTGGTATGTACATGATCCTGGAGGGGGGACCTGGTAAGAGTTTTTTCTGCATGAAATGCCGTCTGATAGAGCTGATGGAGGAAAAGATCCGAGGTTTGGAGATGCAGGTGGAAAGTCTGGTTGAGTTTAGGAAGGGGTTTGAGCAGATGATGGAGCAAAGATATGAGGTATCTGAAGGGAAAAGCCCAGACGTACAGATGGAAGCAGGGCTGGGGAATTTTGAGAGGAGACTGGGTGAGGAAAATGGTCAGTGGAAGCATGTGACTAAAAGAACCAGGCAGAGGAAAAGACGGACTAGTGAAGGAGAAATAGAGCTTAGGAACAGGTTTGCAGAGTTGGAAAATGAAGAAGGGGCTCAGCAGGTAGTTGCTGAAGGTGGAAGGGTAAGGAAGAAGAGAAGAGAGGCTAGTCCTATAGGAAAAGTAGAAGAGTCAAGGGAGACTACACCAAATATGAGCCCCAGGAGGACACAGGATGGGCTGAAGAGGATTATAAGGGAAAATAGGAATGGAAAGAACTTGCAGCCAGAGGGAACCGGGGAGAGACCGGAGAATAGCACCGTCACCAGGAAAAGGCAGGTCTATGTGATCGGGGACTCTTTATTGAGAAGAATAGACAGGCCTGTAACTAGAGCTGATCCAGAGAATAGAAGGGTGTGCTGTCTTCCGGGTGCTAAGATACGGGATGTAGACCTGAGGTTGAAAAGGATCCTAAAGGGAGCAGGAAAGAATCCCCTAATTATCCTTCATGTGGGAACAAATGATACGGCTAGATTCTCGCTGGAAAGTATTAAGGGAGACTATGCTAGGCTGGGGAAGACGCTTAAGGAAATTGAGGCTCAGGTGATCTTTAATGGGATCCTGCATGTTCCTAGAGAAGAGCAACAAAGGTGTGACAAGATTGACTGTCAACAGATGGCTTAGGCAGTGGTGCTATAAGGAGGGCTTTGGGATGTATGGCCACTGGGAGGCATTCATGGACAGAGGACAGTTCTCTCGGGATGGACTTCATCTGAGTAGGGAAGGAAATAGACTTCTAGGATGGAGGCTGGCACAACTGATAAAGAGAGCTTTAAACTAGGAATTTGGGGGAGATGGTTGGGAGATGTCCAGGTAATCTCCATGCCAGATTTTAGCATTGAGAGGGAAGAAGATGAAGTAAGAAAAGATACAGCCGTGGGTAGGAGAATGTATATAAGGAGCGAGGGCAGTGTGGATACTAGTCTAATAGGTTATACTGGCTGTAGAATGACTGTGCCTAATAGGGTACAAAATGTGAGCGAGGCCAAACAGCAAAAATTAAGATGTTTGTACACCAATGCGAGGAGCCTAGGTAAAAAAATGGAGGAACTAGAGCTACTGGTGCAGGAAGTGAAACCAGATATTATAGGGATAACAGAAACATGGTGGAATAGTAGTCATGACTGGACTACAGGTATTGAAGGGTATGAGGTGTTTAGGAAAGACAGAAACAAAGGTAAAGGGGTGGAGTAGCATTGTATATCAATGATGAGGTAGAATGTAAAGAAATAAGAAGCGACGCAATGGATAAGACAGAGTCCGTCTGGGCAAAAATTACATTGGGGAAGAAAACTAGTAAAGCCTCTCCTACGATAGTGCTTGGGGTGTGCTATAGACCTCCGGGATCTAATTTGGATATGGATAGAGCCCTTTGTAATGTTTTTAATCAAGTAAATACTAATGGAAACTGCATGATCATGGGAGACTTTAACTTCCCAGATACAGACTGGAGGACCAGTGCTAGTAATAATAATAGGGCTCAGATTTTCCTAGATGCGATAGCTGATGGATTCCTTCATCAAGTAGTTGCTGAACCGACTAGAGGGGATGCCATTTTAGATTTAATTTTGGTGAGTAGCGAGGACCTCATAGAAGAAATGGTTGTAGGGGATAATCTTGTCTCAGGTGATCATGAGCTAATTCAGTTCAAACTGAACAGAAGGATTAACAAAAATAAATCTGCAACTAGAGTTTTTGATTTCAAAAGGGCTGACTTTCAAAAATTAAGGAAATTAGTTAGGGAAGTGGATTGGACTGAAGAATTTATGGATCTAAAGGTAGAGGAGGCCTGGGATTACTTTAAATCAAAGCTGCAGAAGCTATCAGAAGCCTGTATCCCAAGAAAGGGGAAAAAATTCATAGGCAGGAGTTGTAGACCAAGCTGGATGTGCAAGCATCTTAGAGAGGTGATTAAGAAGAAGCAGAAAGCATATAGGGAGTGGAAGATAGGAGGGATCAGCAAGGAAAGCTACCTTACTGAGATCAGAACATGTAGGGATCAAGTGAGACAGGCTAAAAGTCGAGTAGAGTCGGACCTTGCAAAGGGAATTAAAACCAATAGTAAAAGGTTCTATAGCCGTATAAATAAGAAGAAAACTAAGAAAGAAGAAGTGGGGCCGCTAAACACTGAGGATGGAGTGGAGGTTAAAGATAATCTAGGCATGGCCCAATATCTAAACAAATACTTTGCCTCAGTCTTTAATAAGGCTAAAGAGGATCTTAGGGATAATGGTAGCATGACAAATGGGAATGAGGGTATGGAGGTAGATATTACCATATCTGAGGTAGAAGCGAAACTCAAACAGCTTAATGGGACTAAATCAGGGGGCCCAGATAACCTTCATCCAAGAATATTAAAGGAATTGGCACCTGAAATTGCAAGCCCATTAGCAAGAATTTTTAATGAATCTGTAAACTCAGGAGTTGTACCAAATGATTGAAGAATTGCTAATATAGTTCCTATTTTTAAGAAAGGAAAAAAGGTGATCTGGGTAACTACAGGCCAGTTAGTGTGACATCTATAGTATGCAAGGCCCTGGAAAAAAATTTGAAGGAGAAATTAGTTAAGGATATTGAAGTCGATGGTAAATGGGACAAAATACAACATGGTTTTACAAAAGATAGATTGTGCCAAACCAACCTGATCTCCTTCTTTGAAAAAGTAACAGATTTTTTAGATAAAGGAAACGCAGTGGATCTAATTTACCTAGATTTCAGTAAGGCATTTGATACCGTGCCACATGGGGAATTATTGGTTAAATTGGAAAAGATGGGGATCAATATGAACATCAAAAGGTAGATAAGGAATTGGTTAAAGGGGAGACTACAATGGGTCCTACTGAAAGGCGAACTGTCAGGCTGGAGGGAGGTTACCAGTGGAGTTCCTCAGTGATCAGTTTTGGGACCAATCTTATTTAATCTTTTTATTACTGACCTTGGCACAAAAAGTGGGAGTGTGCTCATAAAGTTTGCAGATGATACAAAGCTGGGAGGTATTGCCAATTCGGAGAAGGATCAGGATATTATACAGGAGGATCTGGATGACCTTGTAAACTGGAGTAATAGTAATAGGATGAAATTTAATAGTGAGAAGTGTAAGGTTATGCATTTAGGGATTAATAACAAGAATTTTAGTTATGAGTTGGGGACGCATCAATTAGAAGTAACGGAAGAGGAGAAGGACCTTGGAGTATTGGTTGATCATAGGATGACTATGAGCTGCCAATGTGATATGGCTGTGAAAAAAGCTAATGCAGTTTTGGGATGCATCAGGAGAGGTATTTCCAGTAGGGATAAGGAGGTTTTAGTACCATTATACAAGGCACTGGTGAGACCTCACCTGAAATACTGTGTGCAGTTCTGGTCTCCTATGTTTAAAAAGGATGAATTCAAACTGGAACAGGTACAGAGAAGGGCTACTAGGATGATCCGAGGAATGGAAAACTTGTCTTATGAAAGGAGACTTAAGGAGCTTGGCTTGTTTAGCCTAACTAAAAGAAGGCTGAGGGGAGATATGATTGCTCTCTATAAATATATCAGAGGGATAAATACAGGAGAAGGAGAGGAATTATTTCAGCTCAGCACCAATGTGGACACAAGAACAAATGGGTATAAACTGGCCACCAGGAGGTTTAGACTTGAAATCAGACAAAGGTTTCTAACCATCAGAGGAGTGAAGTTTTGGAATAACCTTCCAAGGGAAGCAGTGGGGGCAAAAGATCTATCTGGCTTTAAGGTTCTACTCGATAAGTTTATGGAGGAGATAGTATGATGGGATAATGTGATTTTGGTAATTAATTGATCTTTAAATATTCAGGGTAAATAGGCCTAATCCCTTGAGATGGGATATTAGATGGATGGGATCTGAGTTACCCAGGAAAGAATTTTCTGTAGTATCTGGCTGCTGAATCTTGCTCATATGCTCAGGGTTTAGCTGATTGCCATATCTGGGGTCGGGAAGGAATTTTCCTCCAGGGCAGATTGGAGAGACCCTGGAGGTTTTCTGCCTTCCTCTGTAGCATGGGACATGGGTGACTTGAGGGAGGATTCTCTGCTCCTTGAAGTCCTTAAACTACGATTTGAGGACTTCAGTAGCTCAGACATAGGTGAGGTTTTTCGTAAGAGTGGGTGCGTGAGATTCTGTGGCCTGCGTTGTGCAGGAGGTCGGACTAGATGATCAGAATGATCCTTTCTGACCTTAGTATCTATGAATCAGGAAGTCCATGGACCAGCCCCTGCACCGGCAGAGCAAGTTGAAGAATCTGGCTCTAACACAGAAGGCATGGAAACAATTTTTAAACTCTCAGAGCAGATACTTTGATCAAACATAGATCATTTGTCCCAAATTACCTTTGATATTTTACTGGCAAAAATATGGTAGAGGCTTCAGAGCACTGCGAGCTTTAATGAAATAAAATATTCTCAGTTCTCCACTCTATGATTAGTTTGTGGTTTCTTAGACCCTAATCCTGCAAAGATTTACACTCATGCTTAACGTTACACAACTGTGAGTAGTCCCATTCTATATGTCTTAATTTAGGGTGGAAATAGCTTCACACAGCCTCCCCTCCTCCCACAAAAAATTATTCCTACTGTTAGCAGGAATAGAATATATAAGATGTATATACATAGGCCTGTTTCAGACAAGATAACAGTGCATCTACAAAGTGATAGTGGACTCCTTTGGGAAAGAGTGGGGTGTCACCACCTCTGTTTCCCACAAATACAGCCTGAATTTGACTCCAAAAACCTTAATTTGCATTTAAATGTGTGTCCACATAAGGAGCCTATTTCTTTCCAAATTTCTCTGGGGGAAGTGCTGTACATGCTGAATAAATAGTCCATAGCCAGCCAGTCCACTGAGAATACAGACAAAGCTTTCTGACCACAAATCTGCTTCTACTTGCTTATTTACCTAGCAGAGACAAGAAAGTTTACCAGGATCAGAATTCTTAAATAAATTAAAGGAAAGGAAGAAAAAGTGAGGGACATTATTACTCTTCACCATCTCTACTCTTTTCTGCTTCCCATAAAGAGTATTTCCTTAAGAACAATAATACAACCCACCTGAGAATCTCAGTGCACTTTAGAAACATTAATGGGGTAAGTCTCATAACCATCCTGTCTGGCGGGAAAGTTCTGTTCTATGATGCAGTGGAAACGGTGTGGGAATGGCAGCCAGACCTGTATACCACTGACTTATTGTGTGATTGGTCAAGTCACTTAACCTCCCTGCACCTAAATTTCCTCATCTGTGACACTGGGATAATAATGTTTTCTGGCTTTTGAGTACTTTGAGATCCTTTGTGAAAACTATATCAATGCTAAGTAAGATTAATCTTTTATTAAACTGAGGCACAAAATGTTTAGCGGTCTACTCTGAATATCTAAAAGGTGCATTCCATTTTGCAAATGAAATTTTATGGGCATGAATCATGAAGTAATTTAGATGTCTACATCATTTGCAGAAATCAGGTAGCTAGGTGTCTAAATTACATTCATAATTATTTGTGTTTGGAAAATAAGAAACTAGGTTGGTGACCCTTTTGAAATCAAGCCCCAAGTGGCTTGCCTGAGGTTGTAGATTGAGTCTGGGCAGAGCCAAGAATAGAATGCACATTTTGACTCCCAATCTTCTGCTTTAGTCGCAGATCAGTCTTACAGATTAGCACACTGTCCCTCCTTGCTGCCTTCTCATCCCAACATTCTATGTATTTAAAATAACATCACATTTTACTTCGGGCATGTTTACACTGCAGTTAGGGGGTGAGATTGCAATACGTGTAGGCATACGGGCTAGCTTTGATTGAACTAGGTTGCTAAAAATAGCAGTGACACTATGGCAGCCTGGACTAGCCACCTGAGTATGTACACAGGGCACTGTTCCCTCTAAATCCTTTTTATATTTGAAATATTCAGTTGTAAAAGTCTTAACTCATTGACTAGTTTAATATGAAAATGCAACCCCTATTAGCTTCTGCTGAATTAAAAAGCATTAAAATTACCAAAAAGATTCATCTACTGCACTGAAGACCTCATAGATTTAACCCATTGGAAGAAGTAGAGCTATTCAATTTCACTGCTTTCAGATAAGTTAGTTCTGGAAGTCCAATTAAGCATAACAATGCAGAAAAGGAAAAAAGATGCTTATTTTGTGGCATAATAGAAAAACAACAAAGAATTGGGTACCCTCTCCACACTATGCAAAAAGCCTTTTTTTAAGCAACTAAATTAATTTATCTCTACAAGGAAACAGCAGAGATAAATAAGTCCTTGATCTTCAAAGAAGAAAACTTTACAATAATTAATTTTCTTGAAAGACAATTGATTTTTGTTATATTTTTAAGCGATCATACTATAAGTTTGGAGAATATACCTTTTCTGAGTAGGCTACATGAAATACTACTTTCAAGCAAATTAGTAAGAGAATATTTCTTAAATTCTGATTTAAAGTCTCACCATGAAAGTGGATGAAGATGCTGTGAACTGTGCATTTATTCAAATAAACATGAGTAAATCATACACATGCTGTAGAACAGCAGAAATTTTAGTTATAGAGTGGTATGGCAAGAGTTTTATTGCACTAAACAGTACTAGTGTGAAGTTATGGGCTGTACTCACTCATGCTCAGCATAGTAGACTCAAACTGCATGGTGTCACAATCAAAATATGAAATACAAAACATGAATGGACTCAGGCCTGCAGCCTTCTGTGTGCATATCTGCCATTGAAATCAGTGGGAGCTTAGCATGCATAAAGTACTTACGGCTCAAGCCTTAAAATATGCAGAAAGGAAGCTAACTACTACCCATCAGAACTCAGATGGTAAGTATGACATAGTATTCTGAGAAGCATCTCATCTTGCCAGGAATATGACCTTGATCAAAAAACTCACTGAAGTCAATGAGAATTTGCATAAGCTTTCATGAATGCATAGCCTGAAGTTTTTTCAAGGGGCTCCCTCAAACATGTTACATTATTTTTAAAATATTTCAGTTCCGAAAGACTATCTTTGCTTCCTTGTGGATAGGGCACTGAACTTGACCCTTCCTATGTAAAATAGTTGAGGGAAAGTTGTTGTTTGCTATTTGGCCAGCACTGACAGCATGCTCGATGCTGTACAAGACACTTGCCCTTCTTTATCCTTCAGCAACCATGGAATCACAACACAACCCATTGTGGCCAAGAGGTTTGATACTATAATTCCCTCTTAGTAGGGCATTCAGCAGGGCTTTTCCATCACATGAAGCTTGTTCCGAATGCAGTAGAATATTTGCTCACTGATTTAAGCAACCATGTGATCATATTACATCTGCCCTGGGTTTTTATATCATAGAATCATAGAATATCAGGGTTGGAAGGGACCCCAGAAGGTCATCTAGTCCAACCCCCTGCTCAAAGCAGGACCAAGTCCCAGTTAAATCATCCTAGCCAGGGCTTTGTCAAGCCTGACCTTAAAAACCTCTAAGGAAGGAGATTCTACCACCTCCCTAGGTAACGCATTCCAGTGTTTCACCACCCTCTTAGTGAAAAAGTTTTTCCTAATATCCAATCTAAACCTCCCCCATTGCAACTTGAGACCATTACTCCTCGTTCTGTCATCTGCTACCATTGAGAACAGTCTAGAGCCATCCTCTTTGAAACCCCCTTTCAGGTAGTTGAAAGCAGCTATCAAATCCCCCCTCATTCTTCTCTTCTGCAGACTAAACAATCCCAGCTCCCTCAGCCTCTCCTCATAAGTCATGTGCTCTAGACCCCTAATCATTTTTGTTGCCCTTCGCTGTACTCTTTCCAATTTATCCACATCCTTCTTGTAGTGTGGGGCCCAAAACTGGACACAGTACTCCAGATGAGGCCTCACCAGTGTCGAATAGAGGGGAACGATCACGTCCCTCGATCTGCTCGCTATGCCCCTACTTATACATCCCAAAATGCCATTGGCCTTCTTGGCAACAAGGGCACACTGCTGACTCATATCCAGCTTCTCGTCCACTGTCACCCCTAGGTCCTTTTCCGCAGAACTGCTGCCGAGCCATTCGGTCCCTAGTCTGTAGCGGTGCATTGGATTCTTCCATCCTAAGTGCAGGACCCTGCACTTATCCTTATTGAACCTCATTAGATTTCTTTTGGCCCAATCTTCCAATTTGTCTAGGTCCTTCTGTATCCTATCCCTCCCCTCCAGCGTATCTACCACTCCTCCCAGTTTAGTATCATCCGCAAATTTGCTGAGAGTGCAATCCACACCATCCTCCAGATCATTTATGAAGATATTGAACAAAACGGGCCCCAGGACCGACCCCTGGGGCACTCCACTTGACACCGGCTGCCAACTAGACATGGAGCCATTGATCACTACCCGTTGAGCCCGACAATCTAGCCAGCTTTCTACCCACCTTATAGTGCATTCATCCAGCCCATACTTCCTTAACTTGCTGACAAGAATGCTGTGGGAGACCGTGTCAAAAGCTTTGCTAAAGTCAAGAAACAATACATCCACTGCTTTCCCTTCATCCACAGAACCAGTAATCTCATCATAAAAGGCGATTAGATTAGTCAGGCATGACCTTCCCTTGGTGAATCCATGCTGACTGTTCCTGATCACTTTCCTCTCCTCTAAGTGCTTCAGGATTGATTCTTTGAGGACCTGCTCCATGATTTTTCCAGTATGTTGGCTCCTGTTAAAGTGGTGGGTTTAAATCAAGCTGACATTGCTGGTTTTAAAGCCCTTGACAGTGTAGGCTCCTCTTTTGCCTTGCATGTACCCCAACACTATTCAATTGTTAGAGATCCCACCACTCAGTTTTAAGGCAAGGAACTTGTGCCTTCGTTATGCTGCCCATATGGTGTGGAATTTGCTACCCTTGATATACAACTCACCTAACACTAAAAAATATCTGGAAGTATGACTTCTTATTTATTCAGCCTCTCACTCCACACCTGGGATGCAATTATCTGATTTTCTAGCGTGTGAGCTTTTATTTGACAGCTTTTAGATGTATTTTTAAATTCTTTATATGATAGGGTATGTCACCCAGAGTGAAATGATGAAACAATAGGGCAGAGCTGGATAAATAAAAACATTGCTATAATTTATTATATTAATACTAGTCTCTCAAGAGGTAGGTGAATATTTATTGTTGTTATGCCCATTTCAGCCTTGAGGGAACTGAAGCAGAGTTAGTGTTAGTTAGCTCAAGGAGTTAGTGTCAAAGCCAGAATTAGGCACTGAACCTACAAACACGTCCACAAGTGTGTAACTTTAGTATGGTGAGTAGACCCATTTATTTCCATGGAAATACTCATCATAGTAAAGTTAAAATGTGCACCAAAGCGTTTGCAGGACCAGGGGCTTATAGAGTAAATCACCTATCCATGTACTTAAAAGTATCCCTATTCAGCAAAGTACATAAACGTGTGTCTAATTCCCATTGGTTTCATGCTGGTACATGCTTAAGTAATTTGCGGAATTCGAGCCTACATACTGAAGAATGGTTTGCTCCTACTCCTGTGTTCAGACCACTTGATTCTCCTTCTTCCCCGCTTTCTTTGACAAAACTATTAGAATGAAACTGAGTCCTCTGTAACAGCGATGGGAAGTAAGCAACAACCTCAGGGTCTATTTACACTACAATAAAAGACCTGAAGCATGGCTGCAGCTGGCCCAGTCAGCTGAGTCTGGCTGTGGGGCTATAAAGTTACAGTGTAGATATTTGGGCTTGGGCTGGAGCCCAGGCTCTGAGACCCTGTGAGGCAAGAGGGTCTTAGAACCCAGGCTCCAGCCTCAGCCTGAGCATCTACACTTGTATTTTTAGCTCCACAAGCCCAAGTCAGCTGACCCATCTCTGAGACTCAGTGCTGTAGGTTTTTTTATCGCAGTGTAGACATACCTTTCCAGTGTTTTGGAAATAACTGACATGGTTCCTGTTAGATCACTTTTGCTAGAATGCCTGGTAAATTGTCTGTACCATCCAGTGAATAAGCTGAGTCTCTACCCCATCCTTGACAGATGATGTAGACACTGAGTTAGTGTCTGAACTCAACCCTTTCCTGGAGTTTGGCTTTATTAGTAACTCTAAAACAATAGCACAAAATAAACCACAGCCTAACCTTCCTCCCTCTTCTTGGATGTCTCTAGCATTTCCTTTGAGGACATGCCTGATCTAGATCTTTAGTTTCCTTTCTCTTATTTTCATCCATCTCCCTTATTCCCAGAGTAGAGTTAACAAACAGAGTTAACTCCTACCAAAATGAATCAGCAGTACAGCTCTAAGCAGGGTTATAGTACCTGCTAATAAGACTAGTCAACAGAAGTTCTTTTACTCATCTCAAGATTCACACTTTTTTCTACCCTTACATTTTTTAATTTCTTTCAGCTTCAAGAGAAGTGAAAAACTACTTTTCAATTTTTCTGAGTGTTAGATTTGGAACCAAGTAGTTTAATTATATAAAGTAAACTGATACAGACTAATATCTCTCAGCATCAGAGGATAGCAGTTGAGCCATGCTAATGCTCAGTGTAGTAATGTCACTAGCTGATTCCATACTTAGCAGTAGCCTACAAAGTCTTTTATTTCTTCTGTTTGCTCTGAAATGAATTGGTGCACCAATCGGGTGTGATGGATAGAGAATGCCAAAATGACCCTCATTCAGAAACCCTGTTCATCTGACAGGAAGGCTGACATATGTTGGTTTAGGCTCTTTTCCATTGTGACATTTCGAGGAGTCTGAGATATAACAGATAAGCTCCAACGGGCTGAGACAGCTTGTGCAATCAAACTTTGTAGCCTTGATGGAGGTATGGCATTTTGGTCTATTGATCAATAACACAAGAAGTAAAACACAAGAATAAAAATGCATTGTGATATTTTGTTGTCAAAGCAAAATAGAATTTTCTCTTTTCCTTGTGATGCCAACATTTAAGAGGAAAAAATCTACAAAGTAATGGAAAAATAGCATGTAAAGGTTTAGGTTGTTTTTTTAAAAATATTTGTGCTCTTAGGTTGCTGTGAGAAAAGGAATTTCAGAAACTTCTAATATGCTGGCAACTTTAAATGTTGTCTGTACAGATACAAGTTGAAAAAGTCTGTCTGACAGCCTAAGACACGTTACATTTTTCTCCAGAAAATAATAGTCTTTGTGAACATGCATATTCTACATTGTGAAAGTGAAGTTTTACATATGTGCAAGACAAGCCACACTTCTTTGTAATTCCCAGACAACACAGGTTTCAGAGTAGCAGCCGTGTTAGTCTGTATTCGCAAAAAGAAAAGGAGTACTTGTGGCACCTTAGAGACTAAATTTGTTAGTCTCTAAGGTGCCAGACAACACAGCGTCAGGTTTATATTACTAGTAAAACTACAAGATGCAACCAAAACAAAGATTTACTTTCAAGGTAGATTCCTACTGTATAAACAAGAAATAATGGCCCACCAAGCTTTACTACTGAGTACAATGTTTGCTACCAGGAGAACCCCCATTAAGTAAAGTGGCCATTGCAGGCACTCAACACCTTACAGAATCAGACCTTCTGTTTTGCAGGCATGCAGAAATTTGTACAGCAGAATCAGGAAGAAAAATTCAAAAATACCCTGAAATATTAACTTTTTTTTTTTAAATTCACAAGATTTCTTCATTCTATTTTGGGGGGAATTTTGAGCAGGAAACTCATGTTAGGAAAAAGTTCTCTCATGCTTATGATAGGTTTCATTTTTTCTACTTCCTTGAAACTTGTGTTTTCATTTTCACTTGTGCAAAAGTGTCTGTGAAATGCTGCCATTCTGATTTGGTAGTTTTGCATCCACTTTTCACAGGTACACACAACTACACATGATGCAAAGCAGTGGGTAATCAGGACCCATGCTAATAACTGATTGATGAGGAAGTGGTTGGGAACCAAGAAAAGAAAGAGGAAAAGGAAATCAGGCAATTAAAAATAGCCAAAAATCATTTTAAACAATTTTGGATAGAAAATGTACATCTTCAAGATTTTCTCTGAGCTAAACATATAGTCAGCAGAGAAGCACTGATTGCAAAGCATAATGCAGCAGGCAATCAGGATATGTCACTTTATACATTAATTTGAATTTTGCTGCATTGATTCCATAAAATACCTCTATAGATATCCTTATCAGACAGCTTATAAATAAGGGTAGTTTATGTCAAGGAGGTCATGGAAGTAACGGAATCCGTGACTTCCAGAGACCTCCTTGACATTCTCTGCTTTAGTCCCAGAGGCTGTGGGACTCCGGTGCTGGCAGCCAGTGGAGACCTGGTAGGCTTCCAGCGGCAGAGAGCACCCTGCAAGGTTCCGGTGACAGACTCCGGAGTGGTCCCTCCTCAGGGTTCCAGCAATGGGCAACACATGGGGGCGACACACAATTAGCCTTAATTATAAGGAATAGAAAATACTTTCAGTTCATCTTGAAAGTCTTTACAGTACTGCTGCATTAAAGAAAATATGAGAAAGCAGTGATTGTCTTCTCTTAAAACCATTTATTTGTATTTCAGAAGATAATTTACCGGGACTGCAAATATGGTATACAATCTACAAATAGGGACACAGGTGTATATGCAAGTTGGTATACATTAAGTGATGCCAGTATTTGAAATTTCTGTATTTAGACATGAGCTTAGAAATAGTGTCTCTTAAATATTTCAATAATTATGTAGGCTCTAAATATCAGTTAATGTATAACACAGCTTTACATTTGGAACAGTGGCTTGAAACTATATAGCTGCTGAGTATCAATTGGCACACAAATGATGGGAGTTATGGGTGTAAAAATGTTATGTGTTAAGCACATAGAATATAATTTAAGTGTATAGACAGATCCTTGGAAGAGATATCACTCAAGATTGAAGCTGCATTACTGTTATTCTCACATATAGTAAATAATTGGTCTGCTATGGCCCATCTACCCTCAAAGTGCTTCTGGCATTGAGTAATTCTAGCTTTCATTGTACAAACCCTGAATTTCTAGTAATTTATCAATCAACAGGATCTTAGTTTGCTTCCCATAATATTGGGGTGGGTTTCCCAGCAGTTGCTGTTAATATTTTGAAAAACTGGCTTGCTTGACTGTTCTGAAAGATTGGGAAAGAGAGAGAGAGAGAGATGATTTTATTTAGTGTACCCATACATGTACGAGGCTCTTCACAGACAATATCTCTAGAACTTAGATCCCTGCACTAAGCTCTTACAGTCTAAGGCCCCAGTTCAGCAAAGCATTTAACAACAACTGAAAAACAACAGATGACAGAAACATCAGGAAATGTGGGAGAAAAGTGAGATGAAGGACACATGACAGAAATCTGATTCTGCAGATTTTTGAATTGGATTTATAAACATTTAGGTGGTGGAATGACAAGGGCTAGAATATAGATGAGATGAGAGAGATGATAATGCTAAACTTTCATCATGTTCCTTACCCACCCCATTTCCTCCCCATCTTCCACACTC
Organism: Dermochelys coriacea; assembly: GCF_009764565.3. Lineage (NCBI taxonomy): Eukaryota > Metazoa > Chordata > Testudines > Dermochelyidae > Dermochelys > Dermochelys coriacea. Next base: position 17,687,428 of record NC_050079.1, on the reverse strand, counting down.
TCTTTCCCCATCTCTTCTTTATCCTGATTCATACTTTTGCAAATAAAAGATTTGAGAGGAATCAAAATGGGTGAGACTGGACCCCAGAAAACGAGCTCAACAGCTTCTCCTCAACCTATGTAAAACCTGAAAATATTTCCTATCCCAACCTTATATGCATAGTACACAACTGGGAAGAGGGTCTTAATCCACAATTTACTACAGTAACACACAGTTATGACAGCAGATTGTAGCATAACAGGTTCCATTATAAACTCTCTGTTCATATGCTTATAACTTCTGGAAATGTTCACAGTTTGGAATATTGTGTTTTGTCTGCAGATGATATTTTTGCTAGAAGCATAAGTAAAATCCTTCATATAATCCAAGATCAGGAGGATAAAAAAATCACATTTTATAATAATCTAACTACACTTAGGCCTGCAGCAAAAATGGCAAAGTAATGAAACTTGATGTGGAAATAGTCCTCTGAGAGGATGAGTGCTTTTGTTTAGTTTGGGGGGAAAAAACAGTTTTGTTCTAAGAAAGTTTGGAGTCTTTTGAAAACTGATCATGTGCCGGCAAACATTTGTTAAGCTGATCAGTGTGCACAATGTAACACATGCCCCAGAGATCTTGGGATATGTGCACTATCTATTGCAGTGGTTTTCAAACCATGAGTCGCAACCCAGAACTGGGTCACGGAATGGAAGGGACTGGATCACAGTAGCTCTAGTCAGCACCACTGACCAGGCCATTAAAAGTCCAATTGGCACTGCTGCCCGGCTAAGGCAGGCTAGTCCCTACCTGTACCGACACCGCACTGCACCCCAGAAGTGGCCAGCAGCAGGTCTGGCTCCTAGGTGGGGGGCCACAGGGCTCTGCGCGCTGTCCCTGCCCTGAGCACGGGCTCTGCACTCCCATTAGCCAGGAACTGGCCAATGGGAGCTGAGGGGGGTGCTCCACCAGGGCACAGCTGGTCCAGGGTGCCAGGACAGGCAGGAAGCCTGCCTCTGCACCTCCTTTGCACCACTGACCGGGAGCTGCACAAAGCAAGCCCGCACCCCAACCCTATGGGCCAATCCTCTGCCCCAGCCCTGAGCCCGCCCAAACCCAGAGCCCCTTCCTGCACCCCAAACCTCTTATCCCCAGCCCTGAACCAGCCCCTATCTTCCAGTCCCTATCAAAATGTATCACACACTCTGTACAATAGTCATGGCTCAGTAGAAAAAGTGAAGCACATTGTGATGGGTTGAACCCCCTTTTTGGGATGCCACTGGATGTACTGGAGTTTCCACTGAGTCCCTCATGCTCCACCAGCCTGGATTCCTTCTCCCTGTTTTGCTGAATTAGGCTCTCCAGCGTCTTGCAGCGTATGCACACATGCAGGTAGGGCCACACCCAGCTGCAGACACAGACTGAAGTCAGCTCTGTGTGAGAGGATTCACCCAGCAATCACATACACACCCCTTTTGGGGAATAACCCCAAAATAATATGGTCTTGTACTGTATAGAAAGATCTGCACAGTGCAAGTTCATAAAAATTTGCCCTCTCCCTCAAAGTGAAGAGAGATATGCACAGCTTCTTGGCCCCTGCAGATATTAATTGAACAAACTGGGTTATGTTATAAATAAGAAATAAGTTTATTAACTAAAAAAGACAGATTTTAAATGATTAAAAGGGATAGCAAACAGAACAAAGCAGATTACTAAGCAAATAAAACAAAATACGTTAACTAAGCTTGATTCACTAAAGAAACGGGTTACAAAATTCAACTTCTCACCCTAAATGTTGAATTAAGTAGGATGCAGAGTTTCTGTAGTTCAGAGGTCCAGTTATTTCTTCTTACAGACTGGACCCTGGTCTCAGTCTGGACTCACCCCTGCCTTTCCCTTCAGGTTAGTTCCTTTGTCCCTTCAGGTTCTTTCAGCAGTCCTTCTTCTTGGATAGGCAATGAAGGAAAGTCTAGATCAACCCTCTCCCCAGCCTTTAAAAAGGATTTAACTAAGGCAGGAATCCTTTGTTTGATCTCCACCCCCTCCAGTGGAAAAGTACCAGGAGCATCCAAGGGGATATTTTGCATCAGGTGACATTATCATCTGACCTTGTAGTGTCACAGCTATGTCCTGGGGCACCTCTCAGGAAGGAGAGAGATTAGTATCTTCAGAATTCTATTGTCCTTCTTAAATGGGTCATTCAGGAGGATTGCCTACTGACTGATGGGTGTTCCCCCCAAGTATACACATAGTTGTAATTGTTACATAGTCAATATTCCTAACTTTAGATACAGAAATGATACAGGCATACAAATAGGATAATCACATTCAGTAAATCATAACCTTTCCAATGATATTTTACACGAGCCATCTTGCATAAAGTATCTCTTAGTTATACCATATTCATATCATAACCATATTTCTATGAATAACATCACACTCATGTTAATCAGTGCCAGGTGCCAATGCCCACTCTTACTTCTGGCTCTGGGAAATTAAAATAAAATCTCCCTGGTCACCTTTACACTCAGAGTCTGTCTATGCTGCACCCGTGACTGGTCTGCATCAGCTGGCTCGGGCTGTGGGCTACAAAATTGCAGAGTAGACATTTGGGCTCGGACTTAAGCCCAAGCTTTGGGATCCTGTGATGGTTTGGGATTCAGCCAAGCCTGAACATCTACCCTGCAATTTTATTATAGCCTCGCAGCCTGAGCCAGTTGATATGGGCCAGCCGCAGGTGTTTTATTTCAATGTAGACATACCCTCAGGAACATGGAACCAGAAGTATCTTTTTAAGTGTGTGTGTGGGGGGGGGGGGGAAATCAAAGCAACATGAAAGCTCTCTATATATTTTCATATAGTTTGGTCAACCCCTCAGTCTTATGAAGTTTCAGCACTCTTAGTCCCACCACAAACTCCACCCACTTACTACTCCATTCACTGGTCCAGTTAGTCTCTGTAGTATATATATCAAGAGGTAGTTCTCCTCTCCCAGTCTGCTCTATTCCAGCAAGAACCATTTTGCCAGGTCCCACTCCAATGTGCAGCTGCCTGGTCCAGTTCTATATCAGTTCTGTTTCTGCTGGACTGATAGGAGTCAACTGCGAAACCAGCCCAGCTCTACCACTGTCTGTCGCATCACTGCAGTCAGCTGTGCATCACTGCTGGACTGGTCAGGCCTGCAAAGTCAGCTCTAGGGCACTAGGCCAGGCCAGTCTTGCTGTGAAATCAGCTCCACAACATCACTGACTCAGCGTGGTCCAGTCCCACAGATACACTCCACACAGTGAACAGAATCTCTGGGTGAGGAACACAGAGCAAAACAAGACCCTCGCACAGAGTCCCTGCTCTTGGGAAAGCACTTCTGATTATAGGATAGAGCTTTTTCTTCTCTGTTGACCTTAAATTTTGCTACTGTTACTAAACCAAAGTATGCTACTCAGAAGTCAGGGTTACCCACCCACTCCAGGACATATCCTGCACAGTTCCTATTCTGTTTCATGAGTACAGTAATAGTCTTAATCTATTGTCATTTATACAATCAAAACAAACAAATTCCAACCAAAGCAACCACCAGTAGGTGGAATTATGGGTAAGCAACACTAATTCATGTAAATGAAGCTGGCCAGAGATGGCTTTTCTCCTTCTTCCCTAAAGAGGGAACAGAGTTTCATCCCTCTAAATCTTCTGATACTAGAGCTTATATTTGGTCATGAAATCAGAAACAGTATTTCCTAAACATTAGTTAACCTTGATAGTTTCCTATTTATAAGACTTGAAAGAAATAGATGTCGACACTTTGCACTACTAATAGAAGCTCACTGTTTGATGGATGGCATATAAGAAATTAATGATATATGGAGTGTAATTACCATACACCTAAAAGGCTATACACTTATTGGATTTAGAGTAAAGTCTCCTCAATTGGTTGATTTGCTATCACAAAGAATGTCAGCTAAATAGCAATGTTCGTTGCCTTCTTGTTCCCAAACAGATAATAGAAAAATCTTTAAATATAACTGGCTGCTGCAGGTCTGAAATACTGTACCTACATAAAACTAAAACAAACAAATGAAACCATGGCAACAGTGAAGACACACATTGCATTACCTTGAATCCCAGAAAAGGAAAATATGCTTATTGAATTAAATGATTCCAGTGTCAATACGAGCAACATATCCAGTACATGAACAATTTATGTACTATTTTCCAACTAAGAAAACAAGGAGTACATTACTGATTATGGAACCTTCTGAGTATTTTCTATTTGTTTGACATCTGACTGTGTCAACTAAAGAAAGAACCCTAGGTTTATTGTAATTAAGCCCCTTTGTGCTTGCAAATGAAAATGTAAAGGTTTGTGCCATCTCCACTTATGTCAGATCATCTATAACATGCTAGATCTTTCCTTTCAGCTATACACAGCATAGATCCATGCTTTGCTATACTGTGAAAATTATAGACTGATACGTGAAATTAAGTGTATACCAAAGATAAAATTAGGTTGTGAGACAGTCCCAGCATGAGCTACTAAGATGTTCACAGCAAGTTAGGTTTAAATTGATTCAAGTCCTAAAATTTTCATGTAATCAAGTAATATGGATATTAAGTATTTCAGTTCAGGACTAGAGTCTGAATATTACCTTCTGAATATGTGTACTCAGCTTATCCACCTTTACTCTAACTTCAGTTACTACATGTTAGCTGGTCAAGTATATATTTTAATAAATTAATAAGCACCAGATTCTGCCACTTCTTACTTACCTTGAGTAGTGCCTGACTACACATGCAGATCCATTGAAATAAATGGGATTACATGCAGAGTAAGGATAAAGAAAAGGAGTACTTGTGGCACCTTAGAGACTAACAAATTTATTTGAGCATAAGCTTTCGTGAGCTACAGCTCACGTTTTTCCACCAAATGCATCTGATGAAGTGAGCTGTGGCTCACGAAAGCTTATGCTCAAATAAATTTGTTAGTATCTAAGATGCCACAAGTACTCCTTTTCTTTTTGCGAATACAGACTAACACGGTGGCTACTCTGAAACCTGTCATTATGCAAGAGTAAGGATAGTAATACTATGCATTGTAAGAGTGGTTAAATCTGTCCCCAACTAACCACTTCTGATGGGAATTGGGGACACTGAAATACATTACATGATGGTAAAAATAGGATTTTTAAAAATTTGTTTTTAGTTGTAGTCAAGGAATCAGTTTCTTTATTATGAACTGTAAAATATAGGATGAACCATTATTATGTTTGTACATGTGACATTATTCATATTTGTATTACAGTAATGCCTAGGGGCCAGGGCCCCATGGGTCTAGGTGGTGTACAAACATACAAGAAAGAGACAGTCTCTACCCAAAAGAGCTTACAATCTAAAACAATCTATAGGTATTGGTAGATACAACAAACAACTGGGGAGGAGCACAAGAAGACAAAGAGATCATGCAGGGCAGCATGAGACACATACCAGCTGCCTAACTGTTGAGGAGAGTTTTATAGACACCGTGCCAGAGGAGTTTTAAGGAAGGATTTGGAGGACAATGAAATAGCTTTGAGGATATTTCTGGGGAACTTCTTGTTTAAACACATTTAAGGCTTGATTGTCCCTGGTCTTTGGGCAGGTGCACAGGAGAGTGGAGGGCACAGTAGCCTTCTCTCTGGGTCTTCTCCCATGGACAATCACATTCCCTTGTCCTTGGAGAACAGGAACTGCTCCCTTCTAGTGTCCTGGAGTTACCAACTAGTCTAATGATGATGGGAAGGAAGAAGCATCATGTCCCCATGCATTGTTGGGTAGAGTTGGCTGGGCACAAAGGGGAAAGCATGCTGTGCCATTCTTAAATGTGGTATAGGATATGCAATCCCCCTTCATTCTAGGGAGTTCTGGAAGGGATTTCACTTCCTGGGACCTAGTCCTTCCTGGTAGAAATATACTTCCATACCACCCCAAACAAGATCTGTTGTGTAAATGGCATGCACAAAGCAGGAAGAGCAATTATTTAGTGTAGTAGTGTTCAGGACAAAGTGTCGTAGCTAGAAGTGTTGATTTGAACATCAGTACCTTTTGTTTTGCCTTAGCATTGACTATCTAAAGTCAAAAGAGAGAAGGAAGAAATCACACTTAGCACAAAAACAAAAATATTTGGCCCTCCCAGCTACTTTCACCTTTCGTGCTGGCAGAGGGAATGAGGAAGTTCTGCAATGTCAAGAAATCCATATTTTGACTGGATTCTCTAGGAGTGATGATGTGTGCATTCCTGGAGATTGGGGCTACAAGACTGATGACCGCCATGGTTAAGTGCCTAACATGGTGGTCTATGATTTTTTGAAAATGCAATCGAGTGTATAATTTGTCATGCTCTAGGTCTCCCATGGGTTAGAGGTGCCGCATAATTCTTCTGATGTGGAAGCCTTGATGAGAGCTGCCCACTGAGCCCCACAGGGTAAGTCTACACTGTAGCTGGGAGCGTGCTTCCCAGCACAGGTAGACAGGTGCTAGTTTTGTTTGAGCTGGGGCACTAAAAATAGCAGTATAACCAGGAGTAGCCTGGGCAGTGATTGCCATCAGTGGCTTTTGTTTTTCACAATGCTGACCCTCAGAATCCAAAAGACAATGTAAGGCAGGTGTGTACACCAAAGTAAGAATTCTCTTATCTGCTCAGATCAGACAAACCCACAGTTCCAGTCTGAACCATAAGTTTAGGGAACTGGTAGAAAAGACTCAAGTGAGAAATGGGTTGTGTGCTGCTGACAAACCTTACAGGTTAGCCAGACACACTCTGAGAATTCTTTTGTCTCCTATTTCAGTAGAAGAGGCAAAAATGCAAATAGAAATTGTTTTTTTCTACTTAAATATACTTGGTAGTACTTTTTCTTTCATATTGAAAATACTTTTTTTTTCATATTCAATTGAAAGTGCTACCTCACTTTCTGATATCAAAAGCCTGCTCGAGTTTACCCATGCCTTTGGGGATTTATGCATTATTTACATAAACAGGAGGTTTGTGTGTGTGTATGCGCTCAGATAAACTATTTTAAAATACAGTAACAGTATTTCAGATTTAAACATTTAATTGACTCTTCATACTCCCCTTGAACCCCTGGGCTCCTGGAACAATAATGAGTATATGTCTACAATGCATACAAGAAAGAAAAAACTATAAAGAGATGCAGTGCTGCAAAATTTCCACCTTACAATGCAAACTGTGTCCCATTTCTCCACTGCCTGACCCTGCTTGAATAATTAAAAGAAGACTACCAAGGACGTATCTTAGGAAACAAACCTAACACATTGCAGTTATATAAAATTTGCTATTCAAATATATACGTACTATGTATTCCATACTTAACATAGGTAGCTTGTATACATAGCAACGACTAGCTGAGTGGCTTTGTCATGGTTATGAATTCAATGCCAAACTGATAATTCTTACAGTTTTTTAATCATAAATTATGTCATTGGTCAAATTGGCTAGCCTTATAGCTTTGGGTTTCCACAGCTATATAGCTCTGGGTTTCCATAGCCCCATGCTGGCCAGACTGGCTGGTTTGTGGGAAAGATTGCATTCATATCTTCCCATCCTCAGAGGGTCATGAAGATGATGGTTGGCTTTGTGGACCATTTGACTTGTATCTGTATCCTCACACCTAAAGAACAATGTAGAGATACCAAGGGCGGTAGAGAGTCCCCCAGTCTTTGAAAATGAAGATGAGAGCTGTTATGGGAGGGGAAGCAGTATAAAGTAGGAATGAAATCCTGTTCCATTGAAGTCAATGGCAAAACTTGCATTGATTTTCATCGGGCCTAGATTAAACCCTAAAAAAGTAGAGGCTGGGGGGGAGAAAGGTGAGGAAGAGATAAGGGGAAAGATCAGATGCCACAACTTTGTATGAAATATAGATGTAGTAAATTTTAATCAAATCTGTGATTTTTATCGACATTTGGAATTTGCTGAGTTTGCATGAGTTTTCCTAAAACTTAACATGGGCAAAATTATGGCCCTTGTGGCCATAGAAATCTTGGTTACAATAAATCTTCAAAAGTGTAGGTGCCTGTCTGTAGCTAATCAGGACTGCCTCCGGAGTCTTTGCAAAACTGAGCTGGAATCTTTGTAGAACAGGCTTTCTTTGGGATATTTATCTAGAAGCAAGAAAGTTGGAGGGAAAAATGTTATTTTCTATAATAGTATCATTACTGTCCCTGTGTTATAAAGTATAAGTAACAAAAAAGGAAGGAAAATTAGTTGAACATTTTAGAATCTCAAAAAATGTTTTGTTCAAGTTCAATTCTAAAAAATGGCAATGGCTCTGCAGTTATTGTAACCTTAACAGTTAAGTGTATTTTGAACCTTATAATCAGGTTATTTTCTGACTATACTTTTAGCAATTTTTATTTAGGAGAGGAAAAGAAAAAGTTTATGGCCACTGCCAAGTGACTATATGTATAATTGAGATAAGGTAGGTGAAATAATATATTTTATTGAATGAACTTCAGTTGGTGTACCTGACCCAATATATCAAATGCCCCAACAATAACTATGTGGGTGTAACCAGACAATTACTATGCTCTAAAATGAACTCAGACAGAAAAATGATAAAAGACAAAAACACCATAGCGTTCCCAGATGAATGGAAACCTGCACAACACCTTCAAAAGATGAGCCTGGGAGCTTAAATTCACAATTCTCCTGGACACTAAAAACCATGGACTTAACATAGACTCAGGTTTTATGGCTCATTACAATTTGTAACACACCCTACTACCTGCCAATTCTTAACTGTCCACTTCATTTTAAGTGGTCATTTACAGCATGTCTGAACCCCTTATGCTTAACAATCTGTCCCACCTTGTATATAGCTTGGTTACTCTGGTTACCGTCTCCAGACTGGAAGAAGAGTTCTGTGAAGCTCAAAAGCTTGTCCCTTTCACCAATAGAAGTTGGTCTAGTAAAAGATCTTACCTTACCTATCTTGTCTCTCTCATATCCTGGAGCCAACACTGCAATAAATATATGTATGATTGACAGCTGATGAGATTGAAGTTGTACAGAAAAGACAGCAGCTAGGTAAACTATACAGCACATCTTTCGCTCTTTTTGTTTTGTTTTTGTTTCAGTAAATGAACCCATGTAATAATGTCTGACTTAATGGCAGCTCACCAAGGTGACATACTTGGTAGGTTATGGCCAGCATAACAGTCATTGCCCTCTTTCCAATCAAACAGAAAGAATAGAAAATAAAAGAATATCTGTATTGCTGTGATTGCAGTGTCCCTCAATGGCTTAGTTGAATAAGGTGCTATAATAATTTTTTAAAATGTCAACATTTTAGCTTAACTATCAACTATCAAAGATTTAAAACTGAAGCCTGATTCTAATCAGGAATAAAGTGAAAGACCTCTGGGATTAGGCACGTTTATGAACTCCTTGTTTCTGACAAGTAAGTTATAGGATCATTCAGGGTCTTTGAATTCTTGGTGGGTTAATGTAGAAACATCTTCATAGAGAGATATTGACTCCATTGGGATTTGTTGTTTCACTTCGTACTAGATCTACAACAAACTCTAATGTACCGTACAAGCTCTTCAAAGAATGAGCTATTTGCTTGGGTGCTTATTGCCATTTGCCTGGTATGAACACTTTGATGGGAACATTCAGGTTTATGATCAGGCGTACACTTATAAGCAAGTCTAAAAATGTTTGAAGAGCATGTTGGTGATACGCCTATAGGAAAGTCAAAGTTAAATTGTTCCCAAGGTAGAATCCAACAGGGCTGCTGGAATGGAAACATTCAATGAGATAATCACAGTTTCATTTTCATGAGTGTAACAAAGACCTGTTTGACCCTCATAAAAGTATTTCATTAGAGTTCTTAATACTGTAAAACACTTTGAGGGCATCCCCTCTGATGTACAGAGCACACTGATTAGTGCTCTCCTAGGTGTTCCTGGTCTTAGGCAGAACTAGCCGAAAACTTGCTTTTCTGTCAGACCGTTCTGCAGTATCTGAGCACCAAGCTCTTTTCTCCTCATCATACAAACATAGAGGGAGAAAAACCCTTTGCCCCACCTCAACCATGGATAAAGGATGAAAAGAAGTAGCTCATGACCCCTCTGCAGAGGGAGGTGACAATAAAGACCCACTGTTTCGCTGAACCATCAGTTCTTTCTTTCACTGCCCCAGTTGGTGGTCAGGGATAGGGGCTGTGCACTTTATAAGTAGCCCAATAATCCAGAATGGTTCACAAGTTCTCAGTAATGGCAACAGGGCCATAGCATGTCTTTTTGCTGCTGAATCAGAGGGATCCAGTTAGGTTCAGTAGTATGGCCATTACTGGTTGCTTGCATTGTTGTAGTAGCTGTGTTGGTCCCAAGGTATGAGAGAGACAAGGGTGGTGAGGTAATATCTTTTATTGCACCAACTTCTGCTGGTGAAAGAGACAAGCAAAAAAATTATGAAGTCATCAAACATTTATCTACGTATATAATTACATATTATTTATTTATGTAAAATTAACAATTTTATTCTACTCTCACTATACTCAATTCTTCAACCAAACAATTTTTTTCCCTACCTTAAGCTGCGGCAAAGTCATGAGTGATGTAATTGTAATTGAAAGACCTGACGATTTCATTCTAAGTGCTCAAGAGGGACAAAACACTGAGATGCTCTTGAGTCTTAGTGGATTGGAGGACATTTTTGATCCTTTTTAGAAGAGAGAAGAAACGTTCTCCATTACAATTAGTGATCATTAGTGACAAATACAGCCGTAATGCAGTTTCAACATTTGGGAATCATTCTATCACATTGGATTCAGTGATAAGTCAATATATCCAAATAGATCTGCTTTCATCATCTTTTCTCTATATATCTGAGAGTGATGTGAATTCAACAAATTGAAGAAATTCTTTAGCAAAATCTACTGGGAGACTTCTGACACAGACGTTTGATACCTTCACTGAATTCAGAACTTGAAATGTTAGGTGAAGAATTTATCAGTACACTAAAGGTTTTGTCAATATTTTTGTAAGCCTAGATCTAGTGTTCTAATGAACTCTTCAGTTTGTTGATGATTGTGAAGGCCTCCTTGTCACTGAATGAGTGGGCAGTTGCATCGTCTCATGTCTTCTGTCTTTTGCAGCGTTTGGCTGACTTATACTTATAGTTAGCAGTCCTTGCAGCCCCCTGAATTTTATACTCATTAAAACTATCCTGCACCTGTTGATTGGCTGAAGTATATCATTCCAGACCTCACACAAAATACCAGTTTCCAAAGTGCGCATTGCATCACTCAGGATCTTCGCATCTTTTCTTGTTGCTGATTTTTGAGATTCATCATCCTTGATGCTCTCTAGTGCTTCAAGGATGTTGGGGTATCCCAGAAAAATTGCATTCACAGCTTCAGCATTGGCACTCCACCATGTTTCTGAGAGTGATTTGGGCACTGGGCATCCCTTTGGTAGTGAATCTCTAAGAATCATCCAATGACTGGTTGATGCAGAGAAAAATATGTACAATTCTTGGACAAATCCAAAAAAAGAAATTGCTTCAACATAACAATCCAAGGCAGACTGGCCAACAAGGCTGAGTGCGTGGGCAGCGCATGGTATGTAATCAATCAAAGCATTGCACTCTGTTATCTTTGCCTCCATCCCTGAATATTTGCCACTCATATTACTTTCATTGTCATAGCTTTGGCCATGACAAAGCTTGATCTCAAACCCATTTTTGGTGAGGAAATTGAGTAGGTACGAGGCAAGTTTCTCCCCTGTGTGACTGGTGATGTTTATGATGAATTAATTTGTACAAAACAATATCTAATGAGACAAACAATTTCCGATGGCCCCGCTACTGTCACTCAGCTGTTACTTCTATATGTAATAGAGGGCCTAAAGTAGGACCTAAAAATAGGAGGGCCTAAGGCGATAGCCTTATTAGCCTACGGGTTAATTTGGCCCTGCCCCACAGTTGCCTCTCTCCACAGAGCTCTTCTTCAGGTCAGGGCTCTGTGGAACTTGAAAGTGTGTCTCTTTTACCAGCAGAAGTTGTTCCAATAAAAGATATTAACTCACCCACTTTGTCTCTCTCATTACTGGTAGGACAGTTCAATGGAAAGCAGACAGTGTAAAGCAAATGAGCTACACATATCCCCAGCACAGGCAGCCAACCAGAGTACTCCAAATTAGAATTTGTTGAAAGGGACATTTGCTGAATTCTGAGACCCTTGGGAGCATGCATCCTTCAACAGGTGTATTCAAAGTCATAGAGGAATTTAGAGAAGATATTGCTGTTTCAGTGAAATACTTTTAATTGCTTTCCTTCCTAAATAAGAGAGGACAGACTGACATGTAAAACATGCCTACAGCCACATAACTTCACAGTACTTTGAACTGAAAGCCCCAAAGAAGCAGATTGAAGCCTAATTTCCAAAAGTGGCCTCCACTTTTGGATACCTAGCTTTGAGACACTTAGGGTCAGATTTTTGGAAGTGCTCTACATCCACAGCTGTAACTAATTTTGTCAGATGTCAAAACCTGGGCATCCAAAATTAGAGTCCACTTTTGGACATTTGGCCCTTAATCTCTTTGCAGAAGACTAGTAAAGGTTATGGAAAACCATATTGAGACTATATTCTCAAAGCACCTCAGTCTGGTCTCTCTGCACTAACATTCACTTGTGCTCCCAGGATGAAATTCAGTACTGTGCAGAGAACGAGTGTAAGGCTTATGCACCATTTATATCACACATAAGTTCTGAGAACTAAATATGTACATTGATCTGTGCTGGTGCTCTGCACAAGGATGAATTTTACTCACTTTCCTGTGACAGAATTTACAGATGCACAACCACTTCCTCTGCTATTTGCACTCAGTTCAGATGTATGTAAGCAGATGTATACAGAAAATGTTTCATGCAAATGATATGCATGAACAAAATTGCACATATATTTTAAAAATTTGTCTTCAAGGTTATATACATTATATTATATATAAATATATGAAATATTTATTCAACAAGACATGTTACTAAGAATTATCCCAATAGGTAACTTTTTTCAGACTTGCCCATCTCTTCCTTTGGCCTGTGTTTATCATGAAGCAGAGAAAAGCCTCAGAATTAATCTGTCATCTTGCTACAAAAAAACCCACTCTCTTTCATGATGGAAAGCACAGCACTTTTCTAGAATTATTTTGTTCTCTTTTTAAAGACTATCCACACAAAATATATGCAAGAATTTGTAGGAAAAGCAATGACTTTATTAACAGCAAGACTGCAGAGAAAGCTAGGATAATTGTGATGATAATTTGATAGGAGAAAGGAAAACAGTATTGAGAACATTAAAAAGAAAGATCACTATTTCGGTCCACAGAAGTTCTGATAGCTCTCTTGCGGAATGCTAGTCATCGTACACAAGAGAGATGCTGAAACTTTTACAATGAAGTCTAGGAAATTGCAGGTTGGTTCAGTAGTTGTTTTTCACATGTCTGCTTCTCAAAATCATTCAAACAAACCCAATTCACAAAACATTTCATAGTTATGTAACAAATCATTGTTATTTTTACTTACAAAACTACAAAAGATGCAAGAACTCAAGCACTGCATCACCAAGAAAGAGTGAGGACAAGCTGTGTTCATCAAAGCTTTCTATGAGTCACAAAAGATATGTTTACACTACAATAAAACACCTATGACTGGCTTATGTCAACTGACTTGGGCTTGCAGGGTTCAGGCTGCTGTGCTATAAAATTGTGGTGTAGATGTTTGCCCGTAGTCTGGAGCCCAGACTCTGGGACCCCTCGAGGGGATAGAGTCCCAGAGCCTGGGCTTCAGCTTTAGCTCAAGCCCAAACATCTACACTTCAATATTATAGCCTCGCAGCCCAAGCTCCGTGAGCCTGAGTCAGCTGACATGGGCCAGCCATGGGTGTTTTATTGCAGTATAGACACACCCATGATCTCTACAGGCCTAACTGAAAAGCTGATATCATATTGCAACCATTTACCCATTCTGTCTCATCTAGTCTAGGTTCTTATGAGATGTTCATTGCTATAGTATCTAAGAATGATCCAAGAATTAAAAATAAAAAAGTATACCAATCTCTCTCTTCTCGCTCTCTCTCCTTCCCAACAGGAATATGTTACTTAGCTACATCACTTGAGTGTCTTTGTATGTGACAAGAACATATTGAGGTAAAGCCATGCTGGAGAGATGAGTTTTGTATCTGGTTCTGAATGTGTCTCGTGCCCATTCTCATGTGCCTGGAGCCACTGTGAAGTTGAGTTCCACAGCACATAAGGGGTGAGCCCCAGGCATGGTCTCCCCTAGGTCTGCCTTCCCAAGCAGTGGGACTTCATTGGTTTCACTGCAAAAGGGGCCCTTTGAGACTGCAGCATTTGCCTTTTCATGCTTTGCTTCAATCTTTAGCACAGTGTCTCCTGTGTTACTATCTCTTTGCATTCCTAGATTCTGCTTGCTCTGCTTTTTTTAGTATTTATCTGTACTAGTTTACAGCTTTCAAGCTATAATGGTTATGAATGACTGCAGACAATGAGGACTCTCTCCGGGAGATGATGTAATCTCAGCTACATGCATAAACCAGTATATAAGGGCTTTAATAAACACCAATGCAAAAGTATTTCCTCATTAGACTCCAAAGCTTCACTAGCTTTTCACATGTAAAATCATTACAAATATCACTTGATGATGGGGTGGAGGGACTTCAGCTTTTATGTGAATTCCTGTAGTCCATTTCTGTAGGTTTGCTTTGATGATAAAACAAATTTCCAAAAGGAAGTGGCACAGGTTGGAGAGTTCCTACAGGAGCAAGGTTTAATTAAGAAACATGCCATCTAGGGAATGTTATATAGAAGGTATATCATTTTATATAGAAGGTGTTGGGATCTTCACCCGTCCCCCACCCCCCAAGAAGTGGAGCCCAGTTGTTTGTGTTGAGACCCAATCTGATAACATTTATTAAAAAGTTTAGAAGGGGAAATGTTCTGAATAAACCACTGGTTGAGGTCTCAGGCAGAGGATGAATCTATGTACATTCTCTTGAACTTTCGCTCTTGTATAGTATTTTACAAAGAAATCAGCTAATTAATAGGCATGGCAACCATGGATGGTAGGAATTACTATCTCCATTTTATAGATGGGAAAGCTAATGTAGAAAAGCTGTGTCTTGACAGAAGCCACAGATGGAGTGTGACCTGGGATTAGACAGCAGGCATAGGTGCTGGAACACCCCAGGGCTTGAAGTGGTTTCCATCCTATACAGGGTTTACAGTATGGTTCAGTGGCTCTCAGCACCCCCACTATACACATTGTTCCAGCACCCCTGACTGTAGGAGATACTGGTTCTCAGTTTTGTGCTTAGTCCTCTGGACTCTGCTACTTGTTACAATGCTGAGCTGCTCCTCAGTGGTTGGAGATCACAGTGGCTGCATCGATGAAGTGAGCTGTAGCTCACGAAAGCTTATGCTCTAATAAATTTGTTAGTCTCTAAGGTGCCACGGGTACTCCTTTTCTTTTTGCGAATACAGACTAACACGGCTGCTACTCTGAAATCAGCAGAGAGGCTGGCTCAACCACAGGGAGTCAGCTGAGATGGAGCTTGTTGCTGCCGTAGGCAGTGTTCCCTTCAGACACGATCGTATAAGGGCTCCTCCCAGAAAGCATATTTTTAAAAGATCCCAGATGCCATCCTGGGATGACTATAAAGATGGTGATGGGGGACTTAAACCCATTATCAGTAAGAAAGATTGTAGATAAACTATCAACCCTAGTGATCAGAACATAAAATAAAATAAATGTCATAATCAGTCATGTCATTCAATTCTCTGTATCAAAGCACTGGCATTTGAGTAGCATTAAATAAGTCTCATACATTTATCAAGGCATTGCTCTCACTGTGGAACAATAGAAATTAAATACTGGGCCAAATAAGGCTATATAATTAACAGTGACTTGTGAGATATGGTCACAGAGGAAGAAATTAACAGAAGGGTCCATTGGCATGAATTCTTCCTCAGTTCTGCCAATGCAGACAGGGGTGGCCCGTCCATATAGGTGAACTAGGCAGTCACCTAGGGTGCCAAGTTAAATAGGGCGCCAAATTCAAGGAAAAAAATCAAATTAAAAAAAAGAAAAAGAAAAAAATGAAAAAGATGAAAAAAAATAAATAAAATAACAAAGATATAATTATTTCAATTCCTGTGTGCATACAGAGGGAATATGAATTATAATTCATTTCTCTACATTTCTGAGAATGTATTAATATGTTAAATCTTTTATTTACTGCAAAAAAAAATATTTTAGCAAAAAAAATTTTCAATTTGCAACGTAGAGTCAAGATGACCCATTCCGAAATTTTGATAAGCAATAACTCAGCCACAATGAAACACATCCACCAGCAGCAAGAGCTGCAATGCTAGTGACACCTAACTTGAGTATACATCAAGGTCACATAGACAGAAATTCATGTAGAGCGGAGATATCGCGAGTTGATACATGTCGAATGGTCATTTTAACACACATCGCAGGTAGATGGTTAAGAATCGAGCTAATACTTTGGAAAATTGTGTTTCTTGGTGCCAAAGAATAAAGAATAAAGTCTTTCAGCATTATAAATCCAAAATATGAGTATCTTTAAGCATTATTAAACCTTAGCGTTATTATCAGGCTGTATAATTATGAACTTTTCTTTGTTATAACTGGTTCACATGTAGTAAATAAGATCCATAAAAGAAAAGTAACAGTGTTAACTCTTAATAGACTACGAAAGTGATGACATCACACTCCAAGTGGGTAACCGTGAGGAAGGGGATTACTTTCCAAACAACCAGTGTCGGGTTATAAGGTCAAAAAAGGTCATTTTGTTTCCATGTAAATGCTGTAACTAACTGTTTTAATAGGTAAGTGAGTGTATGTTACTAATCATTGAAACTTTAAGCAGTGAAAAGACGTGTTGGAATGGCTGCAATGTGGCTTAAATTGCCAACCATGTGGTGGGTGTGTCAGCCATCCTTAACACTATAATGCTTGCAGTTGGGAGTACAGTACATAACAATATTCAAATGCCCCATGGCAGAAAGAGGAAAAAAAACCCTCAGCAGCTGAATATTGTAAACGAAACGCTGAGAAGGAAAAGGACCAAGCAAAACAGCAGGGATCCTTCCTGAAATATCTTCTTTTTAATCCAAATAAAGATGGAAGCAGTTTGGAACATCAAGATGAAGGTATATTACTTCGACATGAGGGTAGCTCACATCCACAAAAAAGCAGTTTGGAAACTTAAGATGATAGAAACTTACTTCTAGATGAAGTCAGCTCACAGGATCAGACTGATATGGAAGTGGAGAAAATTTATTCACCTTCAGGGACACATGCAGAAATTGAAGTAAATGAAATAGAAGGAAGAAAGGATGAGGAAGTTACAAATAAGTTATAGTATAGGGACTCAGCTTCATGGGCCAGATGTGATGACAGTGTGCAGCAAATTCTTCTGGAACATGGACCCGAACAAGTTCATGAATTTCCCTTCCCTAAGGATGGAAATAAAAGAAAATTCTCTGCTCAGCATTACAAGAGGAAACTCATTAATGGGGAAGAAATTAATCTAAACTGGTTACAATATTCAGTGTCGAAGGACTCCGGGGATTTGCTTTTGCTGCAAGTTGTTTAGAAATCAAGCAATTGGTACATCAGTTACTGAAAATGGTTTGAAGGACTGGAAAAACATATCTTCAATTCTCTCTTCACGTGAAAGAAGTACACAACATTTGGAATCAGAGTAGCAGCCGTGTTAGTCTGTATTCGCAAAAAGAAAAGGAGTACCCGTGGCACCTTAGAGACTAACAAATTTATTAGAGCATAAGCTTTCGTGAGCTACAGCTCACTTCATCGGATGTTTTCAAAATTGGAAAGAACTTGAATTACGATTGAAAAAAGAAAAAACTATCGATGAAGAAAATTTACGTGTGATCAAGGAAAAAGAAGAATATTGGCAACGAATATTAGAGCGTCTGATTTCTTTAGTGAGAGTTCTTGGTGGGCAAAATTTAGCATTCCATGGCCATGGTAGAAATGAAAAATTATACACTCCAGGTAATGCAAACTTTTTCAAATTTGTTGAATACCTCGCTTTGTTTTATCCAGTCATGAAGGACATCTACGTAAAATAACTGATCATGAAACTCAGGTTCATTACTTAGGGAAAAAGTGTGCAGAATGAACTGATTCAAATCCTAGCAAATGCCATTAAAAAGAAAATTGTAGAAGCTGCGCATTCTGCAAAATACTTGTCAATAATATTGGACTGTACACCACATGTGAGTCATGTTGAACAAAGGACGATGATCATTCGTTTTGTGGATATGGAAAAGTCTGTAGATGAAAATCACGTTGAGATGCTCATAAAGGAACATTTTTTGGGTTTCGTACCACTGAAGGAGACGACTGGAGCATTTATGACTGAAACTATTCTACAAGAACTTGAAACAATGTCATTATTTGTTGAGAACTTACATGGCCTAGGCTATGATTATGGGAGTAATATGGAGGGTAAAGACAATGGTGTGCAAAGGAGAATGATGGAAATCGATCCTAGCCTTTTTCATTCCTTGCAGTGCAGATTCTTTGAATTTGGTTGTCAATGATGCTGCTAGATGTTGTTTGGGGGCAAGCAGTTTCTTTGACCTCGTGCAACATGTTTATGTGTTTTTCTCAGGCTCAACACGCCGTTGGGAGATTCTGACTCGCCATGTGAATTCTCTAACTGTGAAACCACTTAGACAAGATGGGAGAGTTGCACTGATGCTTTGAAGCCTCTTCGCTATGAATTTGGAAACGTTTATGATGCTCTAATTGGAATTTCTGATAATACAATCTTTACTGGATCATATGGCAATACACATGTTCAGATGCAGAAGCTCTTGCAAATGGCCTTTCCAAGTTCAAATTTGTAACTTCACCCATTTTGTGGTATATCCTTTTTGAGATTAACCTCACTAGTAAGCAGCTTCAGGAAAAGAACTTGAACATACATTTTGCTATTCAAAAACTGCAGCAAACTAAAAATATTCTGGAGGAATTCAGAAGTAATGAAGGGTTCGAAAGAACACTGGTAGATTTTCTCGAGTTTGCTGAAGAAATAGATTTTCCGACAAAATTTGAACCAGAGCCAGTTCACATTCAGCAAAAGAAACAGCAATTTTTGTATGAAAGATGAGACACCCCGATTCAGAACCCAAAACAAAGATTCAAAGTGAATTTCTACTTCGCAGTCCTTGATACTGCTATTCACTCGGTGGATGAAAGATTTCAACAGATGCATCAGCTAGAGGCAGTATTTGGCTTTCTGTATGAGATCCACAACTTGCAAAAGAAAACAGCAAAACAGGTAAGAGAATTTTGTATAAAACTGGAGTCGGGAAAATTCAAAAGACATTGATGCTACAAATTTGTGTAGTGAGCTTCAGGCTTTTTCAAGACAACTTAAGAAACATTCCATCCTGAAGAAGTACTGAAGTTTGTTTGTGAAAATAAACTCACCGACAGTTTTCCAAACATTTTTATAGGTCTACACATTCTTTTAATTTTGCAAGTTTCCGTAGCTAGTGGGGAACGTAGCTTCTCAAAGTTAAAATTGATAAAAACTTATCTGCGTTCAATAATGGTGCAAGAGAGACTCGTTGGACTTGCCACAATGTCAATAGAGCATGAAATAGCTGGAAAACTGGATCCAAAAGAACCAGTGACTGAATTTTCAAAACTTACAGCAAGAAAATTCATATTTTAAGAGCAGAGTGTTTTTTATTTGGAGTATTTTGTAAATACAGGTTAAAGTTCATTGAAGAATTTTCTCATTTCTTCTATATTGGATGTAGTGGTAATGACAGTTAAAGCAGGATAATATAATGGTTAATTTTGGATTTGTAATAATAAAAATTGTAATTAATTAATTATAATTATAATTTTTATTTGAAATTGGCTGAAATATCATCTAGATGTCGTGTACAAATCTATTCTGAAAATTTCATGTCTCTATTTTATCTGATCTCAGAAACATTGTTTGGACAGATGGACGGACGGACAAACCGAATAATTAAGCCTCTGTTTAAAAAAGCAAACAAACAAACAAACGCTTAAAAACATTAAAAGGAAAAAATGGGCAAAATGTTTCCCAGTTTACCAAAAACCTCAGCCTAGATCTGCCCTTGGGGTTTGGGGGTGGGGGGCACCGATTGCATGGTTCGCCTAGGGCACTAGTTGCTGGCAGCTAGTCTAGGGCCGCCCCCGAATGCAGACCATGATATCCTGTATGGGGTTAGCTAGATCTACATGACAAGCAAATTCATGTGCCATTTCACAGCATTTGAGAAGGAAATATATATCAAAGTGTGTTTTCCTGCCAGAATGCATGGCCTTTATGGAGGAGGTTTTAATGTCATGATCATCTGTACTTACAGAAGCATCATAAGACTATAATCAGTTAAGACTAAATTTCTGTTTTATCACTTCCCTTTCACGATTTTATATAGTAATTAAGGTGACATGCAGATATCATAAACATTAGCATATTACTAATTTAAAAAGCAGTTATTTAATAAAAGCCCTCATACAGTACACATGCTCCTCTGTAGACTTTGCTTATTTTGCTCTTACTGCTTGTATTTTTATTTCAAATGATTAATACAAGAGTTCCAGAAACAATAACAAATTGCCTTCTGATTAAATACATTGTCAGGGATATTTAGGCCCACTTACCCAAAATCAGAGTCCTGAGGTGAATTCACTGGGAAAATACTTGCACACAAAGCTAGAGACCTAACTACCCACTTGCACTCACAATTACCCAATGTCCATGCACATCTATTGGGGTATTTTTGTGCATGTATTTATAGTGCATGAAATTGGTACTTGTGAAAATGTGACCCTGTCAGACATAATGCCAGTTCATTAAGGCTGAGATTTTTAAAGCTATCTAGGGGATTTGGACACCCACTAACCATTAAAATCCCATTTCTGCTTTGAGAAATCTCTGCTTAAATGTCTATCAATTAAAATAAGTGTACTAAATAATCAGAGCAAAGTACCACTAAATAAATTTATGCTTAGCACCTTAAGTTCTCTTAAGAAATAGGTCACCTGATAATATTTCTTTGGGACATCACTGGTATTTAGCTTGTCTAGCTACTCATAATCTAATCACTCAAAACTAGCAAGTAGACCTATATTGTGCTATATTTTCTAGTGTTTAGAAGAAAAGCACCATATTTTATAATTTTGTTCAGATGCATAACTTCATGACTTCCTAAAAGCAGCCAAGAAATGTTGTGAGTGGGGTACCATTACTGCAATGACACTTTCCTGGGTGATCACTTTATGTGAACTTTGTATGCTCTGTGGCAAAGGAAATGTACTGTGTAGTCTCCATTTCAATATTGTATTTTATTTAAAGAGTAAAATCTGAAATTAAACATGACAAAACTATGAGTAACTTGGCCTCCATCCTTCATAAATCTAGCAATGGGAACTCTAAATTGAGAGGAGGGAACCAAAACAGACCTAGAAGTCAGTGGGAATTTATCAGTGGAACACAGGCCTGTGTAAGGAGTATGAGTTTGCATACACTTATGCATGCACTTTGCTTGGGTCCCAAGTGACTTGTTTAACTTGCCTTAGTATTTGCCATGTGAGAGTGCACATTCCCCATTACGCTTAGCTCTGCTTTACTATCCATGATTTAATGTTTAAGAGTGGTTGCATATTGCTAATACAGACCATTCCCCAGACCTTTATGCTCATTGCAAGTATCCCCCTTTTTAGTTATTTCTTGATCTCTAAGAATTTGTTAAATTTTGTTAAATGAAAAATGTTGCAAAGAGCATGGAATCCATATCATGTGGCATGTCCTGCTGTGGCGTTACTCTGTTAAGGGAATGCAGCAAAATTGTGTTGATAATAGCCTTTGTCTTCATTATAAGAACCTCTGTTGTAACATTGTTTCCAATGTAAGGCCATTTACCTTGGCTCCCAACTACATTTAATCTCATTACATTCACTGTCATTATAGTAACATCTTTATTCCACTTGAAGGACTTTAAAGCTCTGGAGGATGCTAGTACAGTGAGGGCAAAATATGCTCTATTGAATAGGGACCTGTGTAAATTCCAGATATGATCATGTCATCCATTTTTATGAGCCTGCTCATAAGATCCTGGGTTAATGCAGAAATTGTGACTCACATATCTAAACTGAGGGAAAATCATAAAACTGAATATACATCTTATTGTGTGTTTTATAAGCAATGGCCTTAAATTGAGTAAGCTGAATAAAAAGCTTGGCAAAAAGATTAACTCCTGCATTAAGCTTTAAAAGCCTCTGCAAAATTAAAATATGCATAAATATAAATGTGAACACTGTAATTTAAAGTAAGTCAAGTAAAATTTCAGGTAAGGAATTAGGGGCTGTCCATAAATTACATAATGCATTAGGCTGCGGGAGGGGAAGAGGCGAGTGCTTAATTTTGTGTGTTTGTTTCAGTGTTACGAAGTGTTACAATCACCAACAAATGTGTTACCTAATTTTTGGACAGCCCCTTGTATTTTTATAACTTATTATCAAGATAGACCTTAATATTTCAGAGCGTATAATGGTTCTTTAGTCAGCCCAATAGTAAAATCCACCTAGTCATTTCATGTTTCTGAAAAATGTATCTATGATGATTTCCTCCAAGGAATACAATTTCAAGTCAAAAGGAAAATATGTGTAAAAGTTATAAAGGAATGAAAACAACATATTAGTTTATATTATATAGTTTCAGTTGTACAGCTAAAATATTGCAAGCTGTAATTATAATTAATATGTCTGATATCCTTGACATTTTAAAAGGCATCTACTTTGCCTCAGTTTCCATTCTTGTATTTCACTAGTATTCATTGGCTACTTATGTTGATATATTGCTTTTAAACTCAGTGTCTTCAGCCTTATATCTGTCAATATTCATTTCATTTACCAAATACCAACTCATTTGAAAGGCACTTTTTGGTGTTGCAGACTGTTTTTGTAGAATCTTGTGGGAGAGTTCTTTTTTTAAAAAAATCAGGGCTGTAATTCTACATACCTGTTCTGCAAATTATTTTGGATCTCTAAACTGGCATTTTAGTCTAAGAATTATTTTCTCCAAATTAAAAATATCTAATTGTAATTGCAAATCCTAAAATCTTTTATGTTTCTAAACAAAAGATCATGGGTTATAGATGCTCCTGTGACTAGTGTGTGTTTCTAAAGAACTTCAGCATGATGGTGTAGTTCTTCCAATTCCAGTATTCTGATACATAACTGTAACAGAGTTGTATGAGGTGGGTACCAAATTTCCTTGGGGGAGGATGGACTAATTTCCTCAAGACTTGTACTGGACAATGAAATTAAAAGCTACATATAATTATTAGATCACAAACTCTGTTTTATGAAAACTAGCAAAAATTGCTCTCCATGTTTGGATAAGACACACTTCAAGTCTTCAGAAAAACCATGCTGATAAATAGACTTATCCAGTAACTGAAGGGCAAAGTATTGGTTCTTGCCTTTGGTCAATGAACAATATTGCACTACCCTGCCATTTATTGTAGTAGATTTCATTAGATGTGTTCTTATATGCTACCTTAAAATTTTATGCACTGACAGAAAATAATATTATGCTTTATCAGATTATGTCTCTCTGCCTCTAAGTATCCCAGATGGGTGGACAGAGATTTGCAAGACATGGGACTTCTTAATGAATAAAGAACCACAAGCTGATAATATTAGAAATAATTTTGTCTGATGCTCAGTCTTCCAAGCTGCCGCATCCATTGCTGGATCCAGAAGCTGACCGAGGGGAAGTGCAGTTAAAAAAAATTTTAAATTACCTTAAAACTGCTACATTTGTAGAGATGGAACTACAGCTCTGACTTTGTCTTTCTAGTTCTGTACATATTCTGGTTACAGATCAAAAGGACTGGGGATCTCTTTGTCATAGCCTAGTTTCTGGAGGATGTTTTTTTCGCTCAAGATTGTTGCCTGGGGGCAATCTTCCTGGTATATTAGCCTAAACAAACATTTATGTTGCTAATTGGCTCAGATAGGTGTAGCTAAATACTGTTTTTATAAAATCAGGGGGGAAGGTTTATGGAGCAGGATTAGCCATATTAACAAATAATTGCATATCCATCCATCACAGTAACCTTTGCTATCCTCTTTTTTATCTGTTGTGACAAAGTTCCTCCTCTACCTTGGTGGGTCTTGCGCTTATGGGCGGATTTTCTTGCCTTGGAGTTTCACGGAAGCCCTCAGTTTGGCTGTTTTCGTGAACCCACAGTCCAGGTCAACTCCTCCTGTGTCTGACCAGGAGTTGAGAGGTTTAGGGGGAACCTGGGCCCACCCTCTACTCCGGGTTCCAGCCCAGGGCGCTGTGGAATGCAGCTGTCTAGAATGCCTCCTGGAACAGCTGCATTCCACAGCTGCATTCCCCCCTCTGCTCAACACTACGGGGTTGGGCAACTTGGGACGTCAGGCAGTGTACTCGTGACAAGCCATCTGTATTGCCATGATGGCTTCCAGCCCGGTGTTGTATGGTAAATTGGAAAGGTTGTAGGGACAGGAACCATCTGGTCAACCTTGCGTTCTTCTCTTTATTTCGCTGCATCCACTGGAGGGGTGCATGGTCGGTCACAAGGGTAAACCGTCGTCCCAGAAGGTAATAACGTAGTGTTTACATGGCCCATTTCACAGCTACGCACTCTCTTTCAGCCATGGCATACTTCTGCTCTCTCGGGAGGAGTTTCCTACAGAGGTAGAGGATTGCGTGTTCTTCATCTCCGACCATCTGCGATAGGACAGCTCCCAAACCTACTTTAGATGCATCTGTTTGTAAAATGAATTCTTTTTTGATGTCTGGGGCTATAAGCATGGGGTTACTGCAGAGGGCTGTCCGTAGATCCATGAATGCTTTCTCTGCAGCATCTGTCCACTTCACCATGTCCGTACCCTGGGCTTTTATCAGGTCTGTCAGGGGACTCGCTCTGGTAGCAAAATGGGGAATAAATCGTCGGTAGTACCCCACCACACCCAGGAATGCCCCGACTTGCTTTTTCCGATTCAGCCGTGGCCAATTTTGGATAGTTTGTTTAGTTGGGGCTTGACCATGCCCCTTCCTACAATGTAGCCAAGGTATTTAGCCTCAGCTAGCCCTATAGCACGCTTGGCCAGGTTGGCTGTGAGGCCAGCCTGTCTTAGCGTGTCTAGAACTGCTTCCACCTTTCCTAAGTGGGTTTCCCAGTCAGGGGTCTGAATAATCACATCTTCCAGGTATGCCGCTGCATAACTGGTATGGGGCCATAGGAGCTTGTCCATAAGACGCTGGAAGGTGGCAGGTGCCCAATGCAGCCCAAAAGGAAGAACAGTATATTGAAACAGACCCTCTGATATACAGAATGCCATCTTTTCTTTCACCTCTTTGGCAAGGGGAATCTGCCAGTATCCCTCAGTTAAATCAAGGGTGGTCAAAAATCGGGTTTTGCCCAGGCGGTCAACTAACTCATCGATATGGGGTATGCATTAAATTTGGATATCTCATTCAGCCGGCGAAAGTCATTACAAAACCTAGTGGTGCCATCTGGTTTGGGCACCAACACAATTGGGTTTGACTACTGACTGTGGGACTCTTCGATGACTCCCAGCTCCAACATCCTTTTTACCTCTGCCTTGATCTCCTCCCTTTTTGCTGCTGGGACCCGATAGGGCCTTAAAGTTACCTTTGCCCCAGGGTCTGTGATAATGTGGTGATAGGCTTCAGTGGTCCGACCTGGTTTGGTTGAAAACACGTCCTGGTATCGGCTGATCATCTCAGTTATCTCCTTCTTCTGGTTTGGTGTCAGATCAGTGGATATTCTGATCTGTTCCTGCATGTTATTTCCCTGGGTTGTGGTCTCTTGGGCCACTACACACACCTCTCGTTGGTGCCAAGGCTTTAAGAGGTTAATGTGATAAATTTGTTCTTGTTTTCGGCTTCCTGGCTGCCACACCTTGTAAGTTACTTCCCCAACGGGTTCAACCACCTCATAGGGCCCCTGCCATTGGGCCAAAAGCTTGCTTTCTGCCATGGGTACCAACACCATCACCCAATCCCCTGGTTGGAACTGTCGGACTTTTGCCTGGCAATTGTAACGGGTCGCTGGGCCTCCTGCGCCTTTTCCAAATATTCCCGTACAATGGGGTGACCCGGGCTATCCGTTCTCGCATCTGCAACACATGGTCAATTATATTTTTCCCCCCATTGGGTTCCTCTTTCCAGATTTCTTTTGCAATGCTAGTATGCCATGGGGGTGGTGTCCGTATAATAATTCAAAGGGGGAAAACCCAGTTGAGGCCTGAGGTACCTTCTGGATTGCAAACATAAGGTTGGGTAGTAGGGTGTCCTTATCATTGCCTTGAGGGTTTGGTTAAACCTTTCTACCAGCCCATCGGTCTAAGGATGATAGACTGATGTTCTCAGGGTATGTAATGAAGCAGCGTATAGAGGTCCTTCATTAGCTTCGACATAAATGGGGTACCTTGGTCTGTTAATATCTCCTTTGGTAGCCCCACTCGGGCAAAGGTCCACACCAACTCTTTAGCTATCATTTTAGAGGCCGTGTTCAGCAGGGGGACGGCTTCTGGGTAGCGAGTAGCATAATCCAGAATGACAAGTATATATTGGTGGTCCCGGGCTGTCTTCTCCAGGGGTCCCACTAGGTCCATGGCTATTCGCTCTATGATGGGAAGGGGTACTAAAGGTGTCCTCAAGTGGGGACAGAGACTGTGCAGCTGACACTCAGGCAGGATGCACAGAACCTCTGCACTTCTTCATGTACTCTGGGCCAGAAGAATCGTAACCACTTTCGTGCGAGATGGATGAAGTGATATAATTGGGACCACGGGGTTTTGTTTTCCTGGTACCTCCACTCATGATATCGCTGGGCCCACACTCTGGTCATTACCCCAGATCTGGCCAGGATCTCTGCTTTCAGTTGGAGGTAGTCTGCCGCAGCCTCTTCAGGCAAATCATAGTAGGCCTTCTGGGCCTCCCCACACAGGAATGGAGCGAGGATGCCAGACCACTGTTCTTGGGGCCAAGCCTCCCGAAGAGCTGTCATCTCAAAGGCCAGGAGGTATGCCTCTACATCATCCTCCCATGTCATTTTCTGCAGCCAATTGCTGGCCCATATGATCTGCGTCCCATCATGGCCACGGTTCAGCTCTGTAAGGGCCTTCACCTGGTTTATCAGTTCCCGCAACATAGCCCGGTCTTGAGCAGCTGATTTGTCTCTTGCTGCAGCTGCACTGCCTCCTGTTGGGTGGCTGCCTGGACACGGGTAGCCTCCTGCTGGGCAGCTGTGGCTTGTATCAGTGCCCGCACTACCTCCTCCATTGTGGTGAAAAAAATAAATAAACCCTCTCGTTTTCTTTTTTTTCCCCCCAAACATCCTCCTCCTTCCGCCACGCTGTGGACCCCAGATCCCACTGCTGACACCAGTTGTGACAAAGTTCCTCCTCTATCTTGGTGGGCTTGCTCTTATTGGCGGATTTGCTCACCTTGGAGTGTCACAGCAGCTCTGAGTTTGGCTGTTTTCGTGAACCCACAGTCCAGGTCAACTCCTCCTGTGTCTGACCAGGAGTTGGAGGTTTGGGGGAAATCTGGGCCTGCCCTCTACTCAGGGTTCCAGCCCAGGGCCCTGTGGAATGCAGCTATCTAGAGTGCCTCCTGGAACAGCTGCGCAACAGCTACAACTCCCTGGGCTACTTCCCCATGGCCTCCTCCCAACACCTTCTTTATCATCACTATAGGACCTTTCTCCTGGTGTCTGATAATGCTTGTACCCCTCGGTCCTCCAACAGTATGCGTTCTCACTCTCAGCTCCTAGCGCCTCTTGCTCCCAGCTCCTTACATGCGCACCACAAACTGAAGTGAGCTCCTTTTTAAACCCAGGTGCCTTGATTAGCCTGCCTTAATTGATTCTAGCAGCTTCTTGATTGGCTGCAGGTGTTCTAATCAGCCTGTCTGTCTTAATTGTCTCCAGAAGGTTCCTGATTGTTTTGGAACCTTTCCTGTTACTTTACACAGGGAAAAGGGACCTACTTAACAAGGGGGTAATATATCTGCCTTCTATTACTCTCCTGTAGCCATCCGGCCCAACCCTGTCACACTGGCTTTCCAAAACAATTCAACAGGCCCTAATAAGCATTATTCACACATTCAGTGGGCCTTGTTATGTCAATGCTTGATGTGATATGTGCCTATAAATGACTATGGGACAGATGTGGGATGGAGAACTGTGAGGTTTTCTTGTAGATTTTTCTCCTGAATTGTTCCATCAGGAGATGCCATTAGCCACCCTCTACCCTGCAGATCTGAGAGGTTCAACAGGAGGTCAGGGCCATTCATATGAAGGCCCCATGCCTTTCTGCTGGCTCTGTGCTCCTGTCTGCTCCCTCTCTGCTTCATGGCAGTACGACTCAGGAGCCTTTCTTAGGATCTTATATAAATCTCACTTAAGTTAATGGGAATCTTTTTATTGACTGCAGTAGACTTTGGATCAGGCCCGATATGGGGCTCCCCAACACAGAAGTTGGCTGTTTCCCTATAATGCCAAGCAGAGTTCTTGCTGCTGGAGCCAGCCATCTAGTTTCCACTCATGGAACAAACTTGGTCCACAGCTTATAAAATGTGTAAAGCACTGTGAGATTGTAAAACATTAATATTCCTATGATCCCCAATTGATACATGTCTTTTTGGGATCACTGTAATTGAGGTTAGTGTCAGTCTGTGTGATACAGGGAGCATTCCCTCTCTGACAGCCATTTCTGAGCCAGCACTCTGCTGTATATAGCACACTGGGATTCCCCATGGGATCTGAGGAAGAAGAACTCCATGCAATAACAAAGCTGCTGCTGCAGTTCTGGGGCTACAGTCATCCTGTGCTCCTGCTCCATAGAAGATAGTGGGCAATCTACAAGTAGTGATGGCTCCAGTAGCATAGCACTTGCTCTTCCTAGCCCCTTCAGGACAGCATACTCTGAACCCTAAGGAAAGTATAACATACACTTTTTGCACATCTGCCTTATATCCTGCTTTTCACCACACCAGTTCCAGTTCTACTTCATCTGAGGTTTCCTGTACCCATAAGGGAGGGGCAGGCCCCAGAGTGGATAGTTAAGTGCTTGTAAAAGAATAGCTAGAAAAAGTCTAATAAGGTTTATTTGGGTTCCCCTGTAAGATTCTTTAGAATGAGAGGCCTCTCTCCTCTGCTGAAGAGAATTTTTAAGCTTTATCCTTGGTGAAGTCTTCTTCTATTAAACATTCTGTGGTTTTTGCTGATCAAAAAAGACCCCTTAGATTGCTTTGGCCCTGGAAAGCATTATTTGAATCAATATTACTCTAGAGTTCATATGCATTTTTTAATATCTTCTAAATGTTTAATTTAGTTTTGCCCGTGATGGTTCATTAAATTGTCTTGCCCCGTAGTTAAGCTAATGACTTTATTGCTTTCCTCCTTTCTGATCAAATAGGCAAACAATTTCCTTTTCTTGCATCCCTGTTCAACTATGTTCTGTTCTGATATGATTATTAACTTTTGAGCTTGTCTCCCTCTACCCCCATATTCTTATTATAGTCCAGTCTAGCTTAATTTAGAGAAGTAAGAACTGTACCTCCTGAGATCTAGCTGCCAATAAATCCTCGTTTTTGTTTTCTGTTACAGCAAATATGCTTTTACTAGGGTATGAGACTGTTACAGGCTGGAAGGGTTTGTCAGAAACTCTCCCGCCTGTTAGCAAGTGTTGATTCTGCTAGGAAAGGGTGAAGTGAATTCTGCTAATTCATGGAGCCAAGGTAATTTTTTAACCTCACCTAGGTTAGCCAAGCCTGGGGGAAAAGCTTGAACTAAACATTATTATTTTATTATTAATCCCTTTGTTAATGAAGCCAATATTCAAGAAAGAGCGTAGGCTTTTTTATTATAAACAGTTTGTGGACTTGCTTTTAGAACAGGTTGAGAAGGTACTTGCTTCCAAATGTATTTGACCCTTAAAAAAGCCTCAAAGTTGGTATTGCTAATGAGGAGCATTTTCCTTCAAGAAAAATTACAATTCTTCAGTGCAAATGTTTTTAAAATGACTTGCTAACACTCAATTTTCCTCATTCTGCCTCCCAATTGGATTTTAATTCAGCAATCTGAGAGATTTTACAAACTAATCGTTTGCTTTGATCCTGTGAATACATTCTCCTTGGATAAAGAAGAAATCAATAGGTAAGAATGACTGATGAGAGGGAGAAAAAGCTGTTTCCTCTGCTCTCAGAACCTGGCCTTCCATTGACAAATGGTGGAGTGGTCTACAATTAGTCTGTAGTATATTACAAGGAGAAAGGTGCAGAAAAGCGTGATTTGGTATCTCAGTAGAACACTTCAATATACGATCTAAGGGATGATTCAAGTTCACCCCCACCATCCCTCATCGTCAGTTACTCTTATCTAGAGCAAGCTCTTGAAAAGCAGTTTCAGCATTTGCCTTTAGAGTGTGGAAATGAAGCAACATCAATGGTCTGTATTCCAGGTATCTAGAAAGTGCATTCTCCACAACCTAGCATCTTTTTTATACATGTATTTGGGATACAGTGGCTAAGAGCATGTGTGATCATATCCCCACTACTGGCTGGTCCTTGTGACGAAACAGACTATGACTTGATCACAGCTAACAGTATTCTCCTTTGGCCCGTGTAGCAGAGTTGTGTGTCTTTTATACAGAGGACTCAGGGTTTGATCCAGATTGATAAAGGGTTTGAGCCTTGTCTTCACTAGAGAAATTTACTTCTCTAAGATTCCTGAAATGTGTGTGTAAAACTATTCACATAAAAGTGCTCCAAACAATTTGCAAACATTCTAAAAACCATTTGGAGTAGACTAGGCTTTCTGCAGGCTTTTAAGACCCAATTCATTGTAAAGCAGCTTACTGCCAAAGTGAACTCAGAGAACCTGAAACATCATCTTGCTGACAAATTTATTAGAGCATAACCTTTCGTGAGCTACAGCTCACTTCATCGGATGCATTTGATGGAAAAAACAGAGGGGAGATTGATATACACACACACAGAACATGAAACAATGGGTTTATCATACACACTATAAGGAGAGTGATCACTTAAGATAAGCCATCACCAGCAGCAGGGGGGGGAAAGGAGGAAAACCTTTCATGGTGACAAACAAGATAGGCTATTTCCAGCAGTTAACAAGAATATCTGAGGAACACTGGGGGTGGGGTGGGGTGGAGAAATAACATGGGGAAATAGTTTTACTTTGTGTAATGACTCATCCATTCCCAGTCTCTATTCAAGCCTAAGTTAATTGTATCCAGTTTGCAAATTAATTCCAATTCAGCAGTCTCTCATTGGAGTTTGTTTTTGAAGCTTTTTTGTTGAAGGATAGCCACTCTTAGGTCTGTAATCGAGTGACCAGAGAGATTGAAGTGTTCTCCAACTGGTTTTTGAATGTTATAATTCTTGACGTCTGATTTGTGTCCATTCATTCTTTTACGTAGAGACTGTCCAGTTTGGCCAATGTACATGGCAGAGGGGCATTGCTGGCACATGATGGCATATATCACATTGGTAGATGCGCAGGTGAACGAGCCTCTGATACTGTGGCTGATGTGATTAGGCCCTATGATGGTGTCCCCTGAAGAGATATGTGGACAGAGTTGGCAACGGGCTTTGTTGCAAGGATAGGTTCCTGGGTTGGTGGTTCTGTTGTGTGGTGTGTGGTTGCTGGTGAGTATTTGCTTCAGATTGGGGGGCTGTCTGTAAGCAAGGACTGGTCTGTCTACCAAGATCTGTCAGAGTGATGGGTCATCCTTCAGGATAGGTTGTAGATCCTTGATGATGCGTTGGAGAGGTTTTAGTTGGGGGCTGAAGGTGATGGCTAGTAGCGTTCTGTTATTTTCTTTGTTGGGCCTGTCCTGTAGTAGGTGACTTCTGGGTACTCTTCTGGCTCTGTCAATCTGTTTCTTCACTTCAGCAGGTGGGTATTGTAGTTGTAGGAATGCATGATAGAGATCTTGTAGGTGTTTGTCTCTGTCTGAGGGGTTGGAGCAAATGTGGTTATGTCGTAGAGCTTGGCTGTAGACAATGGATCATGTGGTATGATCTGGATGAAAGCTAGAGGCATGTAGGTAGGAATAGCGGTCAGTAGGTTTCCGATATAGGGTGGTGTTTATGTGACCATCGCTTATTAGCACTGTAGTGTCCAGGAAGTGGATCTCTTGTGTGGACTGGTCCAGGCTGAGGTTGATGGTGGGATGGAAATTGTTGAAATCATGGTGGAATTCCTCAAGGGCTTCTTTTCCATGGGTCCAGATGATGAAGACGTCATCAATGTAGCGCAAGTAGAGTAGGGGCATTAGGAGATGAGAGCTGAGGAAGCGTTGTTCTAAGTCAGCCATAAAAATGTTGGCATACTGTGGGGCCATGCGGGTATCCATCGCAGTGCCGTTGACTTGAAGGTATACATTGTCCCCAAATATGAAATAGTTATGGGTGAGGACAAAGTCACAAAGTTCAGCCACCAGGTTAGCCGTGACATTATCAGGGATATTGTTCCTGACGGCTTGTAGCCCATCTTTGTGTGGAATGTTGGTGGAGAGGCTTCTACATCCATAGTGGCTAGGATGGTGTTTTTAGGAAGATCACCAATGGACTGTAGTTTCCTTAGGAAGTCAGTGGTGTCTCGAAGATAGCTGGGAGTGCTGGTAACGTAGGGCCTGAGGAGGGAGTCTACATAGCCAGACAATCCTGCTGTCAGGGTGCCAATGCCTGAGATGATGGGGTGTCCAGGATTTCCAGGTTTATGGATCTTGGGTAGCAGATAGAATACCCCAGATCAGGGTTCTAGGGGTGTGTCTATGCAGATTTGTTCTTGTGCTTTTTCAGGGAGTTTCTTGAGCAAATGCTGTAGTTTCTTTTGGTAACTCTCAGTGGGAGCAGAGGGTAATGGCTTGTAGAAAGTGGTGTTGGAGAGCTGCCTAGTAGCCTCTTGTTCATATTCCGACCTATTCATGATGACGACAGCACCTCCTTTGTCAGCCTTTTTGATTATGATGTCAGAGTTGTTTCTGAGGCGGTGTATGGCATTGTGTTCTGCATGGCTGAGGTTATGGGGCAAGCGATGCTGCTTTTCTACAATTTCAGCTCGTGCACATCGGTGGAAGCACTCTATGTAGAAGTCCAGTCTGCTGTTTCGACCTTCAGGAGGAGTCCACCCAGAATCCTTCTTTTTGTAGTGTTGGTAGGAAGGTCTCTGTGGGTTAATATGTTGGTCAGAGGTGTGTTGGAAATATTCCTTGAGTCTGAGACGTCGAAAATAGGATTCTAGGTCACCACAGAACTGTATCATGTTCGTGGGGGTGGAGGGGCAAAAGTAGAGGCCCCGAGATAGGACAGATTCTTCTGCTGGACTAAGAGTATAGTTGGATAGATTAACAATATTGCTGGGTGGGTTACAGGAACCACTGTTGTGGCCCCTTGTGGCAAGTCACCTACTACAGGACAGGCCCAACAAAGAAAATAACAGAACGCCACTAGCCATCACCTTCAGCCCCCAACTAAAACCTCTCCAACGCATCATCAAGGAGTACTTGTGGCACCTTAGAGACTAACAAGGATCTACAACTTATCCTGAAGGACGACCCATCACTCTGACAGATCTTGGGAGACAGACCAGTCCTCGCTTACAGACAGCCCCCCAATCTGAAGCAAATACTCACCAGCAACCACACACCACACAACAGAACCACCAACCCAGGAACCTATCCTTGCAACAAAGCCCGTTCAGAGTACAGCCGTGTTAGTCTGTATTCGCAAAAAGAAAAGGAGTATGAAAGTTTCGCAGCCACTGGGAATCGTCCCAGACCTGCAACACTATGCGGTCCCACCAGTCTGTGCTTGTTTCCCGAGCCCAGAATCGGCGTTTCACCACGTGACCCTGCCCCATTAGCACCATGATGCCCACATTGGCAGGGCCCGTGCTTTGAGAGAAGTCTGTGTCCATGTCCTCATCACTCTCGTCACCGTGCTGATGTCGCCTACTCGCCCGGTTTCGCTTTGCCAGGTTCTGGTGCTGCATATATTGCTGGATAATGCGTGTGATGTTTAATGTGCTCCTAATTGCCAAAGTGATCTAAGCGGGCTCCATGCTTGCCGTGGAATGGCGTCTGCACAGAAAAAAGGCGCGGAACGATTGTCTGCTGTTGCCCTGATGGAGGGAGGGGCGACTGACAACATGGCTTACAGGGTTGGCTTACAGAGAATTAAAATCAAGAAAGGGGGTGGCTTTGTGAGAAACTGAATGGCCGCCTCAAGGATAGAATTCAAAACCTCAAGGATAGAACTCAAAACTGGGTTTAGCAGGCTGTCGATTTCACAGAGGGAGGGAGGAGAAAATGAATACAAAACAAATCTGATCTATTTTTTGTTTTGAGCAACTTCATCTATCTTTATACATCATGCTGGCAGCAGACTGTGCAGTACGACTGCTAGCCATCGTCACCTTCTGGGTGCTCGGCAGAAGATGGTGCAGTATGACTACTGGCCATCGTCTTCTGCTGGATGCAAATTAAAAGACAGTGCACTGCCAGTAGGACTCAATCGCCATGAGATGAAACAAGGGAAATGACCTTGGCTGAGTCACTCCCATGTTTGCCAGGCACCCGGTTAAAAGAGCACCCAGGACTACATCGACGACGGCTACCAGTCATACTACACTGTCTGCTGCCAAAAGGCAATAAACTGTTGCTGTGTAGCAATGCAGTGCCATGTCCGCCAGCACCCAGGAGACATATAGTGACGGTTAGCTGAGCAGGCTCCATGCTTGCCATGGTATGGTGTCTGCACAGGTAACTCAAGAAAAAAGGTGCAAAACGATTGTTTGCCGTTACTTTTACGGAGGGAGGGAGGGAACGGGGGCCTGACGATATGTACCCAGAACTACCCGCGACAATGTTTTAGCCCCATCAGGCACTGGGATTTCTACCCAGAATTCAAATGGGCGGCGGAGACTGCGGGAACTGTGGGATAGCTACCCACAGTGCAAAGCTCCGGAAGTCGACTGTTTCCTCGGTACTGTGGACACAGTCCGCAGACTACATGCACTTAGAGCATTTGTGTGGGGACATACACACTCAACTGTATAAAAACGCTTTCTACAAAACCAACTTCTATAAATTCAACCTAATTTCGTAGTGTAGACATACCCTCAAAGGTACTACCTCAGAGTGGTTTAGTTTGAAGATGCAAACTGATACATTTTATTAATTAGGCCATTAAAAATCTCATTTAGGTGTAAATAAGTGTGGATCATTAAATCTTAATATACAGTGTCAAAATGACAGGTTTCAGAGTAGCAGCCATGTTAGTCTGTATTCTCAAAAAGAAAAGGAGTACTTGTGGCACCTTAGAGACTAACAAATTTATTAGAGCATAAGCTTTCGTGAGCTACAGCTCACTTCATCGGATGCATTTGGTGGAAAAAACAGAGGAGAGATTTATATACACACACACAGAGAACATGAAACAATGGGTTTATCATACACACTGTAAGGAGAGTGATCACTTAAGATAAGCCATCACCAACAGCAGGGGGGGGAAAGGAGGAAAACCTTCCATGGTGACAAGCAGGTAGGCTAATTCCAGCAGTTAACAAGAATATCAGAGGAACAGTGGGGGGTGGGGTGGGGGGGAGAAATACCATGGGGAAATAGTTTTACTTTGTGTAATGACTCATCCATTCCCAGTCTCTATTCAAGCCTAAGTTAATTGTATCCAGTTTGCAAATTAATTCCAATTCAGCAGTCTCTCGTTGGAGTCTGTTTTTGAAGCTTTTTTGTTGAAGTATAGCCACTCTTAGGTCTGTGATCGAGTGACCAGAGAGATTGAAGTGTTCTCCAACTGGTTTTTGAATGTTATAATTCTTGACGTCTGATTTGTGTCCATTCATTCTTTTACGTAGAGACTGTCCAGTTTGGCCAATGTACATGGCAGAGGGGCATTGCTGGCACATGATGGCATATATCACATTGGTAGATGTGCTGGTGAACGAGCCTCTGATAGTGTGGCTGATGTGATTAGGCCCTATGATGGTATCCCCTGAATAGATATGTGGACAGAGTTGGCAACGGGCTTTGTTGCAAGGATAGGTTCCTGGGTTAGTGGTTCTGTTGTGTGGTGTGTGGTTGCTGGTGAGTATTTGCTTCAGATTGGGGGGCTGTC
Organism: Dermochelys coriacea; assembly: GCF_009764565.3. Taxonomy (NCBI): domain Eukaryota; kingdom Metazoa; phylum Chordata; order Testudines; family Dermochelyidae; genus Dermochelys; species Dermochelys coriacea. The sequence continues at coordinate 17,651,108 of NC_050079.1, read as the reverse complement.
TGTAAGCAAGGACTGGTCTATCTCTATCTGGGTATTGTAGTTGTAGGAATGCATGATAGAGATCTTGTAGGTGTTTGTCTCTGTCTGAGGGGTTGGAGCAAATGTGGTTATGTCGTAGAGCTTGGCTGTAGACAATGGATCATGTGGTATGATCTGGATGAAAGCTAGAGGCATGTAGGTAGGAATAGCGGTCAGTAGGTTTCCGAAATAGGGTGGTGTTTATGTGACCATCGCTTATTAGCACCGTAGTGTCCAGGAAGTGGATCTCTTGTGTGGACTGGTCTATCATGCATTCCTACAACTACAATACCCACCTGCTGAAGTGAAGAAACAGATTGACAGAGCCAGAAGATTACCCAGAAGTCACCTACTACAGGACAGGCCCAACAAAGAAAACAACAGAACGCCACTAGCCATCACCTTCAGCCCCCAACTAAAACCTCTCCAACGCATCATCAAGGATCTACAACCTATCCTGAAGGACGAGCCATCGCTCTCTCAGATCTTGGGAGATAGACCAGTCCTTGCTTACAGACAGCCCCCCAATCTGAAGCAAATACTCACCAGCAACCACACACCACACAACAGAACCACTAACCCAGGAACCTATCCTTGCAACAAAGCCCGTTGCCAACTCTGTCCACATATCTATTCAGGGGATACCATCATAGGGCCTAATCACATCAGCCACACTATCAGAGGCTCGTTCACCTGCACATCTACCAATGTGATATATGCCATCATGTGCCAGCAATGCCCCTCTGCCATGTACATTGGCCAAACTGGACAGTCTCTACGTAAAAGAATGAATGGACACAAATCAGACGTCAAGAATTATAACATTCAAAAACCAGTTGGAGAACACTTCAATCTCTCTGGTCACTCGATCACAGACCTAAGAGTGGCTATACTTCAACAAAAAAGCTTCAAAAACAGACTCCAATGAGAGACTGCTGAATTGGAATTAATTTGCAAACTGGATACAATTAACTTAGGCTTGAATAGAGACTGGGAATGGATGAGTCATTACACAAAGTAAAACTATTTCCCCATGGTATTTCTCCCCCCCACCCCACCCCCCACTGTTCCTCTGATATTCTTGTTAACTGCTGGAATTAGCCTACCTGCTTGTCACCATGGAAGGTTTTCCTCCTTTCCCCCCCTGCTGTTGGTGATGGCTTATCTTAAGTGATCACTCTCCTTACAGTGTGTATGATAAACCCATTGTTTCATGTTCTCTGTGTGTGTGTATATAAATCTCTCCTCTGTTTTTTCCACCAAATGCATCCGATGAAGTGAGCTGTAGCTCACGAAAGCTTATGCTCTAATAAATTTGTTAGTCTCTAAGGTGCCACAACTGTCAAAATGAAGCTTTTCATATTCTTTAGTAAATGTTAATTCATGACCCTAAAAACTGATTAAAAATAGAACTAACACCAAAGAATTTTCTGTTTGGGATGAGAATATGTATGTGTAATAGTAAAGAAAGTAATCTCTGCAGTCAGTATTTACTTTATTCATCAGCACTGTCTCCAAGACTGTACTGGACCCAGCAGGTGTCACTGAGAGCACAAGAGAGACAGCCTCCCCGCTCTCAGTTCCAGGGTCCAGTTCTGGCACAACCAGGAAGAATTATTTAAACAGTAATTCCTGAAGTTGATACTCAATAGGTCCTGATACTAGTTGTTTTTGTTCATGTTTCTGAGGCAAAGCAAGAGGTGGTGAATGGTCACTCCACCCACATAGTGGCTGTAATAATCAGTGATTTTGGCACTGATTTTAATAAGAACAGGAACAGGCCCGTTGAGTAAAATAATATAGTGTGAACTTCCATTATTAGTGTGTCTAAGACACAATAAGTTTAAAAAATACTTTCTGGCACTACAATTGGACAGGGCTGCTAGTACTATCTGCTATTAAGGTTACCCAACACTTCCCATTATAAGACCTTGTTTTCAGTTGCCTATAGCTTTACCAAACTAAATCTCCCCAAGCCAGAAGTTGGGCTATTAAGCCCTTTTACACCACACGAAAGGGCTGGAGTGGTGTAAAGGGGGTAGTGTGTATATGAGGATCTTAACCAGTGTGTTTGCCAGCTTCAGCCCAGGTACATAAATTCCAGCAAATGTGCTCTGGTTATTTACACAGTTGAGAAAACTGGCAAATTCCCTTCCTGTATTGGGCCTCCCACATTACCCCTTTCCTCCCTAAACAAGTCCTACATGGACTCTAAGGTAAGAAAGGGAATGTTGGGACATCTTTGGGGCACAGAAAAGTCAGCGGTTGCAAATCCTAATATATTAATAGATTTTAATCCCAGATGTGACCATCATGATCATCTAGTGTGACTTCCTCCATATTAAATTCTAACTGTCAAGTGAACCTGAAGTGTTCGCTCAGACCTAACTGTAATTCCAATAAGATGCTTACAGAACAGTTTCAGTTCATTCTAAAGTAAGCCAAACAAAACTAGAAATTAGAGGAGACACAGAAGTACCTGCAGACCTGAAAATCCACAAAGCTACCTTATTCCTCCTTTTTCTGTTATGCCTACTGAAAACACTGACTGTACGGCTCTGTGAATTATGAAAACATCCATCATACAGCATAAACTGATATGTGTAACTCAGAGCCAAAATAAATACAGAATTGTACTAACTGTTATCATTAGGGATGTTGTCTCAATGCTACTGTGTTGTATCTATGTACAGTTATTCTCAGGGCTAGTTGACAAAATACAAACATGCAAACACCCCCATTTTGATGTAAAAACTGAATAGGTTACATTTTGCTTGAAAATAGGTCTAATTTCACGCAGAAAAGAGCCAACAAAATTGGGATCTCAATCAAAGACCAAATTTGGACTTCTCCAAAGTTTACAGGGAATTAGATTCAAAGTTTTGATTTCACAAATTTAAACTTCAGGTACTTGAAACTGAAAATGGGTGTTCATTCTCCTGATTTACATAAACTAAACATGCTACACCTACAAACATAGTCCTGTGTATATGCCTCATATACAAATTCATTTCTTCCTTTGTGTTCAATAATCTGCCCTCAGCAAGAAGAGTGACAAGATATGTTTTATTGTGGAAGTACTAAATTAGAAGTATTTGCTCTTGCACAGATGACAGTGCAGCATGCAAAATACTGTGTATGGTCTATACACGTGGCTGTGATTATTACAGTTACACAGGAGAAATAATTGTTCCCATTGTACCTGTTCTTTGGAAGTGTATGGCACATACACAATCAATCATGACATGAGAAAATTCATCAAAGGATATTTAAAGATACCTTGGGGAGACATTGAGTTTTCTGATGCCTCTACAGAAAGAGGACTAATTGCATCTGCATAATGCAACCATTTTAGATGGTTTGTTTTCTAGTGCTTTTATCTTTTTCTTCAGTTTATTAAATATTTACTGTACATAGAGGAATTGGTAAAGGATGTCAAATAATTAAAGATTAATCAATCAGAAATGATTGAATGGTTTAAATAAATACAACACTTTTCCATTTTACACACTTGTTTATATTGATACTCTATTATGACCGTAATGCATGGTTGCTCCAACCATGTCAGGGGCCAATTGTTCCAGGTGTTGCTGTACAGACATCTAGTAAAAGACAGTTACTACCTCAAACAGCTTACAATGGTATCAAAGCTCCTGCGTGGCATTTAATTATCTGATCAGTGTTACATCTGCTTTTTGAAATACTTGCATTTAAAATTGAGAGTTAATGTAAAATATTAAGTAATAGCCTAAACAACTGATAACTGTTCCAGTATATATTGTAATATTTATAGTTATAAACACAATTGATTTTAATGCAGATACAAAGATTTCCTTTGGAATTGCGTACATACCATACCCACCTGAATACATCCTTAGTGAGACAAGAAAAATCAGTGGAGTTAATTGAGTAATAAATCACACCAGGTGGTGTGATTATCATGTGGTAAACACACCCATTGAGAATTAAGAGGCACAAGTTATAGTTTAATTCCTTCAATCCCCAGGTAATTGGAGTGTCTCACGTTAACAGTGTGAATTGTCTGTTCGTAATTATTAAAAAGTTAATGATAATGGGACAAATATGTAATTTCCTACCCGAAGGTGATGCATTTTCTTGAGCAGAGATGTGATATTTGTGCTGGTATGTGGCAGTTTGTTTTTAATTTGTTTGGACTTTTTTTGTTTGTTTGTTAGTTTCCTTCTTTTCTTCCCAGGAAACATAATAAATTCTGACAAGTTTGAGGCTGATTCTCATTGAAAATCCTTTTTCTTTTTTTTGGAAAGTGTGTAGAATGTACTAGCTTAATTCTGTTTTATTAATATTTTCTCATATCTGTGTTAGTTTTAGTTCTGAAACTAATATTTACCATAACTCATGGAAGGATTAATACAACACATGTACTATGGATCCAGTCCTTCTCTCACAAAAACCTCCTTCTGGGAGCAGAATCAGGCCCTGAATGGTATTATTCATGGCACTTCTGAGAAAGTTTCTAGGGCCTCGATTTTGCCTGGTGCTGAGCACTGTGGCCTCAGCCAAGGAAGTGCTTAAGGATTTGTTTAATTTTAGGAATGTGAGGAGTTCCAGTAGGCTCCCACATGGGCTTAAGGGTTGTGTGTGATCAGGACCAGAATACTCAACACCTTGCAGGATCAAGCCCTAGATGATGATGCTAGAAGTGTGTAGCTTGGGGAAAAAAGTTTGAAAAATACTTGATATTTTTTCATGTTTTGAAACACAGACTGCAAAATGACTACTCATCTATCTCTCTGGGGTTATATGAGGAATGTGCTGCAATCAGCAGTCTTGTCCTGCTAAATTTGACATTGCTTGGCACTTTTTTAGGCGTCTTTTGATGGTTCATAAAAGAGTTTTGGTGTACAGCTTGCTGGATTATATGATCTCATTTTACTGTTTGCTAAGGATTCTTTTAGGCAAAGTGATTTATTGATTAATGATAAATTGGAAACAAGTGATCCTATCACTGCTCTATAGACACAATGAGCACAAGTCTTCTCTCATTTAAACTTGTGGATGGGCCTGATACAAAGCGTACTGATATCAATTGGATCACACTCCAAATCAGGAGCAATTCCTTTGGGATCAATGAAGTTGCACTGAAGTAAGTGGGGGAGAATCAGGCCCACTGTTCACAGAGGTACGTGGACAGCGGTGCTGAAATTAGGGGTGCTGGGGGTGCAGCAGCACCCCCAATTTGAAGTGGTTTCCATCATGTACAGGATTTACAGTTTTGTTCAATGACTTTCAGTACCCCCACTATACAAATTGTTCCAATGCCACCACTGTATGTGGATACATACACTGTATGTATCAAAATAGAGCATCATCCTAAAAATGTCTAAATATTTTAATGATTAACTGTTGGAATTGTCAAAGGGTTTTTAACAGCATTAGGCTGTGACTCAGAAAGCAATTCTTTTAAAGAGTTTGACACTGAATATAGCTCTAGTGAATGATGCCCTCAATGACAAAATTATTAATGTGTCAGAGTTTGTCCCAGGGCCTTTTATGGGGAATAAGCCTCAACACAAAAATGACAAGAGGCATTAACGTTTGAAACTTTATATCATGGCAATGGCCCTAAAAGATGGAAACCCAAATCACCCTGTTAGTAGAACAGTTGATCTAACTGTGGACCCTTAGGCCTGATTTCCCCATTTAGTTACACAATGGTGTAAATCAGAAGTAACTACTGAAGTCAGTCAAATCAAAGCAGTGCAAGTTTGGTGGTATGTAAGAGAAGAAACAGGCCTTAATGTTACAATGTTCAATAGTTTAATTAGTCTGTTGTTATCTTTACTTATCTAATTGTCCAGACCAACTTTTAAAATGGAGATTTTTGTTGCTGTGTGGTAACAATGAGTATTTTAGGCTGGGTCATCACAGACACTATAATATTGGATTAGCCATACAGATCACTCGTTTGTCTACTCGTCTATTCTTCTTCTAGTCCCTTATGATCCACTACCTCATATTATTAATTTGTTGGTAAACTATGCCTGCTTAATGTGGAACTCTGTCCCCCACTAATAGTGGCTAGGACAAGTAGAGATTGAGCCGATTATAATCTTGGCTGAGAGAGCTGGGGTTTTTTGCTCAAACAATAGAGGCTCATGTATTGACAGCCAGAGGTCCCTGGTTCAATCTGCACTGCTGATGGTCCATGCAGGGGTGGAGCATTACAAGTGCTTAGCCAAGGCTGCTCATTATTGAGGGTGTCCTTAAATACTTGGGCAATTCATACATAGTTCACTCTCTCCAGTCAGAACACTCAGTTGAGAACACCCAGTCTGTTCATTCATAGTTTCACAGGGTATTCCTGTTGCCATTACGGATTTTCCTGGTTTGCTCCAGTCAGAAAGGAAAGTGCTCCCCATCTTGTAATTTACAGCCTGCTCCATTAGGTGGGACTGAACTCATTGCTCACAAGTTGACCAATAACTTGTGTACTGGCACTCCTTGTAAGCTAAAGTGCCCCCAAGAAGTGGCTTAAGCATGCTGCCTTCTACTTGGAATGACTGCTCCTCCCTCCTCACATTGGGTTGAGTCCTGGGTTATTTTTGTGACACCTGGTGCCTCCCCCCAAGGTGACGCCTCATTATGCCTGGCCCACTGGGGGTACTGTTCCTTGGGAAAATGAATAATGCTACCACTGCTGGCAAGATGTATAAAACCAAGTATACATGAAACAATAAAGTACATCAACACAAACCCCAGCAAAGGAATGACACAACTGAAATAACAATTCAATTAGTTGGAACTTTAGTGGAAAGGGGATCTGGGGAAGGGAAGGAAAGGGTTAGGGTTAACCAATAAATACTAAATATCAATAAATCTCCCAATGTTCACAACTTATCCCCACCCCCAACTCCTCCTTGGCACTTTCCTAGGCAGATGACACGCTGAGGATGAGTCTGGAAGTGAATGCTGCTGTGCTCTGAATGTTGGCCAGATTAAACCAGAAAAAGTGGTCCCCTTTACAGCATCTTCGAACCAGTGTGTCTCCCTGGTCTGGAGTCCTGTTGTGCGTAATGAGAGGGCAGGAGAGCAGCAGCTCCTGATGCCTTACAGCACAGTCCAGGTGGGGAAAGTGACCTGGATGCAGGGAGAGCCTGATGTTGCTCCTTGCTCTCTCTCTCACAACCCCCACGGGGGGCATGAAGGAACATTGAGGGGGGATGTGTAGTGTCTGTGCACCACCACTCGTCCTCCTCCCATGTTCCTCTGCCGGGAGGAAGCAGGGAGAAATCTGGGACACCCTCCCCCACCACACACATACATCACCTCTGCGAGTTTGCAGTGCTCCCCTGCCAGACAGCAGGATGCACCTCTGCGCTGCCACATGGCGCCCCCTCCGATCACGGCGCATTGGGTAGTGACCTCGTGATCCATCCCTAAGGCTAGCCCTGCTGTCTTTGCTTATTAGCCTTTCCAAAGTAAACAATGCTACTGCCAGATCTTCAGCTGGTATGAAATGGTGTAGCTTCAGTAAGGCAAAGAAATGACACCAGTTTGCAGCAGCTGAGGTTCTGGCCCATAGTCTTTGCAGTCTCTCCTCATATGTAAATCTCACTGTACATCTCACAACCTTAGCTGGCTTTTTCTGAGCTTTTACAAATCCCCCTTCTATGTCCTTAAGGCTGATTGACCAGAAATTGGAAATAGTATTCCAGAAAGGGGCTGCTGTGATTGCACAGAATAACGACATGAAATATATCAAACAAATATTGATTTGTGGTATCACAAATGGGAATAAATAGGAAAGAACTTCTTTATGTTGCACCAATGAAACAAAGAACACTTAGTCTTTCTACTTAAAATCAAATGGTTCCAGATGCACATGCAGTAAGCCTGAAAAGCTTCTGGAAATTCATTTTCTGTTTAAGGCCCATTTTTTTGTTTTGTTGCCGTTGATCAGCAAATAAGTTAATTCCTAAAAAATAAGTCTTCCATTGTGCCATAGGTCTCTGTTGTACTGCGTTAGGGAGCATTGAAACTAGTATTGATCAAATAACAATGGATACCATTTTTAAATTCCTTGCTTCACTAATCAGTGCCCATTTCTCTGCCATCTAAATGTGAGGTCACCAATATGGTACATGCAAAAACATCTAGGTTTAATGAAATAAAATGGTATTCTGGAAAGGCAGTCTGGCTAATCATTGATCAGCTGAGCAATTAACACTCTTGTTCAGATCATTGCTCCTTCCTGTTACACTGAAAGCTATTCCATGAGGCACTTCACCCTAGAAGAAAAAGATTCAATATTCCTCTTAGTTATAAACAAGCTAAGGACTTATGCAATCACAGGCTGCCTTTTTAACCTAATGTTGTTAGAATACTCGAGCCTGTTCTCTGGATTTTCCCTGGTCAATTAAAAAGGTAATTCAAAAACCTACTTTTCTTCATCCTTCATTGATCGCCTTTAATTGCACATTTGATTGACAGACCCCAGTAATGATTCAAAGTTAAGAGCAACTCTGTGACAAACTAGATTGATCTGAAATTGGGACTTAACCAGCATTGGGTTGGTCCTCTACACAGAGGTGAATTTCACTCTAAGGGCTTGTTTCTACTAACACTTACTCATGCTAACTATTGCTTTCCCCTATGAATAGGATCAGTGATTTTTACCCATAATAATTTCTCACCACACAGCTATTCTGAATTTCTTCCCCTTAGTTTATATAACACAGCCATTTATTTCCTTGATCACAAGTCCTTTCATTGGTTACATTTATTCTTTCTTTCTCTACTTTACTAGAGAAAGTATCTATCTGAGACATACAGGAAACTTTCATCAAAGAAACCATGTCTTAAAATATTAAATTCATAATTATTCATTTTTGTAGAAAAATCTCAAATACCACTTTGAACTCCCCTCAAAACACAATTCCCCATACTTCCCATGTGTACAAAGGCAATGTAATTTCTCAGAGTACTTTAATTAAATTAGTGACACTGTACATAGGTCAAATATTGAATAATTTTATTTACACCACAGTCTCCTTATAACATGAGATTAATAGCCATAATCATGTCTCTCTAATCTTCAGTTTGTTTCTCTTTCCAGTTTCCCCAAATCTTGAGGAATTTTCACTGCCTTTAATCTTTATCAGTTCAGTATAAATATATGCTGACTGATAAATATTTCAGTTAAAGCAACATATTCTGTCATTTAAACAAAAGCTCAAGCAGGAGAAATAAAAGGCGAAATACTGCTCATGTTACTTACTTGAATAGTCTCTTGGAACATAATTTAAAGTCCAAAGAGATCACTGTGGATCATCTAGTCTGACCTCCTGCATAACACAGGCCACAGAATTATCTCGCAAGTAAGACAACTAGATTTTGGCCCCAAATCTTTTTTCCCTTAGTGTGTCATTATGTAATGCCCTGCAACTTACAGGACATTACTTACAGCACCAGGGGTAAGTACAATCATTTGCAGAGCATGTATATCTACAAGAAAGGGACTGTGACTTGTAAGGGGCAAAGGCAGTCTACAGGAGAGTGGATAAAGAGGATGCAGCATCAAGTGCCCTTATTATGTGTGGCAACCCCACTGGAATGAAAGGTGTTGCACTGGAGTAACCAAGAAAAGCCTGGGAGAGTCAATTTGGGAAGACTCCCTTTTCTTTCAAAAAGAAGTAGAGACGGAAAGATGTCTGACTGAGACTGAATGAAAATACACTGGATGGGATTTTTAAAGAGGACAAAAATTTAGATACAGAAATTCCCATTGAAACTGAATGGGTGTTGTTGGTTAACTCAGACTCTTATGAAAAATCTCAGCCATTGTATTCTGTACATTCAAGGAACTGCATGAAAACATTGGTCAGATGGCCACTGCCACTGTAGCTGCTACTGTATAGTTTAGGCATGATCTGCTTTGAAAACCTTTAATATTAAGATATGTAATTTGTTGCCTACACATCAAAAATAGGACTTGTTTCAAAATATGCAAAAGAAGTCTGACACCATTAGGGTGGCAACACCTATTAAATGCAGTACAATTGTGAAAACAATTGATTTAGCACAAAGTAGCATTACAAAAACTGGGTTGTCTTTTTCTCTGTGATAATGTACAATGGCGGCTTCTTATCACAGGAGGCCAGATTCTGCTATCTTTAGTCATGGGGAGTACTACCTGACTGCATGAAAAGCCCCAATAGCATCAATAAGACTCCTCATATAACAAGGTACTACTCAACATGTGTAAGAGTGGTGGAATCTAGCCCCATGTCAGCAGAATATGACACTGGAAAATCAGGTTGAGAGCAATTTTTGGAACTCTGAATTCATGACCTTATAAAAACTAGGGACATTATGACGGCTAATCTCTATGAAGATGGCACAGTGCTACTTTCATGGCTCCACTGGACATGTGTCTTTAATGAGTTTGATGGTATCATCAAAAGTAATTACTGCATCCACTCTCATGGCTTGAACCAATGTGCTATGAAAGATGTTTGAAATTAGTGGATGAAATGTGGGACAGAATGAAGGGCAATCACCCCATTGTGGCTAGGATATTGACAGGGTGGTTCATGGGGAAGTTCATGCTTCAATGAGGGGTACCTTAAAAACCAGGACAGAAAGCGAAGGCAAAGGGGAAAAAACCTAAAATGAAACAAAAAATGGAAAGGATCAGTCATACACTAGGGAGCAATCCAATACAAAATGGATCTGGCATACAGTTCTTTCTAATGCTGCCAGTATAAGGGAAAAGAACTGTTTTAAAGTGGTGTGGGTCTGAAACCAGAATGTATAAAGTTGTTCGCTCTTATTTCCATAAAGGTTCAACTGGTGACATTTGATAGCAAATGGTGACATTCATTGTCCCATGAAAATGAATGCATTAGAGGAGTTCTATATTAAAAGTGACACTTGGGTTGTAAAGTTAAATGGCATTCACCCCTTCATGACTACAGGAAAAGGGCCTATAATTAATTAAATATTAATTAGATTGCCCACCTATTTAATAGTTGCCTTGGAAACTATGCTGATTAATCAATAGCAAGGCCTTCTGAACAACAGTAAAAGCTTAAGTAATTTTGGAGTTTTACATACTGTACCATTTAAATAGTCCTATTGCCCTGATGATCTATTATTGGTTCAATACTTTTCATTAACTGGAAATGGCTCAATACTTTTCATTAACTAGAAAGGTCTTGTAACATTTTTTAAGGTCTGGGAAGAAGGTACATAGCTTCAAAATAGCCAGAAAATAGCCAAAATATTAGGGATATAGGATATATATTATGAGTACATTTTGAGGTACCTGACAGCCCGCTGTTAGTCATCTACAAGACTTCAGCAACATTGAACTCAATGATCAGGGTAATTCAGGTATCTTTAAACATGCAAGTAAGTAGTATCACCAGTCTTTCTGAGAATTACCTGTGGGCAGTAGGTATTTTAATACCCTATTAATCCCTCTTTTAAAGATGCAGAAATAATGGTTATTAGACTTGGCCAAAGAATATATAAAGGGTTTCCTAAATATTTTCATGGCCAGAAGTAATACATTTGGAACAAAAACAACAAGGAGTCCAGTGGCACCTTAAAGACTAACAGATTTATTTGGACATAAGCTTTCATGGGTAAAAAAAACACTTCTTCAGATGCATGGAGTGAAAATTACAATGCAGGCAAGGCTGGACAAGATTTTCAAAAGTGGTTCGTGAATGTGCATATGCCTAGCTTGAGAGACTTTCAAGGGACCTTATTTTTAGAAAATGCTGAGCATCCACACTGAGAAAACCAGTCATTCCAAGATGTCTCAAACTGTGAAACCAAAGTCACAGTCATTTTTAAAATCTTGGCCTTAGTTCATAATTATTTGACATATTCATTGTTCATAAGTTTTCAGAGGCCTTCCATAAATTTACGAAGGGATTCCCAAATATTTTTGTGACTTTTAGCACTCTTTACATTATATATAACTTCTCCAGGAACTCCTTCTGTGGTCTTTTGTGCAGGAAGGAATTGATCTGACCAATTAAAATAGCACTAATAAAATGCAGCACAACATTATGGCTTATAAAAGAAAACTCTACAGTTATAACAATGCTAAAGAAAATATGAGAAATAAAACATGGAAGAGATCACAACTTGGATTAGACTGTCCAAAGACTGGTAAGAGTGGTATTATCCATAGCTGAAAATGTCTGGATAAAATACAAATAAGTGGATTAGCAAGAGAAATAATTTTATATCCTATTAATTTTCAGGTCAGTGATATGGTAATAACTCAGGGTGGTTTGAGCTACTATTTTGTGTTCATTCCACTGCATATTGTACTGATTGATTTTTAACAAGCTTTACTTCAATACAAACCTTTTCACTTGAAACATGCCACAAGAAGGAACTAGAGAAAGAATTGGGGAACATAAATGCATTGTTTTTGGAGAAGCATTTCTACTTACTTAAGCCAAATGTGTCATGATGAAGCAATAATGATTATTTTGAACCAATGTTGTGTTTCTTCCTCTGCCAGTGGGAATCTAAGCCAGTTGAATGTCATGCAAAAATAAAATAATTCTAGCCATTCTGGAAGTACTTTACTTTCCAGAAAATTCCACTATATTCTATATTTTTATTAGACCTATTTGAATTACAATTAAAAAAAACCTGGTATGATTTACTTGGTAGAATATAATATTCCATCATGTCAAAGCCTACTGAGAATTTTTAATTGGCTGATCATTAACCCAAGGGACTCTAATGATTCTGATAATGCTATTAGTGTCTATTGGGTTAATGCAGATGCTCTGCATGTGCTATAAATCCATAAGCTAAAAACCCTTATGAATCTGCTTATAACCTGTTCTGAAGACTGACTAAAATTCTCTCCCTAGGGAATTCCAAATTGTTGTCTTGACTTTAATTCATTCTACTATGCGTAAAAAGTGAAATCCTCTGAGAAACCTTAAATGAAGGATTGGCTAAGGGAACTGGAGAGCTGAGGGGACTCGTAATGGACTATGGAGATTTTCACATGGTTTAAATCTGTTCTAGGTCAGAAGTAACTGAAGTCAAGCGGGTTAAATGAAATGAGTTGATAAATTTATTTTGCACTGAACAGGAGGCCAAAACCACAATCACAAATTGCACCCATGTTGGCAGTTCTAGCAGAAAGGTCCAATGGAGATCAGATTACACTCTCATCCCTTGAAACAGCCTCTCCAGGTCAGAATTCCTGTACAGTGAGTGGGGAAACTTGTGCTGCTATCTAGTCTTTAGTCATTCTATTGGTAAATAAATACAAGCCTTAATTTTCAAGGGCTCTTAATCTGGCACTTTATCTAAGCATTGCAGTCACACAAATTTTTCTGCATAAACAAAATAACACAACAGTGTGAATTTGGGTCAGTCTGTCACTTACAGCCATATTGCTTGTGTCATTAGAATCCATCAGAGCTCACAAGCTAAGCAGGTTTGTGATCGTATTTGAATGACAGACCTCCAAGGAATGCCATTTATTCTGAGAGATGTTACAAGAGCTGTTCTACATCTGTATACCTGTAAATAGTTACTTAATAGGTATGGTGCCAGTAGCTGACACTTAATATGTAGCATGGGTCCTGAGTTTTGTAGCTTTGTGTGCACTGTGAATGGATTCCTTTGTACAGCTCTTTACATAGTGCTCTTAACGGAGGAAGAGGTGTTAGTAATTCAGATTTTACTTTTCTCAGTGAGTCACTTCTGAATCAAAGTCAGAGAATGGTGATGAGCAGTGAGGTGTTTTATCTCAAAACCAAGGTCTTTATTAGAGCTGTGAAAAAGTGGCAACATTTTTGTATTAGAGAGACAAGGTGGATGAAGTCATACATTTTATTGGAACAGCTTCTGTTCGTGAGAGACACAACCTTTTGAACTTACACAGAGCTCTTTTTCAGGTCACACATTTTTGTATGATAATTTTCATTTTTTCATTCCAGGCCATTTTGTCAACATTGGTTTCTGTGGTATTTACTTCCTACCCTCAGATTGTTACTGCTGTGCTGTATTGTACCTTTACCACATCCCATCACAGTCAGAGGGTATTAAAGATTTATTACTAATTGTTGTATGCAGTGTTGTTATAGCCATGTTTGTCCCAGCATATTAGAAAGACAAGGTGGGAAAGATACTATCCTTTATTGGACCAATAAGATATATCTGAGATACACTGTTGATATTTTCATCCTCCAGACAGATGACCTAACTTCCTCATAGATTTCCACAACTTCAACCACCACCACCCATCTGTTAAATTGTCTCTAGAACAGGGGTCTCAAACACGTGGCCTGCGGGGCTATTTCCTGTGGCCCACCAAGCAGCCCGTGCCCCCCCACGCCCGCGGCCTACCTCCAGGTCAGGGGTGGGCAAACTACAGCCCACGGCACAGATCCAGCTGGCGGGATTTCCCCCCGTGGCCCTGTGAGCCCCGGCACAACGTGCCTGCAGCTCGGGGTGGGGTGGGGGGCAGAGGGTTCTGTGCATTGCCCTGGCTTCCAGGCACCGCCCCCCGCAGCTCCCATTGGCTGGGAACGGGGAACCGCGGCCAATGGGATCTTCGGGGCAGGTACCTGGAGGAGCGGCAAGGCAGTGCATGGAGCCCTGTGCCCTTGCCCCCTCCCTCCCCCGGTCCGCAGGGACATGGTTCTGGCTGCTTCCTGGAACGGAGCACAGCAGCGCAGAGCCAGGGCCGGGGCCACCCCAGAGCTGGTTTAAGTAAGTGGCGCGGGGCCAGATCCCGCACCCCAACCCCCTGCCATGCCCCACGCCACTCCTACACCCCAACTTCCTGCCCTGAGCCCCCTGCCGCATCCCACACCCCTCCTGCACCCCAACTCCTGCCCTGAGACCCCTGCTCTAGAACACTACCACACCAGCTTCTTGGATACCACAATCAGCTTTAGCAATGGAACCCTACAGGCAAATATATACAAAGAAACCCACACATCACCACACTTATTTTCTGAGATCCAGTAATGGTATTAACAAGCCATTTCATCTTGAAGTGTCCCTTGAAATATGTTAACTCTTATGCTAAACAATTTGTTCCACCTTCTATTTAGCTTTGACACCCAGTACTTTCCCCAGACCTGAAGAGCTGAATGTAAGGTTGAAAGCTTTTCTCTCTCACCAACAATAGTCTAATAAAAGCTATTACCACACCCACCCTGTCTCTCAATGACCAATTGTAGCATTTATCACTGTGGGCTAAGGAAAGAAGGATACAACAAGAGCAAGGGCTATAGATCTACTGAAGGAACAACACTTCATATATACAGGAAAAAAACAATAAAAACCACTCCTATTCTGTATTATATATTAACACTTCCAGATCCTATTTAAAATTCTACTTTCTCTAATATAAATACACTTACCTACACAATATTTCTGATCACTAGAGAG
Organism: Dermochelys coriacea; assembly: GCF_009764565.3. Lineage (NCBI taxonomy): Eukaryota > Metazoa > Chordata > Testudines > Dermochelyidae > Dermochelys > Dermochelys coriacea. The sequence goes on along the minus strand of NC_050079.1, from coordinate 17,635,658 downwards.
AATTCCTTTAAATATCTGACTGAATGAGTGATTTGGAACTTCCAGATCTTTCCCTCAAATGATATCAAGGAAGAAGTCCCTAATATGGATTCCTGAGGCTTGCCAGACCATCGTAGTTATTTTTCACACAATACTGCCACTTTTACAACACAGCATGTAACATCTCCCTGTTAAGATACACCTGGTCAGCATAAGGTCAAGCTTCCTACATCTGCTCTGTTCAAAGTCAAGGCCACAAGAGAACTATATAAGCATCCTTCTATTAAAAAATATTTCCAATTCACTTGTCTGTCCTTGGGAGTTCCCATGATTACTCTTATTGTTGTTACTGAAGTACCGTGGAGTCCCAGGCATGGAGCAGGACTCCATTGTACTAGGTGCTGTCACCAAACCAGAATAAAAAGGCAGCCCCTGATCCAAAAAGCTTATCTTGCATGATCTTCCTGCACATGGTGAACCCTAACACCATTTTCACTGGCAAAGATTGTTTTTTAAGAAGCATCTTTTACAAAACATAATGCAGGAAAGTAGAAAATCATTTAAATTAGTTCTGTTTTTTATTTGATTGGGTTATTATTATATTATTAAACTAAAATGCCTAAACTGATTTCTTTCCCGCACTTCCCAAGATCAGCAAAAAACACATTTTCTATAGACTCAGAGACCTCAACTGCCAAGTTGCATCTCAATGCAAATTTTAATGTCCAAATTATAAACCCTGAACCTCGGGGTTTATAACTCCAGAAGATCTTTACTATAACTACGTAAATAGTACTGCTGTAATAAAACACATCTTTGATATTAAATTGTATAAGGCATTAAATACACATTAAATAAATGTTTTAAAGCTCTTTCCTGTAAGTGGCAGATGTTAGGAATAATAATCCATAAAATCCTTCTGAATTCTAAAAAGGTGTATTCCATAAAGCTTTCATATAAATCTTTAGTAGAACTGTGGCACACTGAATAGTGATTATGGTAAATCTCTAATAGTATTAAACTATTAGAATTAACAAAATAGGATTTGATATAGTAAAAGCCTTATTTATGGTAGCAACATTTTTCATCCAGATCATTTCACTGTAACTATTTTAGGCTAAGCAAATGTATACCATGTACGTATTAAATCACTGCAATTTTTGTTCCACAAGCAGAAGTTTATGTAAATTGCACATTCCTTTGCACAAAGAAATGTGCAACATCTGCCCTTCATTTAAGCAACAGAATACAATGTAGTCACCATAAGATAGAGACTCAGCAACAATGACCTTATCCTTTTTATCCTCAGAGTATCTATAAAAAACAAATAAAATAAAATATAAGTTACTAGAAAACTAAACAGCTTTGAAAATATTGTCCCAGTGGATCTCGGTGTTCAGTGTTTCAGTAGCGTTTAAGGATGAAGACAAGAGCCAGCTGCAATAAACTGCTTCAATAAAAGTTAATTAATCCCTGGGGCTAGCAGTTGCAGACTGCCAACAATGTGATGTGCACTGGGAGATATCATCTCCAACCATTAAGGGGTTAAATGAATTCTACAAGAGTATTTACCTACAGCGACAATAATAATTGGTAATGTACATGTGAGAGCAAATTTTGTGCTACATTCTCATTTCAAAACCAGATTGCAAATACAGTAAAGGGTGTCTGTTTTTGTGCCATGTACACACAACTCCCATTAACAATACTGGGTAGGGCAGACCTCCGGAATAAGACATGACTCTGAAAAAAGTATGAAAGGGTATATTGATGATGATTTTTTTTTTCACACTGGCTAGCAATAAGGATCTGTGAATAAAGCAAGGTGCTGGAGTCAAAGATAACTGGGAAATGGTTTACATTTCTCATATTTTAAAATTAAAAAGACAATAAGTAAGGACTAGTTCAAATGAAACTGGAAAGTTTCTATACTTATAGGCAACTGATATATACTGTATGAAGCTAATGACGTGATTTGATATTTATTTAATGCTAATTTTCTATGTAGAGATCAATCAGATAGCATAAGAACTCTTTTGGCAAATCCTAATAATAAATATAATTTTAGTTACATAACACTTTCCACACTGATGTTAAAACCTGTCTTTATGCATTACCTATAGAGATAGGGAGAGCTATACTTGATCTGATTCTGAGATATGTTCCATTGCATGAAATGCCCACAGAAGTCAATTGTGATGTAGTTTTGAACCACTTCACCCAGAAAAAGGTGACACCACCTCTGAGGTATATCTTAATAAATTAAAACTCAAGAATATATATATGAATATATATATATATATTTAAAGCCATTAGATTGGAACACGGCCAGGACACCAGAAATTTCATGCCTACTGTAGTTTTCAGGAACTTAGTTGTATGTCTCATAACAGTCAACACCTTCAGCAGCATAGTGATCCTTGACTTCATCTCGGCACTGGTTCAGCTTTGATTCAGGTGTAAGGGTGCCACATAGTGAACCTAGGGTAACCAGATGTCCCAATAGTATTGGCACTATCGCAATTTTCGGGGCTTTGTCTTATATAGGCAACTATTAGTTCTCTCTCTTCCCCCTCTCCCCCAGCTGCAATTTTTTACACTTGCTATCTGATTACCGTAACTGAACCATAAACTCTAACTTCTTTCAGCCTCCTGGATTTTCATTAATGGTCTCCAATCTGTATACTGATGAGACCCTTCCTTGCTTAGTCTCAGAGTTAATAATACTGGGTAAAACATTTAAATATTTTCAGCCACAAATCAGATTTTAAATCATATTCTGTTACTGGTGCCTACAATTGATTGCACATGAAAAAGAGCAGGTACAAAAATTGGGATCTTAAAATTGTGGGTGCAAGTTTACAGGTATTGTTGAGTCCTTTTTCAATGTGTGCCTCAAGATAGTTAAACAGTTAAATTCTTTTGCTATTTAGGCATTATTAAAGGATGATGAAAATCATTCAATTATCCCTGAAACTGGACTCCACAGCCATTAATTTATGATCACCTGGCAGACACATCCACACATGGAGGCTGCAGGATTGGAGGTTTTAGGTAGAGCAGCTACACAATGTGATATGGAATGCAGTTCAAAGAGGTTAACACTATATTGGCATTTGCTAATTTATTGCTCATTAAAGCAATTAAACAGATTCAAGAGCTATGTGCCTGATCTCTGTGCTGTTAACACAGACCAATCTCAATGCATGTGGGAATAGTTTGCCTCTCACTTGGTAAAATGCAAATGAATTAATTACTCCAGTGGGTATATTGCTCTTATACAATCAGAACTAGTTTATTCCTTCAGTTACCTCAACTTGACCCCAGGTAGTTCAATGGAGATGCACAGATAGGGTGACCAGACATCCCAATATTATTGGGACTGTCCCAATATTAGGGGTTAGTTGCCTATATAAGACAATTATCGCACCCCCACACCCACCCCCGGACTTCAAAAAAGAAAGTGTCAATTTTTCACCTTTGCTATCTGGTCACCCTATGCACAGTGATTACTGAAGGGATTTCCTTCTGGATGTAACTTAAAGAAAACTCTGTTCTGAATTGCATTTGTGTATAACTGGAGTAACTCCAGGGAATACAATGGAGTTACCATCCTAGATTACATATAACAGTGCAGAATTTGGCCCTGACTATTCAATAATAGAGATGACTCTTGGTCCAGAGGATCATTTCGTGCATTCCCTTTTTTGACTTATTCGTTAATCAGAGTGAATGAGAAAGATGAGTGCTGCTTTAGAGATTGGTGTCACCATTGTGGGTGAATTTGACCTTAAGACTTAAAAGGACAAGGGTGGAGGGGGTTAAAACCAATCCATGAAATTTCTGACAAAGAAGATTTTCTTTCAACCTAAATGCAGTGGGGAAAATATTGTTCTTAGCAACACTAAGCCACTGTTGTGAATGAGATTGTAATGGACAGTGGAATGTGGCTCGTGCTGACCATTACACTGAGAGCTCAAAACATTCGCTGTTTTCCCTGGACAACAAAGTGCAGGTCATAGTAATATATAGCAATAGCCCTGTGGAAGCTTGCAATGCCAGACAGCTACTGGTCAGTCGGGAATCAATTTGGAGTGGGCAAATCAACTGTGGGGGCTGCTGTGATGCAAATAGCCAACGCAATCAAAGATCTGCTGATATCAAGGGTAGTGACCCTGGGAAATGTGCAGGTCATAGTAGATGGCTTTGCTGCAATGGGATTCCCTAACTGTGGTGGGGCCATAGACGGAACCCATATCCCTATCTTGGCACCGGAGCACCAAGCCAGTGAGTACTTAAACCGCAAGGGCTACTTTTCAATAGTGCTGCAAGCACTGGTGGATCACAAGGGACGTTTCACCAACATCAGCGTGGGATGGCCGGGAAAGGTACATAAGGCTCGCATCTTCAGGAACTCTGGTCTGTTTCAAAATCTGCAGGAAGGGACTTTCTTCTCAGACCAGAAAATAACCATTGGGGATGTTGAAATGCCTATAGTTATCCTTGGGGACCCAGCCTACCCCTTAATGCCATGGCTCATGAAGCCATACATAGGCAGCCTGGAGAGTAGTCAGGAGCTGTTCAACTACAGGCTGAGCAAGTGCAGAATGGTGGTAGAATGTGCATTTGGATGTTTAAAAGCGCGCTGGCGCAGTTTACTGACTCGGTTAGACCTCAGCGAAACCAATATTCCCACTGTTATTACGGCTTGCTGTGCGCTCCACAATATCTGTGAGAGTAAGGGGGAGACGTTTATGGCGGGGTGGGATGTTGAGGCAAATCACCTGGCTGCTGGTTACGCACAGCCAGACACCAGGACAGTTAGAAGAGCACAGGAGGGTGCGGTGTGCATCAGAGAAGCTTTGAAAACCAGTTTCATGACTGGCCAGGCTACGGTGTGAAAGTTCTGTTTGTTTCTCCTTGATGAAATCCCCCACCCCTTGGTTCACTCTACTTCCCTGTAAACTAACCACCCTCCCCACCTCTCTTCGATCACCGCTTGCAGAGGCAATAAAGTCATTGTTGCTTCACATTCATGCATTCTTTATTAATTCATCACACAAATAGGGGGATAATTACCAAGGTAGCCCAGTAGGGCTGGTGAAGGAGGGAAGGACAAGGCCACACAGCACTTTAAAAGTTTAAAACTTATTGAATGCCAGCCTTCTGTTACTTGGGCAATCCTCTGGGGTGGAGTGGCTGGGTGGCCGGAGGCCCCCCACCGCGTTCTTGGGCATCTGGGTGAGGAGGCTATGGAACTTGGGGAGAAGGGTGGTTGCTTACACAGGGCCTGTAGCGGCGGTCTGTGCTCCTGCTGCCTTTCCTGCAGCTCAGCCATACACTGAAGCATATTAGTTTGATCCTCCAGCAACCTCAGCATTGAATCCTGCCTCCTCTCATCATGCTGCCGCCACCTTTCAGCTTCAGCCCTCTCTTCAGCCCACCACTTACTCTCTTCAGCCCGCCACCTTTCCTCCCAGTCGTTTTGTGCTTTCCTGCACTCTGACATTGTCTGCCTCCATGCATTCGTCTGTGCTCTGTCAGTGTGGAAGGACAGCATGAGCTCAGAGAACATTTCATCGCGAGTGCGTTTTTTTCACCTTCTACTCTTTGCTAGCCTCTGGGAAGGAGAAGATCCTGTGATCCTTGAAACACATGCAGCTGGTGGAGAAAAAAAAAGGGACAGTGGTATTTGAAAAGACACATTTTATAGAACAATGGGTACACTCTTTCACGGTAAACCTTGCTGTTAACATTACATACATAGCACATGTGCTTTCGTTACAAGGTTGCATTTTGCCTCCCCCCACCGCGTGGCTAACAGCGGGGGAACATTTCTGTTCAGCCATAGGCAAACAGCCTAGCAGGAACGGACACCTCTGAATGTCCCCTTAAGAAAAGCACCCTATTTCAACCAGGTGACCATGAATGATATCACTCTCCTGAGGATAACACAGAGAGATAAAGAACGGATGTTGTTTGAACTCCAGCAAACATACACTGCAATGCTTTGTTCTACAATGATTCCCGAGTATGTGCTACTGGCCTGGAGTGGTAAAGTGTCCTACCATGGTGGATGGAACAAGGCTGCCCTCCCTAGAAACCTTTTGCAAAGGCTTTGGGAATATATCCAGGAGAGCCACGAATGCCAGGGCAAATTAATCATTAAACATGCTGGCTTTTAAACCTTTTATAGTATTTTAAAAGGTACACTCACCAGAGGTCCCTTCTCCGCCTGGTGGGTCCGGGAGGCAGCCTTGGGTGTGTTTGGGGGGTACTGGCTCCAGGTCCAGGGTGAGAAACAGTTCCTGGCTGTCGGGAAAACCGGTTTCTCTGCTTGTTTGCTGTGAGCTATCTACAGCCTCCTCATCATCATCTTCCTTGTCCCCAAAACCTGCTTCCATGTTGCCTCCATCTCCATTGAAGGAGTCAAACAACATGGCTGGAGTAGTGGTGGCTGAACCCCCTAAAATGGCATGCAGCTCATCATAGAAGTGGCATGTTTGGGGCTCTGACCTGGAGCAGCTGTTGGCCTCTCTGGTTTTCTGGTAGGCTTGCCTCAGCTCCTTAAGTTTCACACGGCACTGCTTTGGGTCCCTGTTATGGCCTCTGTCCTTCATGCCCTGGGAGATTTTCACAAATGTTTTGGCATTTCGAAAACTGGAACTTAGTTCTGATAGCACGGATTCCTCTCCCCATACAGCGATCAGATCCCGTACCTCCCGTACGGTCCATGCTGGAGCTCTTTTGTGATTTTGGGACTCCATCATGGTCACCTCTGCTGATGAGCTCTGCATGGTCACCTCTGCTGATGAGCTCTGCATAGTCACCTGCAGCTTGCCACACTGGCCAAACAGGAAATTGAAATTCAAAAGTTCACGGGCCTTTTCCTGTCTACCTGGTCAGTGCATCTGAGTTGAGAGTGCTGTCCAGAGCGGTCACAATGGAGCACTATGGGATAGCTCCCGGAGGCCAATACCGTCTAATTGCATCCAAAGTACCCCAAATTCGACCCAGCAAAACCGATTTCAGCGCTAATCCCCTTATCAGGGGTGGAGTAAGGAAATTGATTTTAAGAGCCCTTTAAGTCGAAAAAAAGGGCTACATCATGTGGATGGGTGCAGGGTTACATCGATTTAACGCTGCTAAATTCGACCTCAACGCCTAGTGTAGACCAGGGCTTAGTCAGTCATTTTAAATGTTTTATAAAAGATGAAAAACTTCATTTATCTGGGATAAGTGAGCAGTTTCCTCTTCTGACGAACACATTTTTAGCACTGCCTCAAAAAATAATGGAAATTAAATTCACAATGTTCAATAGAATTTAAGCGTTTTGTTTCACAAAAAAATGTGAAGAAATATTCAACTCCAACCTAAACTTGTGCATAGGAAAGTCTAGATGACAAAATGTACTACTTTCCAAAAATCCTCCTTGTCCTGCTGAAACACAGTTAGGCTTGTTTCTACAAGACACTGAGCAGTCTTACCTCCTGCTTAACTCCTGTCAGGAAGAGCTCAGCATAGATCAGACCCTTGGTTCCCTTGACTTAACGGATCATGAATACCTGGAAAGGACTTGGAGAAATGGAGGATTCTGTGTGGTTTGGTTTGCAAGGACATCATTTTGAAGATAGGATTCCTGATTAATTTTTAAGTCTTCTTTCAAACAATGTTTACATAGAACTTAATTTATTTTAAAGAAGGGCTATTACAATAATTTTTTGCATTTTCTCACTTTTGATCTAAGTGCTTCAAATCACTTTCCAAAGGTAAATAATATTTCCGTTTTAAAGAGAGGGAAGCACTGATGTACAAAATGCTTAAGTGACTTGGCCAAGGTCACACAGGAATTGAGTGGCCCAGTCAGGAGTAGCACCCAAACCACACTCTTAGCTAATTCTTAATCTCAGCACTTGGGCCATGATCCCGAAAACATTTACACCTGTATTTGGTCTAAGTACACAAGTAGTCCCATTGACTTCAGTGAGGCTCCTTACAGGAGTAAAGGTAACTATGTGCATGAGTATATGCAGGATTGGGGCCTAGATACTGTGGTGACAAGTGCCTTAGACTCCCAGAGCTCTGCGCTTAGCATTAGGCTGTGCTGCCCCTTACTCTGGGTGAGATAAGACATATCAGACAGGGCTGGAAGAACAGAATAGGCAGCTCTAGTACAGGGGAGGACAGTCTCCTATCAGTTTAAAAAAAAAATCAAAAGATTGACCTCCACCCAAAAAAATCATAAGAGTCAGTTTCAACAACTCTCATGGCTTTGATATCAATCTTGTGATTCAATTTTTGGTTCGTCTTCTGATTTTAAAACTCCTGGATTTGGCTAAGCTCACGGAGACAGAAAGATAAGCATTGCCAAAGTGAAGGAGTCCAAATAGCAGTTGCTGATCTGCTCAGTCAACACGATCTATTTTATCAAGCAGCTTGAGATCGAAGGTGTCTCAACTATATTTTTAGCACATTAAAGTGAAAAGCTTATTTGTCTTTTCACTGTGGTGATTGTACTCTCAGTGAGGTGCTTCTGCTTGTTCTGCAAAATACTAAAGACAGTTAATCTGATGATGAACTGAGAGGTGCAAAAATGAGTATTGTTTAAACCTCTATTGTATCACTTGCAAATAGCCGGCCAGAAAGCACACCTGACAACTTAGGTAATGACTGTTTGTTTTAATTTGCACTGTGTAAATTCTGAAAGATAAGGGTAAAGTTATCTGAGCCTTCTGTCTGTAGGGGTTGGGGGAGTATGTAATGCAATCAACTGATGACGTGTTCCACTTTAAGATCATTAATATCAGAATAGGAGAGAATTTGATTTGTAATTTCTACTTGAGCAATATTTTCAGAGTGACACTCTGTCTCCCTCACCCACAATCTGCCTTCCTGAGAAAAAAGGTTTGGTAAAAGAGAATTATGCAGAACTGAGGGCAGAAAGAATTTTCTGTCCACTCCATTATGTCTAACCCAGAGGGAGGACAGGAATCATACTCACCATGGTTGCTTCTGCAGCCTACAGGCCATGCTTTTGCATTTTAGTCTGGATTTGTGGATCTGCACAGCTCTTGGGCCCACTGCACACAATCTTGTCCCAGGCAATTCTATTGAGACAGAAGACAAGCCACCAAAGAGCATGCATGGCCTTTATGCTATAGAGACTTGAGGTGAAATCCTGACCCTATGGAAGTCAATGGGAGTTTTGATATTATTTCAGTGGGGCTGGGATTTCCTCTATGACTTTTCTGCTGGGTTTGGGGCTTCACACAGGGATTTATCCCGCAATTAGTAGCATAATTCTCAGTATGATGGAATTTGATTTTCTTATAGTTATTTTGTGCCAAGGAAAGAACACCCTTAAATCCTCGTTGTCTATCTTGTCTAGTTAGACTGAAAGCTCTTTTGGGCAGAGGCTGTCTATTACTTTGGGGGTTTTTTCAGTAACACAATGGCACCTCAGTCTTGGTTAGAGGCCGTAGGCAATATTGGAATACAAATCATCCTCATAATAATACTGAATTGTCAGTGATAAAGTAGAAAGATATAACAAGAAAGAGACATGAACATTTTGTAAGAGTCCAGACTCTGAAATGAAGTAATAGAAGTTAACCTGCAGAACAGTCACATGATTTGTGGATTACACCCACATATGCAATAAGTTCTCAGCTAGTGTAATCTTTTACATTTATATAGCACCTTTCATCTGGAAAGAAACCAAATTTGCTTTGCAGACTACAGAAATTAATGACATATATATCGTGCACTCACACATCTTAACCCACAGAAATGAAGCTATAAAGGGAGTGAAATGCAGCAACTAGTTAAACAGCTTTAAGACAGAAAGTAAAGTAAAATAAAAAACTGCTCTCCATTGAACATGCCAGAGGGATGTAAGTGGGTAGATGGTTATCAACCATGCTAGACACAAAATTTTACACTCCCTCACCTCATCACAAAGGTGTCATGTCCATCAGCGTAATGACCCCCATTCTATCCATTTCCCCCCTCCCCCCACGGTGGGGAACCAGCTCAGAAAGTGCTCGTAGGAAAGAATACTGTGTGCAAAACCTCCGGCATCACTCCCTGCAGCACCTTGGGAGGGTCTCCCATCCAGGTATGACCAGGGTGTCCCTACTTGGCCTGTGAGATGTGACCAATGCACAGCAGGATGTGGCAAGGTGTTTCATTTTATTGATGGCAGTATCTATTTTACACTGGAGTTGTTAAATATTCTGCAACCTTCAAAAACTAGGCTCTGGAACCATGACTTTCTCTTGTATATAGTGTGAGTATGTGATAAAGCAGATGTATGTTATGTTAAATCATTGGGGGTACAGAGTTCAAAGCTTTGTGATTCTGTTACACTAAATCTCACTGCATCTTCACAGCTATAATTCTTCCTCTTGACAGAAACACTGGAAATATTATGTAGTTGTGGATGTTGAGAACGCTCCCTACTACCCATAAAAACAATGTTTCACTGCATCTGGGTTAATAGCTGCAGAAGGACTAAACTCTTCCCTATTGTACTGTGAAATGTAGCTACTTTTGCTTTGAATGTTATACATTCCCCCCGTGTAGATAGGGAAAAGGCCAACAGCACTTTAGATTAACATTCTCCAGTATGTATTAATGAGGATTTAATACAGCTTTTGTTAAGAATAGAATTATAACACTCCAAATACATATCTAATAGAGGTTGTTAGCTCTCTAATAATTCAGCATTAATCAATTATGACTGAATGATGCAGTATTCATTAGAAATTAAGGGATAGTTTGTGCCTAATCCAGATGGTTGCGTAAGTGTAGAGGCAACAGAGGGTGCAAATTGCCACCTTGCCCCCTTTATGCCCATTCCCCCAGGCCAGCTACAATCTCGGTCCTTGTGGCTTTTGGAATGCAAGGCCATTGGGGTCGCTAGCACTGATAGACATGTTGCAGGTAGATGAGACTGGGACCAGCACAGGGAGGGACGACACGAACACAAACAGAATTGGTCAGAACATTTTTGGTGAAATTTTATTCTGTCAAAGCCAAAACAGTTAGCAGAAGACTTTGCTCAAACAACTTTTGGGTCAACAGCAAGCTGCTAATTCTCTATAGCCTCATGATCAGAGTACTAGTCTAATATAAGGGAGACCCAGGTTCAAGTCCTTGTGTTTTCTGGATCAGAGTGATCAAGGATATGAAAGCTTTGCTTTGAATCAGGCAGAGTAGGGCTCTGAACACATCCCCGGCCTGTTCCCTAATCACCAGGCCATACACACGCTCCCTCTCGCTGACTTTTCAATATCTCTGCCTAAAACCCCAGGTTTTGATTTGAAAATAGACATTTCAGCACAATTCCATTTTTGCAAGAGTGTTTGAAAGGTTCATTTTGTTCTGGAGTGGTGGTTTTCCCTCATTCTAATGCACAATCAAAACTAATTTTGAAAACCTTGAAAGTTGCTGAGGAATGGAATTGTTGTCCTCCCATCAACTCTGAACTCACCCTACACACTATCATAAGAACATAAGAACGGCCATACTGGGTCAGCCAAAAAGGTCCACATAGCCAATGCCAACTGCCCCGGAGGGGATAAACAGAACAGGTAATCACAAAGTGATCCATCCCCTGTCGCCCATTCCCAGCTTCTGGCAAACAGGCTGGAAATTAATTTGGTACCCTTTCATAGAAAAGAGCACTACATATTGTATCACTAGTACTTCTATTCTGGCTGCAATGAGACTACTTAGGTGAACAAAGTGACACCTGGGATCTAGTGTGCTTCAGTCAGAGCTATCATTAGAAGTCCTAGACTCAGCAGATGGCAGTGTATTCCTTGTTGCAGGTTATATAGTGAAATCCCCTCTCCAATAACCATGCTCAATAAGTGAATGTATGCTGGCAACTTTCCTCACCAGCTTGTGGAATTATCAGCCATGCCCAAATCAATCATTAGCCCTTCCCTCCAAGTTCCATTTTTTGTCCAAACCACCACAAACTCACAAAAGGAAAACAAAACTTCCAGCTCTGGCTTTCTACCCATCCATGACTCACAGGGGCTTCCCACCTATAATATCCCTGCCTGTGGGACTACTGCAGAAAACTATCCCTTCCTGCAACTTCTTGTTGCAGTTACAGTCCTACCTTCCCCTCATTTCTCACTTCCCCTCCCCTCCTTCCTGTGGCTCTTTGTAGGGATTCTCTGCTGGAACTGATTAATAAAAAAGGCTGGCTGTTCCCAGGCCTTTGGCCCTTAAATGGCCAGGCCATGATATTACAGTGAGGGTAACAAAAATAAATAAGTAATTTAGGAAGTCTTATATGGGTCAGAAGCTATACAGAGAGAGTAAAATGGAAGAGCTTCTGATTCAGGTGTAATCCTTTGTATGATGAGTCAGGTGCTAACACTTTATGAGGATATGAATACTGTTTATATATATATATATATATATATATATATATATATGGGGAATGGAGTGTGCTGGAGAAAATGGATAGAAAAGAAAAGAGTATGGCTTTCCTTTGTTTAGCTTTTTGGAGAGAGAAATCCATCATTTGGCTCTTCTAAATGAGGCTAAAACTATTCTTCTGCAGCTGCATACAGATGGGAAAGAGCCTCAGATATTAAAATGGAACTGGGGCTTTCAAATATTTCACTCAAGATGCAGAAGATGACATTGGATGTTGACAGCTTTTCTCTGGAAAGGAGGCAGCTGTATTTTTAAGTAGAAATGTTTTTCTTCTGGCAATAAAATGTAGTTGTCCAAAATAAATAGTTAAATATTCAATAAAACAATCAAATGCTGTTTTTATTTTTCTCTCCAGTAAGAAGTTTCAGAGTAGCAGCTGTGTTAGTCTGTATTTGCAAAAAGAAAAGGAGTACTTGTGGCACCTTAGAGTCCACTGCAGTCCACTGAATGCATCCGATGAAGTGAGCTGTAGCTCACGAAAGCTTATGCTCAAATAAATTGGTTAGTCTCTAAGGTGCCACAAGTACTCCTTTTCTTTTAGTAAGAAGTTTGTTACATTTCCTGCAGCTAATACAGAAAACGAATCCCTTTCAGGACGATGGGAGGTTTTCACACATGACAAATGATGATTGGGAAAGATGTGCTGAGCCAGTAATGTCTTTGTTCTCTAGAGCCCATGAATCATCTGACAATGCAAGTGTGATGTTATAATAGCACAATATTTCCCTTTTACATGTTGGAACTCCCTGCCATCTGCACTAGATACAGTGGGCACTCCTTGAAATCAGGGATAGACTCACAGAAAAGCCCTATATCCCAATTTTCCCAAACTTTAAGTACATCTACACTGGGGGGGAGGAGTGGGTGTGATTTGCAGTTCGTGTAGCGGTCTAGCTCTGCTCTAGCTGGTGCACTAACAATAGTAGTGAAGATGCCATGGCTTGGGTTTCTGTGTGGTTTGCACAAGCAAGAACATACCTGGGGTGGTGATGCAGGATTACACAGGCTGCTCGGAAGTCCTGGGCTGCTGTGTCCTTATTACTATTTTTAACGAGCTAGCTAGATTAAAGCTAGTGCAGGTATATTTACACAAGCTGCAAATCATATCCCTGGCTGCAGTGTCAATGTAATATTTGAACTCTGAACCTGACAGCTGACATCAGCTGGGGCACTTCAATTTGTTGTCCCTAAATTTGAACACAGAAGGCCTAGAGGCAGGATGACCATCATAAATGGACCTTTGATTCTGGAGCTCACTTCCCCAGTTTGTCAGAGAAAGTCTTAGTTTGTTGATGTTCAGAGCACAGTCTGTGGCCTAGCTCTTTGCTTAGGCCTTTTGGTGAAAGGCTAGTGAAGTCTGGGGAAAGGTGAGTTTTTGCTGATTGATCCTGGTCAAAATGTTGCATTTATCAATTATGATTGAGTGATGTTTTATTCATTACAAAATATAGGCTAGATTTTGCCTAATCCTGGTGATTGTACAAGTGCAGTAGTAACTGAGAGTGCATTCACTAAGAAATGTTTGTGGATCTCAGTTCAGAGTCTGGGGCGCAAGGCAGTTTGTTTGCAATCAAACTGATTATTGGTGCACGCATGGACATCAACACAGAGCACAAATATGGCAAAATCTAAATCACCAAGAGACCACAAAGCAGCTTCCAATTCCCCTTTTCCATTGACATCTCAGAGATAAAATGCAGTGTCAGCAATATGAGCTGTTCCCCCACACTGGCTCAGAAAGCTGAGGAGCTTTCACAACCCTATGGAAGGATCACCAGGCTGGCAGCCAGTCACTAGAGGGCAACTCCTCTAAATTTGCTCCAGGGGCAAACTCATCCTGTCTTTCTTGTCCTTTCATAGCAGCTTTCTGGGGACAAAACAACCCAGGGTTCCTCCTCTGTTCATCTTTCTACGTCTTCCTGTACAGGTGAGTTTAAGCACCAGTTACAATTCAGAAAGGCCACAGAAATGATCCTACCCCTTTTTACTCCTTTTTTCAGCTCATAATAGGGCAGTTTCCACTCACAGGGATTACTAGGATTATTGCATGTGTTCCCAGAAGTATCCAGATGAGCACATTTGTATAGATTTAAAAATATTTACAATTTTAATGGTAAAACTGAACTAATTTTGTAAAACTCTAGCATAGCCCAGAAACATACTTCATAATGGACTATGTATTCATGTCTATAAGTTGTACATAATTACCCTGGCTGGTATTTTCCAAGGAGCCTAAGAGAATTAGGCACATCATTTTGATTGAAATTCCCTAACTTCCTTTGAAAATCCCAGCCCATTCTTTTTCTTATGCAATCAAAATGTTTCCTTTATTCCTTAATTCTGTAGGAGGAGAGGGGAGAGAAAAGCTTCTGTTAAAGCTGTCTTTTTGGCTTGTTGCTCATCCACTCTGAGCTCCTCCATGGATTCACCCTGTACATCTGCATCAAACACAAGCTTCTTGTCTTTACCTTTAATTCATAGTTTAACCCCATCCTACTTAGCTGACTTGGTAACCCATTGTGGCATTGACCTTGGCCTTTGCTCCACCTTTTACCATTCACCAATCAGCTTCCCCCTTAAACACCTGCATGCTTCTCTCACACTGCCCCTCATGCATGGGAATAACTCCCTGGTGTAATCTGAATAGCCACTACTTGATCTTCCTTCTAATCCATCTTTAAGACTCCTCTGCTGTGATGCCTTCAAAACCTAGCCTGCTGATCATGGCTAGCCAGAGGACAAAATTGTGATTATTCATCCTCTGCTTCTTTCTTTTTTCTGACCCCTTCTTCCTTACCTCTATTCCACTTAAAAATACAACCCATGAAACTAACAAACCTGGGCAATTCTTAACCAGGTTCATTTCCTTGTCCACCGTATCCCCATCCCCTACATTCATCTCTTGATGTTTCTAGTTTGTAAGCCCTTCAGAGCAGGGAATGACTTTTCTAAGTGTGTAAAGCACCCAGAACAACGGGATCTCAATCTCAGCTGGGGTCTTTGGGTGCTGTCATAATATAAATATTTCATAACAACAAGAGGAGGTGGGGGAGTGGATATGTGCCAGTTTGCCTACGTATATAAAATCCTGGACCCAGAGAAGTACCATGAGTTGACATAAACTGATAATGTATGTTAATATCGCTATTCCTTAATAATATAGTGTATTCAATGGCTTTTGGCTTTGGAGGGTGTTGCTCAGTAAAGATGCATTAGAGTAATTATATTGTAATGACAGCAGATCATGAGTTAAAGATGTTGCCGATACTGTTAATGAACAAGTCAGAAATTGTTTGGAGCCGATGTGGGAGGTGTATCCACGAGGAATTTGATTGCACTGATATTGTAATTAAAACTGAGGAGATGGGGTTTGTTCTTATTTCCTGCTGCTGCTTGCAAATATTAATTAGCTCAAGTAACCACCTGACCCTAGCAGTAATCGGCTCTGTAGTACAGAGCAGGGGAAAAACGGTGAATTACCCACTACATATTTAATAAGGGAGTTGAGGTGAGAAAAACTCAGCTGGAGTGGAGAAGATGGATCCCTGGAGCCCCATGGAACATGACGGGAAAATACATGTCAGGTGGCTGGGGAAGCAGAATCCCTCTATGCTCTCCAACTCTCCATGGGTCAGGAGAAAAGGAAGAGGGGCGAGAACACCTGGCACTGAAGGGAAGAATCAGAGGTGTGAAAAGAAGAACATTTCCCACTACCTCACTGCCCTTGGGTTAGGGATGCAGGTAGAGAGAAGGACCCATCCAAACAGGAATTAATTCAGGGAAGTTAAATGACCTGTGTAACATAGGAAGACAGACTGGATGAACTCATTGGTCCCTTCTGGCTTTATAGTCTATGAAATCTGCCACAGTCAGAACACATAGACCTTGGTCAGATAGCTACTCAAATGCTGAGTACCCTCAAATGTTTACGAATTCTGAATCTTCATTCAGCTGAAGGTTGCGATGACAGAGCATGCGATTACGCAGCCCTAAGTGAGGGAAAGACGGATATTTCATACTCTATTTTCCTCTCACCTTTGCAAAAATGAAAGGGGGAAACACATCTTGTCCCAAGGGCAAACTTCCTGAAAGCAAAACTAAACAAAAAAAAAGTCAAGCCATTTCCAGCCACTCAAATGAGCATAAATAAACAACCACAATACATTGAATAGTGTCAGCAGCCAAACCTGTTTCTAAGTGTGGTTTGAGGTGCCAGTTGCACAGCTCCCACAAAAAAGTGTGTGAGAGAATGTGAATTCAGTGCTTGCAAGAGGTGCCAGGTGGAGAGCCCTCGAGACTAAAGACTTGTCGTTTTTGCAGAACAGGCGCTTCCCTTGCAAAACCCTGCCAAAATGCCTCCTCCCTCTTGTGAAGGCACCATCTCAAAGGATAAGTGGGTATCTCGATTTCCCTGCCCATTGAGTCCTTTTCTTGGCTGCTGATGTGCCAGTTATCACAGGGGTTCTGTGATAACTCTACAAATAAACCTTAGTTTTCTTTTCCGAGGGAAAAAAATGCAGCACATCAGATCTCCCAATAAAAACTAGTCTTTGGAGTCTTTTGGGTGGGGCAAAAGGCAATGACCATGTGAAAAAAATTGTATGTTCCTAACTGCGTACGGGCAGGCTGGACCATAATATTGCATGGCAGAGGTAGAGCATGGTGCTGGTCTGAACTGGAGGCTAGAAACTGCTCTGTTATCTGTTGGATATCTTGAGTGACAGTGGGCACTGAGAGTCCTCTTTATTCTTTCCTGACAACACCACAGTGTGTGTGTCTTAATCAGTCAGTCAGACAGTGTCACAGACACCGAGTGCTGCAGTAAGCAAAGCACAGAACCCTCCTGCTAGTACCTTAGTTCAGTATTACTTTTACTGCCTGGACTTAGTCTCTCGATTTAATACTTCAGACCAGGTGTTATTTTCTGAGGGACTCAGCATCAACCTTTACTCAGACCTGGATCCTCTCAACCTTGAGGCTAGGGATAGCACCGTAATGGTTTTCTTGTGTCTTTCACTGCTGCTAGCAAAGGCACAGCCTTGAGACAAAACCTCCAATCGTGATATCAGAGGTAAGAATGATGATGATTATGGTGGTTGACATTGTTTTGGTCATATATGTGACAGTGGCTGAAGACTTGGTCCCGTCTGACTTGTATTCTTCCAAGCTTTCACCTCAGTCCACAGAGGGGCACAAGAACTAACAAGCATAGTAATGGGTAGATGCTTTGCCAAGCACAACCTCCACTGAAGTGTAAGGAGACAAGCAGCTATATTACATCCGCATTTTCCATGTCATTGATTTAAGGCCCCAAATCAGCAAAGAATTTAAGCACGTGCTGTCTGTGCCACTAGCTGATTAAGATACACAGTGGTTTTGGCAAGGCAGAATTGTCATTCCCATGCATCCAGCTGAGAAGTCCTACTGAGTTCTTAATATTTAAAGTGAGGCTTGTGCTTTAGTGCTTTACTGAATTTGGACCATAATTAATAGCCCATGCCGCCTGACATTAGCTGATTACTCCAGTGTTCTGAACACTTTTCCTGTGTCCTCCTGGTATTGCACACTGTCCTTTGTTTTAGTGCAGGGGAAAAGAAATAGATTTTTCTCCCCCCCTTCCCCGATTCACCTTGTACAGGAATGCAGGGGACCAAAGCTGGCTTTATATCATCTTTGCACTTCCCTCAGCTTAAACAAGAGTAGTCCAAAGACTGCAATAGCCTCCCTCAGTGATATAACTCTACATCTTTAAGGTTCTGAGCCTGAAACCACCTATAACCTTACACAAAATGTGTATTGAACTCAATGACACTGCTCACATACATACAATTGCTCAATGCATAAGCATTGCAGGATCAGGGCCATTATTAGGATATCATTTTAAAAAGACTACGCTATCTTCAATTTTCATCACTGAGGTCATATATAAGAATACCAAAGCTGAGGTTTATATAAATAAAAATAAATTGGAAATGAGAAAAAAATCTTAAATGTTGCATAAATCAGATGCCTCGGCTTTAGCAAAATATTATGGATTTATGAGGCCACTTTATAATTTATTTCAGCTGTCCCAGAAGTAAAGAGACAATAGTGTTCTGGGGTTGATTGCAAAGGTCATAACCCTCTGCACACAATATATTGAACAATTCCATCATCCCTGCCTTCAAAGTGAATTTAGACTCACATAGCAAAATAGAAAAAAAATGTTTAATAAAGTATGGGTTTTATTGCACAGAGTCTCCTAGGTATGCACTCAGCAAAGAATGGGAATGACTCCAATAGGTGCACTAGAAGAAATAATCTGTTTGTATTTAATATCCTTATTAACCATGTTGAGTAAGAGACCTTTTTTGTTACTGGGCCAGTTATTCTGATTAGTTTTATATTTGGCTACATTATATATATGCTATCATATTATTTTATTATCTTAGTAAAATAAACTTAATTATGCACAGTGACAAATATGAAATTTAAGAAAAGGGAGCTTTTCTGGACTAGTAGTAAAATCCAGTGTCCTGACAAGTAAGGAATTCAGAAGTCCTCACTCTGTGCATGGGCAGGCAGGGGCTGGGAGTGCTCATCCTCAGGCGATGCACCAGCCCCCTCCCCAGCAGCAGAGATGGTGAATACTTCAAAGAACCATCTCATTCCTGTGATTAGAGAAGCAAAATAGAGCACCCTGGAGGATGTTCTCCCCTAAGAGAACTGTAGCCATTTCCTCTTTATCGGGACTGGGAGAATCTTATGGAACTTGAGGTTTGCAGAAGTTCCCCAGCTCTGTATTGGGTTAACAAATCTGGGTCAAGTTCATGAACCTTTTCTCCTGCAGTTTACAGCCATTGTTTGAAAGACTAATTCCAATTAAAACACAACCATGGATGAAATCTCCCATGGGACAATTGCCCACTGACTCCCGTGGGACCAGGATTTCACCCCATGACTTTTTGTAAGCTAAGGGAAGCCATTATGAATAATACCTTCTCCCCTCCCCACCTGTGCAAAAATCCCATAAAAACAAAAACAAACAACCTAAGACAATGAGATGTTTATGTTTATACACACACACACCCATCCATCCACCCACCCCCATACAGTGCCAGAGCCTTTGCTGGTCTAATTCCATTGAAGTCAACAGAACTAGCCCAGTTGAGGATTCTATCTTAGGCATTTTTATGGCCCCCCATTGCTATAGTCTCTGAGCACCTCACAATCTTTAATGTATTTATCCCCCATCTTACAGATGGGAAACTAAGGCACAGAGCCACTACGGGCTAGATTCACTGCAGGCATGTCTACACTGCAGTTAAACGCTCATTTCTGACTGACTTGGGCTCGTGGGGGCTCAGGCTACAGGGCTGTTTAATTGCAGTGTATTCGTTTGGGCTCAGGCTGGAGTCCAGGCTCTGGGACCCTGTGAGCAGGGAGGGCTCCAGACCAGCTGTCCAGACTACATTTAAAGAGTCCCATAGCCTGAGCCCAAGACAGTGGACACGGGCCAGCCACGGGTGTTTAACCGTAGTGTAAAAGCTTAGGTGTGGTGATGCTGTGTCACTGGGATTCACAAAGTTCAACACCTGTGTCCCCTATACAATAAATAGGAAGAAAGGGGCACCTCCGAATGGGATTCACAAAAGCCGGTAAGTTAGACAGCTCCCCACCCAAACTAGCCAATGGGAGGTAGCAAAGGTCAATGCTAACTCCTGTCCCTCAATCAGAGGTAGGCACCTAAATCCAGACTACAGGGAGGTGCCTTCCACTGCTCGTGACTCTCAGCTGCAAACCCTTTCTTGGTATTATGCACCTCCTGTGTTTTGGCAAGAAGAGGGATAGGGGAACTTCCCTTATAACTTTTAACCCCATGATTAGGTTACTCATCTGAGTCAGGGGAGACCCCACTTCAGTCATCTTCCTCCAGGGATTTGAACAGAGATCTGCCACCTTTCAGGTAGGTGCTATACCCACTTGGCTATGGGCTATTCCAGGGATTGGCAACCTTAGGCACACGGTCCTCCAGGGAAAGCCGCTGCGGATAAATAAACCGTCCCAGCCCATCAGCGGCTTTCCCTGGCAGACCACTTGCCAAAGGTTGCCGATCCCTGGGCTATTCTGGTATGGTGGGGGGGGTCCCTTTATGATGACCTGATTTTTCACACTTGCTATCTGGACACTTTTTTTGCTGGGAAGGGGGGTATAGTTGCCTATATAAGACAAAGCCCCTAATATCAGGATGGTCCTGATAATATCAGGACGTCTGGTCACCCTAGCTCCCTCAGTCTCTCCTGGTGAAGCTGCTCCACTGCGAATAAATAGTTCAAGAGAGTCAGTGGAACAGGGAAACTGGACCCTGGGTCTCCCACCTACCAGTGAGTGCTTTAACCACCAGGCTGCAAAGTCATTCTCATGCTTGTTCTTTCTCCATCTCTCGCTCGCTCGCTCTCTGACCCAATGCTCCATTCATTATTTAGCCACAATAGAACAGTTTCAACAGGAGAGACAGAGGGCGCCCCACGTCAGAATATCCCATCGCTCAGTGATTATAGCACTCACCTCAGAGATAGCAGCACCCAGTTTAAATTCCCCTTCCCATTCTGTAGGGTTGCCAACCTCCAGGATTGTCCTGGCGTATCCAGGATTTGAAGATGAATCTTTAATGAATGATAATGTCATGTAATGAAACCTCCAGGAATACAGCCAATCAAAGTTGGCAACCACATCACTCAGGTGGAAGGGGACTTGAACTGGGGGGGTCTACTACATCCCAGGCAAGTACAAGTACCCTAATCACTGGGCTAAAAGTTGAGGGAGATCCTGCCTCTGCCTCAGAGTGTTTTATGCAAGCTCACCTATAGCCAGATCTGGTAGGTGAGCTCCAAGACATGTATCAGATCAGGATCAGACTTAGGGAGAGGAATGCCTATCTTTTCCTTGGCTGTGGTTCACACTGGGCCTTAAGTATCCAGAATTGTGGCATAGGGCTGCTGTGGCCATGGGCACAGAAAAAAATACAGGTGCCTGAGGAAATTTTACTGTAGGAATTTAGGCACTGAGAAAGTTTAGGCACCAGCCAAGCAGAGGGGTTTGTGAATCCTAATGGGACTGATTCGGGGACCTAATTCCCTTTGTGAACCTAGCCCTAAGTGGCACAGACTTTGGAAAGCCAGGACTTGAACCCAGGTTCCCCAAGCTCTATTCTTGTGCTCTAACCACTGGACCTTCTTTGCTCTTTGGAGGAGCTCTTCACTATTTACTGCATTAGAATTGTCTCTGTCTATCCCCTTTTCGTAATCTATTTGTCACACTGACTACTCACAGCTGCTTTCATTTTAATCATATTTTATCATCGGTATGTTTTGCTCCGTATCCTTTCTCTGCTCCATTTTTCTTGGTCTCTAAGTGGTTTGGGTCTGAACTTTTAGCCTTGCTACATTTGAGTAGGTTCAAATCTGAATGAATTTGCCCATCCCTGCTAGGGCTATTCATGATTATAACATTTATAATGTAGGGAGATTTTTGCAGAAACCATTTGTAAATTACACTGAGGAGTCTAATATTAAACTATGACAATAAGTAATGCTACGATGTTTGCCTGGAGGACTTCTGTCTAATGAAGTTTGGAGCTTTAAATGGGCATTCTATTTTCAAGTCATATACTTCTGTTTTTCATGGATTTTTATTTGTTTTTCTTCTATTTGGTATGCCTTTTTGGGGGGGATTTTATTAATAACCAGATTGTGAACATGCCTTTGGGGGATAACAATTATATTTACAGTACCAATAGTCTGTAATATATTTGTGATTTAAAAATCTTAAAGACTTAAAAATATAACAAAATTGTTATAAAAGCAAAATATATTTGAGTATATCTAAAGGGAGGTTATGAATTAGTAGCAATTAGCAAGGATCATATAGTCTACATTACTTCATATAAGACCTTCTGTTCTGACGTCATGCCTTTTTATATCATTATGAACTGGTTTAAGCCTTGTTATGGGTTGAGTTAAAACTTTGTTGAAACTGAGGTAAGACTGCACCCTTCACATAAGATAGTTGTAAGAGAAAGTTAAGGGGCCATACCTAAAACAAGGCCAAACAGCATCTGCCCTGAAATTAGCATTATGTGGGCAGAGGGTTCCGCTGGGTACTGTTCTGACCAGGTGGGTGTGTGTGGTGTGAAAAAGACAAGGGGATGGATAGGCAGACAAGAATCAATTAGACAGACGAAGCAGAGCAAGAAAGAAAGCAGCAGCCTGTAAATACAGTGTGACCTTGGGAGAAGCCGAGAGAGGGTCCAGGTTGGTGATGCTGGCTGAATGAAGCGTAGGCCTAAAGGCTAAGAAACTGCTCTTTTTGTTCATGGTTCTGTGTTTGGAGAAGCAGGATTTTGATTCAGTCTTGTTTATTTACAAGGAATGTGCACAAAAAATACCAGACTCCATCATCAATTTCTATTCACAATTGGAATACCCTACAAGGCCCTGAACTTTGACTAGCTGCTCAGGTCACCAATGGGCACCAGTACTGTTACAGTCTACCATGCAGCCTGTTATTGCAACAGCAAGGACTACATTTTTGAAGGAGGGCACAATCAGTGTCTCCAGAAATATGTGCATGCACCAGTTGCACCCTCCAAATCCCCACTTTTGTGCATGCATATCAAATTATGGTGTATCTGTGAGTCTGCATATTCAGTGACCCACATAGTCCATCTAAATGTGGGCTTTGGCAGATACATGGATGAGCACTTACTTTTGCCAATAAACTTGTACCCTGCTCTGTAAATGTGTGCTTAGTACTCAAACAGTTCAAACTTCCATTATTATAAATATATTTTAATACTCCCAGATTATATTCTGGAGAATCTACATTTCAAAGAAGTGTATAATGAACCGCTATGGAAAAATTCCACTATATATTGCCTGCATTGGGAAACAGAACTTAAGGAAGGATGGTCTAGTGCTAGCTTGGGACTAGAAATGCCTTGGCTCAATTCCCTGTTCTGCCACAGACTTCCTGTGTCAATTTGGGCCACTTAGTCTCTCTGTGCCTCAGTTACCCAGCTATAAAAATGGGACTAATAATATTTTGCTGCAGTGTTTTAAAGATCAATGCAATAAAAATTGAGAGGTGTGTGGATACAACAGTAGTACCATATAAGTGCTTAAATATTCAACCAGTATGGCATGGAAATCTTATATGGCGGAACCTCTTGTTAACAAATGTGCAGTACTGTTCAAATGTAGCTGCCATGTACAGTATGGCAGACCCACAATTATCACAGGGAAATATGGAGGGGGAAGAATATTGTTGGGACTTCTGAAGCTAAATTAACCTGATTGCTGATTTGAATGGCTTTGTTCAGGATGGATCTTCCTCTTCAGAGATGAGATGTTTCATCCCTGCTGATTAGCAACTCATTCTCACTCTGCTAAATTTTGTTGGAACAGAACAACCCTCCTTAAACTAGAGAAAAGTGAAAGAAGAATGTTGCCAGGCTCCTAAATTAATAAAGCTCTGTTCTGCTCCAAAGTGGTCCAACCATTTACTTACTGCAGCAAGCAGCAGGTTCCCAACTTACAAAGATTCACAACGGGAAAAACCTCTCTCTTCGCTTCAGCACCACATCTGACAGCCCTTAGGCAGAAGATGGGTTTGAAAGGCATGTAACCATAGCTCCACAGAAGGTATGGTTCTTCAGGTAGTGAAAAGAGCTGCAGCAGATTTTAAAAAAAATAGCTCCTTTCCTCTTTGCCTAAGGCAGCTTCGGCTCATGTGACAAAGTGAAAGCTCAGTAGTTCTACACTTCAAAAACTATTTTGATGTCTGACTTATATTCAGAGTGCACAGTAGCTCTCTGCTTCTTACTCACCTAGCTGTGTTTTAATCTCTCAAGGTACAAGCAACTCAATAATATAATAATCAAACAGAGATTGATATAGGATGTAGCAAAATAACACATCCCAGTGACTCTGCTACCACAGAGTGATAGATTCTTCAAGAAGAAAAGAATTCCCCAAGTGGGCCCATTGTTTTTCAGGCATTTTCCAAAATGAACTTTTCCAATAGTAAAATCATTACAAAGGAGAAATATTATCTCTCTAAGGACTAGCTTGAAAATAGTGTAATATAAGAAACTAACTTGAAATGGGCGCCATATACAGCATAGTCCTTTCCATAATCAGTATAATATAGGGAAGACTTTGGGACAATATTTGATGCATAGATGAATCCAGATTAGAACCTTATTTCTGGCCACCCTAAATTTGGGGATGCTAGAAAACCCGACCTAATAAATGAACTTTGAAAACCAAACCAAAACCCTGGACCAAAACATCCCTAATTTTAGGTCTGTAAGAAATTTGTAAACTAGGTATCTTGATCAAGATTCAAAGCGCTCTTTACATAAAAGCACCAGATCTGAACACTCCTCAATCTGAATGTTTCAAATTCGGACCTGAATTTAAAATTTTGCATGTTGGGCTCATCTCTAAATTTTTTTTTCCAGCTACACCTCAATTAGAGATTGTTCAGCTACAGAGAACACATATCACAAATATATGCCTTCTTAGATAAGATAAATTCACTGGAAATACCACACTCCCAAGCAAATGTTGGATCCCCCTCAAGAGCTCTGACTTGAATATCATTGTTACATGGAAAAGATTGTTATTAAAGTGAGAGAATGGGACAAACTCCAGCCCCTTCTGGGCAAAAAACCAGAGCATTTCACTGGGACAGAAAAACAAACTTCTGTTTAATAACGTAAAGACCCCCTCTCCAGAGGTAACTGGACTCACACAGTCTACATATCCACTTGTAAACACTTATAATCCACTTATAACTCACCGACTGTTGTGTCTTCTGGTGGCTGGGCTGGTGTAGCAGGCTCTCCTCCTCTAATATCCCTTGCTGACAGTTGTTCCAGTCCTGCAGGAGTCTACTTCTTTTTGTGACTCAGCTCTCTGGCCAAGTCATCTAGAGTCCCATCCCTTCCAGTCCAACAAAACAGGAAAGCCCAAAGTTTCATGGCCTCTGTGCCAGGATCTTGACCCCATCAGGGATTCATCATTCCTGGCATCTTTCAGTCTTTCATCGTACTTCCCCTCTTGGTTTCTGGAAGCAGTAGGGAAACCCAGGGCCACCATCTCCTGAGGGTTCCAGTCCAGGGATCTTGTTTAGGCAGCTACGGACTCCTCTTTCAGTCCCTGAATACATCTTTGGCATGTACTTACTTTTCCCTGCTTGTCAGCACCTTCCACTGATCTGGGAATGCCACCATGGAAATGTGGTGCCTCTAAGCTTCTTCACAACTAACTAGAGAGGAGTTTCCTCAAAGCCTCTCCCAATCTCTGTGACAGTAGCTGGGCTCTATTTCAAACAGTCTGTCTCATTTCTCACCATATGACAGGAGCCCCACACCCTCAGCCAGAGCTGGTTCTAGGGTTCCATTCTTGAGGAGCAAGTGGGTATTTTGGACCCACTCCACTTTTGCTATTTAAAAAAAAAGAACCAGCCTTCCAGACATCCAGGGTTAAACACCTGAAAATCTTGGCTCTTAAGAGTTTTTTTAAAAATTAAAATTTGGCTACTGTGTCAGTATTTTACTGTAATTTATATAAAGGACAAAAACTCCAATCTGCTGCTATTCTACTGCTTAACATTGGATAAGTTTGTACAGATTTTGATCTTCTGACAATAATTTGGGACTCCTTGAACATCGTGGGGGATGGCAAATGTCACCTTTGCCACCAGCTTCCTCCTTGGAGGTGGATTTGTAGCTTAGGCCAGCTGCAGGATCATAGCCAGCTCTCCTTCACCTGGGTCCTTTGCCCCCATTAGTCCCAAGGCTCAGAACATTTAGCAGGCCAGCCTTCCCCTGCTGAGTGAGAGCCAGCAATCTGCTTTCCTTCCTGGCCAGCCCCATCCAAGCCACCTTCAGCCCTTTTAATGCCTCCTTCCAGACTTGATACCTACTGCAGGTGTAGAAGGCTAAGGCTGATTAAGCCCACAGGCTCTCATTAACCCCTTCAGGTCCAGTGTGGAGTTGTTACACTGCACTCTAGATTTACAGTGATAGATTAACGAACAGATGAAACAAAACAAAATAAAATGTCCTAGGCCAAAACCACATCACTAGTCGCCACAAATCTCTTCCTAACCAGCCAGTTTAGTTTTCAGAAGGAAAGAAAAGTGAACCACCAGACACAGTGTCTAGAAAAAAAAGTGCGGTGGGGGTGAGGGGTGGAGCAGAAGTGGAGCCCTTTCTGCCCACTGCATAAGTAACTCACATACTATTGCACATAGGAAAAGCTCAGAGTTCTGCCATTCACAAGAGAAAGCTCCAACCAATACTTTCCCCAGGTATAGCTAAGAGAACGGAGCACTTAGCTGTATATATTTTAATTATTAGAGGCAAACTCTGGAGAATTGTACAGAGCTCTCATCAAGAATAACTACATCCATAGGAACAAATTCAGCACTGGTGCAAAAAGGATGCAACTTCACTGAGTTCAACCACAGTACTTACCACAGTAGTCAGTGAATTGATTCATTTCACATCTGCTGATTTACCGATGTTTGAGTCTAATGCATGCAACGTTGCTTTTCCATTTTAGGCCCCAATCCTGTAACTAGATCTATGCAGGCTGACGCTTGCCTGAGCCTATTCAGAGCTCAGTAGGGCTCATGAATTTGTCCTCATGGATCTAGTAGCAGAATTGGTGCATGGGCCTCTGGGCATGGTATGGATTATTATATTAACATCTCTTCTTGTGTGAAAACTACATCTATGTCCCTTCTCTGGAACCAGTGGTAGCCATCAACGCTAAACAAAGAAAATGTAAAAAATGTGTAAAAAGAAAATAATTTGTAAAGGAACCTGCAAATGCTTGAAAATTAGAAACATTTGGGCAAAATTATCTAGTGACTTTACCTTTCTTATAAAAAGAAGAAAAGGTAATCAATTATGTTGTATTTTTAGTACCAGCTTGTAGATGTTTGTGAGGTGATTTTGCGTTATTAATATAGCTTACCATTTAAAATATATGATAAAAGGCATCATTTGTCTAGGATGGAAAATAAAATCTAAGTGGGTTTTTCAAGCTGCTATTATACAATGAACGTAATATTCATCTTTGTAACAAACTGCAGAAATATTTCAAGACAACGATGCAGCTGGGGAATTATTTATCTCTGATTCTAATCCAGTGAACACTAAAAATCATTTCTTAATTTACATTTCATTGAACCTTTAAATGTACATAAACGTTGGCTCTCTTGAAATTATTGTATTTTAATCATATTCAGTTCAATAGCCTACAACAGAGATATTCTAATAATACCAGCTGACATCTTAAACCTTAAACTAACATAGAACTATCATATTCGACGATTATTCCTCATTACTTTACAGTTTTCAGAGAAGCAAGAGTCACTGTAAAAAGTCAAAGGCTGAAGTACTAAAATTGCATTGGATGAATGCAGAGGGTCAGCACAAGGGCTGCGGTACTGCATACATCTCAGTTAAAAGGTGCATATGCCTTGTAAGAACCTTCTGCAAAAGTGTAAATTTCACCCATTTTGAACTACTCAAATAGCAGTATAAAATGAAGTCAAGGAAAAGGGATGGTGAAGCTATGGTAATAAAGATGATGAAGAGATGGGGGAGTTATGAAGGAGGAGGGCAAACTCCACTTTGGCTAACCCATCATTTTTTCATGGGTTGAAGCTCATAGAGCCAAGAATCAGAGAGTCTCTGAGTATAAAAGTAGACTTGGCACAGCAGATCATTACAGATCGAGTCTGAACTGGTTCCTCTCATGCTATGATTTCATTTTCTTTCCTGGTTGATATCAGTTACCTGGCCAGATGTGAATTATGTACGTTTTAATGACAGAGTTTAGTACTTCATACTGTGCACTACATATTGAGATTCTATTTATAAGTAGTTTATAAAGGATTAATAAATGATATTTTAATTGTTAAATTGTTATAGACTGTTACAGTCTAACAGGTTGCTTATACCTATGTCTTACAGTCCTCTATTTCATCTTCTACTTATGCTTATAACTCATGTCTGCAAAATGCATAGAACATCTATTACTCATTCATTAACCCTTTTATAAAGCATCTGTAAGTGGAATCTTACTATAGAGTGTGACCCAAACTATTGACTGAATCTAGACTTGCAGCCAATGTTATCCCATCCAAAACCCAAAAAGTGATTTAAAAAAGAGGGGGAATGGTTTGGTGAACCCCCCAAAATATTTAATGAAAAGAACTTTTTTTCCCCCATAAAAATATCCATTTACTGAAAAAAGCCATTTTCCACCCTATTTTCCACTCCAAAAACTGTTTGGATACAAAAAGTTTGACCAGCTTGAGTAAATATAAAAAATAAATATTAAGCAAAAATATTAAAGTTAGATAGCACATCAGAAAAAATGACAGCATTTATTATTATTTCAAAGAGAGAAATTGTGTTACCAACCATTCAACAAACAGCATGCTGGGTAGAAAAGGTCTGATCCAACATGGATTGGAATCAATTGAAAAACGCTCATTTGAGTTCATTGGAAGTTAGTATAGGCCTATGGCCAGATCCTCAGCTGCATTGATTTGTACCAGCTGAAGATCTTGCCTATCATCTGCCTAAAAAGTTCCTCTGCCTCCTATTTTAATTTCTTTCTGTATCCAATACTTTTTATTTGGTCCTTGGGTTTAGCCATATTGCTGTCTGAAACATAACTAGGAGTGATTCAGCAAGCTGGACTATCTCCCCAGGCATTTTTCACAACACGGGGTCAAAACTTACCATCCTTTTACAAAACATGTGAAACATACACTCACCGGAACACAGAGGAAATCTATACCTGGCTTTAGTAACAGGCAGAGCCAACTTTGGCATTATTGCTTAGGCCAGTGAGGCAGGTTTTCAGGTCCAATTGCAAGTGTACTCTCCTCTGTGATTATACCACTAGGCAAAGTGCTGGTGTTCAATTTTTGGAAGGGTGTGTGAGTTGATTCTGTTTGTGCAGAAAGTATCTATTGGAGTGGGAGGGGGAGGAAACTTTGCAAGTATGAATGGTAATATAATGATGGATCCAGGCCCTTTTAGCCTAACTCTGCCTTTAAATACCAATTATACAGTATATCTGGAAATTTCATTAAAATCATAACCCTGGAGCCATGCTTTACCAGTGGTTGTAAAAGCAGCATCTGTCCCTTGTTTCATTGCTTTCTGGATCCTTTTCAGATTATCACTGATGACACCACTCTGATAAGTCACTCTGTCATGTCCAAAGCTTTATCTCATCTTCTTTATGTTTTGCTTAGAAATTACATATCAAGGTGTATAGTACTCCATGGTTTCTTAGAATTTACAGAACAAGAAACAGCAAATAATGAGAAAAGGTTTTGATGTTGCAAAATTTCCATCTGTTCACTTGGATATATAATTATATGCATGTAGCTATCCGTGCACCTTCAGCAATCCATAATTGGAAGGCATTTCCTTCATTAATCATGCAGGTAGTGTGTGATGCTACATGCAAAACTACTGAAGTTATGGCCAAATTTACATATTCTTACTGTGATTTATACCATTTAAAGCACTTTAGTTTTTAGAACTTAATTTGTGCTGGAGACGTTTGTTTTTATTACCTTTTGAGTCAGTGTTTTTATATGGCTAACGTATCACAAGATGGTACTATATCAGAGCAACACTAGGACACTGGGACATCCATCCTGATTAGATTGTTTGGGCATTCAGAGCTGGGATTCATAGAATATCAGGGTTGGAAGGGACCCCAGAAGGTCATCTAGTCCAACGATTGTACAAGCAAGCAGCTTGGTGAGTTTCTTCAAGCTCTTCTAAAGCTAACTGAATTATTCCAAAATTGACCCTCCTCATTTATCAATCGGGCAGTGAAAAGATGGCTCATCTTTTCACTGGTCCAAGTTTACTAAGATGTAGACAATTGAGCCTCCGTGCAAAGAGTTGGCCAGGAATCAGTGGACCATTGAGCTTTTTCAGATGCTGTCTAAGGAGACAGCAATGGCAGGGAGTGAGGGGGAAGGGACTTTGTGAGGCATGGAGCACCCACAGGTTAAGACGTTCAAATCAAATCTGTGAAGCTGTGGGTCAGAGTGGTGATAAAATCTGAAGGTCTGGGATGCAGAAGGGCCTGGTTGCACTTTTGCTATGCTGTAATATTTGTTTGTTTTCCTACTAAAGAGACCTAGAGTTGAATGGGGGTAAAGATCAGAAAAGGACTCAGCCCCAAGTGTGCTAAAGCTATCAGTTGCCATCAGTTTCCATTAATGACAAAATTGTGAAGTGTCTTGTAATAATTGCTTCTAACAATTATTTAGTTACTGTGAGTTCATAGGAGGAAAATTAATATTAAGTGAGTGATCATGAAAAATTGCTTGAGCAGTAGAAGAAAATCCCGGTGCCATAGAGCTTGATTCTTATTTACACTAAGGCCCAGTTACACTAAGAAAACCCGACTCCAGCAGGGTAAAGGAGCCTTAAGGTAAGAATTAGGCCCCTGTATACTGCAAAAGTAAATGTAAATAAGAACTGGGGCCTTGGAATCAAACCTGAAGTCATTCCTATGAAGAATCAGTCCTGGAGTCAGGCCCGGCCAGCCATGGCAGGATGGAGGATCAGGCTTTCAGAATATTCATTTGCTAAAAACTGAACTGGGTGACAGTTTACGTTCTTCAAAATGCCCAACAATCAACATCCATGTCTCAACCTGCCAACATATGTATCCAGTTTCTTATTTGCATGGAGCTTCATGTAATTACTAAAGCCCATCAACTGTATTTTTGAAACATGAGTATACCGATATTTGTGCTGCCTATGAAGATTGTGCAGCATTATTTTGGAGTCATGATCCTATTAGCCAAAGAGCACAAGTGCAACTCCTGGTCCACTCTGCACTTCCAGCCCAATGCAAACACCAGCCTCATTTTACACACATGCGTAGTTCTATTTGAGTTGAATGGGACTATAGGGAGTAAAGTGTGTAGATTTTGTTAGAACAATGATTGACGTGAAACATCTACAGCTATAGTTTTCCTATTGACTGCAGGTATTCTTGCTGGAGAATGCAAAAATTTTACCTTCTTTTAAAATGTTTTCAGTATAGAATAGAACATTTCTTGGATCCACTTGATAACCAAAGTGGATAACCAACTTTGGTCCATTGGAGAAATCATCTAGCCTGCCTAGGAATTAAGCCATTTAAACAGAAGTTGTTTCTTTCTCTGCTTCTCAGTATACTTTTGGTCTTGTAGAATGAATTGAGTGGGCATGAAGAGGTAAATACTGAGTCTGCTCTGCCCCCAAAAATGTATTGAGGAAATGTTGCAATAACCATGTAAAACCAGTAAATATTGGTGTTGGTAAAACTGTCAATCTGTCAAATGAGTTAACTGCCATCTATTGTACATGAAAAAACTTGAATTTTTCCTTTGTGGCAATAAGATGTGTTTATTTGACAAACTGTCAAATATTCATCTTCCTAAATTCTGGCACTTCAGATTTGTATCTGGTTTATATTAATTATTCTTAATCATCTTCCACCAGAAGCTAGAAAGAATCATTTCACTTTTCTAACTTTTCCATTTGTTTGTTTGTTTGAAAATTACTTTTTAAATATCATCTTTCTCAATAGCCCATGTTGCCATATTCTGACTTTTGCGTCATTATTTTGTTTGCTTCCTTTGCATCTTTGCTTAGATTTAGCCAGGTTTAGCCAGGTCACAGACTATTCAGAGCTGTATAGGTTAAAAAACAATACCTTGAATTCCATGTGAAACATATTGGTAGCCAGTGAAAATTACGGAGAATGCATATGATGTTGTTAAAAATTTCCTTTTGATTATCTGACGGGGGAGGGGGTTAGAAAATTTGAATATAGACAAAACTAAGTGACACATTGTTATTACAACCTTCCTTATATATAAGATAAACACATAGCCAGGAGCAACTCTTCAAAATGAGCAAAATAATTCTTGCACTGAAAAAAACTTCATTACCAGCATAGAAAGACTAAAACACTAAACTTAATAAAAGGACACTTCAAGGTGATATAGTACATAGATGAAATACGGACATTTGATCAGATGTTGGCATGGCACATTTCAACTAATAATATGGATTTTGTAATCAGCAGATGGTTTGAAGGACACAGTCCAGATTATATAAAAGCAGCAAAGCTCTCTTTCACATTTCAAACATAGAAGGCTAAAAGGGCACCAAGAAGGTCACCAATGGCTGTCATTCAAGTGACAAACTTGAGACTTGCAGATGGCAAAGTTTCAATGGGTGTCCTAAAAATATCAAGGAAGTCTACTAAGGGAATGAAAATTGTAAGGAGAGCAGATAAATTAAGGATTCCTTATGCCATCGGAGGTTCAAGAATCAACAGTGATTCTGCATCAGGTAGATCAAAAGTGTTTTCTCCACCTGAACAGTGAAGTGAGCTCGCTTTAATCTATTTAATACAAAGAGTTTAAAGCATTTTAAAATGTTTTATTTAACTCTAAAGAAAATTGATAGCAATGAGCCAGCTGGCAAATATCCATTTGTTGGCACTATCAATGTGCTACGCACCTTACTTTAAGCAATACACTGTGACCCATAGCTGCTGGAACTAGAAGTGCTAGTGGTGCTGCTGCCTGCCCTGGCCTGAAGTTTTAATAACAAGCCAAATACAAGGTTTCCGCCTTCAGCACCCCCATGATAAAAACTGTTCCAACACCACTGATGTAAACCATTTCTTTCCCAGCAGCACCATCTCAGCAATGATTTCAAAACATCTGCAAATCAGCAATTTTGTTGCTACAATGTCATGTTGGAAGTGCTTGTTGCAGTAGTTCTTATTTTTAGAGAGAGTTTAGGACCATGGAAATTTTACTGGAAAGTATAAATTTACCCAGGATCTGACAGGGGGTGAGGTTTGTACAGTATACGAACAGGTCAGCCAGGAAGACGGTGTCACCATGGAGAACAATGGCTGAAAGTAAGAATGGAAGATTTTATTTAAAAAGTAATTGCCAAGTTTGGGGAAATGTAATGGGATAAATTTAGCTTAAATGTGGCCACAGTGTCACGCCCACCCTCCACCCTCTGAACCCCACAGAAGCCATTTCCACAGGGGCTAGAATCTGTACAGGGGGAAGCAGTGGCCAAGGGCAGTCCATGGTAAAGGGTTGTTCTTCTTAACCTCTGAGGATAGGCCAAGAAGCAATGGGCTTAAATTGAAGGAAGCGAGGTTTAGGTTGGACATTAGGAAATAGTTCCTAACAGTCAGGGTGGTTAAGGACTGGAATAAATTGCCTAGGAGGTTGTGGATTCTCCATCTCTGGAGATTTTTAATAGCAGGTTAGACAAACACCTGTGTGGAATGGTATAGCTAATACTTAGTCCTGCCAGAAGTGTAGGAGCTGGACTAGATGACCTCTCAAGGTCCTTTCCAGTTCTATGATTCTATGGTAGATCAGATTAAATGGAGCTGCATTGCCAAGGAGCTGGGGGCGGGGCACCAGAGGCCAGAGCAAGACTAACAATCTGATGCCTCTGCACTAGTGTCCCCTGACCTCCAGCTGCTCATGGGAGTGTGCCCTGTAACCTTTTACTTAGGGATGTATGCGGAGGTGTAAACCTTATTTCACCCTCAGGGGATAATATTGAGGAACTTGGGCAAGACTCCACTGGCCATTTCCTCCAATAGATTTCCGTTCCATGGGCTTGTCATTGGGAGTGATAATCTGGGGCTTTAATGATTATGGAAAATGGTAGACCTACTTCAGGGAATTGAAGGACCAGTCCCAGTTTCCACACTCCTTTCTGAAGGCATCCCACTAAGATCCTCCATGCTGCATACATCTACATTTCTGGCCAACATACCCTTTTCAAACAAAAGAGCATCTGACATCCCTTATTGAGCTAAGCTACTTGCTATTGGCACATGCCAAAAAAGGGAACTAGGTTTAAAAGGGGTAAATTGTGATAAAATAATGTTTCTTATGCACAAAGTATGTTTTGTTTTTCTTCCATGGAAATTGCACAACATAATCAATGTAAATTTAGTCTTTTCTTTCCAAGCTCAGTGTTTGAGAATGTGAGGCATACATTGATTTGTTCAAATGAAGTATAACTACTTCCAGCACCTAACTTTAACTGGGGCGGGGGAGGAAAGCTGGAGGCCAGGAGGGGCGGGGAGACGCATGACAAAAATATGCAATCAGCTGAGGCTTTTCCCATACGGTTAAAGAAATTGTTTTTGAATAATTCCCCGTTATTACAAAACAGAGCAAAATATTTAATGAAATGTATAAAGCAAGCCATGTGCTACAGCATGCCAGGTAATTACACTGCTTTTATTACACTGAATTTTGGTTTGTTTTTGGGAGATAAATATTGTCTTGATAATAGAATCAATTATCATCTTAAACTAAAGTAAGTAAAAATTCTTGGGCAGGAAGGATGGGAGCCCATTATGAATGAAGCATTCTAATTCCCTCCCCTGCTGCCAACACAAAGAGAAACAAACAAGTGTTTGTCCATTGTTTGAACCACCCCTTTTTAAGGCTGTTTTCATGCATCAAGCATGCCAGCATGATAGATGTGGATTCACCTTGCTGTATTATGCAACCTACTGATTAATCCCTGTGTATGCACAGATGTTGCTGAGTATTGTGTGAAGTGTTAGGAGTGTGTAGAGATCTCCACAGTTCCCTAGTAATCAATACAGTATCATTCTTGTATCTATATTTGCTATCCATCCTCACTACACTATGGACCTCTTTGCCTGTGAACTGCTGTTTGCACACGGTATGCAGCTAATGCACCCCTCTTGCTGCATACAAGATTTGTCAGAAGCAAAAACTGGCAGGCATAAAAAAAATCAGAATGGAATCTATAAGATGAGGAAACAGCTGATTCCGAAACCTTGTAAAGATCCAGTACACTTTGATGCTGATGTCCATTCAAAGTACCTGAACTGTTCAGTGCTCCTGTTAGATGACGGGCTATATAAATCTCACTGTTATTCTTCATCAGTTAAAATATGTATGGTCAGTAGTTAATATTGGGTATTTAATATAACATATTCATAATAGTTATTAATGGCACTCATTGTAGTATGATGCATTAGGTGTGAAATCCTCAACCTATTCAAGTCAATGGCAAAACTCCCATTAACTTTCGTTAGGCCAGGATTTCACCCATGACATTTAGCCTATAGTTAACTATGATGTGTGAAATGTTTTAGCTATATATACCTAATGTGCAGAATGTTACACTTCTGGTGGCTTAGATATTTTACTATGCATATTTCATTTTCTATAAATACACTCTGCCTACATAAGCCTTTCTGAAGGTTAAACTAGCTCCTTTCCCATTCTTTTTTAGAACAAGTAATCTCCATTATTATAATTATCAGTACTTGTACATATAAAAAAACCTCTTTCAAACCGCTTATGTTATAGTATTTTAAGCCTCCTGTATGGTATTGAATTTGCATATTTGACTGGCGCATTAGATGCATGCAGTGGAAAATACAGTAGGAAGACAGATAGATAGAGAGAACATGAAAAAATGGGGGTTGCCATACCATACCATTGGCAACGCCCATTTTTTCATGTTCTCTGTATCTATCTATCTATCTATCTACCTATCTATCTTCCTACTGTATTTTCCACTGCATGCATCTAATGAAGTGGGCTTTAGCCCACGAAAGCTTATGCTCAAATAAATTTGTTAGTCTCTAAGGTGCCACAAGTACTCCTCATTCTTTCAGTAAATAAAGCATTCACTTTCACTTTCACTTTGAAAGATTGGAGGAATTTTCAAGAAAGAAAAATTCAGACATTTGAAATACAAGATTTTTTTTTACAAAGTAATTAAGTAAGACTGCAAAGTAATTGTACAAGGAAAAGGCTGACACAAAAGACTAGATGGATGTGGCCAGCCACCTTAGGTCCTTTATCCTTTTTCTACTTTTGTTTCTCTTCTTCTATGGCAAGGCTACATGGAGGGAGGTGTGGTCTTTCAGAATTAGCAGAATCTGGAGGAGTACAAAAACCAAGCTAGAATCAAAAAGAAAAGGAGTACTTGTGGCACCTTAGAGACTAACAAATTTATTTGAGCATAAGCTTTCGTGAGCTACAGCTCACTTCATCGGATGAAGTGAGCTGTAGCTCACGAAAGCTTATGCTCAAATAAATTTGTTAGTCTCTAAGGTGCCACAAGTACTCCTTTTCTTTTTGCGAATACAGACTAACACGGCTGCTACTCTGAAACCAAGCTAGAATCAGTCCATTTCCCGTATTCCTTGCCCTCTTCCATTAGCCATCACAACATAAGGCACAGCACAGCAATAGTACAATATGTTCGTTAGCAAAGCTATATCACAGGGTGTTCATGTCAGGCACAACCTAAGTCCTTGAGCTCAGGGACAGCAGAGTCACCACAGAACAAGTACTGCTTCTGTCTCTAGCCACTCCAATGGAGATGGTATGGGGCAGAGCTGTGGCTCATCTGTTCCTATATCAGCCAGGTTGTGGGGTCCGAACTGCACCCACCCACCCCCCGGGGCTCCATGACTTGCTGCACTTGCTCCACCGTAAATCTCTACACCACCCCTAATGTGGAGCTATGACGATAGGCCAGTGTCGAGCCCTGTAGGGCAGTTGATCTAACAGTTTAATTGACAGGCATACAGAAACATTCTGTGGTTAAATAGTGTGTTCACCCATGCAGGGTCTCATTTTCAAAGGTGTTTCAACCAGTTTTATAACTTTGTGACTATATTTTTTGCATGTAGAATATGTTGCTGGTGAAAACTGTAGAATGTGGCCATGCAAATGGGAGTTGCACACCCAATCAGCTTAACTGGTGGGTGTCTACTTGCTTTATGTACCAGGGCTTGTGCATGCAAATTCTACTGGGGGGGGGTCATAAACAGAGATGCCCTGTCTGAAAAATTGGCTCTTTATTTATCACTTAGTTATCCACTTAAGTGAACTTCACTGCTGACTTCATGACTCCATTTCACCAAAAACAGTCAAGTAATCTATCATTTCACAGTACACAAATTGCTAATATCCAGAGAAAGATTGAACAGGGCAAATACCCATTGCTAAAGCACTTATTTCTTTCTACTATCAGAAAACTAGCATATGCTCATCCCCTTTTAAAAATCCTATTGCTTGTGCATTTGGACACCCTTACATGAATCAGGGTAGCATTGTTTAAAAATGTTGAAAACCAAAAAATCTGTGGGACAGTTTTTCTTATCTAAGTGCTGTTCATTTGATCCTATGCTGTTCCCTCAGTTGCTCACTCAGAATTCCACATCTAAAGTCAAAGAAGGTTTTCTCTCCACTTTCAACATTCACTAAAGATTTTTACTCCTCAGGATATGCTAGTTCAGTCAATGAGGCTAAATCTTTGAGTGCCAAAATCATATTCCAATACAGCTTGTCTGAAATGAGTTTGAGCTTGGTTTAGATCCTATAGGCAGCAGCTCCCATTTCTATTGCCAAATAGATAGCTATGGCTCAAGAAATGGCACAATGATGAAATCTGGATGCTAAAATTTTCCTCCAGATTTAAATTCAGTGGGCCTGGTTCTCCCCTTTCACTGGTTTTACACCAGTGTAACCCTCTTGACTTCAGTGGAGCTACTCTAGATTAACTTTGGTATAAATGAGTGCAGAATCTAACCCATTGAAGTGGAGTGTGATTATTGACAAAAGAGCAGAGAAAGCTTGCACTGTAATTCTCTGGATAGTACTTGGCCCTGAACAATTTAGGAAATTTCATTTTCCATGATTGGAGCCCTTATAGCAATCCCATAGCAATAGTGATCACTTAACAATTCTGGCCCAAATTTTGCTCTATTGTGCCAGCATAACTAAGAGCAGAATATGGCCTGCTGACTTCAGTGAAATTGTTCCAGGATTAAACAGGTGTAAGGGCCAAACTACCCCTCAATTACAATTTTCTCAGGGACTCAGTGATAACACACTTGTCACCATGATTTTATTTTGTAAGCCCTTAACTATGTGCCAGAAGTATCCTAAAATCTTGGCTATACCCAAGAGGTTACAATAGTTAAAATATGACCAGGCCCATCTACAAACTGAAATTGGAAGTACTTTCTAACTGGGTTACAGATAATGGAGCTGTAACTGGGGCCTTAGACACAGATGTAATATACAGCTGCTAACTGAGAGCAAATATTTGGCCTCAAACCTCCAATCTTTAAAAGACAGATGTGCACATTATAAACATACCTGACTTATTAAATGGCTGACTTTCCTGGAAATGAATTCCAGAATTAATTCACAAGCCACTGTAAACCATTTATCTTCTTTGCACAGTCCTAGTGTCCTCCTTCCAAAAAATCTAAATGACTTCATTAGTCCGAAGACCAACCTAATGTTTCCACACTAGAAGAACGTGCACAACATTATGCATGTTATTGTGCTAATTGCTGGGCAAAATCCTGACCTTAGCTTAAGAAAATCACATGGATGAGAGCAAAGCAGAACCAGCTGTGTGTTATACACTATAACAGTGATACTCAGACTGAGGCTCAGGAGCCACAAGTGGCTCTGTAATGTGTCTCCTGCAGCTTTTTCATATTAGAACATTGTATGATTAAATGATTAACCAGTCTAAGTTATTAACCAATCAGGATGATTTTACAGTGTTATTAACCAATTGCAGACTACTTAGTCATTTTGCTGTGTATATATATATATATATATATATATTAAAAAATGAAACAATGAATTCACACTATGTAGCTCTTTAGGTAATGTTGATTGATAATTTGGCTCCTGAACCACTGAGGTCTGAATATTACTGCACTATACTAGGGCCCTACCAACTTCACAGTCCATTTGTCAATTTCACAGTCATAGGATCTAAAAATCATAAATTTCATGATTTCAGATATTTAAATCTCAAATTTTATTGAGATAACCTAAATAGGTTATAACCATCAATTTTAATATTTCAGTCATGCAAATCATCCCACTGGGTTTCAGTAATACCAACTAGATTGCATCTATGCTCATAAATGAGCAATTTCAATTCCTCTTGTCTGTTACACAGGATCCTAGCATTGGTGTATAGGCACTAAAAGAATTACTTTTCATTCCTTGATTAACTTTGTTTTCAACATCTCGATTTTGTTGCTAAATGATTGCTCATGTCTTCCCTCTTTTTACTCTCCCCCTTTGTTATTAGTTTATTGTCCTCCTGACTACTCTAGCCAGCCTGGCCCTGAGGAAATTGGTTCCTCTTCTACTGAGAGGGTGGTCATCCCCACTCCTCATGGAAGATGAACCAGTGTTCCACAAAACCAAAACCCTCCACCACTTTCCTAGCCAGCAGTGCACTTCCAGAATCTTCTGTCTTCCTTCTCTCCCAGGACATAAAGGATGTCCAAGAAGACCGCTTGGATAGTCGTCTTCTTCAGCATACTTCTGAGTTCCCTAAAGTAACCTACTACCTGTGAGATATCCCCCAATGTAGTGTCATTAGTGCTGATATGAACAATCACCTATAGGTCCTTGCGCCTTGGCTTCAGAAGCCTATCCAGTCTCAGAGTGATGTCCTGTGTTTTAGCTCTGGGAAAACAGCGCACCAATTTATTGCCTGTCACATGCACAATGTTCTTTTGATTCTCCTGAGTTCTGAATTTCCAACAAGAGTGGTCTATCTTCCTTTGATAGTTTGAGATCTCTTTGTGGGCAAGGTTGATTTTCTTACAAATTGGGATGAGCTGCCATCCAGAGGTGTGTTCCATACATGTCTCCATTCCCTCTGACAAGCTGGATCTTGAAGGTGTCTTCCGCAGCTTACTCGCTGAGGACCTGGTATTGATTGGAAACTTCTAGTTGTGTGGAATACATCTTGGTCCTCTTCTCTCTGATGGCCACAGCCTGCTCATCCTTCTCTGTCATCAGCCATGTAGAATGCTGCTGTGACCTCTTGTGTCTGGTGGTTACAAACTGCCAGGCCTCTTCTCTGGCTCCTCTCTCAACTCCTTGGTGGCAAGCTCCTTTCTTGCTTGAACCTGGGGTACTGATGTTTCCCAAACCTGGCTATCTAGGAACTACTCAGCTTCTCTGATTCTCTGTAGCATCTATCCTTGCCCTTCCAATCCAAGAATCTTTTCTTCCAACACAGTCACCAACTTGCACTTTATACACAGAAAGTCCCATCAGGCAGGAAAGAAAATGTGGCACATCTGTTGCAGTTCATCACCACTATTTCATCACTGGCCACTATGAAATCTCATGTAGAGCTTAACCTTGGAGGAAAGCCTTTCAGAGGTTTCTCAGGGATACCCAAGGTTGTGAGGCATTTTGCTAGCACCTACCCTTAGCATGAGGAACCTTTGTCTGTGCCTGCCATGTATCAGCTCCCCAACTCCACTGGCCACAGGCAACACAAGCACTCCCATCTAGGCCTTGGAGGCCCCGCGGTCACTCTACAGGTAAGCAATAGGCATACTCCAGACCTCAAGCCCTCTGAGTGTCTCTCTGGAATGTCCAACCCCTGGAGTGTCCACTGGACACTCAAAATATTCACCAATCTGCTGCTTTCAAAGAAGCAGTGCAACCAGCATACCAGTTTCACCTTAGATCACCACTCAATTCACAGTACTTATATTTGATTATAGTGAAATCTAGCATAAGTTTATTTAACAAAGCATACAGATTCAAATAGTTGCAAGTAGACATATTGGAAAAATGATTACATATAAAATAAAATCATAACACACATTCTAGTGTCTAGATATAATTAACAAGATGCTCTCATGTCTAATGAAGTATTGCTCATCCAAAATCTCTGTAGCACATTACAGGCAAGCTGCCGGTGATCCTTCTTTCATGACACATGCTCGTGGTCAGTTTGCCTCCTAGATGAAGGATTCAGTGTGTCTCTTTCCACTCCATACCAAACCTTTGTTTTTATTCATAAACAGGACACACCCCAGCTGTTTGTTTCTTCTGTAGATTCTCTCATCTCTCAATTTGCACCTGGCTCAGTATGCAGATAGGCATAAGTGTGAGGGTTACAATACACAGTACATAAATGGCCAGACAGGAAGATAAATGTCAGTTACCTCCTGCCTGAAAGGAACATCTTTGAGGTACATCACCTCCTGGTGAGCCGCCATAACTCCAAGACCTTCAGACTATTATTTTCAGTATAGATACATAACTCCTTAAATATTATCTATACTACATTTTGCAATGATTATGACAACCAGCAGGCTACCAGCTCTTAGTAGAAACCTCACATGCCACCCTTTAGTGAATTATTATGCAAATATCTGACCCATGGGATCCCTGTAAAACCTTATGCACCCCTGGGCCCTTTGGGCCCAAGTGGTCCCTGGGTCACAGCCTCTCACACTCCCTTTCTCAACTCCCTCCAAAACTCTCCTATTAGCTGCCTCTGTTCACAGCTCTGGAGTTTGCCTAGCAAGTAACTTTTTAATACCAAGTTTCCCCGCTTAGCTCAGCTCTGCCCCTCATCACCAGGGACTG
The DNA here is from genome assembly GCF_009764565.3 of Dermochelys coriacea. NCBI lineage: Eukaryota > Metazoa > Chordata > Testudines > Dermochelyidae > Dermochelys > Dermochelys coriacea. Next base: position 17,593,631 of record NC_050079.1, on the reverse strand, counting down.
ATTAACCAATCAGAGTATGTCTACACAGCATTTTGAAGTGAGTAGGAGCAAACCTCCCAGCCCAGGTCAACAGACTCATGCCAGTGGAGCTTGCATTAGTGCTCTAAAAATAGTTCTACAGACGACACTTTGAAGTTGCAGCTCAGCTCTGAAGCCTGCCCACTCCTGCCCTCCTTAGGCATCAGGGCCTGTGCTCCAGCCCAAGCCACAACTTCAAAGCACTAGCTCTACAGCTATTTTTAGAGTGCTAGTGTGAGCCCCACTAATCCAAGTCCATTGACCTGGGCTCAAAGACTCACTCCTGCTTGTTCCAAAATGCTGCATAGAGCCTCCGAGACTTCAAACAGCAGGGCTCATCAAAGCTTCAAGGGTGGCACCCACAAACCTACCTGTCTCAGATTCAGACTCTAAGTAGAATTGTTATTTCCTGGATCTCCAGTCAAATATCAGAGGGAAATCCACAGTTTCAATAGTGAGAAGTTTTGCCCTAGTACTCTCTGCACTTGCTGTGCTGAGCTTTCTGTTTTTATCTAAAATTGTTGTAGGTGTTTATAGAATTTCCACAGTTTATTTTATCAAACTCTCAGCACTCTCTCTAGAATACAAAAGAAAAGGAAAATAAACAGGCTATGTTTTTTCTTCTAACCACTAGTTGGTCTTCCTTTAAGGACCTTAGAAGACATCTTTTCTGTATTGTTTCCTTGCATATGTGGGTAGCTTTACTACTCCATCCCCCTCAGGACCACTTAACAACATCAGCAAAGCAATTAAGTACAGTTTTCAGGAAAATGCCAGAGGCATTACACGTCTGGATGGGAGTCTCAGCCCAATTATTTTCATCTAGTTGCGAACTATGGAAAGTGGACTTTACTTCATTATAACTTCAGTTCCCACTGATTAAAAATCTAGTGTGTTACAGACGGTAAGGAAAAATGAAACAATTAAACTTTCCAGCAATAAAAGTGCTACATATTCTTCAGCATATGGGTTTACTTCTCTCCAGAGAAGTGATTAAAATGAATTGATTGAACTATAATTTGATTGACTGAAGAGCTTCCATCCATTGCACTAAAGCTTAAATTCCATCTTATTGCTCTATTTAACTCGGAATATAAAAAATTTCCGGCAGCCTGGCAAACCCCTTATGTAGTCAACTAACTGAAATTTCTTACAACTCTCAGACTATGGAAGAGGGTCCATTCTCCCTTTGCTATGTGCATGTGACTCACAATGGAATTAAATACATACTGAGGGAGAAGATGCCTAAGAAATTACATGAATCTGACTAATGTTCTTAAAGAAATATTATGGAAGGACTTCTAAATTATTGAGTGTTTTGTGCCCCATTACCCAATCATTTGGAGACTTTATACGCATGATTGTAGAGATGGCTATTCAAAGAGACTTGAGAGGTTTTAAATTGTAAGATTATTTAACTGTTGCAAACCTATATGAGCAGCAACACCATTTACTATTAAGAGCATTCTCATACTGGCAAAAGTGCAAGGATCATGCCCTCATCGTGCATGGCTTTAACTTGTGCAGGTATGTGTTGGAGGTTGCCAAATGAATATACTGTACTTGATACTTTAAAAGTCTCCCCTTTTTCTAAGCTTTGGCTACCCTATATTGGGTGTGCAAGTGTTGTCTAGTCAAGTGGATTGAGCACTGGGCTGGGACTCAGGAGACCTGGGTTTTATTCCTAGCTCTGCCACTGCTAGGGTGTGTGACCTTGTACCAGTCACTTCACCTTTCTGTGTGTCATTTCCCCCCCTCTTTAAAATGGGGATAATGACATTAAAGTGCTTTGATTTCTATGGATGTGAAGTGCTATATAAGAACTAGGTAATCTTATTAAAGAATGAAAATCAGCTGTGAGCCCGAATGTTGCAGACTGAGATGCCAGTGTGGAAGCTCTAGCAAACAGACACAATGTGGCCTTTGTTTCTGTCCTATGGCTAACATGATATTTTGGTGCATAAAATGCCTAGGTTAGATTTTTCCCTCTGAACATTTAAATTAAATCACCACGCATACAATTCCTGTTGTATATTACAGATGGCACACTCTGACTTCCCCATCCCCACTTCCCATCTGGAACTAAAATACAGTATTGGAAAGGAAAATTGTGCTGCCATAAAGTTGCATCATCATCAAATTTTAGAGCAAAGTCTCAGCAAAAACAAGTGAAGTTGGTAATTTAATCTCTCCGTTTACTCAGTCTCATGTGAAGACAAGGGATGTGTAGCATCTTGTTTAAATATTTAATCCTCCTCCATTAATAGCCAGATCCAAATCCTAATGAAGTCCATAGGAGTCTGAACATCGATGAGAACAGGATTGGAGCTAGCCATTTAGAACATATAAAGGAGACAGTGTGGCTCATTGGATGGAAGTGGGGCTGGGTATCAGGACTCTTGAGCTCTTATGTGAGTTTTGTCATTGAGTTGCATTGTGATCTGGGCCACCATTGTAAAACCAGTAGAGAATCAGGCCACACCTCTAACTTAAAGCACCGTAGTATTTGGCCCAGGTGTGGTTCCAATGCCAGGATTTTACAGGGATTTTGTTCACTGTTGATAGTTAAGGCTGCAAATTTGTCACAGAGGTCACAGATTCTGTGACTTTCCGTTACCTCCGTGACTTCTGCTGAAGCCAGTGTGCCTGGCTCAGGGGAAGTTCAGGCAGCCCCTGCTCTAGGCACACGGGCCACTGCTGGGGCAGTCTTGGGCCACTGCCCGGGCAGTCTTGGGCCACTGCCCCTCCCCCGCAGCAGCAGAGTTTGGGTGTGGGAGGGGGCAGGATGTTGGGGCATAGGATGGGGTAAGGCGGGCTCTGGGCAGCACTTACGTGGGGGGGGCTCCCTGGAAGCGAAGACATCCCCCTCTCTTGGCTGCTAGGCAGAGGCGTGGCCAGGCAGCTCTGCATGCTGTCTGCATTGGCTGGGAACCTCGGCCCATGGAAGCTGCGGGGGTGGTGCCTGAAGATGCCTAGATGTGATTGGTAGTTTCTTTTATTTTCTGTTTCACTTTCATGACCCTCAACAAAAAAAGAAAGCACAGAATGAAGATGTGTAACAATAGAAATGTTTTAAAAGGTAGACAAGGGCAAATGATCAGCAGCGATCAGTTTGGTAGAGTGCCTCTGTGGGATGCTTGACACAGAATTCTAGTCTTGCTCATTGCAGACAAACCAAATAAAAGTCTAAGAATGTAAGTGCTTTATCACTTGAAGCAGAAAGCCTGAATTTCCTTACAATGAACAACAAAGATTTACAGAACTGAAATTTTCTATAATAAAGATGCTCAGCTTTTCAGAAGGTGAGAGATAACTCAGGTCTTACCATACAAGTATAAATATTAAGTCCTGAAATTGTACCTAACTTCTCAAGGACAAAAAGTATTAAACAGGCAGAATTTCAGTCTAAATGTGAATGAGATGATGGTGTAGGGAGGAGGGGTTTAGTATATAGTATCACTGGTATAGTGATCCAGGAGTTCACATTTGTTATGGGCTTGGTGAAATCTAATTATAAACACATCATCAGTTTAGAGTATCTGCCCTGTTTTCTGACAGTCTGCCCTGAGGTAGGCACTCATAGTCGTAAGCCACTCCAGACAGCATGAACTGGATTTAAATGAGGATAGTGGTATAATAGGCATTGTGGAAACTTGGTGAAATGAGGATAATCAATGGGACACAGTAATGGGCAGGGTACAAAATATATGGGAATGACAGAGTAGGTTGCACTGGTGGGGAATTCACACTACATGTTAAAAAAAAACCCGGAGTCAAATAAGCTGAAAATCTTAAATGAATCACATTGCAGCATAGAATCTCTATGGATAGAAATTCCATGCTTGAACAATAAGAGTATAGGAGTATAGGAATATATTACTGACCACCTGACCAGGATGGTGACGTGATTGTGAAATGCTTAGGGAGGTCAGAAGCTTCAAAATCAGAAAACACAATAATAATGGGTGATTTCAACTACCCTCATATTGACTGGGTAAATGTCACCTCATGGTGTGATGCAGAGATAACATTTCTAGACACCATAAAATGACTGCTTCTTGGAGCAGCTAGTTGTGGAATTCACAAGGGGAGAGGCAGTTCTTGGTTTATCCTAGGTGGAGCACAGGATCTTGTCCAAAAAGTAACTTTATCTGAACCAATCAGTAATAATGATCACAATGTAATTAAATTTAACATCCTTGTAGAGGGAAAAATACCAAAAATAAATAAATAAATAAATAAAAACCCCACAGTAACATTTAACTTAAAAAAGCTAAATATACCAGAATAAGAATGCTAGTTAGATGGAAATTAAAAAGAGCAGTCTCAAGGATAAAATGCCTGCAAGCAACGTGAAGACTACTTAAAAACACTAAAATAGAGACTCATACTAAATGTATACATCAAATCAAAAAAAGACAGCAGGAGGACCAAAGAATGCCACCATGATTAAACTGCAGGGTAATGGAGGCCAATAGAGGTAAAATGTCATCCTTTAAAATTTGGAAGTCAATGAGGAAAATAGGAAGCAGGACAAACTCTGGCAAATAAAATGCACAAGTATAATATGAGAGGCCAAAACAAATAATAATTTGAGAAGCTATTTGCAAAGATGCGAAAATTAACAGTAAAAATGTTTAAGTACATCAGAAGCAGAAAGCCCCCAGACAGTGAGGCCACTAGACAACCAAGGTGTTAAGGCAGCACTCAAGAACAACAAAGGCCATTGCAGAGAAACTAAATGGATTCTTTGCATTGGTCTTCACTGCCGAGGATGTGGGGGAGATACTCAAAAAGAATAGCTCTCATGTGGGTGACAACTCTGAAGTACTGTCTCAAATAGAGGTGTCACTAGAAGAGGTTTTAGAACAAATTGATAAATTAAACAGTAATAAATCACCAGGATCAGATAGTATTCACCCAAGAGTTCTGAAGTAATGCAAATACAAAATTGCAGAACTACTGACTGTGATATGTAACCTAGCACTGAAATCAGCCTCTGTACTAAACCATTGGAAGGTAGCTAATATAACGCCAATTTTTAAAAAGGACTCCAGAGGCTATCCTGGCTTATAGGGTGGTGAGCCTAATTTAAGTAATGGAAAAATTGGTAGAAACTATATTAAAGAACAGAATTATCGGACACATAAACACAATTTATTGGGGACAAGCCAAAATGGCTTCTTTAAAGGGAAACATTGCCTTCTCCAATCTATTAGAATTCTTTGATGGAGTCAACAAGCATGCGAACAAGGGTGATCCAATTGATATAGTGTACTTGGACTTTCAAGAAGTCTTTGACAAGATCCCATACGAAAGCCTCTTGAGAAAACTAAACAGCCATGAGGTAAGAGAGACCTTCTTGTTATGGATCTGTAACTGTTTGAAAGATAAGAAACAAAGGGTAGGAAAAATGGTGAGTTTTCATAATGAAGAGAAGTGAACAACAAACGGAATCCCCCAAATACATGTACTGGGACCTGTGCTGTTTAACATATTCATTAATGACCTGGAAAAGGGAGTGAGGTGATAAAATTTGCAGACAATACATTATTCCTGCTAGTTAAGTCCAAAGCACACTGTAAGGAATTACTGATGGATCTCATAAAACTGGATGACCGGACAACAAAATGGCAGATGAAATTTAATGTTGACAAGTGCAAAATGATCCACACTGGAAAAAAAACCCAACTACACATATACAACGATGAGGTCTAAATTAGCTGTTACCACCCAAGAGAGAGCATGGAGTCCCGGTGGATAGTTCTCTGAAACTTTCACTCAGTGTTCCACAGAAGTCAAAAAGGCTAACAGTATGTTAACTATTAGAAAAGGCATAAAAAATAAGACAGAAAATTTCATAATGCCCCTATATAAATCCATGGTGCACCCACACCTAGAATACTATATCCAGTTCTGGTCACCCCTTCTCAAGAAGAATATAATAGAACTGGAAAAGGTTCACAGATGATCATGAGTATAGAACAGCTTCCATACAAGGAGAGACTATCAAGATTAGGACTGCTCAGTGTAGAAACCTGATAACTAAAGGGAATATGATAAAGGTCTATAAAATCATGAATGGTGTGGAAAAAGATTTACCCTTTCATACAATACAAAAGCCAGGGGTCACTTGGTTCATGATTTCACAATGAAATAAATAAGCAGCAAAATACAAACAAAAGGAAATACTTTTTCCACACAGCTAGGAAGTTGAATGGCCAAAAGGATAACTTGGTTTGGAAAAGAAGGAGTGGACAAGTTCATGGAAGATGGGTCCATCAATGGCTATTAACTAAGATGATCAGGGACACAACTACATACTTGAGGGGACCCTAAACATCTGACTATCAGAAGCTCGGCATGGAAGACGAGGTGGATCACTCCATAATTACCCTGTTCTGTACACTTCCCCAGAGGCAAACAGGAAACAGGATACCAGGCAAGATTAACCATAATCTTTCTGAACATGGCAGCTCTTACGTTCTTACATACATTTATTGCTTATTTGGAGAGCTATGCATTTTTTGTGTGTCTTCTGCCACACTGCATAACAAAAATGTGGCATGGAACTGTATGATGTGATATATTCCCATGGGTCTTGCTTTTTATAGACATGCACCATGTGTTCATAGGGCAACAAATTGCTTAAATAAAAAATTAAGGTCTAATCCTACCGTTTTTACACAGACAATCTCCTACTGAGTTAACAGGAGTTGTATCTGCATAAGGACGGTAGGATAGAGTGCTTCATTGAAAATTGACATTTGAATTATTTTTTTACCAAAAAAAGGAGAAAGATTCTTGCTTAGGGATAGAATGGCATACTTTGGCATGTGAAACCCAGGGTCAAAACCAGCCTCAGGTTTCCTCATCTTCCAAAGCTTGTGGAGCAAAGCTGTATCACAGAGTGGGTGAGTTACGCCCACGTCCTGAAAGATATTTAGCATCCAACTCCCACAGAAGTTAGAAGCCTTAATACCTTTGGGGATCTGGGCCTCAGGGTATAATTTTCAAAAGCACCTAAGGGTGGGATTCACAAGGGGGAATTAGGTTCCTGACTGCCACCTTAGGCACTTAAATTCAAAATTTAGGCACCACTTTCACTCACTAACACTGTCGCCACCTAAGGTTCCACTGTTGAAGTCCCTGAGACATGAAGATGACGAGGCATGTGCACAGCCCTAAGTCCTGACTCAGCCCAGCAACTCAGCACTTAACTCATACCTATGCCCCAAGAGCAATCACAACCTAGGCATTCCCCCACCTGTCTTGCCTTTGGGGGCCAATCACAGAGGCATGCTCTGAGCACACAAAAGATGCCAACTGGAAGAGGTGGTGGCAGTGGCCCCTTATAATCTTTAGCCAGGTGGTTAGAGCACTCACCTGGGATATGGGAGACTCTCTAGCTCCAGTGAATATTTAAATTATATGCAATGGAACAGCTTCAACAAGAAAGACAGACCTTCATCAAAAATACCTCACAGCCCAGTGTTTAGGCACTCTCCTGCGATGGGGGAAACCGACGTTCAAATCCTTTCTCCACTTCTGTCAGAGAGGGGAACGGACATTGGATCTCTGTTGGTGAGAATGCTACATACTTGGTCCTGGACACTCAGGTTTATTAATTTCAAACTTTTATTTGAACCAAAAGCGTACCTTGTGATGAGACATACAGAGAAAGATAGTGATCAGTTACCTTCTCCAGATGCTAGGTGGGTCACAATGGATTTCTCCTATGGTACTCTGACTACCCCTTACAATCTACCGCTTTTTATAAACATCCAAATTACATATTAATTAGTTCGAGCCTCTGATAGTGTGGCTGATGTGATTAGGCCCTATGATGGTATCCCCTGAATAGATATGTGGACAGAGTTGGCAACGGGCTTTGTTGCAAGGATAGGTTCCTGGGTTAGTGGTTCTGTTGTGTGGTGTGTGGTTGCTGGTGAGTATTTGCTTCAGATTGGGGGGCTGTCTGTAAGCAAGGACTGGTCAGTCTCCCAAGATCTGTGAGAGTGATGGGTCGTCCTTCAGGATAGGTTGTAGATCCTTGATGATGCGTTGGAGAGGTTTTAGTTGGGGGCTGAAGGTGATGGCTAGTGGCGTTCTGTTGTTTTCTTTGTTGGGCCTGTCCTGTAGTAGGTGACTTCAAGTAGGCTCTTAAGGGTTGGATCCAAAAAGGGGACTTAGACTCAGCATTGCACTGCCTAACTTTTAGATGCCCTACCAGGTGGTATGGGCCATGGAGGAGCCCATGCTCGTCTCCCACATTTCTCCTGCAAGTGTCTATGTTTTGCAAGTCAGCTGGCATGCTTTTAGCATTGTCAGGTATCCCAGGTGATTTGCAAAAGTAACAGCACTTGTGTGTGCATTCTTATGGACTATGACTGGCAATCAAATGTCTTTTGCATCTTTCCCTGTCTACTTAAAGAAAAAAAAATCTGAATTGTTGCCTTTTCTTCAGCTCTTTCATCTGCAAAACTATAATTACACAAATATTCAGAAATGTATAGCAAGCAGTTTTATGGTTGCATAATAAAGCCTTTTTCATTGCAAACTTTGTAATTCACATTAATTTTGGACAAATTATGGGATTATTGTTTTTTCATTAGATTCAATATATAATAGTTTCACTATGTAGTGAAACAACATCTAAAAGGCAGACAAGACTGCATTTACTCCACACTGACAATAAACCCCATATAAACAGACACTTGACAGCTCACTTCCTAGCAACCAACGTCTTTTATCAACAAAACATCTAATTTGTTTTCTGTATCCAGATTTCTTGCATATGACCCTTCAGTAGTTCAATAATTATCAGGAATTTGCAGCAGGAAAATCAGTGAAAGTTCCACCCAGTGAATAACCAGTCTCATTCATTGTGTGTAATATTTTTATTATTTTCAAAAATATATCATATGAAGAACAAATTGGAGTGACTTTTGGATTTACTATAATCAAAAATACATTTATATATGAGTCATCAGGAAGGATTTTAGGCCAAAATACTCACCATGTGTGCCTAAAATTCAGTACCTAAATCTATATTGGGTACCTGTATTATTATTTGTGTTGCCATAGCACTTCAGAGCCCCAAGGCCTGATTTTCAGAGGTGCTCCCACAAAAGACAATATTTAGATACCTAGTTTTAGATACCGGGCTTGAAAACTTTGTCATTACTTCACATGTTTATTACCCAGCTATATGATTTGACCTTTTTAAATATTGGCAACATGCTAAGAAGTGCTGAACAATTGCAACTCTCCATTGAAGTCAGGTACTGAGCACCCCTCCAGCTATAGATGTGTCTTTTCTGGGCCAAGGTGGTTGCAATGATTTTGCTCATGAAGCAGCTATTTTGGATCCCTTATGATCTCTGTAGGAGACTGGCAATCCAGAAAAAGCCATAAGAAAAGAGAAATCTAACAATAAGGAATAATGAGTGAGCAATGGTAGTAAAGCAAAAAAGAAAGGGAGGGTTGAAAGTGTTTGCTAATGGACCCTTTCTTGACATAGCTCCCTCTTGTCTCCCTCAAGGAGATATTAGGCCCAACCCCACTTTCCATCCCCCCATTCATATATGTGTTGTGTCCTCTCCAGAGGGAGGGCCCCAGGAGTCTTCCCGCCTCCCTGCAGGAATGTAACCATGGTTGCCTGGAAACCACCTCAGCCTTGTATGGAGAATGGGAGTAGCTAGTAGAGGTAAACGGGTGTGGTGACATCTCCTGGATATTCACTATGGAAAGCTAGCTTCCCTACTGCCCCTGAAAAAGCCCTAAGCTGCTTCTTTGGAGGAGCAGATGGTCTGCCTTACCTCTATTCTTCAATAGCAGGATCCAGAACCAATCTGCTGCAGTCCATAGTGGCCCACTCCTTTCAGCTCATTAAATTGCCCCAAAGGTCAGTATGGTATTCTGACAATAATCCCACTGCCCAGATGCCGTATCTGTGACTAGCACAGAGCACACAGCAGTGAGAGCACAGAGGGAAGGGTATATGAGCTGCAGCATGATTTAAATGTTAAAGGCTGAAAACAGTAGACTTCAAGTAATGCACTTCTGACTCTTATGGCTAAGTGCTAATGTACATTAACATATGGGAATCCCAGCAGGTTATGCGTCTGTATTTACCAGTGTTTAAAGATCACACATCATATTTTTTCCATTTATTTCAACCTTAATGTTTTATTTATGAATTAAGGATTATTAATGGTTTGAAACTTCATTATAAATTATCCTGGGGGATGTCACTAACCGTGGCCCATTAAGTTATTATTCCCAAATATCTAATTTAGATTTCATAAAACATCTAGTGAACATTGATAAAATAATGAATTTATTAAAAAATTATTCACAGCAGTAGCATTAAGCTAAATATGGAATTGAGTCTACAGTCTGTAGTTCTGTTGTCAAACATCCATGCAAATGTTTGATGTAATCACTTAGTATCTAACATACTGGAACAGACCATCAAACAAACTTTAGTAAAAGATCTATTTAAGATTTTGTTTTCGACAAACTCTTGTATCAAATGAGATGCAGCCTACGTGTAGGGACCTTGTATCTACCTATTTGACTGTCTGTCATAGGATTTTATACTGCTACCCATCACTGTAATAATCTAAGACCTTCCATATAAAAATCAATAGGAATAGTGAAGTCCTTAGTAAACTCCTAAAAAGTGTCTCTGGAGTTTCTCCCTTTCCAAGTCAAACTATGTTATGGGGTGTTCATTTGTTTTGCTTTGGATCAGGCCTTCAGTGACCAGACCTGGATCTGCAACTCTAAATGATAATGTATCATGTTTCTAGAGAATGGCATTATATTTTCAGTGTTAACTTCCTATCCGTGTTTCATTGTTCTCCAACAATCTATTTGCGCAAACATCTCCACTGAGCTGCCACAGAGGATTCTAAGCGCCAAATCTTTTAAAGTGTCCATACAGATTTGTGCAAACACAACAAAAGTATTTCAAACCCTGAAGCCAGCTCAAGTCAAGGTTTGTGTAAGCCCACAGAGATGTGCCTGTGCAAACCTCAAACCTCATTTCAGCATAATAAATTTAATAGATATTAAGGTGAGAAGAGACCATTAGGTCATAGGCTGACCTCCTCTAGAACACAGGCCAGAGAATTGGTCACTGGTCATAATAATGACCTTGGGGCAGTCATTAAGCTCTCTCAGCTCTTCACTCCCTTTATTTCCCAACACTTAAACCAGATTTTAATCTAGAACAAAATTCTGATTCTTACCTCTAGTATTCTGTATACTTGGTCAAATTCTGCTCTCTTTATTCAATCTTTACTCAATCAATACTCGTATCGATTTTTATAGGTGTTTTGATTGACTAAGAAAGTATTAAGAACTTCAAGATCCAGGCCCCTTTTATGAACATCCATGAACTTTTGAACAACCAGATGAATTACCGGCATCAAGTCACCTTTAGCTACTGCAAAAGCAACTCAGGCCATACAACTGGGAACAAAGATCAATCTCTTACCTGCTCCTCCGTGTGTCACATTCTCATTACAGCTACTACATTAACTTTCCCAGAGAAGTCTACATGGCTACAAAAGCACAGTTTTCTCAGTGGAAGTCTCATACAGTCCTAAGGCCCCAATTCAGCAAAGCACCTAAAAGATGCTTAACTTTAGGCATGTGGTTAAGTCCCATTGACTTCTTCCTAGCTTTGGCATGCAGTATTCAAAAGAGAAAGCAGCTGGCTTCAGAGCATGCCCACCTGATTCTAGGGGGTGGAATGGCTGCTGAGCCTCCCTCAAAGATTGCTGCTGCCAAAGGTGAGGAAGGATTCACACTTAAAAATAAAAGAGGGGGGGGTTAGGTGTGTGGAAAGGAAGGCTTCATTAGGCTTTTGATAACCATGCAGGTTTCTGTTAAGTTAGCCAAACAAACCTCTGCATCTTGTGAAGTTCACCAACCCCTATTAAATTCTTGACCAGTGATGCCTGTGACACAAATGATAACACAATAAGGAGGGTCACAAACAAGAATTGTGTAATAAAGGAAACTGTATAATATTTGGAAGCCATCCACTTAAGCACTGTACCACCAATATCTGTTACTGCATTACAGTAACAAGCAGAGCCATAACATTTTATTTTATATGTATAGCCACCCTTCAAGGAAAAATGTAACTATAAAGACTTCTACAGCCATCCAGGAAGGATAATGAGAGAGGATAAGTATACAGCTAGCCCAAAGAGAAAACAACAAGGCAGAATTAGGACTTAGGCTGAGCTGAGCTAAGGATGGTTCATAAAACACTTTATTTAAAGTTAACATAGATAAATCATTTAATAATGATTGATAGAATTGCTTTCCAAGTGAATTATTATAAGATGATATAATATTCAGTAGACATGTACAATTGAGTTAGATCTAACAGTTGATTTGTTATAATAACCTATTCAAAGCATGTCTAAACTGAAGGCATACAATTATTTATTCATATCTCTCAAATGTATTATAACAATATATTGGAGGGGAATGACTGTTAATTATTTATCATTATTAAGAAAGCACTGTGTTTATGAGTATTACTGTCACAGCCACGCTCTTGAGTTTGTTGTTCATTCCCTGGTTTTGTCTGTGCTCAGCACTGTGGCTCATCGCTGTTTCCCCAGACACCTCAGAATTTGCTCTTGTAAATACATATTTCTACTTTATGAGATTGTTAAAGTGAGTGCTGTACACACAAGCCTATCCCCCAGCTTTTAGACACAATTAATGTTGATACAGAATACAGAGAATATATCACACACCCCCCATATATGTCTGTTTGTATGCATATAAATAAAATACTTGGAGGTGCTACCATGTGATAAATTGAATAGCCATATGATAAATATGATAGTGTTCTGTGACAGAAAAGTTCTAGTGGATTCCACAACCTGTGCCATATTATCCAGGGAGTGAGTTATGCCAGTCATCCCAAACACATATTGTTAAACCTTTGTACCACACCCCATGTACTTTGTATATGCCATGCAGGTTACAGATTGTGTATTTTATGAATGTTTTAGATTTTTTAAATGAAATTCTGGGACTATTTCTTGTAAAGCCAGGTACACTAGTCATCATTAGTCCAATTCTGCAGAATTCTGCTGGAGAATGTAAAACAGGTCTAAAACCGCTTTTCTATAGCAAAACAGATCTGCTCTTTGCCTGTGCAATTTATCAAGCAGCCACCATTTTTAGAGGTTTCTCAAGTATGTGATTATTTTACACATCTCTACTGCCAAGATCTGTCAGTTTCAATATCCTAAATAAGGATTACCAGGCTTATCCCTAAGCAAGCGGGCAACAATTATTTTTAAACGTTATGGAAACTTCCTCTTTCAACGTCGTACTTGCTTAGGTCATGCCAAAGATTTAATGGGCCAGATTCTCAGCAGTTATACAGCAGCAGAGCTTTGCTGATTTCAGTGGAACTGTTCTGATTGCTGAAGATCCAGCCCCATGTGTCTTCTGAGTTCAGAAAAGCCTTCTGGAAAACAACACTTAGATAGTTTATCACCATTCTTGTTGTAGTCCCAATAGGGTGTGTAAACTGTCTAAAAGCGCAGTTGATGAAGCTTTGTGAATCCCAGGAAGCCACATCTTAATTGAGGGACTATGGAAAAAATTCTTAATTACCAAAAAAATCTTCACCGCCCAATTCAGTTTCTAATGAATTGGGTGAATCACAAACCTAAGGGAACATGTTTTATTGATTCATTAACAAGACGCTAAAGCTTGCCTGAATCCACTCCAAAGAGACTAAACACAGTAATCCTACTGCATTGAACTGCAGGAAACAGCAGTGTCTCCACATCTGTTTTGATGGATACCCAGTGAGACTAAACATGCCCAATAAGAGTAAACACAGTATGCTGCCAGTTTAATGGTAAGTGTGCATAAGAGACAAAGACTCACATTTTCTCTTTATTAGCCTTTACATTGTGCCATCAGCTTCTTTGTAATTTATTTACCCAAGACGGCTTGACTCAGATGCAGCATCTGTTTGTCATTGAGGTCCTGCTCTTCCCAGTTTTACAGATGGATAAAGTAAGCCACAAGGGGTCAGGCTGCTTGCCCAAGGTCACACAGTTGACTATTGCTCAGACCAGATTAGATTCTTGCACCTTGGTATCTTTGGCCAGGTAGCCAGTGTTTGTTTTGACTACTAGACCTTACATAGCATGAGACTTAATATGTATGTGTGTGTATTGTACAGTATGATTTATAAACATGTTTTTTAGTTATCTCCAATATTTCTCATACAACTGTTAGCACAGAAGAGACATCTTCATTAAGGACAAGCACTTGGTTTACTTAATATTGGATATTCTCAAGCATTGTGGTTTCAAAATTCAGACTCAAACATTATCTAGTAAACATCCTACATGATAGAGTACATTGTACTTATATATAGTGATAAATGTATTTACCATAAAACTTGATACAACAATAGTAATGTAAATATATTGCAGTTTTATAGCCAGATTTACTCCTGGATTCTGCCCAATTCCACCAGCAGACACCCAGATGAAGCCCTTCATCCCTTCCTCGTTGGCAGAAATCCCATCCAAAAGGGAACCCTGGAGTCCCCAAAAAGGCATCCACTGGAATAGTTTTAAAAGAACCCAGTTTAAAATAGCACAGCTGTCAATATGTCTGCCTCTCCCATAGATTCACTATGCTAATAGGTGCACCCTGATCTAGTCACCAAATATAACAATATTCTTTATTTTGTACTTCACCTGTTTCCCAGGTATCCTGATCCCAGTGCCTCAAATGGGAGGTCCATGCACAGAACACTGCAGAATCTGGCACAGGATTTTGAGATATCTGTTAATTAGACAAATAAAGCAATGAGCAGTTTAGTGGCATCCAAAGAGCTTGGGAGAAGAATGTTATGCTCTTTAATTATTTCCTTATTTCTAAAATCAACCAACCTCTGGTGCTAACAATTTTCCTTTAGAATTTTTTCTCAGCAGGGTAGCTCTCTGTGCTAAATTATCGCTTTTTGCCATACTGTATGTTCAAAGCAGGCGATATTCAATATTCTAAAGTGATACTGAATCCTGCAATCAGAAAGAAAGACAAAAGTTTCAAAAAGATTTTAGAATTTAGATTTATATAAATAGCCGCACTGAATGCTTTGAAGTTTGCAATGGAAATCTCTAAACATTTTCTGTCTGTGTAGAGTGAATAAACAGACACAAAAACAAGCTTTGTGAGGGAACAATCAGTTTTCCAGCTTAACACTTTCCACTGTCGATATCTGAGAAATACTTTAGCCATAGGAAGTGTTATCAGTGAGGGTAAAATTAATCCTTTTCCTGAAGGCTTATGTCTCACTTCTGTGCTATTACTAGAGCTGCTAAAAACAGTCTCAATTGTAACCCTTGCAAATTGCTTTTGGCTGGTTGTTTTAACAGGAGCTAATGCCTGGTACACCACTGCACCATTTTAACTATCCTCGGGGCAATCAGTTCTTCCACACAGCTAACAATCAGTACCCAAGAAATCCTGAACTTTATTCGTTGTTTAATTAGAGTTGGAGTTGGAACTATTGAAAGATGAAGCCAAGGTTACCAAAATTTTCATAAAGATTTAGATTTTTAAAATGTTGAGAAAAAGGATTGGAAAGAGGAAATTAATTGAAGAAATGCAGTCCCTATCTGACAGGTTTCATAGTAGCAGCCATGTTAGTCTGTATTCGCAAAAAGAAAAGGAGTACTTGTGGCACCTTAAAGACTAACAAATTTATTTGAGCATAAGCTTTCATGAGCTACAGCTCACTTCATCGCATGTTTCTTGTCACTTCACTCACAATGAGTGAAATGTTTTCATAGGTTCCTCTGTTCTCTTTAGTATCTGTGTAATTTGTTTCATTTCCAACTCTCCTGATGCATACTCTGACACAAGCTCCAGGGAGCTTCCAGTCTTTAAAAGGTCGGGGCGGGGGGAGAAGGAGACGCACGAGACAAGTTTCAGATTCTCTTGCTCCAGAGGTGCAGAGCAGACAAATCAATTGCTGCTGGAGGAAAGCAGAGGAGATCTGGGAGCAATGGGCACAACAGGGTGCTCCTTGGAAGATCCTGGAAGGGAGATTACCTATGTTGAATGCCTCTTGGCGACCCCCAAATAATTGTAGTCCGGATTGCAATGTCGTGTTCCTAAAGTCAAAGCAATGGGATGGTTTGGTGGTGGCTGTGCTGGAGAGAATCTTACAGGGCATCCAGAATACTTGAATTTTTTGCAAATATTTCTTGAGCTGAGTAGCCCAAGCCGACAGCCATGACCATATCAAAAAGCATCCAAAGACCTAACCATTCTAGTTGCCCCTTCCTGATATATTTTTCTATCTTTCCATAGAGACAGCTGGTTGAGGAAAGCTCCTCCTTCTAAGCCCACTTCTCTTCAATGCTACCATGCCAGTGCCCATACCATCCCTGACATGATGTCCTAGCCATCGTACAAACTCCCGTAGGATGGCTGGCATAGTGACAACTGCTAAACAAACCCCAGCTAACCTCAGCCTTAGGGTTTTACTAATCTCCCAGCTCCCTGTGCTGTTACTGCTCCCTCACCTATTCTACGTCTGCATCTCCAAAAAGCCACCGCTAAAAGCTCTGTGCTTTGATCTTGGGCCTAGTTATTAATGATAGCAGTGACTTGCTGGAGGTAGTTGAAATATCAGTAAGTAGAACAACCATCACATCTCTACTAAAAAAGCCTAGAAATAGATAAATACATCCAAAACTGTCAAAGGTAATACCTTTAGACATCTTACAAAGTCGTTTCTGGGGGCATAAAAAACCCTTTGCTACTCATACTTAATGTGCTTCTTTTTTACCTTATTTACAATTGTCTATTTAATCAAGTCCATCTGTAATATAAATGTGATCATCATTATGCTAATCTCTGCACTAGACATGCAAATAGATAAACATCTGCATGCCTAATGCAAGTTTTTGTCTATAATGTTGAGTTCCTATTTACTATTTGTATTTTATGACTTATAGATTTCTAAACCTTTAAATTTATATCAGTACTGTGACATATCTGCAAGCAGAGACAGTTTTATGAGCACTAAAAAAGCTGCGACGCACAACCACTAAATACTAATGACATAAATGGTATCTACTAATGGTCTCTATTTTTATTACAATACAAAACTTCAATATATTGCAATTACCACTGCACTCAGACTGAACCAATACATACTGTACAATGCCAATTTGTATCTCTATTGTATTATTTGCTGTATATAGTTCAGCTCTTGATTGCAAATGTTGACTGAATGCTCAAGTCAGCAGTTATGGCTAAAATTCTACTTACAGACAGTCTCACTGTTAACTAATACCCTAAGTTGTCACATATGCCAATGCATAGACATTTCCCAAGCCCCACAGTATTAACAGCATGTAAGTGTAGCATGTCTTAATGCACCTGTCAAAAGCCCAGTCATTCTTCAAAAGTAAAACATGTCAAAAATAAAAATAAAAAGGAAATTATCTTCTTTTAGTTAAAAACTATTAAATGGCCATTTTTATTATAAAATATTGCAATGAGCCTGTGTTTGACAGCATGAGTCTGCAACAAGGTTGACAATATGAGGCTGCTTTTTCTCTTGTAAATGAATTGTTTTTAATATCAAATGCCAGAGTCCTCATTCAAATGCATAACAAGGGCAGTACCATTTATTTTACTTTAATTGTCAAAAAAATGAAATTGTTCTCTTAGGACTTTGAGACATGATGGGATTTCCAGTGCTGCCAGCATGATCAGAAGCAGGAGGTACCTGGGAACTCTCTCACACATATGAATCACATATGGCTACAACAGGCTTTAAATCAGTCCCCTAGAGATAAATGGCAGTCCAGTCTGTGAATTTGACCAGTCAGAAAATTGCAGTGAAAGCTGACTTTTCAGCTCATTTATGACTCTCCCAGGACTGTAGAATTCTATATGGAGCAAACCAAGGAATACTATTTTACTGGTGTTAGCCTGGGGAGAACTTCTGAGAAAGACTGGAGGAAAAGTTCTCTGCTACCCTGCAGCCTGTGTAGTCATTTCCTCACAGTGCACATTGATGGTCACAAATGGCAGGAGGATGGTTACCATTCTGATTTGATCATATTTAACATTCCCTTTGCATCGGTGCAAAGGACTACAAGACAACAGACACTGTGACCCACAAAAATCTTTCCCACTCTAAGCTTCTCTCTAGTGATTACAAGGCCAAACTGGCAGATGACATCAGCGTAATTATTCCAGATTTATACTGGTGTAAAAATTGCAGTGTTTGGTTCCAGATCTGGGCATAATGCCTATTGCCAACCTAAAACCGTTCAAGAAACATGTTTCATTTCTCACAAAAAACTTTGGTGAAAACAAAAAAGTTTTCATTTTCATCAGAAGATCTGTAGAGTTTTTTTGGATTTCTATTCAAACCCTCTCCCAAATTGAGAAAAACCTAAAATTTTCTTTGTCAAAAACACAGTTTTCTCAAAAAAAAAATTCAACCAGCTCCCTGCCAACTATGTACTTACCTCGGTTCTATGATACAGGAGTCTGGGCAGATGGGCCTGCTAGGGAGAGAAGGTTCATATGGACCCTCGGAACTTGCCTCTGAGAAGATTTGAATGAAATGACTTGATGGGGCCCCATATTTGTCTGAAGTCACCTTGGTGTTGAATTGGGATTAGGACTCGGGGCTGCTGCACTGAAACTGCTAGATCATTCATCTTTTCATTAACTTTGTAGTCCTAGGTAGCAAGACTGTACGGAACTGCCAAGTGTCACTTCACAAGTACCATAGCCTAAGAATTTACTGTTTGTAAGAATGTGCCCACAATGAAATTTTACCATTTACCCTGCTAGTAAATACAGCTTTTTCTTTCTTTTTGCAAACATGCCAATATTTCACAACAAAGATGAATTTTCCTGACTTTGAACTTTGAAAAGGTTTCCATTTTTATGGCAAAATTTGCATGTGTGTTAAAAAGGTATGTTTACCTATGGGAAATGCCATTTCACTTTCATGAAAACCAGCTAAGGATTTGAGGCAAGCGCACAAAATGTATCACATTATTGCAAAATTATAGGAGGAAAAATTGTTCAACCTTCAGTTTGAGAGTTATCTTTCTTTCTTTCCACATCCTGGACATGGCCCTGTATGGATGCCTTTGGGAATATCCCTTTTGGTATATCTAGATGTTTGCTAATTGTGATATCTCTTGCTCTGTGTTTCTTTTTCTTTAATGTCCCATATACTCTTTGCCTTTAAAATCACTTTTCTGTCAACTGTGTTAGCATACTCTAATTCTATTACCTTTTTATCATGGAACTCTATTTTGTCTGAAAATGCAGCTTTCAGTTAAACATGTTTTTATTTGGGCTTATGTACATTTAATTTCATGTCTGTATGGAACTGAACACATTTAAACTGATCATTTAAAACATGCAGAATCCTAAATAATAATAAAAAAGAGTGATTTTCTGAGCTGAAAACATCATTTATAATAAAAATATTTTGTTATTTTTCCATGTTTTATAATAATGTTTAGAATATTGCTTTTAATTATAATAATGGCCTTCCAACCCATTTCATTTGGGTAATAGGATAGGATAGGATAAAACCTATCTGGCCTATTTCTATTACACTTGCCTTTAATGGCACTAACTTCTTTGCAGTTTTTTCCAATAAAATATTCAAATCAATGTTCACTCGGGTACAGTTTTAGGAAAACCAGACCTTCCAAGAGAACACAGCCAAGGGATTAAAATTGTGGAATCATCCAAGAAAAGTGTCTTGACACTATTTTTCCTCAGTTACATCCACCTAGCTAAATGATCAGTTTGCACCAACAAAGTTGCTTAGTGCCACCTATGTACGTTAAAGCTTCCCAGCAGGGGCTGTGGTGTTCCACACTTCTGAAATTCAGCCTCTGGGTTTCTCACATGTGGTGCCCAAAAATTGAGGCATCTGAAGCTAGTGGAAAATTTTGGCCACCTTTGTGTTCCCACAGTGAGTCATTGGCAGAATGAGGAATAGCAGCAAGGCCTTGTGTCCTAGCCACTGCCCCATAGAAAAGATAGGTTTCAGAGTAGCAGCCGTGTTAGTCTGTATTCGCAAAAAGAAAAGGAGTACTTGTGGCACCTTAGAGACTAACAAATTTATTAGAGCATAAGCTTTCGTGCATAATGCATCCGATGAAGTGAGCTGTAGCTCACGAAAGCTTATGCTCTAATAAATTTGTTAGTCTCTAAGGTGCCACAAGTACTCCTTTTCTTTTTATAGAAAAGATACTATCTGAGTACTCTAGCCAGATGTTTTTGTCTTAAAAATATGAATCAAGTTTATTTGGAATGGATTGGCTTTTACAAATATGTAAAATAATTCCTCTTTACGCTGCCAGAGGTAAATCCTCTCCCCTGCTACAGCCTGAGTGAATGGCTTTTGTGCAAGAGGCTTCTACGGCATTCTGAGGAGAGGATCTTCCCTACAGGTTGCCGAGTGGCAACAAAGCTGCTTCACAGCTGCCACTGCAGCTTCCAGGCTACAGTGACCTCTGTGGCTGCTGTACTCCTATATGAAGTACTCCTATATGTACTATATGCTGTACTCCTATATGCAGGGAGGTATGACCTGTGGAAACATATACTCATGGGTATAGGAAAGGAAAATGCCTTTTTAAATGTTTATTCTGCTTATAACAATATGGGAAAAGATCTCTAATATGTTGCAATATGTTACAAACCTTTTGTTTTGTGATCCTGCAGGTGAATAGCCCCAATCTTAAAAAGAAACTGCAATATGAATGTGTGTTTTATTCCAGAGTTGTGTCTGTGCAGGCTGTTCGTGAAATACTGATAAATGCTACAATGGCTATTCTTTTACTTCCCTTTCTGCTTTTATGTCATTGTCAATACCTATCCTTCCCCTGGTGCTGTCAGCTGATGCCTGTCTCATAATTCTTTGAGTAACAGCATTAGACAAAAAAGATGCAATATAAGATGCAAAATGTGACCCTGTACCAAAATCACATGTGCTACGTAATGTGAATAGTGTTGTTCATCGTGAAAGAGTATAGCCATTGTTCTGTAAAATGTATCTTTTAAAATACTTCACTCCCTTTTTTCCCTCCAACAGCTGCAAATGTTTCAAGCCTCCCTCCTCCATCCCAAAGGCTATCTCAGATAAAGCGGCCAAAAAAACGCACGTGCGATGAAATGTTCTCTGAGCTCATGCAGTCGTCCGGCACTGACAGAGCTCAGCAGAATGTGTGGCGGGACACAATAGCAGAGTAAAGGAAAGTGGCCGATGAACATGAGGAGAGGTGGCGGCAGGAAGATCAGAGGAAGCATGAGGCAATGCTGGGGCTACTGCGAGATCAAATGGACATGATCTGGCGTCTGGTGGAGGTTCATGAACGGCAACAGGATCACAGACTGCCGCCGCAGTCTTTTTAACCGCCCTCCCTCCTCCCCAAGTTCCAAAGCCTCCTCACCCAGATGCCCAAGAATGCAGGCGGGGGAGGAGGCTTCGGGCACTCAATCACTCCACTCCAGTGGACAGCCCAAGCAACAGAAGGTTGTCATTCAAAAAGTTTTAAAGTGGCCTTTTCCTTCCCTCCGACCCTCTTCCCACACCCCACCCGGGCTACCTTGTGAGTTATCTCCCTATTTTTATAATCAATTAATAAAGAATACATGTTTTTTAAATGATAGTGACTTTATTTCCTTTGCAAGCAAGCTGTGATCGAAGGAGGAAGGCGGGTGCCTTACAGGAAATTTAGAGGCAACCAAGGGGGCGGGTTTTAATCAAGGAGAAACAAACAGAAGAGTCACACAGTACCCTGGCCAGTCATGAAACTGGTTTTCAAAGCTTCTATGATGCGCACCACTTCCTGCTGTGCTCTTCTAACTGCCCTGGTGTCTGGCTGCATGTATTCAGTGGCTAGGCAATTTGCATCAACCTCCCACCCCGCTATAAACATCTCCCCCTTACTCTCACAGAGATTGTGGAGCACGCAGCAATAACAATGGGAATATTGGTTTCGCTGAGGTCTGAGTGAGTCAGTAAACTGCACCAGTGACCCTTTAAATGTCCAAATGCACACTCTATCACCATTCTGCACTTGCTCAGCCTATAGTTGAACAGCTCCTGACTACTATACAGGGTGCCTGTGTACGGCTTCATGAGCCAGGGCATTAAGGGGTAGACTGGGTCCCCAAGGATAACTATAGGCATTTCAACATCCCCAACTATTTTCTGGTCTGGGAAGTAAATCCCTTCCTGCAGCCATTTAAACAGACCAGAGTTCCTGAAGACACGAGCGTCATGAACCTTTCCCGGCCATCCCACTTTAATGTTGGTGAAACGTCCCTTGTGATCCACCAGTGCTTGCAGCACCATTAAAAAGTATCCCTTACGGTTTATGTACTGGCTGCCCTGGTGGTCCGGTTCCAAGATAGGGATATGCTTGCCCTCTATAGCCCCACCACAGTTAGGGAATCCCATTGCAGCAAAGCCATCTTGTATGACCTGCACATTTCCCAGAGTCACTACCTTTGATAGCAGCAGCTCAATGATTGTGTTGGCTACTTGCATCATAGCAACCCCCACAGTAGATTTGCCCACTCCAAATTGATTCCTGACTGACCGGTAGCTGTCTGGCGTTGCAAGCTTCCACAGGGCTATTGCCACTCGCTTGTGAACTGTGAGGGCTGCTCTCATCTTGATATTCTTGCACTTCAGGGTAGGGGAAAGCAAGTCACAAAGTTCCATGAAAGTGACCTTACGCATGCGAAAGTTTCGGAGCCACTGGGAATCATCCCAAACCTGCAACACTATATGCTCCCACCACTCTGTGCTTGTTTCCCAGGCCAAAAATTGGTGTTCCACAGCATGAGTCTGCCCCAGTAACACCATGCTCTCCAAATTGCTGGGGACTGCGGTTTTAGAGAAATCTGTGTTCATGTCCTCATCACCGCGCTTCTGTCACCTTTTCACCTGGTTTTTCAGGTGCTGGTTCTGCATAAACTGCACGATAATACGCAAGGTGTTTACAATGGTCATAACTGCTGCGGTGAGCTGAACAGGCTCCATGCTTGCTGTGCTATAGTGTCTGCTCGGGCAATCCAGGGAACAGGGTGCGAAATGATTGTCTGCTGTTGCTTTCATGGAGGGAGGGAGGGTTGACTGACGACATTTACCCATAACCACCTGCAACAAATTTTTGGCCCCATCAGGCACTGGGAGCTCAGCCCAGAATTCCAATGGGCATCGGGAACTGTGGGATAGCTACCCACAGTGCACCGCTTGGAATGTCGACGCTTGCCACAGTATTGTGGACGCACACCACCGAATTAATATGCTTAGTGTGGATGCATGGACTCGACTTTATACAATCTGTTCCAAAAAATCAACTTCTGTAAATCGGAGTACTTTCATAGTGTAGACATGGCCTAAGATGGCAGCTGTAGTGATGGAAGCAGGGGAGCAATGTAGATAGCAGAGGAGAATTGGAGTGTATCAGGAGATCTTACAAAGATGATTTGTAAATATGTCTTGACATTTCTGGTCATTCAGGGTCCCTATTCAACTACCATTCTATGTATGTTTACCCAAAGTCTTAGAGGTTGTCAGTTTTTGTAAATACAAGTGTGAATTTGTTTTCCACCATTCTGGAACATTTTCTTTCACCTTTATTCAAAAACACTTCCCCCAAGTGCTCTGCTTATGAATAATAAAGGATGTGTTTATCTATGAAATATAGCCCTACACTGATCCACTATAATTGATAATCTAGTCCATTTTTACATCATTCACCTTAAAGGTGGTGTATGCTTTAAAGAGCACAACTATTCCAAAAGAGGGTCAGACTAATATTAAATTGAGGTGTTTGGGTCTTTTTTGCCAAGCCCTCAGATAGCTGTTAAAATGCTAACATTTTGACTGAAGCATCCTTAAAAGGGTCTCAGCATTTTAAATGCTGTAATTGGCCAAGGGACAGTTTCTCTTGCAATCTCACAAAGCTCAGAGGACATTTCTTGTGCACACAGAAGCATATCCAAATCTTTTGACTTGTTCCCAGAGTTTTGGCTCCAATGCTGCTATGAAATAGGAGTTGATTTAGAAGAGCATTCTGAGTATTGGCATGCAAATGAACATATTGAGCCTCCAGCTTTGCTTCAGAATTTCTAGACCCATTAGTTCTAAGACATTAGCTTTTAAACTGTACCAAGCTTTCCTCAGGCCATGTGTGGTTTTGAAGCATGTACTCATCCTTAGGGTTGTTAGACATCTGGGGCTATGCTAATTTACACCAATTAAGGATCTGGCCCATTTACGTGGAATTACTTTGTGTTGAAACATAGCTAATATCCATACAGCTGTTCTACTAAATCAGACTGGCCCTTATACACTGCATCCTTGTAACTGATACTAAGTCCAGTTTAAATGTTTGATAGGTTTTAAGACCTAGCTCAACTGCTTCCCCTAATTCTTCAGCTTTGTAGGCTTGATTTATAATAAGAAGCTGATTATCTCATGACATACTCTTGTTAAAACCACAACGCATGTATTGGAAGCAAAAACCTGCTTTAATAATAGAGCCTACCCTAACTGTGAGCTCAACTGTAAAAGGGTGAGTGAAAGGTTATAAAATGTCACATTAACAAAAATGTTAATGGAAAATGGTGTAAAACTGAAACGAAGACGAATTAGTCCAAACAATAAAAAACATGACAAATTATTTAAATCATGCTTGGTAAACAAAAAAGCATGGAACCAAAAATCCATAAATCAAAATTAGGCCTACTGGGGGACAAAATAATGAGAAGATAGCCTGTTCCACCCATCATTCCCCTTAGAAGTTCTAAAAATAAAAATAAAATAACACCTCACTACATCTTGGGGGGAAAATATGAATATGGACAAAGGCTACTACTAGACTTGATGACAGATGGGGAAGGAGTGAGCTTCATCATCTTGGCTGCCATCCTCACCAGCTCCTGAGACCCCAGCCCTTCTTTATCCTAATCTTGTAGGATATATGGACCAGACCAGAGAGAGAGACTAAGATGACACCAGCACCTCTACTAGCTCCAGCTGAATCCCAACCGCCACCCGGGATCTTCAACTTTCTCTCCTTCCCCTGCCCCATGTGTTCTTTTGCTTCTCTACCTTATTTCTTCTCTTTCCTATTACTCTTTCCTTTGGTCTAATAAAGTCTGGCTCAGCGAACCAGGACTGTATATTTTGCAACACTGCTGTAAGCCTGTGACAAAAAAGAGGGACCTAAAAGTAATGCCCTAATCAGTCTGCTGCTGGCATAAGTTTGCCAGGTCTGACAGTGGCTGATGAGACTGTGTGCTGGGTCTGTGTTTTTCCAGCTGCGCAAATCAACACCAGAGACAGAAGCTGCATTTTCTACCTTGGCGGTTCTTTTTTCTTGTGTGTTTGTTTTGTCTTCTAGGAAACAGGACCAGATTAACAGCAGTGACAGCTCCATCCCATCTCAACTAACTTTTTCTCTTTCCCCCCAAAAAGGACAATTATAGTCTTTAATACCATCTAAAAGACTCAACAAAGAAGAGGCTTTTTCCTCTAAAAACGCTCAATTTTTAAAAAAGGAACAAGGGATATTCCTAAATTGAAAGTGTTATTTGATACTTTATTTCAAATGCTTTAATTGATTTTCCTTCTTTTCTGAATCTTTAATAAAAGGATTTTTTACGAGCTCTGTATAAGCTCAAAAACTTGTCTTTTTCACCAACAGAAGTTGGTCCAATAAAAGATATTACCTAAAGCTTAGAGTCACAAAGTGGGTGGGTAAGAATTGTGTGGTGTGTGTAGGCCTGTTGTTTTAACCCTTATCTTTGATTGCTATATTCCTAATGACAAGTAAATGATCATTTGTTTGGAAGAAGCTGTACTGGGTCAAGCAAGTTTGTACGGTCACAAACTTGGCGAGAGGATTCTATAGCCAGACCCCCAACCAAGATAGGCTGGTTGAGACAAATACAAGGGGGTATTGTAGCCTGGTGATCCAGTCTAAAGTGGGGTGAACTACAGGGTTCTGTTTGGGGAGAATTGCAGAGAAAGGCCTGGAAGGGGTGCCCACAGAAATTCTGGAAGAGCAAGCTCAGGTGTGGTTCACCCCTGAACAGTAACAAGACTATGCAGGCCCCAGGGGGTGGGAGAGGGACGGGCACTTTGGTTCTAGAGTCTCTGGGCTTGTCTAAGTGTACAATACACAGTGTCTCCCCTAGTGAAGATGCGGTATATACAGGCAAAAGAAATTGTTTTGTTGTTATAGTTAAACCACCTCCCCAAACTATACCAGCAAAAGGACTGTACGCAAAGCTAGCCCAACAATATTCTATGTTACTTTGGGGTGTGATTCCCCCCACCCTCCACCCCGGACACACACTCCTAACCAACATAGATAGACTAGCAAAACTTTGTAGTGTAGGCCTGGCAGTAGGCAAGTAGAGGTTGTAGTGCCTCACTAATTCTGCTCCTGGGCCTTTTGTTTGGGTATAGATTTCCATATGTACATTTTGGAACAGGACAGAGTCCAAGGGTGAAATCCCAGCTCCATTGAAGTCAAGGGGAGTTCTGCCATTGAGTTCAATGGGGCCAGGATTTTTACCTCAAGATTTCTTGGGGGTGGATCATGATGAGGATTTCCTTTTGTCTTGTGACAGATTTCTTACTTCTGCTTGGATGAAGAAGTGTTCTGACCAGAATTTTGGGGTGGGAGTACTTCTTGTGCTATTTATGTCTAATTTCAGGCCACTTGTAGAGTGCAGAGTATGGCTCTGTAGGTGTGTGGGCATACAGTGGTGACCTGTGAGAAACCGAAGATGGAATGTTTGGACAGAAGGTTTGGGGCTATTGCATCAGAGAGGTCAGTGGCATAGATAGTGATGTCTCTTGAAATGTTAGATCTTGTGAACCACCTCACCACATCTCTATTAGCTTCTCTCCAAAGCCTTTGGAGATCGAAGGTTATGTTAGTCCTGTCTGTCAAAGTGGCATAGCAGGACTCCTCTTACTGATTTTTGTGCCAAATATATTCCATACACCTATAAGGGATATTTGTTATGGAGGAGAAAGATTTTGATTGCAAGTCTGCAAATGCAATCTGGGCTCTGTCAAGATGGGTTCTTTCCTTCCTATGCACCATCAGCAGTTGCATCATCTCACACAAACAAAATGACTGGTCTATACATGACTAACCAAAATACATTACATCACAAACCACACCACAGTGAGTAGCAGCTAATTTTAACTAGGCAAGAATCATTCTTATTACGTGCTGGTAGTTGCTGACAGGGTGAGGAAAGTGAGAGAGTTATGAATGAAGTTGCACGCACACAGAATAGGCTCAGATTCTACAATTAAAAGTGTGGTACAAATGTCTAATTAGATTACACTGAGTTAAATTAAAATAGATTAGAAGGCATCTTCAAAATAAAGGATTGATAAACAGTAATTTCTTCAAAGAACTATGAGAATATACACTAAATCAGCAAGAAGGCAGCTCTATTAGAGATGGCACTGAACCACAGTGAAACTTTGTGATATTTTCTTTCTGATGAAGAGGTCTCTACTTGAGCCACAAGTCAAGCCTCCCTAACTATCAACACCAGAGGGTCTAGTTAACTTGTGTAACCATCTTTAGCTAAGCAGCTATGCCAGAGGTGGGCAAACTATGGTCTGCGGGCCACATCCGGTCCGTGGGATCATTCTCCCCAGCCCCACCCACACTGTCCCTCCTCACTTGCAACCATGCCGCCATATGGGCAGCATGGCTTGTGCCCACCCACCTCCCAGGCTTTCCAATAAATCTGTCCTGCCGCTCTGAGCAGCATGGCAAAGTGGCTGGTGGGGGCGGGGTTGGATAAGGGGCAGGAGGTCCCGGGGGGCAGTCAGGGGACTGGGAGCAGGGGCAGTTGGATAGGTGTGGGAGTCCCGGGGGGCAGTCAGGGGACAGGGGACAGTTGGATGGGGCGGAGGTTCTGGGAAGAGGGGCAGTCAGGGGACAGGGAGAAGGGGGAGGTTGGATAGGAGTGGGAGTCCCATGGGGCCTATCGGGGGGGGACTGTGGATAGGGGTCAGGGCAGTCAGGGGACAGAGAGTGGGGGGGTGGATAGGGAGTGGGGTTCCAGGGGGGGAGTTAGGGGCGGGGGCAGTCAGGGGACAAGGAGCAGGGGGGGTTGGATGGGTCGGGAGTTCTGAGGGGGGCAGTCAGGGGGCAGGATGTGGGAGGGAGCAGGCTGTTTGGGGAAGCATAGCCTTCCTACCCCACCCTCCATACAGTTTTTAAACCCCGATGTGGCCCTTGGGCCAAAAAGTTTGCTCACCCCTGAGTTATGCCATAAACAAAGTCTGAACACACACACACACAATCTCTCTCTCTCTCTCTCTCCCCATGGCACTGGGTACCAGTGCCCCAATAAGAGGGTTTGAGTTAAATTTAGAATTGTATTACTCTTGGAATGCTCAGATAAAGCTTTAGTCCTACTGGTGCAACTCTAGCATGAGAATATATTAAACATTGCTGTTCGGGAAGGAACACAATCTTCATTTTGCATCATGCAAGCCAGCTATTAAAGCTGAGCTTAATTTTATACATTTGCATTGGACATTTATTAAGGCTTTGTGGGATATTGCAAGTACAATTCCTATTAGTAAGTGCTAACATGCAAATACTGGGAATTGCTGAAAACACTAAATAGGCTATATACAAGTTTTAACGAGAGGCCTATACGTCCGTCCATTTATAATCTTTGTCACCTTTTCTTTACCAGCCTATTATTCAAATAATGAAGTTTTTCCTGATGCATATTTCCCCACTCTTTCTGTTAAATATTCTTCTGTAGAAACTGGAACACAAAGGAGAAAGCTTCACAGAGAAGGCTTTGTTAAAATTAAAGAGCTAAATTTTTGGAAACTTAAAAGATATTATTGATGCTGACCCGTGGCCCTCAATGGAAAAAATGAATATGACAAGACATTCTTGTGTCACATGTGGAAAATAGAGATGGTGATAACTTCTTCCAGAAAAAGAAGACAGACTAAGGATCCTCAAGAAAGCACATTGTGGTGGCTAAGTTTTCCTGGTCAGTTACTGAAAGAACTTGGTGCTCTAGACAAAAGGAGTTCATTGGGAACAGGTAAAAGTTGGTGGTTCCCCTCTGCATTAGCTTATTCTTGGATAATATGAAAGAATCACAGACCCATTGTGTCACCTGTTTATTTTTTAATTGGAAAGAAAGGCTCCTTATTTCTAATATATTGGTAAAGCTGAAGAGATGCTAGTCTCAACCTTGGAGGAAATTGATTCATTACACAACATACCAGTGTCTGCACACACACAGAACATGACCTAAACAATCAGACCAGACAATGTCAGATCAAAAAGGAATTTATTCAACATTAACTTTGAAAATGGCCACTGCAGTTAAAACAGTGATGACAGTGCAGGCCGTTGGTGGTGGCAGGCTATACAACCCCATTGTTCACCTTCATACATACCAGTGGTATAATATCTGGGACAAGAGGAAAAAAGGAACATGTCTTCCCCACATCATGTTACTATATCATTGATGCCCCCCCCATCAGGTCTTCTGCATTCTTACTACTAATCCCACACAAAGGGCTTCACCTGTGGAAGGCACTGTCTTGAGAATGTGATCAGTGCTCCATGTTCATGGTGGCAGTATCCACTGGTGGTAAAAACATTTCCATTATGGTGGTGGAACCAGTCCAGCACTCCAATCTGGTGGCAATCACTGGTGCTTGACCTGGGTAGCAGCAGTGATTGACTGCTGGCAGAGAGTGCTCACATTATTTACAGTAGTTATGCTTTGTGTTAGTCATAGACTCACAGAAACATAGGGCTAGAAAAGACCTTGAGAAGTCATCAAGTCCAACCCCCTGCACTGAGGAAGGGTCAAGTAAACCTAGACCACCCTGGCAGGTGTTTATCCAACATGTTTTTAAAAAAGAGTGCTCCTGGGGGCATTCCGCATCACTGCGCTTGCGCAGAATTCATGTTCCCGGCAGATTTCTTTGCTTTGCCGCAGAAAAATGACTTCTGATGGGGAAGCCAAGGGAAACCTAAAAGATTGGTCATGTACCCCTCCCTGGCAGCACAAGCAGGTGGGTTCGGGTGCCCAGAGCAGCCGGTAGAGATGTAAATCACCACTGGGACAGGGCGGGGTTGGGCAGTCAGACATGTGGGAGGGAGAGAGACACTCTGTCCCTCTTGCTCGCTATTGCAGCACACTTGGTGTGGTAAGGCAAGGCTTTGGAGTGTTTCTGAGATAGGCATAGAGCAGAACAGAGCAGAATGTAGCAGCCTGTCTGCTTAGTGAATTGTTCCCATTGTCTTTGTGAATTCCCCCAGGAGTATAAAACAGGTATAAAAGTTAAGGCCCTTTATATTGCCAGAGTGGTGTAAAGGACAGTATGGCCTTATAAATGCTTATGGTGCTTTAGTGATTATATTAGTGGTCTACATTACTGGACTGAAAAAAATTCTTATCAAAATGTGCTCCGTGAACTCTTTGGTACTTACCTTTCTGGAGATGGTCAGTACCCAGTATAAATTGTGAGCTTGATTCCCCAGCCCTCACTTGCTCTTCAGTTGCCTATGATGTAACACTGAGCATATGACTGCATATATTTGTTGACTAATAACTAGAAATAAAGGGTCAAACCTGCTACATTACTATTAGACAAAGGGGGTATGAGGATTTCCTCCAATTCTCCCCACTCCCATTCTCCATCCATTTTATTGTAGTTTAAATTACCAAAATAATTGAAACTGGCATGATTATATTGCATTATTTTGACAAAAAAAATGTGCAGAATTTTAAAATATTGTGTGCAGAATTTTTATTTTTTTGGCACAGAATTCCCCTAGGAATAAAAAGAACTTTCAATGAAGGATATTCCACAGCTTCCTTGGGAAGCTCCTTCCAGAGCTTAACTATCCTTATAGGTGGAAAGGTAGGCTTAATATCTAACTTAAATCTCCTTTGTTGCAGATTATGCCCATTACTTCTGGTCCTACCTTCAGGGAGCATGGAGAACAATAGATCAATAGTTTGAAACAATAGTTTCTTCTTTATAATACACCTTAACATAGTTGAAGACTTATCAGGTCTTCTCTCACTCTTCTTTTCCCAAGACAAAACATATTCAGGTTTTTTAAAACCTTTGCTCATTAGGTCATGTTTTCTAAACCTATTATCATTTTTGTTGCTTCTTTGAACTCTCTCCAGTTTGTCCACATTTTTCCTCAAAGGTGGTGTCCAGAATTGCACACAGTACTCCAGCTGAGGCATCACCAGTACCAAGCAGAGTGAGACAATTACCTTCCGTATCTTATATATTACACTTCTGTTAATACATTCCAGAATGGTATTAGCCTTTTTTTGCAGCTGCATCTCATTATTTATTCCTATTCGGTTTGTGATCCACTGTAACCTCCAGATCCTATTCAGCATGACCACCATCTAGTCAGTTATTCCCTATTTGTAGCTGTGCATTTGATTTTTCCTTCCTAACTGAAGTACTTTGACTTTGCACTTGTGTTTATTGAATTTCCATCTTGCTGAATTCAGACCAATTTGTCAAGGTCATTTTGAATTCTAAGCCTCTCCTCCAGAGTGCTCACAACCTTTCCCAGCTTGATGTCATCTGCAGATTTTATAAGCATATTGTCCACTCTTGTAATCCAACTCAATGATATTGAATAGTAGTGGACCCAGGACTGACCCCTGAGGGACCCCACTAGATATACCCTCCCAGTTTGACAGGGAATCATTCATAACTACTCTGATTATTGTATTTCAATCAATTGTGCACCTACATTACAGTAATTTCACTTAGACCACATTTCCCTAGTTTGCTTTGAGAATGTCATGAAGGACTGTGTCAAAAGCCTTACTAGGAGAAGTAGTTCCTGATGTTGATAGTAGAGGGACTCCATGCCGACAGCTGCATTTGGCATTTCCCAGTTAGAGTTCTGTATTGGGTGGCAGGTGGGTCTTCCTTTATTATTCTGTCATGCCCAGATCCTCACTCAGGCAAAATCCTATAGACTAGTGAGTTTTGTCTGAATAAAGACTGAGTACTTCATGATCTGGGCTTTAGTGCACCTAAAAGCTATGAAGGACAGTCTTTTTTGCCAATACATTATTTGGCATAAGTATTGATTGGACTATATTTTTATGTTTTGTTGTTTTCTTTAAACATGGATTCTTATTACACAAATGGAAGACACCTGTGATTATTTTCTCTTTCCATGTACAAATTATTACTTTTTGGCTTGACCCTTTTTTTAAAACCAGTTTTCATTGCGCACCTTTTTCATTCACTTTGAGCTGCTTTTAGATTCTGTCATTTGTGAATGCTTTTGGCTTTTCTTTTGCATCTTTATGAAGTTGCTTTTTCCAGAGCAGACTGTGCTTTTGGGTTTTGGTCCTGGTTCTTTTCTTTTGTTCTGCAGTATTTTGAAGTAGACATTTATATCTCTTATACAGTCACCCAGCTTTTGATTTTATTGTGTTTTTCATGACTCCTGATGTTGCCTTTTTATTGTGCCTTGAAAGATAATTCATAAAGATATCAAAAGTATGCTATACTGTACAAAAATGAAGTTCTCTGTGATTGGAATTCACTCACTCCCCTACCCCGGATTTTGCTAGGGATTGATACTCCCTAGGAATTTTTTTCAAAAATTTCTTTTTATCATCTTGCTGGACTGATGTTTCTTTTCAACAAAGGAGGACACCATGATACCAGCCAGAACAAGTGACAGAGGAAGAGAAAAAAATACCAAGTCATGCTAAAAAAGAAGAAATTGAGCTGAAATAGAATAGGGAGAGAGCCTTAACCTGCACTAAGTTGCAAGAGAGAAGGAGATGAAATGCAGCTGTAACTGAAAGGACATCGCGGACTGGGCTGTATGAGATAATTAAGTACACCAAGACTGAATGAGAGAAATAAACAGAATTGAACTAAAATTTAGAATAGGTGACTGGTCACTTTTTAGCTTGGCCCATTATCCATACTACTCTATTTTCACCTCTTTATCTCCACCTAGTTCTAGCCTCCATATAAACTAAGCTGACTTGAAAATGGAAAGTGGTTATCCCTTTTCTTTTCCAGTTCTTCAGTTTAGTACAGCTGTTCTCCTTTTCTTCCCTGTCCGTATTTACCTCTTCCCTATTTCAAGACAAGCCTGTCATGAGAAGGCTCAAGGGAAGCAAATGTCCTATCCTGCACACTCCCAAGTTGGCACATGATTCTAGAACATGAGGCACATTTTAGAGAAGTGCATGCATGAAGTACATAAAGATAGGCCAACATTTTAAATTTCAGGCACCTATGCTTGAAAGTGCTGGACATACTGTGCAATACTCGGATACACAGGGCCAGCTCTAGGATTTTTGCCTCCCCAAGCAAAAAAATTTTTGGCCGCCCCCACTTTTTTTTTGTGTCCCTCCCACCCCCAGCTCCGCGCCAACTCCGCCCCTTCCCAACTCCTTCCCCAAATTCCTGGCCCTGCCTCCTTCCCCGGGCATGCTGCATTACCTCCCCCATTGCTTCCTGTGGCTCCCCCGCCCAGCAACCCTCCACCCTAGCTCACTTCTGCTCCCCCGAACATGCCGCCGCTCGGCTTCTTGTCAGGCTTGCTGCACGAAATAGCAGTTTGGCGAGCGGCAAGCCCAGGAGGGAGGGGGGAGAAGCAGAGCAGTGGCGGCGCGCTCAGGGGAGCAGGCGGAGGCAAGCTGGGGTGGCAGGGGCACATTTCTAGGGGCGGCATGGCTGGCAGCAGAATGCCGCCCCTAGAAATGTGCCGCCCCAAGCACCTGCTTGTTTTGCTGGTGCCTAGAGCCAGCCCTGTGGATACAAGGAAAAACTGCTGGAGCCATGTTGACAGGACTTCACCTAGCAGAAGCTGATTTTCAGGCCCCCCTCAAACAGTTGAGGGGCTCTGCTCAGAAGCTAATACCACCTCAGGGGACAGTATTATCTCCCACATATACAGTATTGCCTGTGGAGTTGTGGAAAGGATAATGAACCTGCACCTCCTGCTGGTCCTTCCCCATTTGTGCATCTCCAGGCCCATGGAGAGCTGTCTACAAGGAACAAAGGTTACAGCATCACAGAGGCAGCTGATTAATGCCCTCTCCCACTGCTTTCCACACAGACAAGGTATGATCTATGCACAGAAGGCACAATCTGGCCTGTTTTAATGAGTGCTTTTACACACACACACTTTTGTGTGAATTTGATTCATATTAATGTAAAAAATTAAACAACTTAAAGCTAGGTGTCCTGCCATATTCTAAATACAGCCATCAATGACTGATGACTGTTTCAGATAACTCATATCCAGCCTGTCTCACTCACATGTGCAATCTGTTGGCTTCAATGGGACCATTTATGTGAGTAAGGCAAGCAAGAGGTTTTCCTCAGTAGCTGACTCTTCAATCTTCTTAATACTACAGGGAAAACCCAACATCTGCAGAGAGAACCAGCTGAGTTAGGGGAAGTGCACTCTACATTCACAAGGAGGGGAGAGTAGAATATCAAGCAGAGCCTACAAAAACGCAGTACACTGTGCAATACCAGTTACTGGGATTAGCATTCTAGTGGCTCTTCAGTTTGAGAAAACAGCATTGGAGGGGAGGGGGAGAGCGGGAAATCAGTGAAACAAAACAGTTTGAACTGAAACAAACTGAAGGACAACTGTTTTCTATAAGAATTCCTTGCAAAAATCGCTAAGAAGCTGTTAATTAGCGATTCATCTGTAAAAGAGGTGTCAAGAACTCTCAAGGCATATTAGCCTTTTTGGCATCCAAGTGATAAAAATAATCCATTTCTGAAAGACCACTCCATAATTAAAAAAAAAAAGCATTTCCGGTAGATAATTGATAAATATGCTATCAATTGAAAGAAGGTTGACTATGACAAATTCATAACATGGTTGATATGTCAGTAATTGCCATCCTAACTAACACTCAGGAGACCATAAAAAGGAGATGTGGTGAAATAGAAGAGGAATAAATAATTTCAGTGCAAGTTCTCCTCCTCCTCCTCCATTTCTTCAGTGAACCTTTGCCAACAAAACAATTTCAGTGTCGAAAGCAAGTACTCCTGTTCTTCTGTCAAAAAATAAAAAACTTCCATTGGCCAAAGACAGCTACTGGCTACAAATTATATATTTTATCTCCAGGAGCAGAAACAGAAGTATTTGGGAAGAAATAGCATAGATTTAGTAGAAAGTAAAAAGACTCCCTATTTGAGGTGCACTGCTTTCTAGGCAAAAATAGGATTGTCTAAATTCCCTGAAAGAAATATCTCCTAACACATGTTTAATATTGCTCAGTGGGAACCATTTTATTTCCTTGTTTATTTAAAACCATGGGAGCTGCAGGAAGCTTTTTGGGCTGAATCATGAGTCAGGCTGCATATCCATGTAGGGGAGTAAATGACATAGCAGCTTCCTTCCTCCCTGCATGGGTTACCCACATGGGCACATGCTGATGGGCTCTCATCATGCCTCCCTGCTGTGGAGGTGAGAGGGAAGTGGGCTGGCAGCAGTAGAGAGTAGGTGAACCCAAAGCTCCACCCTTTAGCAGCCAGCATGGAGGATGAAATAAGTTGTGCCATCAAAAGGGCTGACCCAATTTTCTTCCCAATGGAGCAAGGGGGAAGTGAGTACCAGGTTACAACTCTCAGAGGATGTTTATAATTCAAACCAGGTCTTGGATTTTTGTTCCTCTGTCTTAATGAGTAACAGATATCATTCTGTGAGCACCACTAAAATGGTATTTAAGTTAGCTCCAAATCCAGCAAAGACGTTTTCTTTAAGCATGCAAGTAACCTCATTGATGTCAATGGAATATTCACATTTTTCACATCAAGCACATCCTTAAATGCCTTGCTGAATTGGGACCATGTAGCCTGATCCCCAATGGGAGGGCTGCACACCCATATCCTCCTTTGATGCCAATGGAATGAGCATGTGCTCAGTACCTCAGTCAAGGGTAACATTCCATTTCCACCAGAAAGCCCAATGCTGGATACAAACTGGGCTCACCTGGAATAGGAACAAAACAAAAAATAGGCTGAATTGGGAAGAGAAAAGTACTGAATGGATTGAACTCTAAAGTAGTGTGAGCTAATTGGAAAAGGACATGGGAGGAAACTGGGGAAGAGTAGGAAGGGAATGTTTAATTTAAAGTGACAGATAATGGGGAGGAGAAAGTGAGCCCCAAAGGGGACTTACTAGTGGACAGAAAAGATGGTCTAACCTAGACAGGAGAAAATAAGAACATGGGCTATCTTAGAAAGTGAAGAATAGTGAACTAGGGTAAATTGGAAAGTTATACTGTGTAGCTGTCTGAGAAATGTATAGGGCTCATCATGGCACCAAGAGCCAAAGCTGCAGAGAGGACGTATGTGGAGAGACACTTCAGCATCTGAGGGATTCTACCTGCAATGCACATAAGTAACTACACTGGTAGTACTTGTGGAAAGTACTGAGGAACTGGGCTTCTTTAGAGCTGCAGTATGCACTCCCCTCTTCCCCCCCCCCACACACACCCATCTTACTGTGTGCTGGCTGCTATGGAATCAAGACCATAGCCTGCTCCCTTTCAAGTGTTTAGTACCACTGGTAGCAGGATACTCCCTTTGTCTCTGTGCTCAGGGAGTGCAAAGCAGAGATCATGGCTCTCCCTGCAGAGATGATGAAGAGAGCTCCTGGCATCTTCCCCTGACATACCACATTCACATGGGGCTAGCCACAGCCTTGCCCATAACGCAACAGAAAGGAAAATAAAACTGCAAAGATAAAGGGTTGAATTAAAATAATCTATGAGTCAGTTGGGAGCTCGGTCAGGTGCAAGATGTACAAAAGCCTTTGTGCACTGGTATTCGTTAGACAGTGCTGTAGGTACAATGTGACAGAAACACAGTGTGGTGTGATGTGCTGTCATCACTAAGGTAGAATGTGAAGGATGCATTCAGAAAAATATAGTCACACAACTTCAAATTAAGGGAATACACGTGAAGCCAGCCTGAGCAGAGAATCTTCTTCCTCTCTTTGGAATATGCTGACATTAATTGCACTAATCAGACCAGCTCCTACCTGTTTTAAATTTAGAAACACCACCCTTTGCAAGACAGAATTTCATTATGGAATAATAAACTAGTCCACTTCACCATCCACATCCCACCTTATCCCCAAGGTTATATTTTAAGCATCTTCCAGCTTACTTGGAATCCATTAAATAAAGCAAGCATTAAACATTCTTAAATGGTAAAAAAAATAAGTCATCATCATCAAATTATAATTCTGTGCTTGACCTACAGTTCTATAGTACTCATTTGTCTTTTCAGCTGCTAGGCTATAACCAATGGGCTTTAGCCTGCTGCATCACAACTGCTATCAGCATACAGAAGTTGTGTGTCAAAAGCCCATGTATTAGGTAGCTGTCCTCGGGCAGCGATTTCCAACTTGTGGTCCA
Organism: Dermochelys coriacea; assembly: GCF_009764565.3. Taxonomy (NCBI): domain Eukaryota; kingdom Metazoa; phylum Chordata; order Testudines; family Dermochelyidae; genus Dermochelys; species Dermochelys coriacea. Next base: position 17,556,023 of record NC_050079.1, on the reverse strand, counting down.
CAGATCCCTGCGGGTCCACAGACTATGTGTAAGATTTTTAAAGGGGAAACACAATTTCCAAGGCCATTCAAATTTTTTACTGGTCTGCAAAAGAAAAAAAGGTTGAAAACCACTGGCCCATGGAATCTGAGCATGTACATCTTACATTTTAAAAATACTTGGAGCCTGATTTTCTTCTCTGTTCCACAAGTTTTATACTGGTGCCACTCTACTGAAATTAATGTAGGTTTATTATAAGTACACTTCTGTAAACTTCCCCATGCACTAACGCACAAAGGAAACATTTTGAAACTCTTAACTTTAGTGGAAGTCAGCATGCAGAGATCTGCCAACATTCTTTTCATAAGCCTTTATTCTTCAAACTGCCAGCACTAACCTTTTAAAGAGGTACCTTTGTTATACTATGTGCAGTTTTTATTCTATCTTTGATGTGAGCCATTTACATATTATATATTGCATACACACAAAAGTTACGGCACTTTTTTTATCCCAAGACAAGGCTATATATATTTGTCATTACTTTAGGGATTTTTTTCCTTCTCTTGCTTTATGGAATACACAGCACCAGATGTCTCTTGCACATGTTGAAATATGGATAGATTTACCAAAGCATTGAAAAAAAGGGCAATGTTAGGGCTGTGGAACAGCTATCATATCACATACTTGTGCGCACCTCTGTGCATGTACACCATAAATTTAAAAATAAAAGCATACACGGTGCTAGCTGTGGGACACTTGTGGGTTTCTACTGGGCAGTAGATGCTACATACAACTCTATATGCCCCAGTATTGTGTGGCTTGTTTTTCATTTCCAGCAACAGCATTGCTGCCTCTTCTGGAGCAACAGGAAAATTCTTAGAGTACTGATAAGAGCTTGAAATTCAGAAGAAGCCAGATGTCTTCCCATCTTTCTCTCAGAGACAGAAGCGTCACAGCATACAGTCACACTCCGCCTGCACAGGAAATCCCAGCTACTAGTTCTCTAACCATTCCCAGTTCCAACATGTATATAGCTCAGATAAATTCCAGGCCTGACCCTCTTTCTGTCTGTATTCACACACACATACTCTATCTAGAGTAGCCCAGTAGTTTGGACCAGACAGAGTAAATTGAACCTTGGATAAATTGCAGCGGTGGATTCCCCAACTGAAAGGCTCTTCTGGAGTACCCAGATATAGTCACACTGCTTGATGGGAGTAATGAAGGAGCAGAGTCATAGTATAAAGATGCATTGGTCATGATGGAGAACTCCCAGCGATACCTTTTCCCCTCCATTCAGACTCACATCTCTGACTGATCTCTCTGCCTGGAAGGTCCACCATGAAATCAAGCTAAACATGAGGCAAAGTGAACTCCTTATCTTTTCTCCCTAGCCTTCTTCCCCCCACACACACATTTTGATCACCACGGCAATTCAACCATCCTCAGGTTTGCAAACAGTGTTATTTTCAACTCCACTCTCCTGAACAATGCTTTTGCTAATCCTACTATTTCTTCATCTCCAAAATCTGCCAATTCCTTTCTACCTGTACTGCAGCACTTCTATGCCAACCCAAAAAATATACACTCAGTTATTCATTGCATTTGGTGCCACAGAAATATCAATAGATAATTATATATTAGCTCCTGATAGATCCTGAAATTCTACAATACCTGAAAGGCAATTTTCAGCAGAGATAAACTGAAGAAATATAAATGAATATGCAGACATTGCCCAAGGAAGTAATTCTGGCAGGGAGGAAGAACACAAGAAAGACCAAATATCTTCTGAGTTTTTTCCACCTCAGCCCTCAGCATCTAGTATTTATACTGCTGGTTACAAAAGTTAGTTGCTCTACCAGTGTGCGCTTGTGAGGTAATATTATAAACGTCATATTTTTTTAAAACATAAAGACCCACCATAATCTGCTGTTGCAGAAAAATGAGCAACTTGACTCAAGATTATCCAATTTAAAAATTTGGCCCAAGACAAAATAAGTATGTTGTTGACCTAGTTTGTGGACTCAACAGTGTTCAAACTATATTGGAAATGCTTTTTCATATTACATCTCCATATACCGCCTCACAGATATTCTTTGTCAATATATTACATGGCTGTATGAAGTGGTTACGGGGTTTTGTATGATCTAGAAAGCTCTGGTCATTCACATAACAGATATGTAGGCCAATGGTCAAACTAGGGGGAAAAAAATAGACCAGAAGGTTAATATGAATTTGATCCTGCAAATCCTTATGCATCTGAGTAATTTCTGACCCATGCAAGAAGACCTCTTAAGTCAATGAAACTGTGTGTTTAAGGGCAGCAGGACAGGGCTATACATTTGCAACACCATTCTAGGAAATATTTTAAGAAATCTCCATCATGACCTCCTGTTCTGTTTCTCCCTATGAAAAACAATTGGCAAAATCTCATGTAATGGAGAATCTGGCCTAATACCCTACAAGAGATAAATGGTCACTTTCAGACCATATCTTATCCTGAATCCTGCCTTTAGTAGCAAAGAGCCACCATTCTATATATACACTTCAAGACAGAAGCTATGTTTCAATTCATGGGCCTCATCTAAAGTCCACTGAAGTCAACAGAAAGACTCCTATTGACGTCAGTGGGCTTTGGAGCAGGCTACATTTGTACTTTTGGACAGCAAGTGGGCCTTTTACAGGTAACATGGATGTCCTGTGTTCTTCAGAACCTTTCATCACTGGCAACTTGGCTGTCACCATAGCTAAAACCCAGTTAAATATTTTACCAAACCTTATTGTTTGTTATATATTCAATGGTAAATGAAATTCACCATTGGTAAATGCAGCAATATGCACTTTAGAGGAGAAAATTTAAACTTCTCATTCACCTTACTGGGAAATAAATTAACTGTATTAGCCCAAGAGGGACCTGGGCATCACTGCAGACAGCTTATTAGTACCTCTGCTTTCTGTGTGCAGCTGTGGTCAAAAAAATCTAAGATGTTAGGATGTATAACAAATGGGATGGCAAATATGGAATATATTATAATGCCTTTATATAATCAATGCAGCCTCATCTGGAATACTGGAGCAGAACAGGTCACTCCATCTCAAATATTCCAGAAGTGGGGGAGGTTCTGAGGATGATCAAGGCCCTGGAAAAACTCCCATGTAGAAAGGCTGAAAAGACTGGGATTGTTCACTTTTGAAAAGAGATGAATGAGAATGGGGGACATGATAAATGTTTATAAAATAATGAATAGGATAGAGAAGGTAGCTCAGGAGACTTCAAAGATTCCCAAGCCAGAAGGGACTATTGTAATCATCTAATCTGACCTTCTGTATAACACAGGCCATAAAACTTCCCAAAAATAATTCCTTTTGAATTAGACGTACCTTTTTAAAGATGATGGAGGGGAAGCCAGGCCAAATTTGAACAATGTTGTGACCCCATGTGCCATGTTGCAATGCGTAGAACAGGAAGCCAGATGCAGCCCCATGTGACTGAATCAACAGATGCTGTCGCTAGCAGCAAGGAGAGTTTTTTGTTCTGTATGATCTATTTCATTTTCTTTTGTGTTATTTCATATTTGCAAAAGATACAGGGCTCTATTAAGAATAAAATATTACTCCCCTAGGCAGGCTTCCCTTGAGATTTGATCTCAGAACTTCTGGCACTCTGAGCAAAAGACATGTCCCTATACCACATGACCACTTTACCCTTCTGTTCTCCATGTCTCATAATACAAGAGCAAAGAAAAAAAAACCAATCATATAAGAAGTAGAAAAGACAAAAATCAATAAGAGGAAATACTTTTTCCACACAACATGTAATTAGACTGTGGAACTCATGACCTCAGTGGTTTTCTGTGGCAAAACAAATTAACAAAAGAGAATGGACATTTATAAACAGGAATATCCAGAATTATCAGAATTAACAATATTCTGGAAGGGATTTTAAACCTCATATGTCAGGAGTTAAGTCAATTTCTAACTATTAGAGATCAGGATGAAAACTTATATCCATGGTTAGCCATGTCTGCCTATTGCTGGGTTCTTACACCTTTCTCCAAAGTACTACTGTCAGGCAGAATACTGGACTACAGTGGATGGACCTCAGGTCTGTTCCAATACGGAAATTTCTTTGTTCCTTTTTGTATTATAGTAACATCTGAAGAGCCCCCCAACCAAGATCCAGACCCCATTGTACAATTATAGAATAAGAGACACTCCTTGCCCTGAAGAGTTTCCAAGGTAACTATAGAGTGCCGTCTATAAATTTCCTTCCCAGCTTTAAATGTCTGTGTGATGCTAGAATATCTTATAATATTCTTATCCAAATACACCAACTTCTAATGAGGGTTTGAAACAAGACAGCCCACTCCCAGAGGAAAATGATACAAACACTGACTTGCAGCATCTGTGACAGACCTCCCCCAGCCTTTCTGGAGAAGGGAAACATTCGATGATGGAGGGCTTATATATTTGAGGTTTTGAACTCAGCTAAAATTAACTAATTAAAAAGTATCCACACCCTCTCTGGAATGCAGTTCTAAAGCAGTGGAAGGGTGTGATCAAGATGCTAGGGGTGCTGCTGTAACCCCAGGCTTGAAGGGGTTTCCATTATATCCAGGGTTTACAGTTTGGTTCAATTGCTCTCAGCACCCCCATTATACAAATTGGAGGCTGTACTTTTTCCTTCTGTGCCGAGTACCAGGTGTTGCTTAGAGATTAAACTATTTCCCTATAATTGGCCATCCCACATACCCGTTTCAGGGCAAGGGAACTTTGTTTCATTCCCCTTACAACAACGGTGCAGGTGAGTGACAATACATTACACCAGCTCCGCAGAGAGGCCTCATGGCAAAGACAACGCCCCCTTGGCACAAGCCAGCTTTCGCCCCCACGCTGCTTCGAGCCAGCAAAGGCCGGAGAAGCCACAGGGCCCGGGGCTGGCAACTTTCCGGGGACCGTCCGCAGGGCTGAGCGTGGTGGCGTCCGGAGGGTTTCCAGCAGCCGGGGCCAGAGCCGAGCACGGTGCATGGAGGGCCGGGGACGGGACACCAGCCCAAGTCTGCAAGCGGGGCGGACGGGGGAAGCGGGCTCACCCGCAGGCTGAAATCCGGGTCTCTTTCCTACCCCCGCCCCGGTTTAGCGGAACTTCGGGCAACTCGCAAACCCTGCCCCGCGGCGTTACTCGCGGGTCCCCCTGGAAACTTGGAGCCGGCGTCCTAAGAGGCGCAGGGCGCTGCGCCCCCAGCGGAGTGACTCCGGCGCCGGCGCGGCTTTGAAGTCCACTCTTGTAGCAAGGGTCCGCGTGTTTTACACACGCCGAGCAGGTGTGCACACGGCCCACACCCCGCCAGCCCTCCCCTCGCAGCTGGGCTCCTGCCAAACGCCGGTGGCCTTTGGCCGTGCGTCCACTGCCCCCCACCGCCGCCCCCAAAGCACCTACCTCAGCCGAGCAACCCCCCCCCCGCTAAAAGCTACCAGCAGGTGGATCCCTAGCCCTAGTTCTCCAGGAGAGGACCCCAAAGCCTGCTGTCGCCTCACGCCTTGCACCCCGCGTGGACGTGGGCCCCGGGGAAGCCTGCGCGACGTTGCGGGGTCGCTCGAACCCAGATTTTAGCCGCGTTCCCCCGGCCCATTGACACGCTGACAACCGCGCCCGTTAGCGGCAGCTCTTCCGTTTGCAAGCGCGAGAAACGCCCTACGGGTCTGCACGCAGGCGGCCCGGTGCCTGTGCCCTACAGCTGTCCAGCTCCAGCCTCCTGGCACAGCTCTGCCTCCCCAGCTTCCGGCCCCAGGAGCCTGCAGACCCGCCCCAGCTCTTTACCTGTTGCAAATCCAGCGTCCTCATCCGTCTCTGCCCGCCGAGCCCTCCACCCGCGAATGCGGAGGCTGGTGCCGTGTCTGGCTCCAGAGCAGGGTTCGCTGCGGGTGATCTTGGTGCCCCCCGCGCAGAGAGCCAGCGGGCGAGGCGCCGCCTTGCTGGCTGTGTAACTACAGACGCTCCCCCCAGTCGCTCAGTGACCCCAAACACTCATGCTGGCTGAGACTCCCCTCCCAGGCCTCTGCACGCCTCGCGGCCCTGCCACACCCGGAGAGCGCTGGATGCTTCGGCGCGAGCGTTCACACGGCCCCGCCATCCCGTTGATCCCGGAGCAGGCAGCCCCGGTTCCCGGCGGCCGTCCGACTTCTACTGAGAGTGGAGTTGGGAGCGGGCTGGCAAAGTACATAGGCAGCGCACCCGGGCTAGGAAGGAGTTGCCTAGGAAATCGGCCCCCAGCCTGTGAAATACTTTGTGGGCATGTTCTTCGAGAAACAAGTGTGTGAGGCTTCTGAGCAAACTTACTGGGATCTAGGAAGCGCCTAGGGGGTTAGCAGAGAGGAAGTGATACGGTGCAATACAGGCTACATAGCTTAACCATTCAGTGAGTTAAGTGCATGGGACTTTTTCCTTTAAACAAAATCTGCTCTCTGCCCAGAGCTATTCGTTTATATATTCATTTATCGTTCATACAACCGGGAGGGGGGGGGGGTTGGTTTCTCCCCTTTTTCTCCACTACTCTCCCCCCACAAAAAAAATCCCAATTAACGGCGTGTGGATTTTTTTTTAATTCCCTTACATCTGTGTAATTACAATCACATTAGAAATCAATCAGCTCTGGTCATTACCATTAGCTATATGGCTCATAAACCGAATACGTCATGCTAATTTAGCTGAATGAAACAAATTCTTGTTGTGTAAACTGATGCTCAACTCTAATCAGCGCTAAATTCAATCAAAACATGACTTACAGCAATTGAAAATATATGCAAGGCTCTTAGAAAGTGCGAACGGTTCCATCTGAGCGTCCCAAGTGCCAAGCCCGGGCAAACAGGATCCGAAATGAAGTAGGTGTGGGGGCTTGTGTAAACCGAGAGGTGGAAGCTCTGTGGGGAACTGGGGGAGGGGAAATCAGCAGTTTCGCTTTGTAGGCGCGTCCCTACTCATTCATGGGAGTGTGTGAATCAGGGAAAATAGACTCACAGAGACCCGTGTGAACGGAGAGGATGACCGCTCTCAAACGTGATCAACGTCTTCTAGTTCAGGAGGGAGAGCCTCTCTTCCCTCTAGCATAATGGTGTAAAATCTAGCACAGGGTTAAAAAAAAAAATCACATCCGCCTTCTCCCCCGCCCCCCCCGATGGGAATATCCAGTCATCTATATTAAAATGCCAGGCGTGTCTAGGGCACCTTACCTTGGTATCTCAGCTCTAGAGATGGTCTCCTGAAAGAGGAGACTGAACAGGTCACATGATTTCATCAGCTAGGGGGGCTTTGATCTTCTACAGTGGAGCCTTGACCTTAAAATCTCCTCGGGCAGACCTTAGTGGTAACAAAACTGGGGGTTTCCCTGACTCGGGGCTGCGGGACAAGGCCTGCTGTCAGAAAGCCCCAAACTCCAGTTGCTGCGGGCCAGATAGCCACCTTGCATCACTGCCCTGCTGGCAACGGCTCCGTGCGGCGTTCACAGGTTCAGTTCGCGCCCGACCCAGCAAGGTCATCTCAAGAGGCAGCACCGAGACACCGGACACCGCAGACACGGACACCACCCCCCGCACGCGCTGCGGTTGGGCAGGGTTTGGGGAATTCCGAGGGAAGGCATTTTAAATCAACGCGCTCCCTGTTTTGTTGGGGTTTGCTCCTTGCTCCTGAACTTCAGGGCCCCCCTTACCAGCCTCGAACCAGGCGCAGGCACGGGAGTGTAACGATCTCCTAGCTCTGAAATCGGGTTCGATTTTACACGCTACAAGTATGGATATTGGCCCTTCATATACATTTCTGATCCACCTTCATGTGGGCAGCGGATGTAGGTACTAGCAGTAGCGTTGATATATACGGCAGAGAGGAGACATCCAACCCCACCTACAATCAGAAGAGCCTAAGGGGGATCCCTGGAACCTCCCGCTCCAAGGGCTAGTCTCCCCCTCTATCAGAGACGGAGGCCCAAGGCTATATATACCCTTTGCATTCCTTCTCCGGGCCAGCCAAATGCTGTTTGCAGTCCGATGGCAAAACAGACACAAGGGCCCCTCATGCTAACCAGCTGTTCAGTTCCAAAGACTTGCTAGGGGGGCAAAGCTCTGTCCTGCGGCAGCTGGAGATCCTCCCTACACACGGGCTGTTACAACAGGAGCCAGGAGAAAGCTGCAGGCTGAACTCGGGGTGTACCTTATACACTGTGCCCAATTACTACCAGTGTAGCTCATGTGTAGCTAGTTACACAATTGCAACCCAAAAAAAGCCAGAGCGTGGTGCACTGATGTTAAAGGGAAAGGCAGACAAGTCTAATAAAATCCTAGGATGTTAAGCATACTCCAAGCTCTGCGGTCAATCACATAGTTTTGGGCTTGTGTAAGAAGCGCAGTTTAAATCCCGAGGTGGGATTTTAGAGCTCTTGTTGTTGTTGTTCTTAATGATCGTAAATTGTCAAAGCCCTGCAACTAAAGAGCGCGGCAGGAGCAGTGACCGGCTTTACGCTCCCAGACATCTGCTGACCCAAACCTATTCTTGCACTTTTTAGCAGGATAATTTTAAGGTTGGCGGCCGGGGGGAATCAGCCACCCCCACTTCTGCGCAGTGAACTAGCCAATGACCTCCTTTCTGCACGTCGGACGGGGGCGTAGGATTTGAGCCCATTGTTGACTGTGGCTTGGTTTCTAATGTTGGGGGTTTCAATCTAGTTGCGTGCTTCTTCAGTAAATTCAGTAAAATCCAGTCGCTAGCTGTCCAATAAAGAGCAGGTTTCAGAGTAGCAGCCGTGTTAGTCTGTATCCGCAAAAAGAAAAGGAGGACTTGTGGCACCTTAGAGACTAACAAATTTATTTGACCATAAGCTTTCGTGAGCTACAGCTCACTTCATCTGATGCATTCAGCTGTAGCTCACGAAAGCTTAGGCTCAAATAAATTTGTTAGTCTCTAAAGTGCCACAAGTCCTCCTTTTCTTTTTTCACCTTACCTGATCACTCTCCTTACAGTGTGTATGGTAACACCCATTGTTTCATATTCTCTGTGTATATAAATCTCCCGACTGTATTTTCCACTGCATGCATCCGATGAAGTGAGCTGTAGCTCACGAAAGCTTGTGCTCAAATAAATGTGTTAGTCTCTAAGGTGCCACAAGTCCTCCTTTTCTTTTTGCCAATAAAGAGTAGTAATTAGCCCTAATGGCAAGGCTGCCGCGAGATGGAAACGAGTAATTCAGAAGGGAGAAAGGTTCACGAAAGTTGAGCTCCTCGTTCAAACGCTGACTCGGGCTTCTGTGGTAGTTCCTCCCGGGGTATTCTTGCGTGCCACGCTGTCTCCCTTCAAGGGACCCTTCGGTTTCTGTAAGGGAAGCGACCTACACGTTCTAGAAAATTAGTGGGTAAAGTGCACAGAACGTTTACACATCAGACCAGCTGAAGATGACGATTTATCCTGAGGTGAATGTAAACAGGGATCAGTTTGTAATGTAACGATCTTAGCAAAATCCAATGCGGAAGGATTCTCCTTTGCCTGCTTTATTAACTGGGATCAGGTGAAATCAAAAGATCTGAAGGGATGTTTAAATAAATTCATTTCAGTGCAACTCGCCGAGTCCTCTGCAGGAAAATGATTGATGTCTGCCAAATAGTTAAAAGGGAGTGGTCAGTGGTTTGAGGGATCCAAAGCACAAGGGAGACGTATTTTAGGACTCCATAATTGAAAGGAAAAAAGATGCACCAAGACTAATAAATAAAAAAAACAAAGGCTTCCCTTAATTCTGTGTGATCTGCAGACGAATGCAACACTTAAAGGCTTGTGCTTGGTATTTATGCCATAATGTTTGCACATAGAGTCCACGTGAATATTTCCTGGGTGGGAGTAAAGATTGGTTGAATTCTTACAGGGGGATTCCCCCCCCCCCGACTTTAACAGAATGTTTAATTTGTGGGAGCTTAAGTAGCAAGGAGAGGGAGGTGTCTGGGGAGGGGACTGTCTGTGCGGGGAGTACTTTGTGTACTGCAAAGTCAAGGCACCTTTCCTTCCGTATGTCCAGCCCAGATGCAGATTGCATTGAAGAAATTCCATTGCTTATGTTACCTGCAACAAACACGCAGGGAGTCACGTTTCTAGGTAAGCTAAATTCCCAGGAACCTGCTCTCTTGATTTAACACGGGATTTGAAATCCAGGTGACAGTTCAGAGTGGGTTCGTATCCCCTTCATAAAGACAGCAAATGAGCTCAGACGAGCTGTTCCTTAGGGCTGGAGCAGGATCGGGCCCTCGCTCTGCGGTGCGGTGCAGGAGTGGCCCTGGAGTTGTGATTCTCGTGCTGATCGCAGAACGACGGGCTCACAAACCAGGTGCACTGTGAGCTCCTCACAATCACGATACACACACACCCGATCATTGTACGGGGCGCGGAATTCAATATAAAGAACAATCAAATGAGCTCTCATAAAAAAGTTTCTTCTGGCTCTGGATATAGCGGACCACGTGCTTCTATTAAAATAATTCTCGTGTATAACTTATAAATAAAAGCTTAGCTGTAGGGATTTATTATTGTTATTATTCCTTTGCCGCTGACCCGGACTGAGACTGGTTCTCAGAGCATCTTCATACTTCTGCTGCAACCGCCCCCCAATCCGTTAGATCAAATCCAAAATATTATTCCAGTGTTAAATAATTCCACAGTTATACCCAACATTGGGAGAGCCCCTGTACTGAGTCTGGAATTTTTTCCTCTTCCCAGTGGGTTGTGTTTAAAACTTAAAGTACTTCAATATCGTTCACTAAAGGACCGTCCCCACCCCCCAAAAAAGGGAAATTATGATGCAAACATTAAATGTTTCCTCATTAAAACAGCAATGGGAAACTCACAATACTAGTATACGATGCTCACAAAAAAGTAAAGTATTCATGCCTAATTGTCCCAACTTTTTAATGCCTGGGCCATAAATCTGAGAGATACAAACTCCTTATAATTTAATTGTTGTGGAGAAAAAGTTCCTCAACCCGCACAACTCCTTTTCTGATTTGACTGTGATCACAGACACACACACCACATGCTGACTAATGTCACTTTAATGCTATAACAACAAGCGAATAGAAAGGAAAATCGTCGTGAAGGCTGGCACACATCCTTACCTAGTTGTGCCCAAAATGTGCAGGGGTCATAGCATGTGCACGGCTTGACACAATAAGCGAGGGCGAGCTTTCCTTTCCAAAGACATTGGCGTCTGTCAGTGCCCTGACCTTAATATTGCTTACACATCGTTTCCTCCTGCTCATTAAATATAATTGTGTTTAAACAAAAGCTTCTGTCCAACATACGCAGACAGTTCTCTTGGGAAGACAGCTTTGCCTATTGGTTAGATTCGAGTACAGCGCAGGAAATTTATTTAGCTCTGCCCTGGCTCGCTTATGTGAGACTTTAGCCAAATCACCTAACCGCTCTGTGTCTCCTTCCCTTAGCTGTGAGATGAACTTTGAATGGTCTGAATAAATACTCCTGCTTGGGCAGGACGAGCAAATGAAACAGTGCTCACAGGAACCCAGCACATCACAGGAGCTCAGCAAGGCGAGCAGCCTTAGACTCCATGCTCACCCAACCAATTCTAACTGCTCGGCGGCCACTGGGTGTAGATCCTTCACTCCGCTTTAGAGCCATCCCTGTCCAGCGCAGAACTGGGGTTCTCTCACTTGGGATGGTTGTGTATTATTTAGAGGCGAAATACTGAACTAAGAAATAATGTTACAGAAAATAGATTGATCTAATCGAACCAATCAATATTTTCCCTGTCGCCCCTCCCCATATACTAGCTAAGCGCTGAACAGTGGGAACCGAAATACTTCTTTCCAGACCCCCCCCCCCCAGGTCTTGCCAGCCTCTCCGCGTCTTAATGAACTGGTTCATACTGACTAACCGCAAATCGCATCTTCAGAAATAAATTTTAAAAAAAAAAGATGTTTCTCAAACCAGACAAATTAATTTGCCACTTACTTGATTCTTTGGTGGCATATATCTAAAGCGATACTGTATAATGAATGACGGACATGATGGTAATGCATATTATTAGTGGGATTTTGCATGCTAGTATCATTTATCATCTAATGGCTCTCAGAGGACTCGCAGCACTTTAAGATATATAGCGGCCAGACAGTACACTCTTCATCACAAACTGGCTGATCGACACGACAGCATTATGGCTTAATGGGACAACTGGTGTCAGTAAAATGAGCAGGATTTAGCACGAGATACCATGGCCCACATCCGCAGAGGCATTCAGGCTCCTAACGTCTATTGATGTCAATGGAAGTTAGGAGCCTAAATACCGTTATGGATCTGGACCGATCTGCCTTTTCTTTATAATTCAAAATACAATTGCTATAGCATGAGCAGATGGAGAATTATAAGTGTGATGGTGTATGTATGGTGATAGTAGTTTGGAGAGTAGCTAGTATGTCATGAGGACTCTGACCTAGAATCTGGTTTCTAGCCCTACTAACCAGTAGGTGGGATTCACAAAGATATTAAAGGGCCTAACTCCCATTGACTTTGTGATGAAATGCAAGACACATAATAAGTCAATCCTCCTGCCAATGCAGGAGTGTTCCCATAGTATACGGTCTAGTGTTTTAAAGGGCCATTTTCCACTTGACATCTAGTCAATTAAAAAAGAGAGAGAGAATTTCAAGTAGTTTTAGGTACTACAGTTGATTTTACAGTCACATTTATTTAAAATGCTTTGCTCTCCCCTGCTATACTGTGAGAGGCCCTCCACAAACAGCAGGGAAAAGTGGCCAGACTGTGTAGGGCAAAGTCTGAGCGGTCTATACAAAAAGTGTAGTCAAATGCACAAGGTAAACAATCAACATTAGGGACAAACAAATCTCTGTTCTCTTTCAGCTTTACTCTTCTTCGGGGGTTACTTTTACCCATAGGAACTAAAAGTATGTCCAGACAGAAGTGTGATCTGTAGGTCTTAGGCTACCTGCCTCCCATCTCTAGCCTTGGAGGAATATTCCACAGCCTAATGTCGTGAAAAAGAACAGGTGGGTTTAGGCCGGGAGCCTGTCTCCATTGAAGTGGATGTCAGAACCCCAATGACTTCAGTGGCTCAGGCTAGAGTTTTTTTAGGGCTGGATCCGACTCCTGTTGAACTCAATGGGATCATTGAAAGGATTTTTCTTTTACAGTCTAGGTTGTAAGGTAAAGCTTTTGGAAAGTATTATCGTTTGCATTACTCTGAAATACAATCCCTTAGATTCAGAATATTGGATTTAAGAAACCTAGCATGAGAAATTGGTAAAAAGATCCAACATTTTACAAAATCAAAATAGTAAAGATATGGATCCCATGCTGGCCTTCAAATAGCACCTCAGCCTTGATCTTATTCCATGCTTTGGGCAGATGCACTTTTCTGAGGTTGCAGTGTCGCCTTTTTTCTTCTCAGTTCCATGTCCCTTGAGTTGATCCATTGAGTAAGTTTCAAAGAGTGCTTCTAAGCTCCTTGTCGTCGTCTCCACTATATCTATTAAAAGCTATAATATATAATATGCCTATACCCACCCCGCTTTTTAATAAGTTACTATATATAGAAAATAATATGCCTATACCCACCCCGCTTTTTAATAAGTTACAGTCATATCACACCAGTACACGTGGTCGCAATCAAATACCATAAATTCCAGTCCCGGAAATATAATGAGAGTAAAATATGATGCAAAATGGAGAGAGCCAATATGCTGGAATGATCTCAGATTTTTATATTTTAGTCTTTTCCAGAAACTCTGATATTCCAGCCAACTCACAAGCCCTACAAAAGGGCGTTCTAGAAAATCCCACGTCAACCTTTTGAAAGTAGGGTCTGCTCCTCGCCTTCCATTATTACCAAGCTAAAATACCTACAACAATCCATTCGAAAGGAATGAAAGAAAAAAGCCCACACTATGTTACAGATTCCTGATCCAGCAGCCCGGAACGTTTTCCCATGATCATGCCAGGGAACTAGAAAGTCAAGATTAGTCTGCCAGGAGTTTCTGGTCTGAGTTCCCATAAACATCAGCCTGCCACCTTACAACGTGGGGCTGCCAATCAGCTCCGAGAACTGCTGCTCTGTGGCCGTAGCTCGGGGCTCAGGTGGGTTGCGGAGTCCCACTACGGAGCGTGTTTGTTTGCTCAGCTCATTGCACAGCTGCCACTCGTTGGCATATAAAGATTTCCAGAATCCAGACTAGACCAGAGTCCTGCCTCCTCCCCTCCTCTCTGTGTGCTACCTTCCCTTCCACTGAGTCCATTCTCATCAGCTGCTGCAAGGGAATCCTTCCGCTGCACGGGCCCATTAAGCATTCCTTGTAGCATAGCACCCCTGGATAAGTAAGACTTGCTGAGCTCGTGTATTGCTTAACCTGGACTAATAAAAGTATAATCATTCCGAGCCCGCCTAATGAATGTCCGTGCAATCGCCAGGAGGGGGCTCGCTGTGAAGGGGAGCTGAGGGGCTCATAACACGGAAACTGACTGAGCAAGACTTTTCCGGGCAGCAACTGTGGAGTTTTCAATGGCAGAAGCTCGGTGATTTGCTGCAGTTGGGGGAAATCCAATTTCCAACTGTACAATATTAACGCGACTCTCACAACCAGGGGGAAACCGTCATGGGAAGATGGCGATTTATTTTCATAGAGTAAAACAGCAGCATCAGCCTTTGCCTGTGTGGACTTTCCTGTGGAACAATTCTGTATTGTGTGGGCGCGGCTCGTTTTATGGGAGAGGCACATATGAGCTACAGGACCGGCTCCTTTAGTCTTTACACAACCAAAACCCATACGGCATCTCAAGGGAGGTTTGCCTGAGGGTCGGCTGCAGGATCAGGCCTGTAATTTAATCCGGAATGCCGACGACTTTTGCCTTGTCTTCCCTTTTGATCATCGAGCCTACAGTGGAGAGGTCGCTGCAGGAAGACTCCAACGAGGAACCCCTTCTCCTCTCACAAGGGGTGAAGGAGCCGCTACTGTTGGCCATGGATTCACGCGTTGACGTAGAACCTGGAGACTCAAGTCCATGATTTATCACAAGTCAAGTAAAAGAAAGGCTGAGGGGGTGATCAGAGGCGTAGGAAAATCACAAGCAAGACGCATGGATGTAAAGGGGGAGGGGACGCTTCTAGGGTCCTCCTGTGTCAAAAAAAGGGTACTAACCACCAGCCTAAGGCGTGGAATGGAAAGGGGAGAGAAAGTGGGCAGGGAAACAGTTAAAAGCTTCTGGGGAAAGCAATAACGTGCGTTTCATAAAGACAGGCGTGTGGAGTCCCCCACCACAGAGAGACAACGGTTTGGTGCAAATTATAACTCAAAGTGAAAACAACCCCACTGCCTTCCATCATGAATCCTTCCTTATAAATTTCAATTGTTCCCTTCTGTGGCTCCTCGCCAGGGGCTGCTGATGCCAGGAATCTGGATGGGTTTATAATGAAGTGCTTGTGGCAGCTTTCCCCACAGGATGAAAACCAGCCAGTTTCTTTGTCTCTCTCAGGCTAGGGATGTTCATCATTTCTATAACACGTGGTGAGGAGGGGGAGGGAGCGGAGAGGAAGGGCCGGGGTGTCCTCGATGGTCACTCGCTGGCTCAGAAGAAGTCTGTAAAGTGGATAATCTCAGCAGAACGTTGCAACATCCCGGACAACTGAACCGATTTCTGCACCTATTCCAGCCAAATCTTATCTGTGCAATTTCTAACATCCAGTCGATCGTTCTAAACCATTGTGTCTTGGGCCTTCCTTTCTGTTATACAATACCTGTACAGAAGCGATAGCCTGTGTACAATTAATAAACACCGGCACTAGAACCCAGGCTTCCGGGGGGAGAAAGGCACTTTTAGCTTTTTGCACCCCCAGAGAAAATAAACCCTGGTGCTGTCAGGTAGTTGATGATTTGTTTTATTTGAAAATAAAAGACTTACAGATATCTCACTCAAATTCCGAAAGCAAATTGACTGTCTGTCTAATCTATCTATCCGCCCCTTCAGTTTTACTTGGCAGGATCTCGAGTATAAACGAACGTGCTCTCCTCACTAGGAGGAGGTACATTTGTCAGTTGTATTAAAGACCTCCATAAAAACAATCAAACTCAAAATAAGCGAGTGGCCTGGACTTTAGGAAGGTTTTACAGAGTCCCCACCCGCTCTATGAAACTATTACCAAGACAAAAACTATGAATAAATTATGTTAGTTATTATATTAATTCCCCTCCCACCCAGGAGCTAATTAAATTCCTTCCTGGATCCCAGGGCTGAACAACAACAACAAAAGCCTAAGATTTTAACTGTGTAGCAGCCAACCCCATATTAGCTTGGTCTGGAGAAAGAGTTTTTTATATTCAGTGCGTAGCCTGCGTTAATATTATTATTATATCCAAGATGTGCACCCTCTCATCACAGAATCAAACTGACGTGGATAGTCCTCCAGTCAAAAAAAGGTCCATTTGTTTATTACACCGGTTTATTTCACATTAGGTTTAGACACAATCAAAATCCTTTACGTACCTTTTTAATAAAAGTTGTATTCTCTTTGAGGACTGCAAAATTATAACATTTACATCTTTCAAAGACTGTAAACAAAATAATACTAGCAAATAAATAATACTAGCATTGAAGTATACATTGTTAGATTTTTAGACGGCTGTATAAAATGAGATTTGATTTATAGAATATAATACAGACAATGGTATAAACAATACAGATCTAAGATTCTGTGGGCGACTTCTCAGCGATAGCTGAGTTTGGTTTTCATCTTTGGGGTACTTAATCACTAGGGCGATCTGAACCACAGAGTTTAAATTGCGTTTGGTTGACGATGATCTGCTGAAATTAACTCTTTTAATACAATTTAAAATAGCGCGTAACACATCGAGGATACAGCGCTAGAGGCGGGAAAAAAGGCGGGACTAATCGTTGCAAAAGGGGAAAATTTAACAAGCTTTAAAATTACATTTTGCTTCACTTATTGTCCAGATCATCACCATTACAAGTGTTTGAGCCTGCGGCTTCTTAAACTCTTTCTAAGCCTGATAAGGGGCTAATAATTCCATTGAGAGAACTTATTTTCTGTTTAAGAATAATAAAAGCCCATTTAAACTTTATTGAATTAAAGCAAAACTTAATTTTCGATATTCACACATATATTACAGAATAAAAGTAAAAGTTTAATATAATTCCTGGAGTTTAGTTGGGCCACATTTTACAAGAGCTAGACAAGCATCAAAACATTTAGCAGCCTTAAATTCCACAATCACTCAGAATTACATAGAAATATTGAAATACTCTGGTCAGCCTTGGCTGCGAATAGTTCTTCATGTATAAATTTCTCTCTCTTTTTTTTTTAAACTTTTGTCAGCCAGTATACAGCAAGATTTGCAATTTATCTTTCATCATGGCATCTATGTACTCAAAAATACTCTGCTTTTTTAAATGTTAAACTCAGATAAAGAGTCAAGAATAACACGTTTTAAAAACAAAACTACCAAATATGAAGAACAGTGTAAATACTGAAGGTATAATAGTGTGATATGGGAACCACTGGGGAAAATATGGCAAATTACACCAGTGATGCACAGATTTTAACGAATTTGGGGTGGAAGGTGGGGAATATAAATGGAGATATGATCAATTACAGTGTCTCCTATCTGTTGGCTGCAACAACAAAAATAATTCTTCAAAGCAGATGTACATAAACCTAAGCAGGATTTAGCTTCTTTAATATTTGAATGTAAAAAGTTTGCTGTCCAAGGCTTTTCATACCCAGCTACAATTTGGGAATTTGTAAGAAATTCTCTGACTTGCTGCTTTCTCTCTGTTCAGATGATAAGTTATTTAAAGAGGAAACACTAGAAATCCAGAGAATGTCGAATACTTCCAGCCTCCCATCAAGTTTCCTCTCTCCAGTTTTAGATAAACTCTGTCTCCTTTCTCCATTTGAATCAGGACTCCATTGCTGGCAGCTTCTCGGGTCACATCTTGGTCCCCTGCAAAGGCGGAAATCACTGGCCACCCATTTAGCATCAAACTCACCTAAAGAGCAAGATAAAACAAAGCCCTCTGTAAATTAAAATCACACAGGGATAACAGCCAGGGCTTTATAACTGCTTCCAGGCTCACCTAGCAGGCAAAATAGTCACCCTATTATTTTTGTCACATGAAACTCTAGATATTTTTTAAATGAAAAATAAATCTAATATCAGCTCGGTTACACATTCTAAAGAAAGGGGATCTTTTACTGCTGCTTTGGATTGACAAAACACACCATACATATAAAATAGGACATTGATCCTGTTTTGAACAATTTCAATAGGATGCTTTTGCTTTAAGGGTATGAAGCGGTCTGTCCCTACTTATTGAAAGATGGCTTTATGTGAAACCTCAAAGGGGGATGAAGAGAAGTGCCACTGCAGCTACAGTCAATGCCTTTGAAGTGTATTCAGAAGGTAGTTTTTCTTTGTTAGGCAGCAAAAACAATGTACCACTACACAGTCAATAAGCTCGGTATACCTCACATTAATAATGTACCCTGCCTAATCTGCTCCTGCATAAAAAATTACATGGTGTGAATGTATATATACATAAAAAGAAAAGGAGTACTTGTGGCACCTTAGAGACTAACAAATTTGTTAGTCTCTAAGGTGCCACAAGTACTCCTTTTCTTTTTGCGAATACAGACTAACACGGCTGCTACTCTGAAACCTATATATACATACACACACACAATAATTTGCTCTGTATCTATATAAACTGTAATTTGCTATTTAGATTATATGCATCAGGTCATGTATAACAGTATAAATGTATAAACATATGTACCATATACAATATACACACATTCAGCAACAGATCTGCTGTATCAAGATTAGATGCTTTAGTCCCCAGCCTTCTACATCATCGGTTAAACCTTGTACAATTACCAAACGTTAAAAAATCCCTGTTCCACACACCTTGTAAACCAGAGAGAGAGAGAGACACCGATTTTAACCTAATAATTATTATATCATTTTTCCACCTCTTTTTTTTTTAAAGAGTTTAATAATTTGGGTCAAAAATATATTGCATTTAGTCGCACAATGTTTAGGTTTTCTTGGAGATTAGTCGTTCGCGGGTAGGCCTTGCGTTACACGGCCAGCAGGAATAGGAAACGCAGGAATTGCTTGTATTAGTAAACGCTCATTTTGGGTGTTTCATTTGTCTCCCGTATATGCTCAGCCACCCGAGGACAAACAATGCGTCAGAGGGGGTCACGGCAAGGCCCGAGTCGGGCTAGAGCAGCTTTCACAATACTCTCCTACTTGAAAATATTGCTAGGGAGAGTTCAGCACTTTCTGTTTAAAACGCCTCCTCCCAAGCTCATGATATAAAGCATCAATATATTATCACACAACAGGAGAGCTCCTAAATAGCCACCCCTGGTTAAAGAAACACTGTCTAGCCCCTTGATTTTCCCCTTCCCTCTGAATTTTCTTGGGTGACTGACATGAAACGCTCCACACCTGAGGCTGCCAAGTCCCACAAGATAAATTCACCGGCTCTAGCTCAACCACGCTGAAAGAAGTTTGGGGCCCTTTGGAGCCGGGGACCAGTCTCCTAACCCAAACCGAACCGCCCAGCGAGCAAAGGCAGAAAGGAGCGGAGGCTGACCTGGATGGTTTGCCTGTTGTACACCTTCACCACGTGAAAATTAAAACTGTAAATCCCTTTCCTGGGCGATATAAAAGTGCTTCTTTCCGAGTCGAAGTTGCTTCCGATATTCACTAGCACCTGCAATGGAAACGGGGACATCAGCATCGCAGGGGGGGAGCGGAGGGACCCGCAGGGGCGTGTGCTAGGGCACCGGGCTGGGCTTCCCCGGCCAGCATCCGGAGCTGTCCTGCCCACCCCCGCAGCTGTGCACCGGCTCCCCCGGGACAGGGCTCGCAAGCTCCCTGCCCGCGCCTCGCTGGGTCGCAGCCCCCGTCGCGGCTGCCTGCCCCCCCCCCCTTTGCACTGCGCTGGAAAGTTTCCGCGCCGGGGTGTTGATGGGCATTTCTGCGGAGCGGCTTCCCCCGCGGGGAACAGCTGGATGCCGCCATTCGCCCGCCCGTCGGTTAACTCGGCCGCCGGTCTCTGGCGCAGGGCTGCGGGACGCGGCCAGGGCAGGATCGCGCCTTTCTCCTCGAGCCACCACTCGGCCATCTCTCCCCTCCCGCCACCCAGCCAACAGCTGCCCACACCCGGTCCGGCCACCGCCTCTCCCCACTGCCCGCCCCTCCGATCCCCCCCCCCAGCCCCGGGCAGCCTCCAGCCGGGCGCCCCCGCTACCTGGTCGAAGTAAATGAGCATGGTCCGGTTGCTCATCTCCGAGGGCTCGTGGTTAGTGCTGCGGATGGCGGAGAACGCCACCTTGGCGCTGCCCGAGCGCACCGAGATGCCCAGCGCCGTGCCCGCGGGGTCCGAGGTGGGGTTGGAGTCGCACACCACCAGGCACTTGCCCTCCAGCACGATGGGCTCCGTCTCGTTCTGCCCGCACGCCAGCCGGGCCAGCCACGCCACGCCGAGGAAGAGCTCCAGCCGCAGCATCGCGCCCCGCCGCGCCGCGCCGCGCCGCGCGCTACCCCCCCCCCCCCCCAAAGCCCCGGAGGCTCCGCTTCAAGCCCAGGAGCCCCTCGCGGCTTCCGCGCCCCCCCCCACCCCACCCCACCCCTTCTACCGGGCCAGCGGCAAATCCAGCGTCCTGGGTGGTTTGCGAACCCGGCTCCCTCCCGCTCGGGCCCGCCCTGCCCCGGGCGGCTCCCCTCGCCCTCTATGCCAGAGCCGGGCGGGAAGCCCCGCGGCGCGTGGGAAGCGGCCCCTGAGCAGGCACCGGAGCAGCCGGAGACATAGCGCGGCGCTCCCCGCCAGCCCCGCCGCTCGCAGTGATGGATGTGGCCAGTCGCCCCGCCGCGGCCGGGGAACACAAAGGCGCCGCGCGCCGCTCCCCCGCCCCGCCTGCCCCGGCGTCAGCGCTCCCCGGCCCCGCCCCCTGGCCAACCCGCGACGGCCGCTCGCCCGGCCCGCCAATGGGCGGCCCGTCCGCCTCTGGCCACCTGACGCCCGGGCTTTTGTTATTAGGTGCGAGAGGCAGGTGCGGAGCCGCAGCCGGGACTCGCCAAAGTGTGGAAGGGGAGCGCGGACCCCGCCGCCCGCCGCGCGGGACAGGTAGGGGCGGGAGGAGGCGCAGGGGCAGGGGCAGGACTTCGGGCCGCTGTGCGTTGAAGGCAGCGGGCGGCGAGGCCGGGGCCGGGGCCGGGGCCGGCGCCCGTGGAGCGGCAGGTGGGGGCGGGCTCCGCGGCCAGGCTCGCTCCCTGAGGGGCCGCGCTGGCCGCGTCCAGATGCTCCCCCGCCCCGCGTGCCTAGCGGCACGTGCGCCCCCGCCTGGGTTGGGGAGCCCGCGGCGGCGGCTCTGCTGGAGGCTGCTTGCAAATGGGGGGGGCTCGGCGGCGGCGGCGGCGGCCCGTGAGCCCAGAGCGCTGGGGGAGGGGAGGGGCGGGGGGGGTAGAGCCAGGGGTTGGGTGGGCAGGGGGAGGCTGTGTGCGCAGGTCGGCGGAAGTCAGGTGTAGCCTGATGGCGCTCTCACTTACAGCGGTGTAAATCCGGATTCAGCCACTGTAATCGGTGACGCTGTTCCGGATTGGGCAGGGGCAGTGTGCACGGAGGGGCGAGGTGCAGCTCAGCTGCAGGTTGTGTGGCCCATGTTCATCCTTAGGGGCATTCCCGGGTTTTGAGCGGGTTGCACCGGGGGTGAACTGGGCTGTGCGCGCCAAGGGGGAGGGCGCGGTGCGTGTGCATGGGGCGAAGGCAAGGTGCAGTCCAGGTCGAGCCTGGCGGGGCAGGCATTTACAGACGTCCCTCTCTTTCATTTCCTGTAAAGCTAGCGGGGAGTGTTTCTGGGGTCCCTTGTGGGGTTGGCTTTTCGCTCTCCTAAGCTCCTCCTTTGCTGCTGCACGTTCTGCCCCAGAGGGCAGCAGCTAGAAGCTCGGAGGCACTGGAAAAGTTGCAGCTACTTCCCCAGTAGAAGTCTCCTCCTAGTTGAGATTCCATCTATATCCCAGTGCAGATGAGCCCCTGGCTGAGTGGCTTCTGTACTGGTGCTATGTGGGGTTCAAGGCTATGTGCTTCAGTGACACACAAGTAGGTCCACTGACTTCTGTGTTACTACTGGTAAGTAAGGACAGCAGATTTTGGCCCATGACATTGCCCTGGGAGCGGTAGATGGGGTAGGGGAGGCTCAAACGCCTCCCATAGGCTACAAGAGGTGGGAGCCTAGTTTTGTTTAAATAAAATCTTTCCAAACCCAGCTATAAGGAGCTGGCATTTTAATGCTATTTTAAAAGTTAGCTGTTCAGGTGTCAAAAGTTTTAATAGGGCCCAGGTTCCTTCACATTCTCTGAAAGGCAGTGCAAGGATCGCTGCTGCCAAATGAAACAAGTTAAATGGATTTAAAAAAACAGAACAGAAATAGTATCAACTTCAGTTTCCTGAACTGTGGTTGAAATTTGGCCTTTTAAAAAGATCCTTTCTGTAGCAATCGGAGCAAAGGACTGGGATCCAAGGAGACCCAGTTCCTAGCTCCTTTGATTTTAGTGTCAGCCCTGTAAAAAGTGTGGGGGAGGAACAGGATTTTGCTAACAACAGATGCAGTATCTCCGTTGAGCCTTACTAAACAAGAAACTTTAAAAGCATATTAAGGCTTTCAGGGTTTTCAATCTATTGTACTGCTCAGAAAATGGATCTTAAGGAGTCTTGCAGTGGCATCGATGTTGTTGCCTTTGGATGCTTCAATTCCCTACCCGTTGGGGTAGCACTAATGTGGAGCATACAGTTAGTACTATTCAGTAAGATCAAATGTTAGTCTCTCTATCTGGGCATGTTACCACTATCCATTTTGGATGGGATAGCATAACATTGCAATCTGAAACTGCAAAAGAAAAGCATTTACTGATGAAGTACTGGAAGTGAACAATCAGACCAAGAGATTTCGTTACCTATCTGACTGCTATCAGATCCATTTTCAAAACTGATTTGATATTCCCAGGTAAAACCTTGAGTGGAATTTCATATCAAGACTCAGCTGTGCTCTTGTAATATTTGATGCCATTGTCCAAAAAAAAAAAAAGCCTCCATGCAGGTCATTATGAGTTTCTGTAACTACTGATTTTAAATCACTTCATTTTTGAAGCCATAATTGTGAAGTCTTATATTTATATATAAAGATCAGATCCTGTAAACACACACACAATTTTACTCACATGACTAGCTCTGTTGATGCTAATGTCAATATTTACATATGAATAACTACTTACAGTATTGAGGCCTAAGGTTGGAATAGGGCTTGGTTTAAGGGTAAGGGACATAGATGGCAACCTGTGACATCATACTGCAGGGGGCACCAAAGTACCCCCAAACTCTTTTACAGAAAGTGGGAAGAGGAACAGTATGGCATCCTCCAAAGTGTTGGCTCAGGGGTATAAAACGGAAAGAGAAAACGCACAGAAAGGAGGGGGGGAATAATAAAATGGAGTGGAGACAAAAAACAAAACAACCCCCCCCCCAAACCTACCACCTTGAAGACAGAAAATAGAATAAAAGAGCCAGAACAATGTTAAATTTTACATGCCAGCCTATGCTTTTGAGGAAGCCTTCAAGGAAGAGATTTATAGGCTTATTTCTTTAATTTAAATATATTTCCAGTGTTGTTTGACCCTCTTGACTGGGATTGGAAGTTGGGAAGCCAACCTTTTTTCTTTAAGGTGCCAGCATGCTTGAAGCTGTGACTCACCTATTGGCATCAATAGAAACCGAGGCAAATGCCATGCATTTCATAGGACACTCATGCCTTGTTCCACCTTCCTAGATTGCTGGTGAAATGTAGTGAAATTAAGACTTGATGGATAACCTTAACTTCCTAACTTTGTAATGTTAATGTTTCTCAACTTTTCTTTTTTTATGTAACACCTATCTATAGATCTCCCTCTTAATTTAGCACTTAGTGGGGGACTGGATGCCTCATTTGTAGCTCATCAATTTGAGTGCAGCCCGGATCAGAAAGGACTACAAGTTGTTTCCATCTAAAGGCTGTCTGGTGGCCCTTATGAGATGAGTTGGTGGATATCCATTCCTGGTCCCACATCGAATTCACCATCAAGCTGTGCACTAATTAGCAGACTCAGCAGAGGGCCAAGAACTGCACAGCGCATGGAAAGTAAATGACCCCTGTTACTCTTAGCTGAAATCCTTCCCTCCAAATAGAGGTTGAGGCAAGTGTGTGGGGGAAATTTGCCTTGGTGCTGCATCATTCACAGGTCTTTTGGTCTGATACCTTTCACAAGCACTATAGCCACACAATTTCTTAAGCCGAGGCTTTGGTTATATGCAAATCAAATATGCAAATTAGTTCATGGCATAATTTGCATAACATGTTGCATGGCGTTGCCCAAAACTTGGTAGCTATATTGAAAATCTGTGTGTGGACATAGGACTCTGGCTCTTACTGAGTATGAAAGAGGGCAGCTCAGCAGGAAGAATGTAAGCAATGAAATGTAAATACATGTATTAATTAGTGTTGAGTAAGATTCCCAAACTGGGAACACTTGCAAATGCAGAAGTTTACAGAGGTTCAGGAAATGGATTAATTCATCTGTCTGCAAAACACCAATGGCCATTGCCCTCTTATGTCATTTGCAGATCTCACAGCACCAAAAGCTGTATCTGTGGGGGATGGTGTCAAGGTATTGACAAACCATTACTGACTGAAGCTGAGGTATCCTCCAGAGAAATCATGTCTTTTAAAAATCATGCTTTTGAGAACAAGGTAAAAGCATGGTGTGTTGTATGGTATCTGTCCAGGAGCAGGTTTTGAAGGAAGAGCTGCTGGTTGCAAGTTTATAGAACATCTACAATCCCCCCCCCCATTTTAAAACGCTTTGAAAATCATTTGGAAAAATATATTTTGAAACTGACTGACTGATCCTCTTTGAGTTTCTGAAGAACCACTTCAGGAGCGATTACTGTACCACTCACACCCTGAGAGACTTGTTTACTTTATTCAATAAGAATACAAAAGGCCCCAAAATACCATGTTTGACTCTTTAGTAGTGAGTTTAATGCTCATTGAAGGTACTTGACTGATATCTCTAGAAACAAAAACTTGGCCTAACTGCAAAGCAGGTTAATCATGAATAACAGCAATGCAAGCTTTCCTTCATCACAGAGCCTAAATCCTGACCTAGAAAGATCAACTTCAGTGGCTGAGAAGGTAGTTCACTCTCCACAGATATTCAACTTAAGCTTCACTACAGAGATGGCCTACAAGAGGCCAAATTGGGGGGGTTCATTTTTCCCCCCCTCCCCAACAAGCACAAAAAATGTCCACCATGAACCCTTATTTTTGCCCTCAAACTGAGTAATTTATCAACAGTTTAGCGATGAATGAAGATGTCTTTTCAAAGAACTTTTACTTCCCAATTTGGACTGTCTTGAGTAAGGACTGCAAGATTTTGTCCATAACTGTATAACTTGTCTGAAATTTCAGTTTTTGTTTGCTGCTGTGTTAAAAGGATATATAACAAAAAGCAATTCTTCTGTAAGGTTTGATAAATCTCAGTCTATGATTTGGGATCTGTAACTGTCCATATAAATAGTTTTTCACCCAGAGCATCTGTTGGAGTTTTTGTACAAAATTTTAGAAATATAAGAATTACATTTAGAGCAAAATGCTCTTGCTGATCCACATTGCGAGCTGTCTATAAGCTTCCCTCATTTTTTGTTATCAGATACATTTGCATGAAGCTATGATAATTTTGACATCATGCTCACTTCCACAGTGAGCAATTACGATATCTCAATGAACAGATTGACTTCGGCAGGAGAGTACACAGCAGGAGCAGATGAACTGTTAGGGTCCTATCAAGCAGAAATTATCTTCAACATTCCACGCCCTGTAGAATATGCAAGGCCACAGATGCTCACTGTACAGCAAGTCAGCCTATCCAGGCTGGTGCATAGAGACTGGCACAGACACCAAAAGGGATTTGCCTTGGGTCAGGCTGATAATTTGGCACAAAGATGCAATAACTGGGCTTAGCATATGGCCAATAATATCCATAGCTCATGCATAGTGCATCCTTTCTTAGGTATGCACGTAAGGATCATGGCCAAAGTTATCATCTATGTATGTTCAAAACCTGACTTTCAACATGTGATTTGGTCAAATCAAAACCAAATTTCCTCCAGAACACAGTCTTGCGCTGCTTCACGTTGAGGGATATTTCCATACTTGTTTTCAGACCTCAGCCAGTTTGGTTGAAAAACACTTCAAATTAAGTGAACGCTTAAAAATCATTCTTTTCATGTTCAGAAATGTCTGAACAATTTTTTGGTAAGACTTTGGAAGAAGAGTTCACCTTTATGCAAAATTCTGGCATGGAAAATTTCATTTTTAGAGGTGAAAGTTGCAGAAATTTATGAGCAATTGGAAACAGGAGATTAGAAGGAAAAGTTTTGATGCAGTCATGACTAAAGTGGTGGCCACTATTATAATACTACAGAGATATTTCAGTAAAAACTATCCAAATGTAAATGAC
Source organism: Dermochelys coriacea (assembly GCF_009764565.3). Classification (NCBI taxonomy): domain Eukaryota; kingdom Metazoa; phylum Chordata; order Testudines; family Dermochelyidae; genus Dermochelys; species Dermochelys coriacea. The sequence continues at coordinate 17,529,410 of NC_050079.1, read as the reverse complement.
ATTGGGCTCAACTTTGGCTGTTTTTTTGTTTGTAAAAGTAATGCAATTCAAAAAGAATTGGAAGTAATGGCTGCTGCTACTTTTTATTGGCTGTGTAAAATATACCACGTTTCACTTCTAATCCCTTACTTACCACATTTCAGGGTGGATGTTAAACACTTTCATTTACTTCAATGGGAACAAAGTAGGTCATCTCTGAACGCTTTGAAAACCCTTCCGGTAAGAAATAAGCCACCAAGCATAGCTAGTTATGTGGACTGATTTTGCCACCTGTGACAATTGGGTGTCTAGCTCTTAAAATATTTTCCAATATTGGGATGAAAGCTCACTAAGCTGATAAGTGAGCTTTCTCATGACTGGGTCTCTGCTGCTGGATTTACTGATTACTTGAGACTTAATGCATGACTTAGCTGCAATGTTAGCATGTCACCCTTTAAATACAAACAAACAAACAACTTCATAAGTCAATGATGACATTGAACCTAGTTGTTTCAACACGTTTCCATTGTCATAGTGCCTCTGTCAAAACAGAAGTGCATTGTTACAAAAACTAACTCAAACAGAAAATTAGTAATAAATCAAACTTGTAATGAAATGTTAATGTTGTAAAGAAACCAAGTTGCCAATAAATTGCCAGCTAAGAGCAGTGAGTTTTGCAATTTTTATGGCTACAGCTATCCAGGACAGAGTGTCACTCAAAAAAAAAATTTTTTAAAAATACTGCACAAATTGCATTGAAATCTCTAATGATAGAGAGGAGAGAAGGTGTTAGCTGTTATTGGTTGGGTTTTTCTCCACTCACAATATTTAAGGGTTGTGTTTACATGCTAAATTAACGGCTTTATTTGAACAGATTTATTATCACATAAGTTTGTTTGTTTTTTCCCCAGGTAGCTTAGACAGATTGGGTTCTCTCCCCCTATTTTTGGCTGTGTTTCAAGGTACATCTCACACACAGTGGATGCAATAATAATATAGTAACTTAGTGTGTTTTGTCTTGAAGGATCCCAAATTGGTTTACAAGTGATGGGTTAAAGCTTATAGTCACCCTCCGTGCTGAGGAAGCCTGTCACACTGTGCCAAAGGTGGTGAGTGACATTTCCCTGTGCATCCTCCCTCCCCAGGGGCTGCTGCTCTTGCTGAGGAGTGTTGCCACTTTATTATTCTTCTGCTTCACTCAGTGCAGAGGTGGGAGCAGGACTGAGTAAGGCTAGGTGGGAAGGAGACACGTCGGGTATTATGCATTTTGCACTGAGGCACTCAAATACTACTTTGGTGTGGGGGCCATGTAAGTACCTAGATGGATGCACTCACTAGAGCATGGTACAGAAACAACCAAACCAACAAAAAAGTAAGTGTGATAGTAACTGTGACTATTCAGATGCAGAGCTGGCTCCTCTGACCTGAGTTGTACTTCAGTCTCCAGTCTCAGATACCATCTGGTCTTTTTTCCAGTCTCATATTGCCACTGCCCAGCTGGACCCAGCAATCTCACATACATCTGCAGTAGCTGGTCCACAACCCACCTCAACCTTGCAAATCTCCTCCTAACCCTTCCTTTCCCTTTCTCCCATTCACCCCTCCCACAATCTCCCCTCAGCAGTGACAGTCCCAAATCCCAATTTCCATGTGTGTGTTATTCCCTCATTGAGCCTGGTGACTGTTAACACAATACTACTCCCAAGCTGCTACCAAGGTGATGTGCCAGTTCGCCACCACCATTAGCAATGAGGTTATGATTGATGATTGAGGTACATACACAGCACCACAGAAATGCAGCCATCTGAGGGTGTAAAGCAGTAGGTAGACATACAGCCTGAACACAGAACACTCCATCTGTGAAAGGAGGGAGATTCTAGTCTTATGGGAGCTTTTCTCTTTTCCATGTGGAGCCGTGAGTGCCTGCACATGGGAAACTGTATGGAACTCAATTTATCTACCTAAGTCAGCCTTTCTGGGATTTGAAACTATAGCTCCAAGGAATCTGAACATTTCACACCCAGGGAGTGAATTTTGTGGTGGGGGGGAAGCAGTGGGGAAAAATGATGGAACTGTATGCATGTACCACTCTCAATACCTGCTCACTTGGTGGCTTCCCCCACAATGGGGAAATCATGAGGGGTTGGGTTGGATCTTCTCATTATATGGGTGGTTTATGCTAGCACAGCTATACACAGAACAGACCTGACAATCTGATCTTAATGGAATTATTCCTGTATTACATGGATGTGAGAAGAGAATCAGGTGCTTATCAAGGATAAAATAAAAAAGCCATTGTAATTCAGTCTTCAGCTGATATTGATCTCTACAATTTCTGTAAATTCAACTTTTATTTTTTTAACTGTAGAGCAACTCATCAGCAATTAAAATATTACCAGTAAATGTTCACTACAGAGCCATTCCAATTAACATCCCATTGGTTATTCAACAGTTTAAAAGCATCCCCAAACTTTTAAGCAGAATTGAAATGAAACTGTAATTAAAGTGTAATTCTTCTAGGCACCTCTTTTTTCATAATCCTTTGGGTTCCTGTTTAGGACCGGTCTCGCTATATTTATTCCTCTCTGTATTTGAGTGGGAAAATTTTTGGGTAATCTTGTATATTTTCAGAAAAAAAAAATGTTCCATCAAACACTGACTGCAGCAGTTTTTTTTTTTAAAGGAAACATTCTACAAATTCCCCACCAGTGAGCTCATTAACATAAATGATGGAAATCTCACCTCAGATTCCAAGTCAGCATATTTTTCTAACATACCAAGTAGATTTTCTCTCTAACAACGATGGAGGAATTCATTCCATAGAGTAGTCAAAATGCTCCCCTCTGCTCCTGCCAATATAGTAGAACCTCAGAGTTACGAACTGACCAGTCAACCACACACCTCATTTAGAACCAGAAGTACACAATCAGGCAGCATCAGAGACAAAAAAGGCAAATACAGTATAGTACTGTGTTAAACATATATTACTTTAAAAAAAGGGAAAGTTTTTAAAAAAATATTTGACAAAGGTAAGGAAACTTTCTGCACTGGTTTCATTTAAGTTAAGATGGTTAAAAGCAACATTTTTCTTCTTTCTAGTAAAGTTTCAAAGCTGTATTAATTTAATGTTCAGTTGTAAACTTTTGAAAGAACAACCATAAGGTTTAGTTCAGAGTTATGAACAACTTCCATTCCTGAGGTGTTCATAACTCTGAGATTCTACTGTAGAGAGAAGCACAGGGCAGCAGACCTTGGACTGGAAGAGAAGGCTCTGACTCTGTAGTATGCTTCTCTTGCCTGCTAACTTTGTGGAAGTCTTCCATGAGGATCAGCATCTGTGAAGGGAGTGGACATGTGGAGTGTGATGCAGAGCATGTTTGAAGGGGCAGTTGTAATTGATCTGGACATTGTCAAGGGGGGGGGGAAGGGAAGGTAGCTTTAAATAAAAGGATAGGCAACTACCAACCACTCCCCTACCCCCATGATATGGCAGTATTATCTATCGTATATATTTGGGTTATTTAATCCATTCAGATAAAGTGTTAATATTGCTCAGTATGCGACTATGCCTCACCAGGCTGGGGCCATGCAAACTGTCAAGTCACATTACAGTCCCAGCGCTGACTAGTGAACAGAAGCCTCAGGAAATGTCACCCTCCCAAGCAGCAGAGATAACATTCCTGGGGCCTGATCCTGTTCCCACTGAAGACAATGGCAAAACTCCCATTGCATTTATTGGTAGAGGAACAAGCCCTAATGGTACGTGTACGCTTTGAACTGCGTATGATTCCCAGCTCAAGGAGGCATGTTCGGGCTAGCTCTGATTGAGTTAGTGCACTAAAAATAGAGTGTAGCTACTGCTGCAGGCTGTCCCAAGTACATGCCTGGCATCACTGATACCCACATGCTGCTGTACCTACCCTCTGTGTTTAGCATGCTCACTTGATGAAAACTAGCATGTGTCTCCTCGAGCTGGGAATTGCATTCCCAAGTCAAAATGTAGACATACCCTGAGATAGTGGGAGCCTAGTGTACTAGTTCTAAAAGCCTGATGAGTTAAACTACTAGGGAACAACTAGGCTAAGCCATTATATTTGTAAGTCATCTTGAGATAAATTGTGTACTAAGATATTGCATAAAATAAACTTCTATTTGAATCTGTTCTATTCTATTTACTTGTGCTCCATTCTTATATAATGTGATATCCTGCTCTTTTCACAGTACATTAAAATAACACTAATTAATACGGACAAAAACTTAGGTTGGAAGAACCCAGACCATATGGCATTCACTGTGTGTTTAGCTTTATCAGCATCTCACTAGCTGTTACCAGCGTGACACAACTTGGATTATTTTTCTTTTAGCATCATAGGGGATGGTATTTCTCACACTTGAAACAAAGATGACTCCTGCAAATTACGTTTGGACTTGATTTGTGCATGACAAACTTCTAAAGGTTAAGCACATTTAGTATTTTACAGAACGATCTGCAGCCCTAAAATAGAGCCTGATCCTTCAGTCCTTACTCAGGCAAAACACTTCGATTCCAGAGGGGAAAGAAGCGGCCGCTCACATTGACACTCCTCCAGCACTCCTGTTGGCATTATGCAGAGTGCTTCCTCACTATGCCTGTAAGAGATGCCACCAGGGTGAGGTGACTCTGCACTGACCCCAAATGCTGGTAATGGCTTAAAGCTGCAAACCAGCTCATTGTAGTGATAATGTAATAGTAAAAGATTCTTGCTACAAACTAAAGATGCTTTCTAATGGAATTGTATGAGTACTCATCATTATTAGAAACTGCTAATGAATTGGAACATTAAGACTCTGTACATCTGAGAAACAAACTATCTTTGTGCCCTACTTTAACATTAAAACAAAGATAGTTTTTTGAAGGAAATCTTCCATTTGTTGTTTATCCTCACTTTCAAGAGCAACATGCCTCATAGAAAGATTAAATGCAAGTAAAATATCCTAATCTTGTTGATATGCCAGAAAGAGACCATAATATTTTAACCTCATGAGAGAAATATTGTTTAAATATCATCATTTTATTTTAAAACATGAAACTTAAATTGCATTAATATGTGATTATTGCATCCAACTCGGGGTCAAGCAACATTTCTTTTTCTTCCACACACTATTCAAATCTTAAGAGCTAGATGGGCATAGGCAAAATTCCCACTCATATATTTTGAATTTGTAGACTTCCAGGTTAGGCAGCAATGTGGTCTTGTGTCTCTCTAATTCTTCCATTGACATGTTAGATTAACTTGGGCAAGTCACTGAGATGCTCTGTGCCTTTGTTTTCCAACTTCAAAGTGGGGATACATTTTGCTTACTCACCTATATGAATCATTTTGAGTTCTGTGGATGAATTCCTAAGTTCTATTCACGGTTGTTACTTTAATATTCCAAGCAAGCATTGCTTTGGAGTGAGTCAATCAAATAAGTCTTGATTAAAATAGTAAAGCCTATCATGAACAAACTACCACCTTTGATGTTCATTAATATGTTGAAATGTTACTTATGGGGAGACTTCCTTTAGATCAGGTAACCTGCTAAAGGTATGTTCTAAACAAATCCAAGAGTCTTCAGAGGCTCCTCTCTCATTAGGCTTGCATGTTGCATAAACAGTGGCATGAGTCATGGCCCCAAATCACAAAGAGAAATTCTTTATATATAAAGCATTTAAATGTCCTAACAAACACGCACCACTTTCAGCTCTTCCCTACTCCAATTTTCTCCCCCCCCCCCACAGTTTACTGTTTTGAACTGTATGTGACTTCTCGAAAATGAAAATTATCCACGTATTACTGTAATTGAATCAAAGTGCTCTGTTTCCGGAAAAAAGGTATTCTTTACTTTCTGGCAGGCTCACTGCTAACGAGCTGCTCACTCCACCTCACTGCTAACAATATTAGCCAAAGCCCAAGCTCTGACATGTGATTTTTTTTTTTTTAGGCAGGAGAACACCTCTCTCTCTCTCTCTCTCCAGGTTAGCCCAATCCTGTAGGTTGAGCTCAGCCTCTCTGAACATGCTTAAGACCTGATTACTTATCAAACTCTGCAGCAGGTAGGCTAGAGGGAGGCTAGGAGAAGCAGCACAGCACCCACGCATAAGACAGTCGGGCAAAGGGAAACATAAGATGAACTTGAGAGAGAGCACAAGAAAGAGACTGACTGTTTTGTCTGCTAGGGTATGAACTAGCTAAGCGACTGACCTGGCTTAAGTGCCTAACTCCAGGGGAGGGTCTGCAGCTGAGGATCACAAGCAGAGGTAGGCACCTGTCTCAGTCCCATCAGCCAGGTGCACTAGATTAATCACCTAAGCTCCTCTACTATCTCTACCTCTCTTTTTGGCATTCACTCCTGACTCACTTAGGCAGTTTCTCCACTCATCTGGCCAGCTTCTGAAAATCCCTTTCTTAGGTGCTTAGCTATACCCATGCACTCTACAGCATGGAGCTGCCTAACTCAGGGCTGAAAATTCTACTAGGTGATGGGCTGACCAGCTTTTCTCAACAAAGCAACACTTAAATTCCTTTAAAAATCTGGCCCTATCATGCAGGTTCAGCCCCTAAATGAGAGGGCATTTTGCTTGAGTAAGGAGAACAAAATCTGGCTCATTCTGATTTGCACCTAACCAAAGAAATGCAAATTGCTCTTAAATAACTATGTAATTTGCACTCTGAAGTGTCTTACTATGTTTATTCTGAATTTGTTGTTTCTAGCATGCTTTGGTTTGCAGTAGAAAAATAATAATTCTGCTGCTTTTACATGATGTCCCTCAGAGCAACTTGTGTGTTTCACTTAATTAGCGATAATCACATGTAAATCAAAGTGCAAATTAGATCTCTTACTGGATCATAATCTACAGCTCTAACACCTTGTAAATGATATACTTGCTTATGTTATGCTTCAATATCTACTTCTGGATCCTTCTAGTTACTCTTTGGAGCTGTTAATTTGGCACAACATGCAAAAAAAATCAAATCTATACTCTACAATGTGATGGAAATACCATGTGTCAAGTTCTTATAAATTGAGAAGATGAACTAAAGCTACAGTTTTGTTGTTGTTAGAGCAGATGCTTTTGAAATGTTTGACTCTTTTTCCAAGTAGGCACTAAATCTTTTAAACAATTTTGTCTTTTGTTTAAAGTTTTTTTTTTTTAAATAGCTTTAAAAATGTAAGTGTATAAACTAATGATAATGTCATGTGACACTTAGTAGCAAGGCAAATGTTATTGACACCACCATAATGGACCTCATTTTCATCTATATTATTTTGGGAAGTTGTATGAGCTGTGTTATGCAGGTGGTCAGACTAGATGATTACTGTATTTCCTTTTGTCCTTAATCTATTAATCAAGTAGAGCTGCATAAACTAGTGCTGATGTCGGGTTTATTTTAAGGTTTATCTGAACAAGTGCATTGAAAGTTGAAATTATCTGTATAGGTTATATCAACTGGATACAAGTATTTATGATCTTGAATTGTAACTATTAAGGCTCCAATCTTGCAATAAAATCCATATAGACAGATTCTTGTGCCTGTGAGGAGCCCCATGGACTTCAGTGGGACTCCACAAGGATGCAAGTGTCTGCCCATGTGGATTGGATTGCAGGATCAGGACCTGGAGTATGGGAATTTCATCATTGACATTAATGGCAGCTGAATTAGGCCCTAAGAAATTAGACTCAGGTAATCTCTAGTTTATATCCATAAAATGTTGACTGTTTTTTTTGTGGCATTTCTGACTTTGGAGCTATTTTGTTGCAAACATTTGTCCCATTCCTCGCCTTCCAGTCTACTAGCAGAGGGCTGTAAAAGCAGGAAAACTAGAACAGAGTGCATGGCAGGATAGAACAGCCACTCACGCAGTTTCCTCTACTCCCTATCCCCCTCTCTGCAAACTTAGAATCCATAGAGCACTTCTCCAGCAACTCCAGGTAAATGGGGATCTGCAGATTTGGATGCTGTTGTAGGAACCACTCTGACTCGTCTCCTCCTCTCCCCCCACCCTCCCGACCTGATGAATTTTCACTAGAAAACGTCTTTAAACTTCTCCCCTTAAGCACCCATGTCTTCCTCTCTCTCTCTCTCGCCAGGTATTGTACAGCCATGGAGGATTCTACCATCAATCTTGTTCCTAAAGGAGTCAGGCTTCTGTGGGAAAAGAGGACCTTGCAATAAGCATGGGGGATTCCTGAGTTCATGCATTTGGCCTGTTTTCTATGGATCTATGGAGGCTATAAGCTATGCAGGCTTAGCTTCTACTGCACATGGTAGACTACTCCCACTGGAGCAGAGAGATGTGGATTTTAGGACATATTGATATCCAACATATTCAATTTTGTCTTTGGGAGGTTGCCCATCTTTCCAGGGAAGTCCTGAATTTGCGAGTGGGAGATAAAGATGGTGATTGTAGCGGCTTCAAATGATGATCTGTGTTAACACAACTTCACTTTGCACACTGCTGGTGGCAGACATCTATGATGCTGAAATTCATTTTGAATGAGAGGATTTAGTATGCATTTCATATTACATTTTAATTATATAAAAGGAAAGTTATTCCTCTGACACTTTGTGATATAAAATATAACCACATGAAACTAAAGCATTTAGTTTAATGTGTTCTCAAGGCATGAAACAAAATTCATCATTGATTCCTTTCATTAATTACTGAAAGGCTTTATTTTGAAATAATACTTTTATTCTTTGTGTGGGTATCATCCTACCCTGTCATCTCATATCTGCTGCTACATATTCCCCCGATTTGATTCCCTTATGAATGCACACAATTCCATGTAGTTCAAATAACTGGTCCTTTTTGGACTCAGGTTTATTAAAAACACACAAGTATAAGCAGTTGTCCTCGTTGGGCAGGAGTGGGGGTTCACATCTGCCCTTTTGAACGGAGTCCTTTCTCTCTTCCCTTGAAGGGTCTCACAGCCCCCTCTGGGCTCTACAATCAGCTTTCTGCTTGGCTCAAATAGTCTCTCATCCCTTGATTCAGGGTTCTCTGAAGCCCTTCTCCTAGGGTTTTCGGTGGAGCCACCTACAGGCTCCATAGCCAGGCAGAGGGCTGATGGATTACAATGGAAAGACCCATACTAAGACTTCACCAATTACCAGACTAGCCACTGACCTACATAGAGAACTCTTCCTCCTCCCAGTTCATTCCCTGACTCTGGCTCTCTTCTGTGCCTCAGAGGCAGGAAGTCTAAGTTATAACTGGTTTCCCTATAGGTCACATGCTTCTCCCAGACACATGGCCTGCGACTACAACTCCCAGTTTTAGAGGGCTCACAACACACAGTGGGCTGAGCCCACATGCCCAAAGACAATTTCTCTGTTACAGTGGGCTTTATATTGCAAAGGACAGCACATATCAGGCAGTTCTTATCCATGGTTCACATGCTCTGTTTTTTTGGCCTATATTAACTTGTTTTGATTTCTGGCTATACACATTATCTCTTGACATCACTTATGTTTGTTTCTGATGAGTCACTCCACCAGCTCACAGTTGCAAAGCCAGACAAAGCAGGATGAATATACCATGAAGCTATCTCAGGGAGTTTCTCCACTATTGTATGTACATTTTATTATCAAATCCTGCAGCAACATTTACAATTTAATGTTGCCTACCCTTGGTCTTTTATTGTGATATCTGGTGTTTTTCTTAAAGCCCCCACCCTCTTGGAGTCATGTGACTATGAAGTATCACCTTTCATTTTAAAAACTAGTAAGTTTCTAGCCCTCATAGTTAGAGGAAAATCTTGAAAACTCCCTCTAATATGGTTCAAAAATCCAAAGATAAATAGAACCCACCCCCAAAATTTAAATAAACCTCATGATTTTAATCCTATTCATGATTTTTTAGGGGCCTGACTCATGATGTTTGAATGCTTGGGTTTGCAATATTGACACTTCAGGAGTAAGAGTCTAAATATTTACAAAAAACCCAGCCATTTCAAACACTCACCAACTAAACTGTAAGGTAGGGGGTGGACAGTTTGCTATTAGCCAGCTGCGTTCAAAAAGATAAATTATCAGCGATTTCTCAGAAAAAAATAAACATTCTGTAGTCTGTTAGAGACCAGCATTCCATCACCAGTGTCCATATATTGTGCTGTATGTAATCCATAACCCATTGGTAATATTTTCATGGCAGGTGGGCAGAAAGTCAGATGTCTGAAGCGTTACAATGTGATAGCAAATGAAGAGAATAGCCTCAGGATAGGTACAACCTATGGTTTGGCTTCCCCTGCTGAAGTGATACCTTTTTATACAAATAGCAAACGACAACAGTAAAAAAGAATAATCAATCTTTTCATTGCTATAGCTTGTTCGATGTTCGTGAGTTCAATCAATAAATCTGCAAAGTCTCTCATTGTAATGTCCATTTTGCTAAGCCTGTCCAATAGTGAAGTCTACTTAGATTTTCCGCAGCCCAGAATGTAGAATCAATAGGTTGAAAATATTCTTCCTTGTTTTTGCATATGAAATGTTTGTATTTCTCCTTGTGAGTTTTAACAGGGTAAATGACTTTTTCAATACGTCAGGTTTTTAGTGCCTGGCATGGTAATGTGTATGCTGCATAATCACTGGCACCTGTGGTAGAACCTTTCAAGGTCACCAGTGAATTGACTGAAGAGCTTTGTAAAGCTTTTAATCAAGTCATGCAGATATAGAACCACTTAAATGTCTACAAATTGTCCGCAAGTTTGTAGGTGGGGATGGCCCAGCAGAATGTATTGTATTTCTATAAGCATCGCTTTCACAAGCTGGCTTTACAAATGTTACACAAAAGTGAAAACCCATCCTGTTTGCCCTTCCTGTTGCCAGCATAACATACCTGGGTAAAGGGAATGTGGCTGGAAGAAAATGGCATGGCAGATTAGTCTGTGCTAATCCGGTTTTTGGTGGCTTTTTTTCCAGTCTCTCTCACACGTTTGAAGCCTGGAAGAACAGAACAAACAAAGCTGGGCTGCTTTAATTTAACAGCTCAGAGCAAAGAGCAGCACCAGGATCAGGGAGTGCAGTGATGAGCTGGAAGCCACCTGTGTGTGTGTGTGTGTGTGTGTGTGTGTGTGTGTGTGTGCGCGCGCACACACCCTGGTTTAGCTGTGTCCCAGGATTTGGTGTGAGATACAGAAAAAGGATGCAAAACCTGACTCACAATGAGCTGGGTTTTTCCCCTCCCACTCTAAACTCTCTTCACATAGTCTTACAAGGTTAGGAGGAGTAGCTTCCCCAGATGCGTTTTCTGGACTGGATTATGGTTGTTTTTTCTTAACCTTTCAAAGCAGAGAACCTTTTTATTGAAAGACAGACAATCAGCTCGGTCACAATGAAATGTGGGCAGTGCCAGGAGTGCCCTGGATCTAAAGTAGGTTGGGCAACTGAACAGGCTTCTTCCTTAGAAAGATTTGTATCTATAGAGTTAAATACCAAAAGAAGCTAAAAAAAGAATGTGCTCTAAGGGCCAAACACTGCTGCCCTTTCAAAGATTAAAAAAAAAAAAGCATAAATTGAACACTTCTCCAGATCTCTGCATGTTACCAGATTGTGATCTTTGATTTTCTCAGATGTGTGGAAGGGGTTAGCGCATCCCCTGATTCAGAAAGGCATTTAAGAACATCCTTAAGACTTCAATGGAATTTAGGCACGTGCCTAAAACAAGAATTTTGCTGAATTGGGGCCCTAGTCCTTTAAGAATTTATTGTTCCTATAGAGTGCCTTGTCTCGAGGCTTCAGAACACAAAGCTGAGACGTAGTACTTGTCATTAGTATGTTTAATTGTCAGAGTCAGGAATATAATCTAGACCTCTTGACATCAGTCCTATGTTTTAACCACAATACCTAATAATTGTCTTTGTTAGAATCTAGTCTCCCAAATCAAAAGGTATGAGCAAAGGCAGGTCAGACAAGGCAGAAGAAATGTATTTCAGGAACAATCCTCTCCCTCAAGGAGATGAATTAAATCACCAGGGACACCATTTAAAAATGGAACAGTTGCCAAGTCTATAAGAAATAAGGACACTGCAAAGCCTGTTAAATTAATGGAATGACTCCTGTGGATCAGGTCCTACTGCAGAATTACAGATGTTACTATGTGGTAGTTCTGGCTAAATGTTAACATTTTATTGGTGATAAATTTTAATACTGCAAATAGATTCCTTATTTAGCTTCTATAATCTCGTTCCTTTGTCCTGTCTTCCAAAGATCTGAATGCAATCTAGTTTTCTAACCACCTTGTCATGTAATCTTCCCACCTGGAAGTTCTGAATCTCTTATGAAATATTGCTATGATGAAGGTAGTGGAATGGATTCCACCTCCTCCTTTGAGAGCCTATCATCAGCTGGACTTCCACAAATAGATTCAGATTGTATTTTTTTTTTTAACCAGTGCTTGCCCAAAAGCTCAAGACACTATATATATATTTAAAAAAAAAAAAAAAGTACACCAGTCCCTGCCCTAAAGAGATTACAGTCTGGATGACACAAATTATACTAATTTCTGAACCTGTTTATTTCAAATTTTGCTTTATAGATTAGAATATAGCTTCCATGCATTAGAAACATCCTCGCTGTCCCCTAGTAGGGCCTGATGCTATGGCCATTGAAATCTATGGCAAGCCACATATTGACTTTAATGGTGCAGAATTAGACCCAGGAAGTGCAGTTTGAAGTCACTTTGTGCTACCTGGACAGGATCATTTAAACATTTTTCCTTGTATACTGTTTTTAAGAGGCAGACACTTATTCAGCACACAACAGTAGTCAAAGGCATTTGGAGAAGCCCCCACAAAATAAAAATCTGATGGTTGCAGAGCTAAGAATCTCACCCCTCATGAAATCAATAGATTATTAAAGCTACTTCAAGGCTTCCACTGCTATCATATCAAAGTTTTATGATCAAATATGAAAAAAATCATTACTGCAATATCAAAACATTCATAATATTAAAAACCACACACACACTCTTCCTGAGGCATATGATCTAAGAATCCACAAGGAAAAAAAATAATTGCTGCAAGAATTAGCCAGTTCAATCACTCACAATCCCTGGTTTCAATAAATGTACAACAGTCAACATATTTCAGTGCCACAGTTTCAGATAGGAGAGCTTCAAAAGAACTGTAAAAAGAAGTGCTTGAGCAAACTAAAGTCAAATCAAACCCAAAAATATATAAAAATAGATTGAGAAATTCTCAAAAGAGCTATTACCAGCTGATCTGCATGTGGCTTCAGGCCTTTTGAAACCTAGTATAATCAGCTATATTCAGGGCCTGCCTTAGAAGAGAACTTCTAAGCCAAAACATTGTACCAAATCAAATGTAAAGCCTATTCCTGCCTTCTGCTGCAGGGGTTCGATTCCCATTGACTTCAACTTTCACTACATTTAACTTCCCACAAAAGCAAGAGCCCCCAGTTAAGAGTGCTCATCCACTCTGCCATCCATGGGAGTAATGCATAAGGAAATCAAAGTACAGTGAATTGTGTTTGCAGTTGAGCGAAACTATACATCTTCCATACATCTGTGTGTGTTATACCTTGGAATGTAGCCATTTTTAAAACCTCGTGATATATAGTGGTTACGGTCAACAGCGGCCCAGTATTTTGGGGATCATTCCTCTTCTACTTAGTAACCTGAAGACAATGTTCAAAAGAATAATTTCCAGTCCTGTCTGAGACTGACTTGCTCTGTTTCATGTTAATTAAATAAAGCAATGCTTTTAGACCTGAACCAGACTGCTAAGGTTTGGCCATAGGCTTGTTACCTCATTTTGTTGTGTTTCAGTAGTATATTTAAGGATTTTCATAAGAGCCACTGAAATGGTCTTGGTTAGTATGCACGGTGAATCATAGAAATAAATCAGGTTTCAGAGAAGCAGCTGTGTTAGTCTGTATCCGCAAAAAGAAAAGGAGTAGTTGTGCACCTTAGAGACTAACAAATTTGAGCGTAAGCTTTTGTGAGCTGCAGCTCACTTCATCTGATGAAGTGAGCTGCAGCTCACGAAAGCTTATGCTCAAATAAATTTGTTAGTCTCTAAGGTGCCACAACTACTCCTTTTCTTTTTGAGAAATAAGTGAGTAACAGACTAGTCTCACTCTTCACTGTATCAGGATTAGTAAATACCATCCTACCTTATTTGAATATGCTTATTAATTTATACCCCCTCTTGAAAGGCTGGAGAAGCAGACAGCCCTTACAGAATTCCAAGATGACCCAGATTCTGGTGCTTTCAGACCCAGGCAACTAAGGCAAGAGTTTCAAATTCAAGGGTCTGATATTGAAAACACTTGTCTCAAGCCCCATGTGATTAAACCAGAGTGCTGTCAAGTTGAGCCCCTCAGCTGAACACACTCTCCATGGTACCACAGGAGGAGAGCAGTGATCTCTCATGTGGCCAGCTCCCAAATCGAGGGCCTTGTAGAGATGAAAACCAACAACTTAAATTTGGCAATCAGAAATGAACTGGCAGCCAGTGTAGATTTCAGAGCACAGGTGTAAAATCCTCTCTGTATGTCCTCCTCCTGCTATATACGGACAGGCTGAAGTCACCCTCTGGCCCTTCAGGAAGTGATATACTTCCAGACAATAACTAGCAAAAAAGTTATTACATGTGACTCTGTGGCAATCTCACAGCAGCCTGTGGGCATGGTGCAGGGTCAGCCTACTGCTAGGTGTTTATTTTGGTTGACATTTTACTTTGTCAAGATTCTGTTCCCCGTTATTCGGCACGTACTGCCCTGCACATCTCCTACCTATTTAACAGTCTTTCGATAAAAGTGGGTATTTTCCCATATCAATAAATGTTCTGGTGCGAAGCGGTATGCTGGCCTCGGAGAGAACCATCCCCTGCCATCGAGCTCGCTACTTCACTGAGTGCAAAAAGCGGCAGCTTTTTGTCTAGCAACAAAACAATTCTTAATTTTTCATGTGAGCACCAAAGTCTTGAAGTGCACAGAATCTTTTTGAATACACCTGTAAGTGGCCCTGAAGAGAAACGAACAACAGAACCAAGGAATTGTGTTTTATTTTCTCCCTGGTTAGTTACTTCAAGAAAAAGAGATGTAGTTTTACATAAAAGTTTAGATTTTCCCTGACACGTGCATTCTGAAGACTACACTTGACCTTCAACTATGTCCTTTATTAGGAGGATTATACCTGAACACTCCTTCATTTTATTGCTAATAAAGGCAGATGCAATGTGTTTTCTATCTGATCCGTAGCATTAGGATTATCCCAAGAGTGGCATTTATGTTCTTGTAGTTCTTTGGTATAAATAAATATCAAAGTAGGAGTACAGATTGGTCTTCCACTAGGAATAATAAACTAAAATAATGTGGCATCCATTTTGCTTGGGGTGTTTAAATGTGTTTTTATGATTGTAGAGGTGTACGGCTTTTCCATACAGCTGTCATGAATTCCAGGCCATTTAAAAAAAAATTAATTCAAGCATTTAAAAAGGGATTCTGCCTTTCAAATGATGTGTATTAAAAATAGTTTTCATTTTAGTATGACACGGTTCTCCAAAGATAAATCTCACTTTCTCAAAAACTGAACAAATCTCTCTCCCTAGCAGCAAAAAACCAACCACCAAACACAACAGAACAAAATAAAACAAAACCACCTGCCCTCAAAACCTCTATAACTAATTAAACTATTTCTCTTACAGGCTGGGCAGGAATAAAAGGGAATGAGAGATTATTTCTGTTTAATATGTGGGAGATGCTCAGATAATATGGTGAAGGGGGGGCAGAGAAGTAGCTGAATGAATGGCTGGATAGACAGGTAATATGTCTTAACATACCATAATAAATTGAATTATTCTGATCATAAGTATATAGTAAAGATGAGAGGCAAAGGGGGGGGAATAGTGTTTCTTTTTTTTGCTTCATTGTGATGCACAAAGGAGACCTGAACATGTTTGTGTGAGTGCATTCATTTCTGCTTATTTCTTACATTAAGAGTCAATGTTTACCCTATTTTACCCTGAAAAACTCTACCAAAACAGAACTAATAGGATTATGACTTCACAAGTACTGTACCAAGAAAAGTGAAAATATGAGCAGTTGAGAAATGAAAATAGTTTGTCAGATGGTTTTTAAATGCTTGGCTTTTTTTTTGTTAACCCTTATTAAATTTAAATGTCTAAAACCAGTAGGAAAAAAAATTAAGTCACTTCACTCTCTCAATTATAAACTGAGAAAAGGCCAATTCCAGCTCTCTTTAAAACATGCAGCAAAATCAGGAAAAGCCAGATTTATATTCTTAAGGTTTTAAAAAAAAAAAAAAAAAAAACCCACCACCATAGAAATATGAGGAATTAAATAATGGGGCTTCATTGTCAGTTAACTTTCTAAATTGAGGCTAGTAATACTGATGCTTATTGTCTATAACATTTGAATAGAAATAAAATAAACTCTTGTATTTATCAGGCAGTTGTGTTGCAGTGGGTGAACTGGGGTGAGCAGACTGAGTTGATGAAAATTGGCACTGAAGTGAATACAGCTATGAAAATTTACCCCAACTGAGGATTGCTGGAAGGAATGGCTGGGGGCTATCCATGCTCTACCACTGATTCACTGCATGATCTGAAGTAACTTACTTTTGTTTCAATGTACCCAAATAAAAATCCCTACATATTTATAGGGCCAGCTCCTCATTATTCCTAGTATTTACAAAGGCTCCTTCCTGCAAAGAGCTGTGGATTCCAAATGAGCAGAGACACCTTTGCACCCACA
Organism: Dermochelys coriacea; assembly: GCF_009764565.3. Classification (NCBI taxonomy): domain Eukaryota; kingdom Metazoa; phylum Chordata; order Testudines; family Dermochelyidae; genus Dermochelys; species Dermochelys coriacea. Next base: position 17,512,668 of record NC_050079.1, on the reverse strand, counting down.
CCATCTGACTGAAAAGGTCTGTCAACTCATTTGGATTTCCTGGATCAAGCAGAGCCTAAGGCTTGTCTGTATATGGGAAATTACAGGCAAATTTTCAGTGTTGAGCCTAATTTTCAGAGCTGCTGAGGAGCGAGTTTATTAGTGGGTGCTCAGCATGTTCTGAAAATCAGACTGATGGTTTTTATGTGCTAATCGGAGACACCAAGAAACCGCAGTTCTGTGGCCACTTTTGACAATGTTGGCCTTCCTATTTTCTGTTGCAAAGCACATATGAAAAGGAAGGTGGTCAGCAGTACTGCTATAGCTGTTATGTCTAGATTGCTCTATGACATGAGTGTTTTCATGAGAATTTGCCAGATCTCTATCATTAACCAAGTGAAAATCTAGCTAGCGTTACAATGTATGTTACATTTAATCAATTTGCTATTTGTATTCATTATGTATAGCCTCCATTTTTAAGTCCTGAAAAATTGAAAGGCAATTACAAAAAGGAAGAGCATCATGGATAACAAATGATATAAAAAGAGTATAAGCTCTATTAATTGGTCAGCTGTGCTTGTCAGTATGTTTAAAGTGATTAAGGTAGACTATTAGATAAAACAATTCTGTATCTTTGAAATAAAGCAGAATAATATCTGGGCAATCACTGGCATGGTATCCTGGCTAGGACTAACAAACACATCTACACATGAACTATGTTAATATACGCTTTAAAAAGCTTTTTAGCTACAGCTATTACTTAAAGTCAATATAACTTTGAGTGAAATGTGTTATTTGCAGTGCCTGGTAGCCTCACCAAACTATAAATAAGTATGTCAGCATCTCTATTATAGCCCCCAATTGCCAGGGGCCACTAACTCAGCTCTTTTACATTTGAATAGCCTCAAAGAAGGCAAACAAATTTGTAGAAAGAACGAGGAGTACTTGTGGCACCTTAGAGACTAATACATTTATTTGAGCATAAGCTTTCGTGGGCCAAAGCCCACTTCATCAGATGCATGCAGTGGAAATCTCTCCTCTCTCTCTCACTCACACACACACACACACACACACACACACAAAATGAAAAAATGGGGGTTGCCATACCAACTCTTAACGAGACCAATCAATTAAGGTGGGCTATTATCAGCAGGAGAAAAAAAAACTTTTGTAGTGATAATCAGAGTTGGTATGGCAACCCCCATTTTTTCATGTTCTGTGTGGATAGAAGATAGATGGAAGGAAGATGGATAGAAGATGGATAGATCTTCCTACTGTATTTTCCACTGCATGCAGCTGATGAAGTGGGCTTTAGCCCATAAAAGCTTATGCTCAAATTAATTTGTTAGTCTAAGGTGCCACAAGTACTCCTCGTTCTTTCTGCTGATACAGCCTAACACGGTTATCACTCTGAAACAAATTAGTGGCTCAGATGTCTATTTCTGTATAGAAAAAAAGGGAGAACAAATTATTTAAACTGTTTTTAATCAAGGGAATATCAAAATAACAGTTTTAGCAATTTCATCGGCATGTTCTTCTGAAACACAGCTAAATGTAAATATTAATTAAGAGTAATAAAATTTGTAAGAGACTGCAAAAGAAAGGAAGGAAGAAAGGAAGAAAATCTGGTGCCTTTTAGTATCTTGGGAAAAAAAAACAATTTTGGAGCAGCCACACTATCTTCATATAACAAAAATATGTACTGAACATGTCTACCAGCTATTTTTACAAGTGTTTTAATTAATATTAGAACCTAATATTTTGCATATTTATATATATTTACGTGGATTTCAGAGTTGCAATGTGTCAACCATTTCAAGCTGCACAAAATTAAGCTTGTGCAGATATGCATTCTCTCCACACCAATAGCTATCGATTAGTTAATCAAAGTCAGTATAACTTCATTTAGTTTCTTGGGGGCCAGGTGGCAAGGGGTTGGCCAAATTCTAAGTTAAATGGCATAATTTAAAAATGTAATGGGCGTATTTTAAGAGGCAATGAACACCCACAGCTCTCATGGACTTTTCATGGGGTGTTTTGGCTGGTCAGCATTTTTGAAAACTCAAGTCCTAAAATATAACTAGTAAGGGATTGTTGCTTAGATTAGCCAGTGCATGACTTTTGGTCAGTCACTTAGGGTGTGAATGGCCTAAATTTTCAAGAGTCACTAGTGATTTAGATGCCTCCATTTTTGATGCCCAACTTGAGTTACCCAAAGAACCTGATTTTCATGAGCTGGGTTCTCTGCACTTTCATGAAATCATCTGTAAGGTGTCTCAGGTTGGACACCCTAAATCTGAGGCACCCAAAATTGTTACTTTTGAAAATGTAGGCCTCTGAATTCAATGGGCTATAAATCAGTCCTTAGCCTCTTTGTGCTTTATTTTACCCAATAGTGGAATGATTATAATATTTAGACACTTCAGAGGTCTATTGTGAAGTTTAATGTTTGAAAAGGTACTTTGGGATCCTCAGATTAAACATGGTATATAAATGCAATTATTTTCCCACATTCTTTTTATAAACAAGATCACATAAAATTAAACTGTAATGTACAGACAATTGTACAACAGAAAGGAAACCATATCATACAAAAATCCATTGCCATCTAGGATTTCATGGTTGTGCCTCTTCTGCAAAGTAGCACTCCACAGCAGCAGTGGGGTGAGAACCCAGGTAAGTCATTGGAAGACTGAAAATATTCTCATAAAAGGCAAGCATCTACACCTACTGTAGAAATTCTCAAAGCAGGAGCCATTCGTATCACCAGATCTGGCGACATAGAATGCTGCTGACTAAGGGGTTGCTAGAATGGGTCACGAAGCAGCCTGAAAAACCACAGGGAAGCTTGGTTGAAGCATACGATGTGCTTGAATAGATGTCTGCTCAGCAGATTGATGTGAGCCTGCAATGGGCTGTCCTTCACTGATTTGGTGCTATGAGCCTCCATACTGAGGAGCAGAGGCAGGAAGCAAAGCTAGAAGAATGGGAAACGTTCTGAGGACTCCTCTCCTCCATGGAGCAACAGGTTCACCATGATAGCCATGAGGGAGGGGCACCAGAGCTGGAAGACTTAAACATGCACAGGGGCCTGAGGGCAAATGACAACCCACTGCCTGTCCACATGTTGGGTGGCATAATGGCCTCTTCCCTCTAAAAATGGGGATTTAAAAAAAAAAAGTTCCATTGGCTAGTGGCCTCTGGTACTGGCCGACCTCTGGAAAATGGGGCAAGAGGAAGGATAGGGAAGCTCCCTGAGACACAAAAATGAAGAAAACAGCACAGAAAGACAGCCAGTCCCCCTTCTTTTGCTGATCAAGCTCAATATAACTTTGGAGACTACATTGTTCACAGCAGCCCCTGTTCAAGGGCACAGGGTAAACCCATTGACCATATCCCTCTTAGGAAATATCAGGAAAATGACAGCCCTCACTGTGGTACACAAATCAGTGTTGACATTTTAGAAATACTGACCTCTTCCAAAAACTGTTTGAATTTTTTTAGTGTATAAAATTCTTAATTAGTAAATATTACTTTAGCTACATTATAACCCTCCTAGTTATCCTTTAGGAAAAGCAGTGGTTGAGTGTTCTTACTATCCAGTGTCACATATGGAATCTTAGCCTCTGTCTCTGCGGGAGATGGTGGTTGTAGGGTTGGAACTGAGCAAAGATATTGTTCCTAGAGAAGGGCAACAAAGGTGTGATAAGATTATGATGCTCAACAGATGGCTCAGGCACTGGTGCTATAAGGAGGGCTTTGGGATATATGGCCACGGGGAAGCATTCATGGACAGAGGACTGTTCTCTTGGGATGGACTTCACCTGAGTAAGGAGGGAAATAGACTTCTAGGATGGCACAACAGATCAAGAAAGCTTTAAACTAGGAATCTGAGGGAGATGATTGGGAGTTGTTCAGGTAAGCTCCACACCGAATTTTAACATTGAGAGGGAAGAAAATAAAGTAAGAAAAGATACAGCAGTGGGTAGGAGAATGGACATAAAGGAGGAAGGGTAGTGTACATACCAGTCTAATAGGTGACACTGGCGGTAGGATGTCTGTGCCTAAATCGGGTAAACAGCAAAAATTAAGATGTTTGTACACCAATGCAAGGAGCCTAGGTAACAAAATGGAGGAACTAGAGCTACAGGTGCAGGAAGTGAAACCAGATATTCTAGGGATAACTGAAACATGGTGGAATAGTAGTCATGACTGGACTACAGGTATTGAAGGGTATGTGCTGCTTAGGAAAGACCGAAATAAAGGCAAAGGTGGTAGAGTAGCATTGTATATCAATGATGAGGTAGAGTGTGTAAAGAAATAAGTGATGGAATGGATAAGAGAGTCTGTCTGTGCAAAAATCACATTGGAAAGAAAGCTACTAGAGCCTCTCCTGGGATAGCGCTTAGGGTGTTCTATGGACCGCCGGGACCAGATTTGGATATGGATAGAGACCTCTTTAATGTTTTTAATGAAGTAAATACTAATGGGAATTGTGTGATCATAGGAGACTAACTTCCCAGATATAGACTGGAGGACAAGTGCTAGTATTAATAATAGGGCTCAGATTTTCCTAGATGCGATAGCTGATAGATTCCTTCACCAAGTAGTTGCTGAACAGACTAGAGGGGATGCCATTTTAGATTTGGTTTTGGTGAGTAGTGAGGACCTCATAGAAGAAATGGTTGTAGGGGACAACCTTGGTTCAAGTGACCATGAGCTAATTCAGTTCAAACTAAATGGAAGGATAAACAAAAATAGATCTGTGACTAGGGTTTTTTATTTCAAAAGGGCCAACTTTAAAAAATTAAGGAAATTAGCTAGGGAAGTGGATTGGCTGAAGAATTTGTGGATCTAAAGGCAAAGGAGGCCTGAAATTACTTCCAGTCAAAGTTGCAGAAACTATCAGAAGCCTGCATCCCAAGAAAGGGGGGAAAATCAGAGGCAGGAGTTGTAGACCAAGCTGGATGAGCAAGCATCTCAGAGAGGTGATTAAGAAAAAGCAGAAAGTCTACAATGAGTGGAAGATGGGAGGGATTAGCAAGGAAAGCTACCTAATTGAGATGAGAACATGTAGGGATAAAGTGAGAAATGCCAAAAGCCATGTAGAGTTGGACCTTGCAAAGGGAATTAAAACCAATAGTAAAAGGTTCTAGAGACACATAAATAAGAAGAAAACAAAGAAAAAAAGTGGGACCACTAAACACTGAGGATGGAGTGGAGGTCAAGGATAATCTAGGCATGGCCCAATATCTAAACAAATACTTTGCCTCAGTCATTAATGAGGGGAGGTAGATATTACCACATCTAAGGTAGAAGCCAAATTTGAACAACTTAATGGGACTAAATCAGGGGACCCAGATAATCTTCATCCAAGAATATTAAAGGAACTGGCACATGAAATTGCAAGACCATTAGCAAAAATTTTTAATGAATCTGTAAACTCGGGGGTGTACCATATGACTGGAGAATTGCTAACATAGTTCCTATTTTTAAGAAAGGAAAAAAAAACATGACCCAGGTAACTACAGGCCTGTTAGTTTGACATCTGTAGTATGCAAAGTCTTGGAAAAAAATTTGAAGGAGAAAGTAATTAAGGACATTGAGGTCAATGGTAACTGGGACAAAATACAACATGGCTTTACAAAAGGTAGGTAGAGTGAAACTAATCTGATCTCCTTCTTTGCGAGGATAATAGATTTTTTAGACAAAAGGAAACACAGTGGATCTAATTTACCTCTATTTCAGTAAGACATTTAATACGGCTCTACATGGGGAATCATTAGCTAAATTGGAAAAGATGGGGATCAATATGAAAATTGAAAGGTGGATAAGGAACTGGTTAAAAGGGAGACTACAGTGAGTCGCACTGAAAAGGTGAACTGTCAGGCTGGAAGGAGGTTACTAGTGGAGTTCCTCAAGGATCTGTTTTGGGACTAATCTTTTTATTACTGACCTTGGCGCAAAAAGCGGAAATGTGCTAATAGAGTTTGCAGATGACACAAAGCTGGGAGGTATTGCCAATACAGAGAAGGACCAGGATATCATCTAGAAAGATCTTGATGACCTTGTAAACTGGAGTAATAGTAATAGGATGAAATTTAATAGTGGAAAAGTGCAAGGTCATGCATTTAGGGATTAACAACAAGAATTTTTGTTATAAACTGGGGACGCATCACTTGCAAGTAACAGAGGAGGAGAAGGACGTCAGAGTATTGGTTGATCACAGGATGACTATGAGCCGCCAATGGGATATGGCTGTGAAAAAAGCTAATGTGGTCTTAGGATGCATCAGACGAGGTATTTCCAGTAGAGATAAGGAGGTATTAGTACCATTATACAAGGCATTGGTAAAACCTCATCTGGAATATTGTGTGCAGTTCTTGTCTCCCATGTTTAAGAAAGATGAATTCAAACTGGAACAGGTACAGAAAAGGGCTACTAGAATGATCCAAGGAATGGAAAACCTGTCTTATGAAAGGAGACTCAAAGAGCTTGGCCTGTTTAGCCTAACCAAAAGAAGGCTGAGGGGAGATATGATTGCTCTCTATAAATATATTAGAGGGATAAATACCATGGAGGGAGAAGAATTAAAGCTCAGTACCAGTATGGACACAAGAACAAATGGATATAAACTGGCCATCTGGAAGTTTCGACTTGAAATTAGATGAAGGTTTCTAACCATCACAGGAGTGAAGTTCTGGAACAGCCTTCCAAGGGAATCAGTGGGGGCAAAAGACGTATCTGGCTTCAGGACTAAGCTTGATAAGCTTATGGAAGGGACAATATGATCTGATAGCCTAATTCTGGCAATTAATTGATCTTCAACTATTAGCGGTAGATATGCCCAATGGCCTTTGATGGGATGTTAGATGGGGTGGGATCTGAGTTACTACAGAGAATTCTTTCATGGGTGTCTGGCTGGTGAGTCTCGCCCACATGCTCAGGGTTTAGCTGATCACCATATTTGGGGTCAGGAAAGAATTTTCCTCCAGGGCAGATTGGCAGAGGCCCTGGCGATTTTTTGCCTTCCTCTGCGGCGTGGGGCACTGTCACTTGCTGGAGGATTCTCTGCACCTTGAAGTCTTTAAACCACAATTTGAGGACTTCAATAGCTCAGACATAGGTTAGGGGTTTGTTACAGGAGTGGGTGGGTGAGATTGTGGCCTGCGTTGTGTAGGAGGTCAGACTAGACTATCTTAATGGTCCCTTCTCACCTTAAAAGTCTATGATTCTGCGACTCTATAGAAAAATCCATGGCTGACAATCACAAACTTAAAAGAGAACCATGGTGATAAGGAAAAACAGACAAAGGTCTGGAAGGAAGGGCTGACCTCTCTGATATGACATCTGGGAAATATGGTTTGTCCATAAAGACCGCTGAGCATTAGTAATTATAGTGAGTTTCCTCTGCCTCGGCCCCTTAAGATTAGGAAGAGCTTTGCTGATGTCCAGGCCTCAAAGGAAGCTGTTCCTTTTGTGAAGTTCTCTTATAAAGAGTCATGCAGAACTGTGTTTGGGAGATACTCAAAAAGAAGAGTGACAAAGCTACAAAAGGCATAATGGATTTACAATCCCTACATTGCCTGGATATGAAATTTAACTATCAAAATCAAGTACAAATTACACCAGCTTTTTAAAGTCTCCCTCCTCCTGAAGGAAAGAAAAATTACTAAAATAGTATATTAAAAAATGCAGTGAATAAAAGCACTAGTAGCAGCAGAGTGATTGTCTGGCAAACACGATCCAGTAAAGCCAATGCACTTTTTCAAGTAGGGTTTGATATATGAATTTGACAGCAAAAGCTATTCAACAAGGCATCATGAAGTTTTCATTACCTACACTTTGGACATTTATCACATAAGTACCCTGCCATCTATATATAGAGATCTTATTTTCTGTCAACAATGGGGAAAGGATGTGAAGATTCTTGACTTGTTGAACTCATCCTACTAAATACTTGTTTATGTTTCAGTTTGCCGGAGAGTATTTTTTAAAAGAGAAGTAGCAGAAACATTCTTTGGGACAAGAATTTGACTTATTTTTCAGCCTCCTCCAATACAAAGGCTTGGGATTTTATGTGAGGACAGAGAGCATGAGCTTTTTGAAGAGGATATTGCCCATGCATTTTGCTGCTAGGGTATCTTCTCTCAGGGCCCACTCAGACGGAGAAAACAAATATGAGCATGCCCATGGAAATGACATTGTTTTATTTGTGCAAACAAGACAAACATATTATTCATGATAATAAACCTAATAAAGGAGGGGGATGATGCACAGAGCAACATTTTTCTCTCCTGCAAGAACAAGAGAGAAGAATTTTGGCAATAGTTGGGTATTAAAGCACATGTAATCAATCAATTCTCCTAGGCAGTCAGTGTTATGAAACATTAGTCTTCCTGGGTCAAACAAATATATATTACAAAACAAGGACCCCCGTCCTGCAAGTTGTACATACTGCTGCCCTTATGTGGAACCCCACTGAAGTCAAGGCACAGCATTAACAAATTGTGTGTAAGAAGTTGCAGAATTGGTGACTAAGAGTACAACCGAGCATGTTTTATATGAGGATCTGTAATAAAAAAAAATCTGTAATTAAATACTGTGTGATGAGTTATCTTTAAATTTAGGACTGTGCATGTGTACTACTAAATAGGCTGCCACATTGTAGGACTTGTGCTCATTTGGAAGAATATTAATATACAGGATATTCCAAGGACTTGCACATACTCAGCTTCTATTGGCTCATGGTTGATTGGGAGTAATTATGTGGTCTCTCAGGAAGTATCAGTGGTCAGCCATAAAGTTCAATTATTTTGACATGGGAGATCAATAACAGTAGTCTGAAGCAATTAAGACCCAGGATTCAAAAGTTGCTTGGCTAAAAATGACCAATTTGATTAATCAGTCCTAGACTTCAACTATAATACAACCTCAAAGATCAATAACTGGTGCAATTCTTCACATCAAAGCGCTATTTAATCAATTGGTTGTGCCACTAACCTAAGCTATGTTACTCTCTTCGTGTCTAGAGAACACAACGCAGTATGCCACAGTATGAAAGTGCTCAAATTGGTAGATTAAGATCCACTACCTACTGTATGGCATACTTTACTTTCTAGCAGTGTCAGAAGAATATTGTTAAATCTGTCATTATTAATTTCTGTAATAGAGTGCAGATACCACCACACATTGACTTCTGTTTTAGTTCAACACAAGACAGAGTCCCTCAAAGTAAATATTAATCAAGATCAATAAATCTTGTCACTGATCAAGAGAAGTCAATATCTGAGATCTGACACTCCACCTCAGCCCTGGCCTTCCCTATTATCTTTGCCCCCTCCCACACACACATGCATTTTTCCTTTCTCCTTTCCCATATTAGATGTAGTCATCCACCTCTGACACCAGACAGGCTGATTTTTCTTCCTACCCATCCCATCTGGACATAGAGACTCTTTACTCTGTCCCCGGGACCCTGCCAGGACTGTCTTCCTCTCACTCGCCTCTGACTAGCCAGCATCATACCACTTTTATAACTCACTCTTTGGTGTAGGTGTGGTGATGCACCCCCTGCTTCCGTCCCTCTGCCTGACAGGCTCACACAGCCCACACTCCCCTCTCTCCCCCTGAAGGCAACATGTTCTGTAGGATTCAGTCATGTGACTGAATCACTGACATGAGTATTATCCAGTTATGCCAACCTGTTATCCACTCCTCACTATCATGAAACAACATTGATTTACCAGGGGATCTTAGTAATGGGAAGGTATCCAACATGCATGGGACCTTTCCTCTTTCTGGCTCCTCTTGATTTTCTTTGCTGTAGCAAGCAGCTAACGGGCAGCAAGTAGCCATGAGGTTATCCTGATATTTTTCTCTTGGGGTACAATATGATCTGACGTAGGTGATATTTGACATAGTTGTAGATGGGGGTGGTTTCTGGCACTCCTCTCATTCTTCATTTCACTGTGATGGTGTAAAAGCAAACCTACAGCCAGGAACAATCAGCACTGAAGCACACCTTTACTGCTCCTCTGCTTTCTAGTTTGATTGACTACCTCTGCTGCATCTGGCCAAATGCTGGCCCTCCTTTGAATGGGCCCAGATCTCAAAGATGTATTGTTCATTATCCACTAGGGACTTTGACATTGCATTGCTGTTATTGTATCCCAAGACTGCGGGGAACAGTTCTCTGATACGAGATTTGCTGTAATAGCAAGAAAGTAGAAGAATGAACAAATTGGAAGCCAATATTTAAAAAGCCAGATGTTCAGGGCCACATGTAATGCTTGCACCAAATTTGGGAGTGCAATTAGTGACCTACTGCATAGAAGGCTAAGTATATCTAACAATTTGACTAAAAAAGCCATATAATTGTGCTAATCATATATATTAATAGGTTAATAGGTTATACTGGCTGTAGAATGACTGTGCCTAATAGGGTACAAAATGTGAGCGAGGCCAAACAGCAAAAATTAAGATGTTTGTACACCAATGCGAGGAACCTAGGTAACAAAATGGAGGAACTAGAGCTACTGGTGCAGGAAGTGAAACCAGATATTCTAGGGATAACAGAAACATGGTGGAATAGTAGTCATGACTGGACTACAGGTATTGAAGGGTATGTGCTGTTTAGGAAAGACAGAAATAAAAGGTAAAGGTGGTAGAGTAGCATTGTATATCAATGATGAGGTAGAATGTAAAGAAATAAGAAGCGATGCAATGAATAAGACAGTCTGTCTGTGCAAAAATTACATTGGGGAAGATAACTAGTAGAGCCTCTCCTACAATAGTGCTTGGGGTGTGCTATAGACCGCCGGGATCTAATTTGGATATGGATAGAGCCCTTTTTAATGTTTTTAGTAAAGTAAATACTATTGGAAACTGCATGATTATCGGAGACTAACTTCCCAGATATAGACTGGAGGACCAGTGCTAGTAATAATAATAGGGCTTAGATTTTCCTAGATGCGATAGCTGATGGATTCCTTCATCAAGTAGTTGCTGAACTGACTAGAGGTGATGCCATTTTAGATTTGGTTTTGGTGAGTAGTGAGGACCTCATAGAAGAAATGGTTGTAGGGGACAATCTTGGTTTAAGTGATCATGAGCTAATTCAGATCAAACTGAACGGAAGGATTAAAAAAAATAAATCTGCAACTAGGGTTTTTGATTTCAAAAGGGCTGACTTTCAAAAATTAAGGAAATTAGTCAGGGAAGTGGATTGGATTGAAGAATTTATGGATCTAAAAGTAGAGGAGGCCTGGGATTACTTTAAATCAAAGTTGCAGAAGTTATCGGAAGCCTGTATCCCAAGAAAGGGGAAAAAAATCATAGGCAGGAGTTGTAGACCAAGCTGGATGAGGAAGCATCTTAGACAGGTGATTAAGAAGAAGCAGAAAGCATATAGGGAGTGGAAGATAGAAGGGATCAGCAAGGAAAGCTACCTTATTGAGATCAGAACATGTAGGGATAAAGTGAGACAGGCTAAAAGTCGAGTAGAGTTGGACCTTGCAAAGGGAATTAAAACCAATAGTAAAAGGTTCTATAGCCATATAAATAAGAAGAAAACTAAGAAAGAAGAAGTGGGGCCGCTAAACACTGAGGATGGAGTGGAGGTTAAAGATAATCTAGGCATGGCCCAATATCTAAACAAATGCTTTGCCTCAGTCTTTAATAAGGCTAAAGAGGATCTTAGGGATAATGGTAGCATGACAAATGGGAGTGAGGATATGAAGGCAGATATTACCATATCTGAGGTAGAAGCGAAACTGAAACAGCTTAATGGGACTAAATCGGGGGACCCAGATAATCTTCATCCAAGAATATTAAAGGAATTGGCACCTGAAATTGCAAGCCCATTAGCAAGAATTTTTAATGAATCTGTAAACTCAGGAGTAGTACCGAAAGATTGGAGAATTGCTAATATAGTTCCTATTTTTAAGAAAGGAAAAAAAGTGATCCGGGTAATTACAGGCCAGTTAGTTTGACATCTGTAGTATGCAAGGTCCTGGAAAAATTTTTGAAGGAGAAATTATTTAAGGACATTGAAGTCAATTGTAAATGGGACAAAATACAACATGGTTTTACAAAAGGTAGATCGTGGCAAACCAACCTGATCTCCTTCTTTGAGTAAGTAACAGATTTTTTTAGACAAAGGAAATGCAGTGGATCCAATTTACCTAGATTTCAGTAAGGCGTTTGATATAATTCCCATATGGCAAGGTTAGTTAAATTGGAAAAGATGGGGATCAATATGAACATCAAAAGGTGAATAAGGAATTGGTTAAAGGGGAGACTACAACGGGTCCTACTGAAAGGCGAACTGTCAGGCTGGAGGGAGGTTACAAGTGGAGTTCCTCAGGGATCGGTTTTGGGACCAATCTTATTTAATCTTTTTATTACTGACCTCGGCACAAAAAGTGGGAGTGTGCTCATAAAGTTTGCAGATGATACAAAGCTGGGAGGTATTGCCAATTCAGAGAAGGATCGGGATATTATACAGGAGGATCTGGATTACCTTGTAAACTGGAGTAATAGTAATAGGATGAAATTTAATAGTGAGAAGTGTAAGGTGATGGATTTAGGGATTAATAACAAGAATTTTAGTTATAAGTTGGGGACGCATCAATTAGAAGTAACGGAAGAGGAGAAGGACGTTGGAGTATTGGTTGATCATAGGATGACTATGAGCTGCCAATGTGATATGGCTGTGAAAAAAGCTAATGCAGTTTTGGGATGCATCAGGAGAGGCATTTCCAGTAGGAATAAGGAGGTTTTAGTACCGTTATACAAGGCACTGATGAGACCTCACCTGGAATACTGTGTGCAGTTCTGGTTTCCCATGTTTAATAAGGATGAATTCAAACTGGAGCAGGTACAGAGAAGGGCTACTAGGATGATCCGAGGAATGGAAAACTTGTCTTATGAAAGGAGACTCAAGGAGCTTGGTTTGTTTAGCCTAACAAAAAGAAGGTTGAGAGGAGATATGATTGCTCTCTATAAATATATCAGAGGGATAAATACTGGAGAGGGAGAGGAATTATTTAAGCTCAGCACCAATGTGGACACAAAAACAAATGGGTATAAACTGGCCACCAGGAAGTTTAGACTTGAAATTAGAGGAAGGTTTCTAACCATCAGAGGAGTGAAGTTTTGGAATAGCCTTCCAAGGGAAGCAGTGGGGGCAAAAGATCTATCTGGCTTTAAAATTCTACTCGATAAGTTTATGGAAGAGATGGTATGATGGGATAATGTGATTTTGGTAATTAATTGATCTTTAAATATTCAGGGTAAATAGATGGATGGGATCTGAGTTACCCAGGAAAGAATTTTCTGTAGTATCTGGCTGGTGAATCTTGCCCATATGCTCAGGGTTTAGCTGATCGCCATATTTGGGGTCGAGAAGGAATTTTCCTCCAGGGCAGATTGGAAGAGGCCCTGGAGGTTTTTCTCCTTCCTCTGTATCCTGGGGCACGGGTCCTCTGCTCCTTGAATTCTTTAAACTACGATTTGAGGACTTCAATAGCTCAGACATAGGTGAGGTTTTTCGTAGGAGTGGGTGGATGAGATTCTGTGGCCTGCGTTGTGCAGGAGGTCGGACTAGATGATCATAATGGTCCCTTCTGACCTTAGTATCTATGAATATATATTACTTGTTTTCAGAGAGTTAAAATAGGTAAAAAAAAAAATCTAAAAAGGACTTATTTAATTAATTGAGGCAAGAGCTTCAGATGTTGTTTTCCTCAAGGATAAAAATGTATGTCAATATTCTCCACTTTTTTCAATCAAAATTAAAAACTGATTTTTTTTTCAATCAACATTGTGAAATTTGAAAATTTGAACAGCTCTGCTCAGCACAAAAAAATGAGAAGCATGATCATCCCATGGTATTTGAAGAGTTTTTTCACAGGGTATCCTTTAAATCAGCAAAGTCTTTTGGAGGGTTGACTGCCAACCAGTAGAGAGCTCTTTAAACACAATCCTAGAGAGGGCAAGACCTTCAAGAAAACTTTGAATGAGAAATGTGTGAAAAGCATCAATTATAAAAAAAAACAGTTTTAATGGGACATCCTCTTTAGTGAAGCTATTTTGGAGCATGGTATCTAATAACCACGGTTCTGTGCCTTCAGCAAATAGATGTACAAATGTGTATACAGCTCCTGCATTTAATTGTTCAGGTGCATCACACTGCAGGGATGCGCCTGATTTGAGTGTCTCAGTGCTGGTTTTAAGACACCTTTGTTTGAAAATGGGGTGCCCTGATGTCATTTTCAGACTGCCTCCATAAGGCAGTGTTTGTGCCTGCAAATGGCATTACAGCAGCAGCTATTCATCCTTCTCGGGAATTGCAGGAAGTACCTCTTAAGAAAGCCTTTTAGAGAATCTTTTTTGGGGAAAAAAGAAGGCTCATTACAGGTAACATAAGCCAGAGGGCCAACTCACTGGCTGGTGTATCAAATAAAGTCCCCAACAGTGCCAGAATTTCAGTCCCTTTCTTCAGGGATTCTTCAAAACCAAAACAATTCAACATAAATCGAACAGATAAAACAAGTCATACTGCCGGGCTACTTCGCAGGTCTTTTTTCTGAGTCAGACTCCTGCATGTTCCCAATGGGGGTGTCTCCCCCACCTGAATTCCTTGCTGGTCTTTTATCTGAAGACCAATGACCTGCAGGCTATCTTGCCCTTTTACATCATGATGCCGGTTTAGCATTGGTGGTAGCTGTGCTGATTTTAAGTTATCTGCTACAGTTGTCTGTATTTCAAAATGTTTTGGTTTGGCAGCTAGTCTGTAAGCATCTGCGCTGGGATTAATTTCTCTCAAATTCAGGTGTAGGGAACCTTGTGTATGTTGTCAATGCCTTTATGATGTAATGGTTATGAGTGTATCAAAAAAATAAATTCATCACTTAGGAGATAGCTAATTAGTCATAGGTGGAGTTAAGCCCAACTCCCTGAAAAGGCCATCCCAACTTCCTGATAGGCCATGATGTAGGTCACACCAACCCCTCTGCCTCCCCCACACCCCAAATAAACCACCACCCACCAGCTCTGGCCATCGGTATCTGACTATCTTGTGTGTGGATAGAAAAGAAATTTTTATTATCACTCCAATTCATTTTTTGATAATAAAAGGACTTCAAATCCTCTCAGAAGGAAATTGCAACAATATAAAGAAATTCAACAATTAAATATATATAAAGATATTCAGCTGCAAATGTCTTAAAAAAAAGATCGTTTTCAAAGGGAAGATTCTTCCCCTGTGCCATAAACATTCAAGAAAAAGTCAGCTGCTGAGTGATGTGCAGTTATTTAATGAGTTAATCTCTCTAAGCTATTTGAACTCTCAGTAGGGCTCCCACCCTGTTAGCTATGTGATATCTTTGAAATGAGCCTTTCAAATTATTATAAGAATATATTAAAAAACAGCTAATTTAAACTGAACTTTACCAGAATTCCCATCTGGATTAGGTTGTGAGTAACAAGAGGAGGGGCAGGGGGGTTGTTATTGTTGAGCTCTTCTGTAATTACTGCAGTCAAGTCTGAGATAGCCACTGGGCTACATAAATTATTCCTGGTATTAGTGGAGCTACATGAATGATGATTTGGATCTCTATTTCACAAGCTTGGTCTTACTGTTCTTTCCACACAGCAATTCAAAGATAGTTATTGGCTGCACTGATTTACATCTGATCTAGCTGAACATTAGCTCACTCCCATATTTCCTAAACAGATAATGAAGGGCCAATAAACAGTGGCAAAAGTTTTCCCTGAATATCTAATCACAGTTTAAAGCAAATTTCCATTTGATCATGTTCTCAACCTTTTTGACAAACATTCAAATGCACTAGTCTCGTGAAAAGCAAATATTGAGCCCAAATGCTTAAATGTTAATTGAAAGCAAATTTTAAATGATAATGCAGATTGTAATTGTTGCAATTCACAATCTAGGCACCCCGCTTTGTTTAGTAAGTCATTCACTCAAGGAACAAAAAAATACTAGCATGTGGCATCTCCATTTCTGTCTCCTTTCCTGTTCACCCCACCACTCCCTCCTCTGCACCAGTGGTGCCATCTATAATGCCCATTAACAGCCATCTCCTGCTTCCACCTACATTCTTCTGTGCATTCCCCAGCTCATGATATGCCCTCCCCAAACAAGTTCATCTGGCCACTTCTCTTTATTAAAGTTCCTCCTGGACATTAACTCCTGCCATATCTCCCACAAGTGAAAGAAAATTAAACTAAATTTTAACATGCCCATGCCTTGCTGAGTAATCACATGATCCAATCATTGTCATCTTTGTCCTTCCTCTCACCTTTCCACCTTGTTGGCTTATGACTCACTTGTGGCTGGGGTGTGATCTTGCAAGGATACAATCTCTTGTCCTCCACCTTGAGCAGCATGGCTCTACAACACCTTGCCTTCTCTGTGCTGTTACTTAAAAGCCACAACCTGCCCTATGTATTTTCTTATGCATAAACATACAACAATGGGCATATTTACAAGAGCGCACTAGACAAAGTCCACATAGAAAAAACTTCACCTGATATGAATGAACACTGAACACCACTGTAGGAGAAAAACACTTGACACTTTCTCTGTTGTCCCATCAGAACAGCCTTTATGCTATGGTGATGGACCTGGTATAAAACAGATTATAGAAATTATATAAACCCCTCATTGTAGATAATGCTTTTAATGGATAGTATTCCAGGGACAAAAATGCTCTAAAATTATTTATCACCCCTTCTAAAATATGTTGCCTCTCATCCACCTTTGGATCTTTTCTAACCTGCTTTGTCCTAATATTCAATTAAGATCAAAACTGACAATCTTAGCAGCGGATTTACCGGCAGAATCTGAGTGAGTTATTTTTAGAAAATATACAGTATATTACTAGCACATTAGAAAGTAACTACAACTAATCAGCAATTGGATCCCAAAATGTACTCTGTTTATCATCATCATCTGTTTTAGTCATGTTTGTTCAGCCACTCTTTGAGCTGGTCAGTAAACAAGAGATCATATCTGTTAACATTTTCATAAAAATGTCATCCACATTGAAATTTTGATTTAAAAAAGAAAATTTCATTTACATGAGGAAACATTCAGAAATTTTCAGCAGCTCTACCTAGTCTCTAGTTCCTCAAATTCAGCATTCACAACCAATCTTCCAGTTATCAGTCAAAATTAGCAGTACAGTTCTTCTAGTTGTCTGTTAACTAGACACTGGTTGCATAAAAGTAGCCCATTAGTAGCTTCCAAGGACAAGCCGCGCTGGACTGAAATACTTTGGGGCAGGATCTGCCTCTTTGCATCACAATTGTACAGCATCTTGCACAATGGGGTCCTGGTCCATGACTGCAGCTTCTACCTGCTATTGCAATACAAATAATTATAAATTATTATTTTCCCTTCCCCTTTTTCTAACCTTGTATTAGGAGGCAATCTGCATTTCCAGAAACAGCCCGATCTATCACAGGTGTCAGCAAAGCAGTGAGAAGCAGTATTTGAACAGTAAATTGACACTTTTGGATTTACAGTTTCCATGCACTCTGAGTCTAAGGAAATCACTTACATTGTTTTCTGACAAACCATTTGCTGGGGTGACTCATCTTCATTGCACTTTTATCTCCAAGCCACAAGGCTAAAAATGACTATTCCATACTGCAACTTCCTTGGAAAGGCTCCAATACCGCCCCTTAGACAGCTCTTTATTTTCACTATTTAAACTATACACATGACAAATACAGAGTAATTGTTTTAAATTCCAATGCTTTGCCATGATAGTACAGTGGATAAATTATATTTTCCTCTAATAAAATTGGCTGTTTTCTGAACTCAGATCAGAACTGATGTTTTTGATCATATTATGCTAAATGCTATTTTAAAATGTCCGATTTATTAGAATTTATTGTAAACTGACTTCAGAGTAGGGTTATTGTTTTATAATTTGAAATACATCTGAGGGTCACCTAGTCCTAAAACCAGTGACCAAGATTTATCAATGGTATCTCACAGTGGTGTTGTAATTTACTCGGTGGGTGAAAGCAAAGGGGAAGGGATGTTACAACTGGTTGTCCAAAAAACAAGAAAACCACACACCCCAAACCAATCCAACAGAGTAGGGATGTTATTTAAATGAAACTGGATTCCACCTACCTACAACAATATATGAAGAATATATGTAATAAAAAGATTTGAATATACAATGACTAAGTTACCATTAAGTGTATTTCACTAAATATTATCCTCTAAATAAAAAATCTGTATCTCTGTGTGTATTATCTAACAGTTTGTTATGATTATTAATTTTTAGTTCAAGGTTCCCCTTTTCCCAGCTCTCTCACTGGGTTCTGTCTAGCATGCAAGTCAGTCTTTGAGCCTCAAACACCTCTCATAACTTGCTGTAGAGATGGACTTGATTCCAGTGATGCTTATTTGTGGGTGTGCACATTAGACAAGACCCATGGGATCTTTGGTTCTCCTGTTCTGGGTTCTCAGGACAACAACATGCATCAATGACAGGAGATGATTGAATCCGATGCTCATGAACATAGAGGTACCTGCCTGCCTCTGTCCCTCAACTGTTGTCCTCTTCTCCTCCAGCTGTCACTTCCCCTTCATCTTGTCCCTCACACAAGGACAGTGCAGTCACCTTGACCACACCCTAAATCATATATCCCCATACAGGGGTGAGTTTCTTTACCACATTTACATTTAGAAGAGGGCCAGATCCTCAGATGGTGTAAATTGACATGGTGCCATTGACTTCAATGAAGCAATACCAATTTACAACAGCTAATGATCTGGGCCAATAATTTTTAAATATGTATTCTGAATTCAGATTTTATAGACATATTAATTTCCATAGAACTCACATCAACAAAGGATTTGACCCCATATTATTAAATAAAAGTTACTAATATGAGAACTTGGAAAGTAACTTCCAGCAATAATTATGGTTTCTGGCCCGTATACTTTCTCTTCCATTGTCATAAAAATTGCAAAAATCTGGAGACCTAACATCTGATTATTCTACTAAAACAGTCAGAAAATGACCACCATTTTTAATTGCTAACACTTACTGGATAGTTTAAACAGCAGTGAAATGAAAGGTTCTTAAATTTTATACTGCTTTAAACAATAACTGTTTGAAATGTGTTTGAGAGGTTGGGAAAGATTATTAAAGTTCACTTCCATACTGCAGCTGCAGGAGTCTGAATAGGAGAGTGAAGAAACTAACATTGAAAAGGTCAGGGATGACATTCATCTACTCCAGCTGTCAAATCAAGGGAATGTTAACAAAACTAGTCCCTAGTATAGTAGCTAATTTTCTGCATGTATTTTGGTCTGATCCTATGTGTGCGCTAGATTAATGACTAAACCAGAGGAAGGACCACAATTCTACAGTACACCATTTTCTGAGCCTGCCCTTTGTGAGCTGATGAATTCAAGTCCCATAAACTAGCTAGCTTAATTGACAATGTAGCTAAAATATTCCACAAGAGGCTAAACATATGAATGGGTATTCAACAATCCTGAAAATTAGGGGCTTAAAAATTGCCCTATATTTTAAATTCATCAGAGAGAGCGAGCGCGCGCATGAGCGTGCGTGCACGCGCATTTTTAAGTGATGGCATCAAAGCATCACGTTTTGTAATAACACAATAGAAAAATCTTTACCTTAGACAAATCCTTTGGAGATGGCCTGGTTCTAATACCACAGAGTCAAGGATCCTCACTTCAACTTCAACAGCCAATCCAACATTCAAGCAAGATAGTACAGATGCAACAACCCTAAATATGGCTCATCTGTCAATGAGGACTGAATTTGGGACTTTCATCACCAAAAGCACAGGCCTCCAGCACTTGAGATGAAAGAATAGCCTCATATTTTCTACAAACCCTAGCCAGAGTGCTTCAGAGAGGACCACCTTCCTGAGAAATACAGCAGACACAGGAACCACTTTTGACCCACAGCACATTCATTTTTGTGGGAAAACTAATGCTCAGTCTTTTAGACAAACTGATCATAACTGTTGTCGGCCCTTTTATAATTCCACTGGTGTATGTGTTGTTATGAACATACAATGCAAATTATCCTAGGTATCAAGGAATCAATGCTCAAGAGACATTTTGTTCATTTATTGCCCCATATCATACATCAAATTCTGATTTGTTTTTTGTTATGTGAAAAGATGCATCAGTAACAAACTGAGATGATCTATGACAACATATTAAACCAGGATGTAGCTTTCTGGAGAATGCAGGCATCACATAATATAGATTACTTTATTATTTGACTTTTTAGTAGAGAAATATTACAAAGCCAGAAACAATACTGAAAATTCATGAATTAAACACATGTACAATTGCAAGTCTTTAAAAAGCTGGAAGTGACCTTCAGAACAGACATACCAAAGATTAAGAGAACTTCTAAAGAGGTGGTTTATCACTAATCAATGACTCAGACAAATTATACTCCTCCCAGAAACAAATACAAAGAAGGCTTTTCAGAATTACTCCACTCTAGAAGTAAAATCACACAGCAAAACTACCAGAAAAAAGCATAAATGGATGCATGTATGTACACACGTGTCCACTCACCCACAAGAACGAAGGAAATTAGAGAAAGGAAAAAATATCATGTGTCCACCAATACCTGGGTCCAACTGAGGAATGTTAGAGCCATATTTTCACCCACCTGCTATGCCCAGATGTTGGAAGATACACAGTTAATGAAGAAATGTATTTCCTTGCTTGTGTCAGTATGTTTTTAACATTGCATGATTTTTCTTTCTGCAAACTCACAAATATCTTGTGCTGTGAATGGGTTGGTTGTTTCGGAGTTGATTAATCTCAACAGAATTCTATGAGAAATCAACTCTATATTAATAACAAGCAGATGCAATTACAATGTAAATCTATAGAAAACAGATCTATTGGCAACCAAGAAGTCTTCTTGTAATATACTTTTCTGGGAAAACCAATATCAGTCTCAAACTCTTAAAGTTCATCTGGATCTGAGCCAATTGATAGAACCAGAAATAATGCCAAAGCTACCTATACAATTGCCTGTGGAGATATCACTGTACAGAATCCAAAGAGAGTCAATAGATCTCAGCTCCTTTGTAGCTATGTGAAAGGAGACTCCACTCAGAGATAACAAGGGCTAAGCAAGGTCAAGGAGAGCAGCCAGGAGCAGCAATGTCTAAACACTGGTGTGGGGATGGGGTCAAGAAGAATTACAGAGAGGGGAGCCAAAAACTCATGCAAGTTTTAGTCTCTTACCTTTGTTGGAGAAAAAGTTTGTTCAAAAGAGCTTCCAACAATTTAACATCATGCTTTCTTGAAAAGACATTTTCCTCTATCCTCACTAGGAAGCCTGACAGTACAATATAGGTCTTCCAGATGTCATTCAAATCTCCTAGCACACTCCATCAACCAAAAGGAGAGCTACAAAGATCCCTCTGGAATAGTGCTTCATTCTGCAAACCAAGCCAAAGGTTAAGACACAAATTGTTCCTTGTGCTATAAGCATCACTTCTGCAGCACACCCAGCTGCTGCCGGCCCATGGAGTAAGAAAAAGCCAACTTTGTGTCTGAGCTCTGATTCTCTGCATAGTAACAACCCACCACCGGGAAAATTTATTATTAAAAGGAAGGTTTTACATTGGTTTTATAAATATTTATACAGTGCTTGAATATGCAGAGACTTCTATTTACCTGTACCCACAATTTTAAGATTTTAATTTTTTTTAATTGTTTGAGATCTGTAGCGATTAATAGCCGCTTGTAGGATTTGGGAACGACCATGCTTGATTTCAAATATTCTATTAGTCAAGGGGTTCTTAAATCTTCTGTAGCATTGGCCACATCTTGAGAGAGGTTGGCTTGTGAACCACACATCCCACATCTATGATTGCATAAGCTACGGTGTCTGTCCTTCCTATCTTTTGGTATGTCTACACTACAATCAGAGCTGCGACTGCAGTTCACAGGCATAGCTATGCTAGCTTTGATGTAGCTAGAATAGCTGAAAATAGCAGTGAAGATGTGGTGGCAGAGACCCCAGCATGAGCTAGGAAGGCAAAGACATATCCAGGAGTCTGGGTGGGTTTGAATAGCCCTCCCTGCTATGCTTCACTGCTATTTTTACCTGCATGCTAAAGATGATAGTTTAAATACATGCTGTTTTTAGCTGCAGTCACACCTCCAACTGCAGTGCAGACATACTCTGACTGTGAAGACCGCTTCTTCTCCTATTTGCAGTCTACTGACATCCCTTGGCCAACGGCAGCAACTGCTTACATGAAAAGTGATATTAGGAATTGCTATAGCTAAGATATTAACCACCATTGCCATAATATCTGACCCTGTCACCTGTGAGTTCAAATTATAGCTTGGATTACAGGTGATACTTGCAAAAACACTTACATTTGAATTAGGTTTTAGGGTATAATAGTTACATCTGTAAAGCACTGTAAACGTGCTTCATCCATGCTAAATGCTATGTATTATCATTTTGGTGCTATTGGCAGTCTATATAAGAAGAGCCTATTGACTAGAACAGGAATCTTGCCAGGCAATACTGAAGTGACACTGGCAGAGACGTCAGGAAGTTTGAACAATGCAAACCTATATTATACTTGGTTCAAGACAGTGCTATTGTTGTCCTCCACTTAATATCCTTATAAGCACTAAACTCATTTACAATATTCTGTTAAAGTTCATTGCCCTTGTAAGGGACAAGGAAAGGCAAATCTGTAGTTAACAAAGTAACAGGAGAGCAAAGAACAGAAGAAAAATGAGGTAATGTAAATAATAAGAGAAAAAGAATCAATAGTAACTAGTAGTTGCAAAATGATAAGAGCGATTGGTCATTTGCCCAGCATTGTGTGAGCGGAATCACTAGTGGGCAATTTGTCTTCTCATGACTGTGGTGGGCCAATCAAAAAAGCAGGCAGAGCATTGTATTCTTAAGAGGTACAACTGATCCTGAATATAGAATTCCTAGTTGATTGGGCAGGTCTCACTAATCAGTTACTTTGTAAATGGGAGGACACCAAATGCATCAGTTAGAACCTTATTTTTCCATTCCATTTTTTAGAACAAGAAGACTCATTGATCCGTTTCTACATTACAATTCATTTCCATTGTTGTGCTACAGGAAATCTCAAGTACAATTATACTGCCAATATTTTTAAAAGGGTTAAATTTTAATAGCAATGTTTCCTGACTGCATGCATTCAGTTCCCTACCATACAGTTGATTATTTTACTTTAGAAAAACTGAATTTCTTTGTGCTCTAGGTCACTTATGTTGTGTAAACGCTTATGATACATAAAGGGAGCCCTACTGTGGCACTGGTTAGTCGCTAAGGTGCCACAAGTACTCCTTTCCTTTTTGCGGATACAGATTAACACGGCTGCTACTCTGAAACTGGTAGATAGGAAATTCATTCGTTGTAGCACCATTTGTCCCACCTGAATGAATGGAAATGAGTGGGATTATCAGGAGTCAGAGTTCCTGAGTTAGGACCTGAAGCCAAATCCCTAGAGGTTCTGAGCATCTTCACCTCCCACAGTTACTGAGGACACTCTCAGGATTTGGCTTTCAGTCAGGAAGCATTTAAAGCAGGGAACTCTATTTCAAAACACAACAAAAAAACCTCTCCAATTGATAGAAAGGAGAGCTGGATTGGCAGCAGACCAGTTAATTCAAAAGCACTAAATAAGACAGACTTCCGTAATGTGCTGGAAAGACTGATATCGTTTTAGCCCAAGAAAGTCTTTCTTTGTGCAAAGCCCATGGTTTTACCTGGAAGCCTATTTAACTGATGATTACGGACAATGTGATTTTGATGAGAAAGCTCTCCCTGTGTAAAGCTCTGCTGCAGGAAGGTGCTGAGCAACTTTGCTATTGTGCAGTGCATCTTGTCTTCTAGCATGAGGGAAGTGCAATTGATCGATTGTACAGAACTGATCCTTCTCTCTTTTTAGATTTGCTTTGATACACCAGAAGAGAGTTCCTTTATTCTACAACAACAACTGAACTAAATCTGTTTTACCTCTGGAAAGGCCATTAATAAAAATGAGCTAATTTAGGGATAATTGGGACCCATGGATATCCTTTGGGGTCACCCACATAACCAGACTAGAGGTGTTATATTAATTCAGATGGAATAAAGGGGCCCAAAAAGTCAGAGGTGTTAATATGATCCTGTCACTGTCCTACATTAAACAGCCTTAAACAAGATTTAGGATACAGAGATCTCAGCCTGCTTATTACTCTGGCAAACACCATTAAACGCTATTAACCATTTTTCCTTCTTCTGTATCTTCAATAAAAAGGTTAAAACTTTACATTTCAAATGCTTTAAGTAAGGCTTTCATTTTAATGTCTTGTTCCTTTTCCCTTTAGTTGAAGACAGACTAGAAGGGAGGGAAAAAAACCCACCTTATCTGACAGTTTTTTAGATGGCGTTGAAGAGGGTGGTAATTGTTCTTTTGAGGAAAAAGAAGGAAGCTAGTTGAGATGGATGGGGATGTTGTGGTTGTTACAGTCTCATCCTGTTGCATAGAAAAACAAGACAAAACATACTCAAAAGGAGAAAGAAAAGCAAAGAGATTCTATAGTGTTGACTCATTTGCAACTTTGTTGGAAAAAACAAGCACAACATACGGTCTTATCAGTGACTCCAAGGCCTTGCAAATTTATACCAGTACTGGGCTGTTTAGGGCATTGCATTTAGCTGCCTTTCAGGGGCGGCAGGTTTGTATAATTTTTCGTGGCGCCCAGAATGGGTCAGAGTCCCAAACCTCCCCATGTGCATACCCCGCCACCCCCCCCCCCCAAGGCTCTGGGAGGGATTTGAGTGCAGTCTCTGGGCAGAGGTAGGGGTTGGGGTGCAGGAAGGGAGTTTGTGAGCAGGATGCAGGCTCTGGGCTGAGGTAGCGGTGCACAAGAGGGTGAGGGATGGGACGCTTACCTCGGGTGGCTCCCAAAAGCCACCTGCACACCCCTCTGGCAGCGGCTCCTTGGTGGGGGGGGGAGGGCAAGCGGTCGCCACGCGCCACTGCCCGCAGGCACTGCCCCCGCAGCTCCCATTGGCTGCAGTTCCTGGACAATAGAAGCTGTGGAGTCAGTGCTTGGGGCGGGGGCAGTGTATACACACACACACACAGAGCGCTGCAGGGACATGCCGATCACTTCCGGCAGTGATGCAGAGCATGGGCGGGCAGGAAGCTGCCTTAGCCCCACTGTGCTGCCAGTGGTGGTGGCAGCAGCTGGGCCCCTGGGCCCTTTTAAATAATTCGGGGGTGAGACCCGGCCCTGAACATTGGTAGAGCTGGGCCCCTATATAACTCGCCACCCCTGCTGCCTTTCTGGTAACAGGTTTATAGCAGTGTTACAAAATATGCAGTCTGAGCCAGACTTATGAAAAAAGAAGGAAAAAAGGAGAGAGTTAGGAAAGAAAAGACACACTGGGGAGTCAGAGGGAAGACAAAGTCTAACATCCCAGGTGGTATTCAGGATTGAGCTGGAGCTGGAGCTGGAGCCATCATCTGGATCCCTCTCTCTGCCCCAGTCTGGTTGTGACATCTCTCAGGATTAGGATGAACAAAGGTCGGGGTCCTAGGAAACGGTGGGTGTGGCAGCCATGATAATGAAGCTTGCTCCTTCCCCTTCTCTTGTCTTTTAGTTAGCCAGGGTTCCCCTTCGCTTCGCCTCTGTCTATCCATATTTTCCATAGAAAGCCCCAGAAGCTAGTAATGATTGGAATAGCCAATCCACTCATTATTTCATTCAACTATTAGGCCTAATTTCTGACCCACAAATTTTGGTTCATTAATTTCCAGTCCATTAACACTTCTCTCATTGACCAGGCATGAGCCTGCATTATAGCAGTGGGCTTTTTTGTTTAGATTAATTCAGTCTGTTACCAGTTAGCATCTTGTCCTATCAAGGGTTATTGTTTTAGGTTATTGTGACATTTTTATGAACTTTCACTCACTTTTCACAGTTTGAGCTCACAATTAAGGTAAATGTGTAGGCCCAACTGCTACAACTAAGTTGGTGGCCCTTCACAGTTTGGCAGTAATTATGTCAAAATACAGACAGTTTTCCCATCAATTAGTGAACAAATGGAAATTGATGGAACCTTTCAATTCCTATCCAGATATGTTATTTTAAAAACTTAAAAGGCAAAGCTGGGCTGTCTAACTTTGCTTCAGCAAAGGCCAACAAAAAATATTCACGATTACTAGGCTGATGGTGTGCCGATATCACAGCCTATCACACTGACCAATATTGTCTCATTGTTTCCTTGTATTCCCCCATTGGTCTATATCCGTCTGTTGTCTTATATTTAGATTGTAAGCTCCTTGAAGCAAGGACCATATTTTTGTTCTGTGTTTGTACAGTTCCTAGCACAATGGGGACCTGGTCCATCACTGAGGTTCCTAGGTGCTATGATAATACAAATAATAATTAATAAATAAACGCTTTACGTTGAGCGCATGAACAATCCCCTTGAAATTAATGGGAATTAAGCATGTGTTTGAAATAAAGCATTTTAAACTAAGGTCTGGGGAAAGCCAACACTTTGAGTATTTCCCCGCATCATTCAAGTTCCTAAATGAAAGCTGCGCTCTTCTGAAAAGTTGACCCTAATTGTTAGACCTGAGCATTTCTGGAAATGTGGCCTCAAGTGATTTTGCTTGGAAAGCATTGCTCGCTGGTACCTCTGTAGAAATGCAGTAGTATACGTACATAAAGCAGTGATAAGAAGGTATTTAACACTAGTCCTGAATCTGTGGATTAAAATAAATTCCAGAAGCCCTTAAAACATACACAAGGAAGTAGTGTCTCTTTTATTTTTGTTTTGCCTAATGAGTCTGACTGAGTAGAGGGTCATCTCAAAGTAGTATTTGTTACAAGGATACACATTTTTCCTAACACAATAGTGTGCATCTCTAGATGTGTGCTTCACTAATTGAAGGTCATATTAGCATGAATGCGTGCAACCTTGACTGTTAGCAACTCATTCAATTTCATTTTGGTTTTCTTGTATAGTGCAGGCATATTTTTGCTGCAGATTATACCCTTAATTGTAATGTAGCAATCATAGAAAATCTATCAGAGAAAGGTTCTATCGCTAGCTCTGTCCTTCCTATTTTTTTAAAGTTATAATGCATGAAGAAACAGAAATAACTTTAGCACATAATTGCAAAGAACTGGGCTACACAAATAAGACACCAATGCAGCTTTCTACGCGTTAAAGCTGTGTTGCTCTTCAGCAATTAAATAATCAATGGGACTGTAATACTCAGCTTCAGGGAGGACTGGGAATTAAAGGGAATTAAATTCAGTATTCATGAGTATCGAATGTCAAACGGATTCAGAAGTGGGAGTGCATGTACAGGAGGCAGCCTTCAGGTGGCTCTCTTTAGAGAGCTGTATGGCTGCTGGTACAAATACATCATCCACCTCAAACGTGGATTTAAAAGGTGGAATTTGGCATCATATTTCCTGCCAACTACACTGCTGAGCATGGGTACTGCTGAAGCCCAGGAAATACGAACCTTTAAAGACTAGATTCCCCAATGGGGTTTCGGGTACCTTCCTGTGACACGTATGGAAATGGAAAATATCAGAAACAGGATACTGGATGAGATGGTTCATTGCTTTTAATCAGACTGGCAGTTTTTATGAACCTAAAATGCAATCCCTGAGGGTAGCAGATCAAGATGATGGGTTGGCCCCCATTTGGAAAAGTATCCCTGTTCAGAACAGCACTTTCACCTGCACTTAGACTCAAATTCAGGAAAGCATTCATGTCAACATTCAAAAGTGTTGTGATAAAAGATAGGGCTCTTTATAAGAGGCTCTAAGTCTTTAAGCAACTAACAAAGGTGGAAGCATTTGCAGAATATCAGGCTGGTTGAAACTGACGTATTAGCAAATGAGGCCTGAATGATCAGGCATGATTGTTAAAATGAGGCTTTTTTGTAAAAGCACAGATGCAACACAGTATAATGTGGAGGCTCTGTTGTGGCTTGACTAATCCACTCCTCCATGTAGGACTCTATCCTAGAGTTGTTCCCACACCAGTTGGGACCTAACAGGGGATAAAAACAATTAGGAGGTATGGAGTGAAGCGTCTGAAGCTGTGATGGTGAAGAGAGATTCCGGAGAAGGTGTGGCAAATACTAGGCCTTCTGAGTCCCAGCCTCGGTTTATGAGATACTACAGGTGCTTGGAGAATTTCATGACACAACCTGCTATTCCTGTATGGACAGTGAATAATTGTCTGGGCAACTAGACCTATGGATGGGTCTTTTCTTCTTCCCTATTTAAATCAGAAGAGAAACCTTGATATTTCAGTACTGGGTAAGCCTGATGTTAGGCAATATTGGAGAAACATCACCCTGAAGCACATGAAATACCAGACCAAAAAAAAAATCCATAAACAAAATTCTGATTTATTGGAAACATTGGGCCAGATTTTGGTTTGTTACACATTCATGCAAATTCAGGTTCATCAAATACCAGAATGTGGCATACTGATACTATGGTATAAAATCATATTTATTAAATCTCAGTATGAGGGATGTATTATGAAAACACAAAATTTTCCATGAAACATTTTCCGGGGCACTGTATGCTACCTAGCTTGTCATGTTTACTTGTCAGGGAATTTCCATTACTCACTATCATAGATTAAAAATGCCAGTGTCTATTTCCATTGTCCATCCTGACATTGCTTTATTGTACAGACTAATAAAGTCCTTTATTTTAAACTTTAGCATGTATTATACCCACAGAGAAAAGTATACACTTCTACCATCTGAGAAACACAAGGGACAGTTTAATCTAATAAATTAATCTAGACTTCTATAAACAAGATTAAATTTTCACATAAAGGCAAACTGACAGCTAAGACATAAATCTTTTATTTAAAGTAGAAAATAAACCCATTTAAATACAATCAGAGAAGACATAGATAAAAACAAGCAGATCAAATATATGGTGCATAAATTTGTTACATCTGTAAGATAGATCAAAATGGTGGACCTTAAAAATGTTCCTTAGACATCAGCAAAATTGGGCAATTTGCATATATTTAAATATTGCTTGTTAGTCTAAGATGGACAGGAGAAAACCTTAACAATAAAAGTAAACACAGACGGAGAAAGTAAAAATGAAAGGTCACTTTAGCTATCAAGATGTCCAAAAAATAAATATCAAATCTGTAGATGGCAGCAAATCCTATAAAAGATAAATTTTCCCTTTCACAGTTTTCAGTATATCCCGTCTGAGTGAAATATGTTGCTGATAAAGGCCCCAATTCAGGAAAGTGCTTAAGCATCCACACTAAGTCAAACCAATGATCAGTCTAGCCCAATGATCCTGTCTTCTGACAGGGGCCAGTCCCATATATTTCAGAGGGAATGAACAGAATAGGGCAATTTTGAATGACCCATCCCATCATCCAGTCCCAGCTTCTTGCACTTTGAGGTTTAGGGATACTGTGGACATGGGGATGTGTCCTTGTGTCCATCTTGGCTCACAGCCATTAATGAACCTGTACTCCATGAATTTATCCTATTCTTTTTTTGAACCCAGTTATACTTTTGGCCTTCACAACATCCACTTGCAATGAGTTCTACAGATTGACTGTGCCTTGTGTGAAAAGTACTCCCTTTTGTTGGTTTTAAATCTGATGCCTAGTTCTTGTATTACGTGAAGTGGTAAATAATACTTCCATAGTCATTTTCTCCACACCATTCACAATTTTATAGACAGATCTTAGTGTTTTGTCCTTTTTGCCCCAACTGCTTATTAATTTACAGTAACCAGAGAGCTTCTTCTCTTGCTGTGTGGTCATTCTTTGCATTTAAGTGAGATACCATTGCTTTTGCCTCTCTCCCTTTGTTAATCAATATTATTTTCAATCTTTAAAGTAGTTAAACTCACATATTTCAGTATTTTCGCAGTAAAATAACTGAAGGACTTGCACCAAACATATTAATTAGTCAGCTGGCTTTCTAGGAAATGACTATTTGTTTCTGGGCACAGTGGGAAAAGACTCAGTTGTTCTTGTAGCACTATCGCCATCTACTGTCTAACTATGGCATAGCATCCACAAGAGGAAAATAAAATTGTGTTTGCAAACAATATTTCCTTGTAGCTCTGTGTAGCAGGACTCTCAATAACTTTACATTTGACTTTATCCAGGACCTCTGATGCCATTTTTTCCCCTGAAATCTGAAGTCTGGGGAAAGAGTCTTGTCTGGCAGTACTCCCACTGATTTCAAGTAGAAACAACATTTACATGGAGTTTTCGAGCATAAAAATTGTTCCAAGAGTTAGACTCCCTCTGCATTGCCAAAAGGGTGTACAGGCCAGAAGCATCGGTAACTGATTTGGTTACTTATAAGTTTAGTCTTTAATGTCAACACACAGTTATAGATATCAAAAACAGATTAGATAAAATTATGGTGAAGGATGGACTCACTGTTGGAGTACCTCGTCAAATGATAAAGTCAGCTGTCCACGTCTAGCACCCTTGCCAAGCTCGATCAAGTCCAGCTGTGGTCCACTGCTTCTCGTGGTTACACACAGTGGTTACCAGTTACACACCTAAACACTGCTGATTCTTTTGCAACGCAAACACGTCTACAAAACTACAAACAGTTCCACACTTGCCAGGATAACAGAAAGTCTAACAAACACAAATGTCCAATCCTGCTCCTCTCAATTCTGGACCCAGTGGTCCTACCCCATTTTCTCAGGGTTTCCAGTAGTCCATATCCCCTTCTTGGGGCTTCCAGTCACTAGTAGGCAAACTCAGGCCCACCCTCTCCACTGGGCTCCAAGCCAGGTACTGTAGGACATGCAGTCAAGGTATACTCTACCTGACACCTTGATGCCACCCTGACTTCACCCTACCAAGCCTGCTGGCAGACCTTTCCCACAGCATCTCCAAGTTCACCCTTCTTTTGGGGCCAGGGAACCCTTCTGCAATCCCATAACAAACTCAGGAGATGAACCCAGCCACAGTGCGTACCCTCCCACTGAGTGACTACAAAATTTCTCTCAGCAGCCCCCTTCTTCCTCAGGCTGTCTGCCTTTATAGCAATCACCCAGCTCCTCTTCCAGCTGGGCCACATCTTTAATTAGGGATGTCCCACTCCCCAGGTGCAGCCAAGTGGGCTAATTGGCCTCTCATATGCAGATTAACCCTTTTAAAGCTGGGAAGGGGTGTACACCCCATCACATATGGGCTAAAATGACTTGAGAATTGCCATTTTGAGAGACCCATCTTTGCGTGTAATTCTGATCAGTGGAGGAACTGCAGCCTCCTCTGTGTAAAGGGTGGGGTGATACTAGCAGGGTGTTTCTACCCGAGCGCTGTGCTGTTGGACTGCATCCCGCCCCTGGCTGCGAAATAGGTCAGATGTGTTGAGCTCCAAAGCCCACTGCCAAGTCCATCTAGCTGTGGAACTTTTGGAGGGAGCTGAGGTGTTGGGGACAATGGGGTTGGGATCTCTGGAGATGGGCGGGGGAGGGGGAATAGATCTTTTGTCTGCAGGTTAATTAGTCTGACTTGGGTTGTTATGTGCTACT
The DNA here is from genome assembly GCF_009764565.3 of Dermochelys coriacea. Taxonomy (NCBI): domain Eukaryota; kingdom Metazoa; phylum Chordata; order Testudines; family Dermochelyidae; genus Dermochelys; species Dermochelys coriacea. The sequence goes on along the minus strand of NC_050079.1, from coordinate 17,481,041 downwards.
TGCATTGTTAATTTTTTGCATAGCTTGTAGTTTTAATAGCTGTGAAAGAGCATGGAGTCAGTGATAAGTGCTTTTATGTATGTAAATCAAACTCCATAAACATGTCCACAGAATCGTGTCCTACACACGGACGACAAAAGCTTTGACTTGCTGATGTGGTACGTGTGTCAAACTAGCTGTAACTATTTTAGGTGAGGTACTTTATCAAAGCTCTAAGATTGTCAACAAAGTGTAGATTGTCAGCTGTTTGCAATGAACTTAAATATATTAACATATTAATATGGAAAATAATTATTCCTCTGTACCCATTAAACTGCTACATGTTCTGAATTCTGGAATTACCCCTGGCTTTCTACAGTGGATTAACTTCTAGTGCTGGGATGTGTGTGTTGCGCTCAGTTCTGCAGAAGTTGCACAAGCAAAACACCAGTGGATGGCAATGTGAGCTTTGTCTGAGTGAAGCCTGTAAGACCTAGAGCACTGTTCGAGTGTGGAGATGAAATTTGTAATCTGGCTTTATCTGACCACAGGGTCCATTGAATCAAGTAGGATCAAGTTCAACATTGAACTAAAGAGGGACCCTCAGTAAAACTGAAGACAGTGGTCCAATTCTCATTTGCTCTATGGGCCCCATATACCAGTCCGGTAGAGTAAAGGGGCCTCAGAGGTGTCTGAACTGCATGACACTTTAAGGTTCCTTGACACTGTCAGACCGTGTGAAGGGGCCATAATGTAAATAAGAATCAGGCCCCATGAAATTTGCAGGTGTTAGTCACCGCACAAGTTTGCCTTTAGATAAAGCTTTGATGTTCATTGCTGCCTGGGGGTTGGACTTCTAATCATCTTTCAAGATATGCTACAAGCAGCTCCAACAAACACGTGAACATCATACCCAGTTATATACCTAAACATTGCTGATTCTTTTGCAATGCAAACACTTCTGCAAAGCTACAAACAGTGTTGTGTAGACTGTGAGCCCACCACCCCACACACATAAAAGTCTTCCATTTTTTACTCAGATGGTCTGTGCCCTAAAACAGTAGACTGGACGTCTGATCTTTTTATTTATACAGTAGATGTAATGTTTCATAACTAATAAATAGTCCATGGCACATTTCATTCTGTGTAGAATATGGGCCTGTTGATTTTCAGAAGTTTAGGTGTGCAAATGTGCACAGGTATACACAACTAAATTGCACATGCAGTTACTAGAATAGCACAACAATTATAGCAATTGTATGTATGAAATAACCTGTTAGACTAGTCATCTGCACAGAGAATTTCAATGCATGGACACAGGCACCTTTGCATGCCTTCACTTCTGAAAATAATGATGTATATACTCAGTATCCACAGGTCTTCCCTTTATTTTGTTAGAGAGATAGAGAAATGACTGCTGATACTCAGACTTTTTGTTCTCTGACATACTTGCCACCAGCCTCATTTGGGCCATGAAAGTCCCAATTTTCTTCCCTCTGTTCTGGGAATGGCCAGTGGTTTCATTGATTTTCTTCCTCCTACCTGATTAGAGCCCCTACTGCCAATCACCTCTCACCAGGAGCAGAGGCAAAAAAAGCATCTGACAAAGGGGTGGGCAATAATTTTCACAGGGGGGCTACTCCACAAATTTTGGTAAGGTGTCACGGGCTGCACATTGCTACTATATTAATGGAGGGGGTGCAGGATCTGGGAGGGAATTTGGGTGCAAGAGGGAGCTCCAGGCTGGTGCAGACTGTCGAGTGCAGGAGTGGGTGAGGGGGCTGAGAGTTAGGTGCAGGAGAAGGCTCCGGCCTGGGGCAGGGCATTGGGGTGTAGGAGGGGGTGCAGAGTCTGGGAGGGAATTTGGGTGCAGGAGGGGGGTCTGACCTGGGGCAGGGGGTGGGGTGCAGAAGGAGGTGTGAGGTGCAGGCTCTGGGCGGGAGGTGCTTACCATAGGCAGCTCCCGGCTGGCGGCGCAGCGGGGCTCAGGCAGGCTGCCTGTCTGCCGTGGCCCCATGCCACTCCCAGAAGCGGCCAGCTGCTGGCACCATGACACATCTCTGCATGCCCCTTGGGGAGAGGGGGTCAGCAGGTCACCGTGCGCTGCCCACACTCACAAGCACCACCCCCACAGCTCCCATTGACTGGAAACCAGCCAATGGGAGCTGTGAGGACAGTGGTAGGGGTGGGGGCAGTGTGCAGAGACGCTTCCCCCCCTGCCAGGGGTGCGCAGAGACATGCCAGTAGCAGCCGGCTGCTTCTTGAAGCAGCATCAGGCCATGGCAGGCAGGTGGGACTTTGAGCGGCACAGAGATCACGAGGGGGCAGCCAAAGAGCCTGGTGGGCCAAACAGAAACTTTATTAGCACACTCCCACTGGATCCAGCTCGTGGGCTGTATTTTGCCCAACCCTGATTTCTGACAGGAGATAGGACAAGTTAACAGCACCAGCCTTAGCAAGCTCCTTATCCACAAAAATGAGGGGAAGGTAAGAGAGTAAACACCCAGGGGATTCACTACTGGAGATGGGGAAGAGAGAAGCCCCGGGGGAAAGAGGGAAGAGAGCCTAGGGGCAGTAAAAGAGGAACTCAGGGAAAACAGACAATAGGGGAGAAATGAGATCGGGGGAATCTACTGGAGAGATGCCCCCCTTAGACATTCATGGAGTAGCTGGCTTGCCAACTTCGCTCCTGTATGGGCTAGAAACGAGAGTGGGCCTCATGGCCTCTCTTAATCACAGCAGATAAGAGAAACAGACCTGCAGTCTTCTGCCACACAACAACCACAACAGAAGGATCTCTAAAGGGAGGGGTACTTCCCTGAAGCAGCCCCAAATGCAGCACTTTGGAGCTCTTGTTTCACTGGTGATTTTGCGTATTTGTTGCCTTGCTGGTGATGAGGCTCGATTGCGTTCTGTGTATTTCTAACAGCACATCACCATGATGGAAAAGCAGCATGGATTGATGGGGCATCATGGGAGGGAGGGGATAGGGTCTGGTGATTGCCCTCTTGCCCTAGCAGGAATGCTCATTTTTAAGAACAAATGGCACAGTGTATCTGCACTGAGGCTTTGCACATTAAGAGCGTCATATAAAACAAAGCTAAATATCACCAGGCTGGTCCCATTACCCTCTTGAAGAATTGCCAGTCATGAGAGCATTCTACAGCATGTACATTCTACATTGACAGCATGTACTCATGCTTGCCTATCATTCTTTATCTAAGGGGAGAACTGCTGCCTTGACTGCCATATTCAGTACAAAGAACATTTTAAGCTACAAGCCCACGTTGCCTGGGTATGTTTGCAGGGTTTGCTCAGTGCACAGCCAAGCTCAACCATCAGAGGACAGCAAAGAGATTCCCTCCCTTTTCTTGACCAAACAAGAAAACTGCTCAAGTGGTGTAATGATCTGTGACGTTCTGCTGTATTTGGCAACAAAGAAACTGGTTAGGTTTCAGGAGAACTGCCTCAAACTATTCTATTCAAGCTGATGCTGTCACTTGTGGATCTCTTAACGCTAGGGCACGCACAACATCTTGCGTGTGCCATTCCCAGGTAATGAAACAACTGGCACAATCTGAGTCTTCAGCAGCCAAGATGCAGGAAATGAATATCAGGGCACAAACAATAGAATTACTAGCATAGAAGTTGCAAAGCAACACTAGTTGGTCCACTAGATGTTGTGTTGCCCTGGAGCCAGGGACATCAGAATCCAGAATTGAGGTCCTGTGTTATAACCTCATGGACATAAGGAAATTCAGAGCTAAACAAGCAGGATTTTTCTCACACTGGCCACAGATATCTTGTTTTGGAAAGAGAAAAGTGAGATATTCAGGAAACCATGAGAGCAGTATCATTGCCTAGCACAGCCAGGTTCTAGTGCACCTGGCTCTGTGAGATGGGGCAAGTCCTACAATGAATTTGCCACAGCACAATTACATTTCTTGGTGACCTCCATTGTACCTGCTAGCAAACATGTGGAGCTGGACAGCACAGAAGCAGGAGTAACATGGGGCATTTTCAGAAATGGTCCAATTTTGCTTGCAAATATTCATGCAACTTGCTTGCCTGGGCCACCGCTGTCTCTTTTTCCACAGTCTCCACCATATTTTTTGGCTTCACTGCATATGCTAAGAGGTTTACTCTCCCATTCATGCATGTTTTCCCTCATAAATATATAAATAGTACCAAGATCTTATGCAGTTTTATATTATATATTTATCTCTGATTATCAGCAGAGAGAAACTATCCTGAATATAGTGGAGACCCATGAATATTGCATCAACAAATGAGACAGTTCAGTGACCTCAGAAGAAATAATACTATCCAGTGCACTATTAACTGTTGTATTGTTAAATATTTGTGTTGCAGCAGTGCCTAGTGCTAGGCACTGTACAAACACAACCCAGTTTCAAGAAAGCACAATGGCTCCAAGGGAGCCAAAGGGTGAGGCCATGAGTTCCCCTCCAGTAGGACCTGGTGTTAATTTCTTCTATGTGGCAGAGCTGTTAGCCATCGCCCCAGCCCTTTGTGCTTCTCCCACTCCTTCTACGGAGACTAGTGCAGGCATTGGGCCTACTTCACATAGTCCAAAGCTGGAGTGGAATAGACAACTTGAGCCATCTCCCTCCCACACTGGCACACCAACAAGGGGCCAGGTGCAAGGAAGCACTAATGTTTCAGGCACTGATATGTTCACAAAGAACTGGCTCTTGACCATTCAGTTTTATTAGCTCCCCAGATCTCAAAGTATTTTACAGCAGAAGGAAGTGTCATTATCCCCATTTTAGAGAGGAGGACACTAAGGCACAGAAAGGCAAAGTGACTTGCCTGAGGCCACACACCAAGTCAGTGGCAGAACCAGAAATTGAACCAGCTCTCCTAAGTCCCCAGGTGAATGCCCTATTCACTGGAATACACTGCCTTATTTTGCCTACCATTTTGAATACATGTGCAGCCGTGGAGAAATCTATTTGTTGAAATAAAACCTCGCTACGGCATCTGCTAAGTGAGATCACCAGCTCCACACAATCATTCTAGCAAATGCCTTAGGACTTGGAGCTGTTCAGCCTGGAATGGAAAACACGTTTTTGTCACCCCCACCCCCCAGGTATAAGTCTTCCCTGTCTCTTTGTTGTGCCAGCAGAGGCGAATTCCAGCACTGGAAACTGAACCAATTTACAAATATGTTGATGGATTGAGACAGTTTCAGAGAAGAAACTGATTAAATGTATGTAGATAAAATGTGTTGTCATATAAACAGCTGCTGCACGAACACAGAAGCTATGTGGACTTAATTTTATTTGTGCACTTTAAAGGTTGTGCGGGTGCCCTGCTAAAAAGGAAACAAAGTCGACATTACTCCTGAAAGCAATAAATTAAAGAAATACCCGAAACTATTAATCCTCAGAAAATGTGCAATCCTGTCTCTCCCCCCGGTTGTCAGGAAGATATATATGTAAAATTGAACTGGCACAGCTCTTGAACACGTTCACGTGTCTCACTCGATAGATCTGGTCAGCACCTTCCTTTGAGACTGTCTCACTTTCTGACTTGAACAGGTCATTATACGTAAGCCTCCATCCATCACTTCTGAAGTATTCTGTGAAGACACTGCCATTAGAAGCCAGTGCAGTGAAACCAACTGTCTTTTGTCTGAAAGCAAGCCGTGCATTTTCACATCACAGGTCTTGGTTTCTTTATTCCAAACATATGGAGGTTTACCTCCTTGTAGAAACAGAGGTTCAGACTGTACCTGCTTTCTTCTTCACCTCTTCTTGCTATTTCTGCTATGTAGAATTTGCCTCCTAAAATTACTGTTTTCACAAATTAACCTCCTTAGCTGGATGCTCCTGCTGCTGATCCCAGAACAATGTCTCTGGGACGTTGTAAGTATAGAAAAAAGAATTCACAACTGATTTCATTTCCGTTTGCAGTCACCTCACTGCACTGACAATACGTGTAGTGCTTCGCTGCCCACATGTTTTTAATTGCACCAGTAAAGTAGGTTGAGTTTAGAAGTAATGGTAAATGGGACAAAATACAACATGGTTTTACAAAAGGTAGACCGTGCCAAACCAACCTAATCTCCTTTTTTGAAAAAGTAACAGATTTTTTAGATAAAGGAAATGCAGTGGATCTAATTTACCTAGATTTCAGTAAGGCATTTGATACCGTGCCACATGGGGAATTATTAGTTAAATTGGAGAAGATGGGGATCAATATGAACATCAAAAGGTGGATAAGGAATTGGTTAAAGGGGAGACTGCAACGGGTCCTACTGAAAGGCGAACTGTCAGGTTGGAGGGAGGTTATCAGTGGAGTTCCTCAGGGATCGGTTTTGGGACCAATCTTATTTAATCTTTTTATTACTGACCTTGGCACAAAAAGTGGGAGTGTGCTAATAAAGTTTGCAGATGATACAAAGCTGGGAGGTATTGCCAATTCGGAGAAGGATCGGGATATTATACAGGAGGATCTGGATGACCTTGTAAACTGGAGTAATAGTAATAGGATGAAATTTAATAGTGAGAAGTGTAAGGTTATGCATTTAGGGATTAATAACAAGAATTTTAGTTATAAGTTGGGGACGCATCAATTAGAAGTAACAGAAGAGGAGAAGGACCTTGGAGTATTGGTTGATCATACGATGACTATGAGCTGCCAATGTGATATGGCTGTGAAAAAAGCTAATGCAGTTTTGGGATGCATCAGGAGAGGCATTTCCAGTAGGGATAAGGAGGTTTTAGTACCGTTATACAAGGCACTGGTGAGACCTCACCTAGAATACTGTGTGCAGTTCTGGTCTCCCATGTTTAAAAAGGATGAATTCAAACTGGAGCAGGTACAGAGAAGGGCTACTAGGATGATCCGAGGAATGGAAAACTTGTCTTATGAAAGGAGACTTAAGGAGCTTGGCTTGTTTAGCCTAACTAAAAGAAGGTTGAGGGGAGATATGATTGCTCTCTATAAATATATCAGAGGGATAAATACAGGAGAGGGAGAGGAATTATTTCAGCTCAGCACCAATGTGGACACAAGAACAAATGGGTATAAACTGGGCACCAGGAAGTTTAGACTTGAAATCAGACGAAGGTTTGTAACCATCAGAGGAGTGAAGTTTTGGAATAACCTTCCAAGGGAAGTAGTGGGGGCAAAAGATCTATCTGGTTTTAAGATTCTACTTGATAAGTTTATGGAGGAGATGGTATGATGGGATAATGGGATTTTGGTAAGTAATTGATCTTTAAATATTCAGGGTAAATAGGCCAAATCCCCTGAGATGGGATATTAGATGGATGGGATCTGAGTTACTATAGAAAATTCTTTCCTGGGTATCTGGCTGGTGAATGTTGCCCATATGCTCAGGGTTTAGCTGATTGCCATATTTGGGGTCGGGAAGGAATTTTCCTCCAAGGTAGATTGGAGAGGCCCTGGAGGTTTTTCGCCTTCCTCTGTAGCATGGGGCATGGTTGACTTGAGGGAGGCTTCTCTGCTCCTTGAAGTCTTTGAACCATGATTTAAGGACTTCAATAGCTCAGACATGGGTGAGGTTTTTCATAGGAGTGGGTGGGTGAGATTCTGTGGCCTGCACTGTGCAGGAGGTCGGACTAGATGATCAGAATGGTCCCTTCTGACCTTAGTATCTATGAATCTATAAGTACAGGATCCTCAGGTCTAATTGTGGGCCTATAACTTATTCACAGTACAAATGGACAAATCACTTCACTGCCTCAGTTTTCCCACCTTGAAAATGGAAATAATAATATTTACTTATGTCCCCTGCAGAGATGTTGTACAGCGCTTTGAAGATGTATTGTAAAATGCTATATAAATGCTGCATTTCATCGACAACTTGTAGCTTAACATTCCCACTTCCCCTTGTTTGAGATATTCGACGCCTTGATCTGACGATACCCCAACCACGTTTTCAAAGCACTGCAGAGAAACATTAACTTAAAATGGGAAAGTAACTTTATCTTCATTCTCCGTAAATGTTTTTTGTGCTATTTCACCCTACAGCTACATTTACACTGGGGCTGTGAGTTGCAGCTTGCAGAGACTTACCCATGCTAACTTTTATCGAGCTCACTCAAGAAATATAGCAGTGAGAAGGTGGCACGTGTACTGTATGAGCCCACCTCCCCACCCTCCCTTGTGTGTATTCATGTTGCTAGCCTGTGCTGAAGCCCGCACTGCTGTGTCCCCACTGCTGTTTTTAGTGAGCTAACTAGATTACAGCTAGCATGTCTCTGTGAGCTGCAAACTACACCCCCATTTGCAGGGTAGTCATAGCCTTATACTACGATACACATGAAAAAATCTAAGGGGTCTTTACTTTAGCAGAAACTTCAAGTACAATGCTTTCAGCAACAACAAAGAAAAGCTGTTCTGCATAATCAGAGACATGCTTCATTTGAAATAGCCGCAGCATTGCCCAGTTCGTGAATCACATGGAAAGATAAGTGCATTGTAAGCATTTACTGATTCCCTTCTGGGCACAGCCAAGGTGCAGAGGAGAATATTCAAAAACATTGCAGTGCTGAACTGGACCCTGGTCTTCAGACAATCAACACTGTGGGACTTCTTTAGCCTTTCCAATGTGGAAAGCCACATACTGCACAGCATGTGGTAGCAAACAATTCAGGGGTGAAGGGATTAAGCTGGTCCAAGAGCAAATCTCATGATGATGTCCATTGAGCATGATGATGTTGTCTGAAGTGGTGCTGAGATTTTTATGGAGTGAGCTGCCAGGGAGAAAAACTGGTGACAAAAAATAATCTATAAATGCCCTCTTATTCATCAATAGCCCTAAACTAGTTGTGCCCTGTCATTATGAAACACTGCAGATATTTTCTTTCATCACTTGTGAAGTCCAATGTGACAAGAGAAATGCATGGAGAGCGATGAGCAATAACATGTGTCTTGTCCATTTGAATAGGGCATTTATAGATTATTTTTTGTCACCAGTTTTTCTCCCTGGCACTCCTAGCCAGCTCTGCTGCCACCGATCACCGGGGCAACTCCATTGATTTCAATGGCGGTAAACCAGATATGTATTTAGCCAATATTTTCTTTTTCATTGAAAGATTTGAAAGCACTGATTTGTCTACTCTGATCTACACAGGAACTGATCACACACTAAACTTTAGCCAGAGATCTGTTCATATTTTTGTTTTGAGACTGCAGTTTTGGAAGTGATTTAGTAACAAGAATTTGCATACTTTAAGAGCAGGAGTTTTTCCTTTGATTTCAGTCGGCTTTTTGGATCAGGCTCTAAGGGACCACAGAAAGCTCAATCTGCACAAGGAGACCTCAAGAAAACATGGCGTATTACAGCAAAGGAGAAGAAACAGAATAACTCATAATAATCTCTCTGGAAAACCTGTGAGGACATTAGAGGTTACATGATTCAAGTTAAAATGTGTGTGTTTGACTCCGTAGCAATTAAAATTGTCAACCTATGTATTATGGGTCAGATTTTACCCTCTGGCCCTGCGTTCATTTGTGGAAAATCCCAGAAAGAGATATTAATCTTTCATCATGTTGTAACAGTTTCAAAATGAATTGAACACACAAAGCTTTCAGATCAACTAAGAGAACTGTTTTTGCCACTCTATGTAAAAATACTAAGAGAATGCATTTACCATGACATTTCTCAATAATTAACTGTATTCTAATCTTATGCAGAAGCTTACCCTGGTGCTAATTAAGATGAATTGTTTCAGGGGGTTTTGAGAAAAATATCACCTTCACTTGTAAAACCTGATGACAACATCTGATGTGTTAGACAGAGCCCTGATTACTTTAATGCACTATAATGCTTGATAGATAGGTTATACGAAAAACTGTGAGCCTATGAAATCAACACAGTGCAGATATGGAAGAAAACCAAAGGTAGGGTTCATATAATTCACATCACAATAGAATGAATTAAAATATAAAGCTGTTTTCTTTGTTTTCAAAAACAAAAGTTAGTATTTCTTGCAATAACCTTGCTTTGACATTGTTACCAATCAATTATACCACAAATAATTCAGTCTTTAATTAATCCATCTGTTAATTGTTTAAATTCACATGACTTAGCTTTATTATTCAGATTTATAACATAAATGCTTCATGGTCTTACTTCGTAGCTGGTTTCTTGTTTTAAAAAAACAAAGTGCCTAAGGGACATTCTTGGGCCGATCACCATATTCTTGAAGTTTGTAAATGGCTTTGACTAGCAGTTTGCAATCTCCTTCATACTCCCACTGGAATGTTTTGTAGATCTCAACAGACTCTGAGTCTGCTACATGTGGCATGGTAGAGGATTTCAACATCTCTGAATTCTTTCCACTCATCTTGCTTGCAGGAAAATTTGGAAGCATTGTAGCCACCATCTCCAGTTCTTTGCTGCCAGACTGAGGGCTTTGTTGGTCAAAACTTATGCCTTAAACTCAACCAGAAGCTATTCAGAAGCAAATACAGATGACAGAACACCAGGGAAGTACTTTGTCTGTGAAGCACAACTTAACAAATGAACAGCCTTTGAAATGCCATGGGGCAGCAAAGTGAGATGCCTCCACTATTGCCAACTTTCACAATTTGAGCCCCACACTGAGGGATGCTTTCATTTCACTCCATTTTTGCCAAGATTTAGCTTTCTCCTAACACTGTATAAGAAGAGTGAGACATATGTGATCTTGTCTCTTACCAGCACTTATTTCCTGACCCTCCCTACATAACAAGGATCAGGGTTACTAATGGTGATGCTCTTGTCACAGCAATGGTCAATCTCCATAGACTCCACTAGCTACTGGTTACACCCAATCACTATCAACTGCCCCTCTCTTCCATTTGTTATATGTATATTTTTATAGCTGCTTTCACTTCCCCTCTAAACCAGGCCAGTATTTTACTCAGTACGACCTTCTTCCTCAGTTGTAGGATTGTGGCTTCTTTTGGGCTTCTAGTCAAGCGTTCTTAAGCAATTCCCAATTGTCATTCACATTTTTCTGATTAAATTCTTGCTCCCAGCTGATTTGGCTCCTAATTGTTTTCAGCTTTGTACAATTGCCGCTTTTTAAAGCACCAAGAATATACATGACTGGTCTAGGCTTTCTTCTTTTTTCAGTTGTGCATCTGTAACTCCCCTCCACGCCTTCAAACACTGCACTCAGAGCTCACCACTTACAGCCACGTTTCTTAACAGCAGAGATGTTATTGCCATACACACAAAACGTAGGTGCATAAAACACGCATTTGTATCTCTGCATTTGTTAGCTGTGCAGATGCACAGAAAGGGTTGGGGCCTTGGTCCTGTCTGGGCTTTGTCACTTTATATATAATTTCATGGGAGAATCTCCAAAATAAAGATCCATATAATATAAAATAACATTTTGTGACAAGTGATGCAGTTAGAGTGGTGGCATTTTGTATATGACCAGGAAGAGTAACAGGAATGGTCTACTTTTTTTTAATTAAAGCTCAATATTTCACATCTAGAGCCTCCTCAATTCAGGATCTCCAGCCTTCAGCCTTGGGTCTTTATCAGGCCCTGAAGCTGGCTTGGGATTTCAGGCCCAGCTACTCTCCAACATATAGCTGCAGTCCCCAAGCCATACATCTAGAATTCATTTCCTTCCAGCCCTCATTGATGCCAATTTGATAATGCCCTCTCCAAACATACACATGCTCGCAGGTTAGGGATAGTATTTCCTTAATGCTGCTTGGATTCACTGCTTGCTGAGATGTGAAGGCAAAACCAAACAATATAATTACAAAATGTATCAATCATTCTCTAGTTTGCAAAATGCAGATCAGACACAATGCAAAGTGAATTACAATTACTTCAGATAGTAAAACTGATGGTTGCTAGAGCAGCGGTGAGTCAACCATCTCTAGCAACTAGACTCATGTGGCCAAGCTTGCAAACTCACAGAGTGCTGTCCTGGAGCCATACATTTTGGAGGCCACATAGAGGGTTTATCTTAGATATATGTGTGTATATATACACATTAACACTATGGGTTGTATGATTTTCCATTGCCCTGCACATTGCACAGTCATTTACACCAGCGTAAAGTGGGTATAAAATGCTATCAGGTCAGAAGGGTAGCCTTATATACCCACTTTGCACTGCTGGGAATGACTACAAGAGGTGCAGGACAATAGTAAATCAAGCTCATAGTATCTATATCTGTCTGTCTGCTGGGCAAAGGGTACACACAAATTATTTGTCAAATGTATTTGAAAAATATCATGAAGCTCCTGAAATAAATTATTTGATGATGATTTGAACATCTCTACTTTTTATTAGAGAAAGCTTCGATAAAACTCTGCTACAGTTCCACAGGAGCCTGAGTACCTGTGCCTTAATTTTCTCATCATCCGATGAAACAGGGAAATGATCCCACCGAAGACCTCATTCCTTGTACTGTTTTTCATGGTCTGCTTCTGTGTGCAATCTTCTTGACTCCCCTCATTCATCCTGCATAAAAATAAAGAACCCAAAGGACTGTTTTAAATGAATGGATGAAATGAAAATACATAATGCCTGGTCCAACATGTTAACAATATTACATCATCAGAGCACAAAAATTCACCTAAGTGCCTTCAACAACAAGCACCAAAACCTGCCATGTCATTAACAATCTTGGACAGTGCCGCAAAGCAGAGACTGTACGGGCAGGTGCGCCCTGTGCAAAAAGAGCCCTGATGGTCCAGGGCGGACTTCCAAAGGGCAAGTTAGGGATGAGCACTGTGGAACATTGTCTGCTGCTTCTCTGAACAGAAGCAACATGTACGGCCACCATCTGCTGACTAGCACTCAGTGAGGACATCAGCTTGCATAGCTAGGCGTAATGCCCCGGAGATATGGCGTGTTGACCAGGTGTCTCTCCCAGCAGCCTCTTAATTATTATGAGATTATTTGGCCTGGCATCCAAAAACTCTCACACTGCTGTTGACCTAGGTTTTGTGGCTGCCCGCACCCTTTATTTCCCCATGCATCAGCTGAAAGGTAAGATAGAACCCTCTATAACTTAACTGGATCTATGTACAAGGCACATCATAATGAATGTCCCATGGATTGATAACATTGCTGGGAGGAATATGGCATGGTGAGCGTGCTGCTTAACTGAACACACTAATGTACAGTAATTGGGCAAAAAGAAAAGGAGTACCCGTGGCACCTTAGAGACTAACAAATTTATTAGAGCATAAGCTTTCGTGAGCTACAGCTCACTTCATCGGATGCTGTAGCTCACGAAAGCTTATGCTCTAATAAATTTGTTAGTCTCTAAGGTGCCACGGGTACTCCTTTTCTTTTTGCGAATACAGACTAACATGGCTGCTACTCTGAAACCAGTAACTGGGCAAAATGTGTCGTGTTCATCCCAAATTCCAAGGAAGACCTTTCAAAGTTAATTGTTAGCAACATATTTTTACTGCACTAAAATATCAGTTTGATTTCTTTGGATATTCCATGCCTACCATATTTACTATCATGGTAGCTTGCAATTCTATAAAGCAAGTAACACAAGAAATAGTAACCCAGTCCCAGAAAGCCAGACCCTACCCAATCCATGTGTACAACCTCCCTGATCACATCTCACCTTGCCTGCTTAGGAAAGTATTTGGGGCCATCAGCCTGAAAAGTGGTGCAGAAATGCAAATTATCATTAGTATTCTTCATAAGAAATGATTCACAGTTCATTGACTCTGAGAGCACTCAATGGTATCAAATAGAGCCTGGGAAAGCGTTTTCCCTTCATTTTATGTCCTGATGTGCACTGACTGGAAACTGCCCATATGATCTAAGGTAAATCTCAGCAGCATCCTGGAACTGTGTTAGGCAACAAGCAGTTGGAAATAAAACCTCTGATGTATCAGCATATGGACTGCAATGTAAATTAGGGGAGGCATTAAACAAATAACCAGTGAGGTGACACAAACCCCTCATTGCCTTGGCCCATTTTTGATTGTGTGAACCTCACCGGAACTGAGCAACCCAGTCGAAAATAGAAAAGGAGTACTTGTGGCACCTTAGAGACTAACAAATTTATTAGAGCATAAGCTTTCGTGAGTTACAGCTCACTTCATCGGATGCATTTGGTGGAAAAAACAGAGGAGAGATTTATATACACACACACAGAGAACATGAAACAATGGGTTTATCATACACACTGTAAGGAGAGTGATCACTTAAGATAAGCCATCACCAACAGCAGGGGGGGGGAAAGGAGGAAAACCTTTCATGGTGACAAGCAGGTAGGCTAATTCCAGCAGTTAACAAGAATATCAGAGGAACAGTGGGGGGTGGGGTGGGAGGGAGAAATACCAGGGGGAAATAGTTTTACTTTGTGTAATGACTCATCCATTCCCAGTCTCTATTCAAGCCTAAATTAATTGTATCCAGTTTGCAAATTAATTCCAATTCAGCAGTCTCTCGTTGGAGTCTGTTTTTGAAGCTTTTTTGTTGAAGTATAGCCACTCTTAGGTCTGTGATCGAGTGACCAGAGAGATTGAAGTGTTCTCCAACTGGTTTTTGAATGTTATAATTCTTGACGTCTGATTTGTGTCCATTCATTCTTTTTCGTAGAGACTGTCCAGTTTGGCCAATGTACATGGCAGAGGGGCATTGCTGGCACATGATGGCATATATCACATTGGTAGATGCGCAGGTGAACGAGCCTCTGATAGTGTGGCTGATGTGATTAGGCCCTATGATGGTATCCCCTGAATAGATATGTGGACAGAGTTGGCAACGGGCTTTGTTGCAAGGATAGGTTCCTGGGTTAGTGGTTCTGTTGTGTGGTGTGTGGTTGCTGGTGAGTATTTGCTTCAGATTGGGGGGCTGTCTGTAAGCAAGGACTGGTCTGTCTCCCAAGATCTGAGAGAGCGATGGCTCGTCCTTCAGGATAGGTTGTAGATCCTTGATGATGCGTTGGAGAGGTTTTAGTTGGGGGCTGAAGGTGATGGCTAGTGGCGTTCTGTTGTTTTCTTTGTTGGGCCTGTCCTGTAGTAGGTGACTTCTGGGTACTCTTCTGGCTCTGTCAATCTGTTTCTTCACTTCAGCAGGTGGGTATTGTAGTTGTAGGAATGCATGATAGAGATCTTGTAGGTGTTTGTCTCTGTCTGAGGGGTTGGAGCAAATGCGGTTATATCGTAGCGCTTGGCTGTAGACAATGGATCGAGTGGTATGATCTGGATGAAAGCTAGAGGCATGTAGGTAGGAATAGCGGTCAGTAGGTTTCCGATATAGGGTGGTGTTTATGTGACCATCGCTTATTAGCACCGTAGTGTCCAGGAAGTGGATCTCTTGTGTGGACTGGTCCAGGCTGAGGTTGATGGTGGGATGGAAATTGTTGAAATCATGGTGGAATTCCTCAAGAGCTTCTTTTCCATGGGTCCAGATGATGAAGATGTCATCAATGTAGCACAAGTAGAGTAGGGGCATTAGGGGACGAGAGCTGAGGAAGCGTTGTTCTAAGTCAGCCATAAAAATGTTGGCATACTGTGGGGCCATGCGGGTACCCATCGCAGTGCCGCTGATTTGAAGGTATACATTGTCACCAAATGTGAAATAGTTATGGGTCAGGACAAAACAAAGAAAACAACAGAACGCCACTAGCCATCACCTTCAGCCCCCAACTAAAACCTCTCCAACGCATCATCAAGGATCTACAACCTATCCTGAAGGACGAGCCATCGCTCTCTCAGATCTTGGGAGACAGACCAGTCCTTGCTTACAGACAGCCCCCCAATCTGAAGCAAATACTCACCAGCAACCACACACCACACAACAGAACCACTAACCCAGGAACCTATCCTTGCAACAAAGTCCGTTGCCAACTCTGTCCACATATCTATTCAGGGGATACCATCATAGGGCCTAATCACATCAGCCACACTATCAGAGGCTCGTTCACCTGCGCATCTACCAATGTGATATATGCCATCATGTGCCAGCAATGCCCCTCTGCCATGTACATTGGCCAAACTGGACAGTCTCTACGTAAAAGAATGAATGGACACAAATCAGACGTCAAGAATTATAACATTCAAAAACCAGTTGGAGAACACTTCAATCTCTCTGGTCACTCGATCACAGACCTAAGAGTGGCTATACTTCAACAAAAAAGCTTCAAAAACAGACTCCAACGAGAGACTGCTGAATTGGAATTAATTTGCAAACTGGATACAATTAATTTAGGCTTGAATAGAGACTGGGAATGGATGAGTCATTACACAAAGTAAAACTATTTCCCCCTGGTATTTCTCCCTCCCACCCCACCCCCCACTGTTCCTCTGATATTCTTGTTAACTGCTGGAATTAGCCTACCTGCTTGTCACCATGAAAGGTTTTCCTCCTTTTCCCCCCCCTGCTGTTGGTGATGGCTTATCTTAAGTGATCACTCTCCTTACAGTGTGTATGATAAACCCATTGTTTCATGTTCTCTGTGTGTGTGTATATAAATCTCTCCTCTGTTTTTTCCACCAAATGCATCCGATGAAGTGAGCTGTAACTCACGAAAGCTTATGCTCTAATAAATTTGTTAGTCTCTAAGGTGCCACAAGTACTCCTTTTCTTTTTGCGAATACAGACAAACACGGCTGCTACTCTGAAACCTGTGATTATGCCAGTCGAAAATAACCTTCATGCAAAATAATAACCCCACGTCTCTCTGACTACCCCCATCAGTCCACTCAGCACCTCAACAAATGGCCCAGGAAACAGATGAGCTTTGCAGCGGGGCCCTCTAAATAACAAAGCCAAGCTCTGCCCAAACAATAAAGGAGTATGCTTCAAGAGCCAAGAACCATATACGGGCAACGGCCTGCCACCAGCCCTGTCCCTGTTAACACAAGGGCAGTTTGCTCTAGTATCTCTGCATGGCAGTGGTACTAAATGGAGAGACCCTCTCTCTCTGGCAGGTAGGTCCTAAACACGGTAGAGCTTTGTAGGTCAAAACTTATGCCTGAATCTCAACCAGAAGCTATTCAGAAGCAAATACAGATGACAGAGCACCAGGGAAGGTGCTTTCTGTGTGAAGCACAACTTAACAAGCAAACAGCCTCTGCAATGCCATGGGGCAGCAAAGTGGAGAGCCCCCTCTGTTGCCAATTTTCCCAATTTGAGCCCAAGTTTCATGATATGGTGCTTTTTGAATGCTCCAGAGGCATGTAATCAGGGGAGAATCTAAGCTTCCATTTTTAAAGTAAGTTTCTATCCCTCTTGATTGAGGAGAAAATTTGAAAAACGTGGCCCTTGAAAACTACAGCACCAAAAGAGAAATGAAAATACCTCCAAAAGTTACTTGTAAGTTAATCTCATGATTTTGGGGGTCTAACTCATTATTTTTGAGCATTTAAACTTTGCAATACTAAACCCAGTTTTGCTGAATATGCTGGACTCATTACTTTACACCTGAAAGCCCATCAGAGAGTAGATTTTTTCAGGTATCCACCGAGTAGCTAAAGGAACAGGTGCAAGGAGGAGTGCCACTCATCCTAAATGTCATGAGAACAACCTCAAACTGGGTGACTGATCCTAACCAACTACTTGGAGATCAGCGTTTTCATCAGATCCCAGTGCTCAACAGGATTAAGCCATCGCTTGCTACACAATAAAAAGTCCTAAAACTCAAAATATCTTTCAGAGTCACCATCACTTCACTGTTAGAATTACACACAGGGATCAAGAGCAGTGGATGGAATTTAGAGTCAGAGTGGATATTTCATTTAATCATAAGTCCTGGTGATTGAGCCATTGAACTAAACAGCCTTGCAGGGCCACATTTTCTAACATCAGTGGGTATGTTGCACTGCAAATTCAACACCCATCTGTGCACAAACCCCTGGCTTAGCATGTGCAAATGCATAGTTAATAGGTAATTGTTAATGCAAGCACTTATTTGGCAGCCACAAACTAACCTCTTGATTTGGAAAAGTTGTCCCCATCATTGAAAGAATATTATTTTCCCTACATCCTAGAGGAAGCTGGTAGAGTCAGGAAAATATGTATACTTAGTCTCTTTCCAGCAAGTCAGTTCCTTACAAACTGACTAATGCAGTATTCATTGAGAGTATTCAACACAGAACCTAATCTAACAGGGCTACATTGTGACAGGTGATTCAGCAGGTTTGCAGGGGGAGAACATGTAATAACTTTTCCACTCTGTTGTACAGTCCAAGCATGACCTGCCAGATTGCAGTCTCTTGGTGCACCGCAGGGGGAGGCAGGGAAAAAACATCCCGACCCCAGACATTGACCTGAAAAGTCCTCATGGGAAGCAGGACCCCCCTGGCACTTTCTTTCCCTCGAGTCCCCATGTTGCACTGCAGCTCTGAACGTACTGATCTCTGAATAGTTGGTCAGGATAAGGCACCCAGTTTGGGGGACTGCCCTGCTGAAGTTGGGATGATCCCATGACATTCAGTGCAGTGCCTAATGCCATAATCTGACCCACAATAATCTTCCTGGAGACCTATAGGGCAGATGCCCAGAAATCCTTAAAATGGAGGAACATACCCTAGGTTATATTGACAGTGCAATATCAGACTCAGGGCAAGCTCTTCAGAAGTGAACATTAAGAGCGAGTAGTAGTATGTTCAAACCGGAATTTTGTATTAAGCTATCAGCTCACATTCAGTGGCTTGAGAGCACATCATTGCAAACCTGGAAAATGCCTGATATACTTCATTGCATTCAACCACACAGAAAGAACTTGAGAGGAACACTTATCAGAAGGCAGAGGAAAATTGGTGCTTCAGTTACAGTTGCTAAACATCAACACAAACCATGTCAAGTCAACATCTACTTATCATACCTCCTTTAGTGTATAAATATAAACAGTAATGTAGGGTAGAGCGTTCCACCTCTTGTGAATTGTGCATACACCACAACCATCTCTTCTTCTAAAGAGCTGTCTGCCGTGAGTTGCTTTAGCAGAGATGTCTCTGAAATTTCACAAAGATTAAAGTATTTCCAAATACGAGGTGCACGCTGACCCAGGAATAAGCTACGTTTGTAGTCTGCTTCCACTGTCACTGCTTGCCATGGGAGTAGCACCATGTCCCCTGCCACATCAAATCCTATTTCTCAAAGCACCAGCTCCTTCAAAAAGGGGCTTCTAGAAATGCTTTTTCAAGGCTAATTTTAGAGTGCTCAAGCATCCTCTGTGGAAACACAGCCTTTCTGCTGCAGTTCCGTGCTCCTAATGAAGATATTTTACGGCAGGTCGCGTCTCTTACAGAGTTATATTACAGCTCCACATATCTATTTATCAGCGGACAGGGCACTGGATTGGGTCACAGAAGACTTGTGCGCTGTTCAGAGCTCACTCTGCCACCCACCTGCTTTGTGACTGAGCAATCAAATGCTCTCTCTGCTTCCCCTCCCATCCTTTATCAGTCTTGTCTAATGAGCTTCCAAGCTCTTCTGGGCAAGGCTGTCTCATTCTACATAACTGGACAGTGCCTAGCACTGGGGGCCAGATTACAGCTGTATTACTACTGTAATACAAACAACAAAATAAAAATGTGCCTATTATATATTTGTAAAGAAGAGTGCAATAGGCCAAGTGGGTTGGCAGCAAGGACTCCACTTGACACAGCACTGACCTCATGGGTTCCAGAGTAACCTGAAATCTTTGCTCCCTAGGGCAGCTCCAGGACATCACCTCCAGGCTGGGCTTGTACTCAAGGGGGCAAGAGAAGGTGAGAGCTCACTGGGTGTTCACTGCATGGTCATCTTGCATCAGATAGTCTGTACAGTAGTCTGCTCAAGCAAATTCCTGGTCAGAGATGGAGGGCCACATTTCCAGTGGCCTAGAATAAAACAGGGAAAAGCTATTGTCAGTGAATGAAGACGTAGCGCTCCACAGGCCCCACCCTAAAAGATGGCCCTGGAGCCAATGACCAAAGCACTCACACAATCTTGGACAAGGGAGGCCCCACCCCTAAAACACTGTGAATACATTCAAAGAGTTAATGCCTGTGTGCTAGAACAACAACAAAGAATGATTTCTCTTTCAGATACAGAGAGGCCAATGCACTTGTTTTGGTCTCAGAAATGAATCACCATGTACAGAAAAAAATTCCTCAACACTTGTATGAATCATACTCTCATCAATAAAATAGGAGAGAAAAGGAGTATTTTGCATTTCTGAAGACTTAAATGCTTGAGATACGTAGGTGTTTGTGCATGCACAAAGGTCCAGTCAAGAAGCTAAACAACAGATGATTAAATCAACCAATGGGAAGGTGCACTGACGCATCCATTTGCTTATACCCAAATTAACGAAAAGCAGGTGAACAATGAGCCACCATTTTTCTTCCCTGTACATTTTTGCTGAAAAATAATAATTGCCAGAGTCAGTTCAGCAATCGCCTGCACACAGCTCAGCATGTAGTTCAGTGAATTATTTGGCACATTGCACATTCAGTAAGATCCAACCTGATTTAGGCTAGGATTTTCAAAACAGCCTTAGGGAACTAGGCACCCAAAATCCATTGAATTTCCAGCATGAATTTTCCTTAGGATGTTCTGAAAACCCCAGCCTTAACTAATAGAAGGAATATTTTCACAATGAATGGTACCCTAAGTACCTGCCTTATCAAATGGGAAGAGTCAGGTTCTACACAGCTGCATTTACCTGCAGCTGATGCTGTATTTTGCAAAAACTCACATCTGGCTTGTTCATACTACAGGAAGTGCCCATTTTTCTCCTTCAGTTGATACTACATATTTTTGGTCAAGTTCTGTGCTCAGTTACACCTGAGCAACACAGTGAAGCTGAGGCTGTACGAGAATTTAATCCTTTATGTTGCTTTAGTACTAAATAAAAAATTTAAACCTATTTTATTTTTTCATTTTACAGTATATTAAATTCTATCAGCATATTAAAAGGACAAACACTGAAGTGGTGATAGCAAAAATAAAAGTTTTAACTATTATTTATTTTGGTGCAACAGAACACTAAAAAGTGTGTGCTACTCTAGAAAGCTGAAGAGAACAAGCCTGCTGTTTTTGAGACACTTCCCTTGCTTTCATTTCCTAATTTATTTTAAAAGATTTGTTATTCATTTCAAATGTTCCTGGTATTGTGCAGCAATAACAAGGCGAAAACCATTTTTGCCAAACGTAGACCCTTGTTATGGAGAAAAATCCCAGCTACACAGTTTTTTCTAGTCTAGTTTTTATTCCAAACTCACCCTCATAAAAGCAACTCTGAGCACCCGAAAATGGTTGTCAATTGGGTTAAACAAGTGGAAAGAAACGACATGGCAGTTTCCATAAGGATGGAATGAAGGATTTTCCAGCATTTTTTCCATTCAGTTTTGCTCCTTAAATTTTTTGGGGGGAAGACTACAGACAGAGAAGAGCACCATGCACAAATACACCTACACAATAGGTACTTAAGAAAATAGCCCACTGTGTTTGGGAGAGTACATGAGAAATAAAAATATTTAAATAATGTGCAAACAGAAAGTTAGAGATTGGCTCAATCCATAAAGTTCAGATCATGATCCAGACTTTCCCAAAGTTCATGGATGTTCAGATCCGTGCGATCTGGACTTGGGTATATCTCTAGGAAAAAGAAAGAATAAACGATCTCATTACATAGATCCAATACTTTGAAACTCTCTTCAACACATAATGTGAATGCATTTTATATTTAGAAATCTATAAACCAGAGCCAGGGTCCATTGAAGGTAACAGAAACCTCCCCCCACCACTGACTTCAATGGGCTTTGGTTTCAGATCATGGGTTTTAATTCTCCCCCCACCGCTTCCTGCAACTAACAGAGAGAGAGAGAGACAGAAAAATGTAAGAGTTTGCTCCTCCTTCTTTGCAATATTCCTCTCCGGGCTACACAGCAGTATCCACAAAAGTCTCCTTCCATCATCTTTTCCCATGTTCTTCTCTGATGGGCGTTCCATTGAACCCTCCTTATTGTTACTGGACATTGTGGGCTCAAATGGATTTGACTTTTATTGCATATGATTATCAACAGTTAATAAAAGTGTTTACTTTCAAGCACTTCTTTCAGTTTTTCTGATGTTTTTTATTTGTATGAGAAGTACCAAAAAAGGCTTGGATGTTCTTTTTTAATATAAAATCTAACAAAGGCAGCTGTCACAATTCATAACAGATTTGAAGTAAAACCATAATATTGAATGACATATCTCGTGATATCAATTTCATAACTGAGCATTAGATAGAACTGAGCACAAACGAATGCAATGGTTTTCCTGCATTCATCATAATAAAGATGATAAAAATCATAGACGTAGCACTTACATTTTTGAAAGTTTCAGTAAACAGTGGAAGAAATTGATGACTGCAGCGTGGGCCAATTAAAAGCTAATCCTTCCCAAACCTATCCATGTGATGCTGTGGGGGTGGGCACACAGGGAACCATTTTGAGGCATGAGGACCAAACATTTGTGATTTAATGTACAACCCTGGGAGAAGTTTTCAATGCAGACTTCCTATGGCACCATGGATTCATTTTGTTTCATCAAATCCATAGCATGATGTCTAAACACTGTCCTCTAATGTATACAATTGCCAGGCAGGGTTGATGAAAACGAGAAATGATGTTTATTAGGAACAGGGAGTAGAAAGATCATTTACAGGTTTTAAATGCAATGGATGGATGGCCAGTGAAATTATCCATTGCCAAGGCAATTTTCCTCTGCAAGGCTTTGTCCCTTTGAATAAAGACAACCAGTAAAAATGGAGGCAGTCATCCATGATGATACAGTGGCCATTCTTCTCTTTCAAACACTTGGGCATTTCCAGAATTGTAAATTGGTAGAGGCCAAAGTTTATCACACTGTCATATTTGTACAGAGGAAGCAGAGTAACTGCTTTTTGTTTTCCTGCTGCCAGAAAGTTTAGTATGATTAAAATATAAAATGGTGCCTGGAATAGCCCTATAAAAATGTCCACTCCCATTAGCATTAGAAATGTTCAGATCAAATTTATTTAACACAGTCCTGGAACAACAGCTTCAAACCAGGCTTTCACTGATCTTTTCTCATCATCGTGGGAGTTACCACTAGCTCCATTTCCATGCTTTGACCAATTTTGAAACACTATAGTCAATCCTCTGTTGCTTGAAATACCTCCCTCCCAACTGCTCAACCAAATGCTCCATTCTCTCTCTCTTGCACTGTTCCACCTGCAAGTGCATCCAGCCCTTTTCTTTTGTTCAGGACTGCTATCACAGCTGCTAGCTTATTTAAGGAGCATTGCCTCTGCATTTTGCAGGAGAAAAGAGAGTGCAGAGTCTTCAGACACTACTGAGTAACCTTTGGTTGGTTTCTTAAGAGACTGTGTAGTGTTATTTCCTTTACAGGCAGCCCCTTACCACTAGAATTTCTAAACAGGGAGGCAAATACAGACAGCATGTGCATATGTAAAAAGGGACGCTTTTTCTGGTAAACAGATATACCAGGCAGATAGTTCAAGGATATATAGCTTAAGCAGCTGGATGGAGCAGGAGGGCCTTAATGATACTTTATTGGAGGCCTTCATACAATTTAAAAAATAAATCTGCTTTGAAAATTGTGGAATGTCATGCAGCATTTCTCTTATTTCCACCCATACTGCACTATTTACAATGACACATTTCAATAAACTCAAATCTTTGCAATTCTTCAGCATTAGAGAAACCTGGCTCTTCACTTCAATGTGCGTTATTGGATCAGGCTCTAAAGGATTAGTTGGATTTTTATATGGGGAGGCAGCAAGAAAGAAAAATTCTGCTCTCGGTTACACTGATGTGAATGGAGCTACTCTCCATTTACCCTGCAGTATAACTAAAAAGAGACTTTAGCTCCCATTTAGAAAGTAATTACAGAATGGAGTTAAAGATATTTTTTTGAAATGTGTGCTAACCACTAAGAACTGAGCCACAAACAGAGCTGGGCCGGAAACTGTTCTCTCCTCTCACTAAAGTATGAGATTTCAAAACCTGTCCCGTTCTGCATCAGGATGAACTCAAGACCTTTCCGAATATTTAACAAAAACAGAGAGACCCCGAGACCTAACGCACAACTGGTTATGGGAGCCCTGGTCAAGTCCCTGCTCTGCCTGATTTAGAACAGGACTTGAACCCGGGACTCCAATGTTCAAGGAAAGCACCATAACCACCACATTACTGGGTAATCTAGGAGGGCTGGAGAAGGAAAATGTCTCTTTTTCTTCTCCATCCTCTGCACTTTCACAAGGAACATTTCATTTAAATTGACCTTTTGTGAGAAAAGTTTCCGTTTCAATAAGTCAGCATTTTCTAACCAAAGAAAAACAAAAACATTTTGAATTAGTTCTCAGCCTCCAAGAACTGGTCATTTGACCCAAAAATTGATGGGTAAAATTCCTGGTACATCCAATGAGAGGTCTCTGTAATGGAAGCAACTAGAAAAGGACTGAAGCTTTTCTCCGTACAACCTACAGCTACAGTGTACTAATAAAGGGCCTGATTCTTATTGGCCTTACTCACACTGTGTTTGACATCAGTGGGACTCCTTGAAGAGGAAAGTGCTAACTGTTAGGTGCATGGCAGAATGAAGCAAATGGAATTGTGACCCAAACTACAGTATTGCCAAACCAATAACAACCTTAGTAACCTCCCACTGGTTACACAACAGGATACAGATTTCCTGCAAAGAAATAGAATGTACTCAAATAATCACCCTGTGTTTAGATTTCAGTCCGAGAGACAGACAGGTTGATCATTTGCATTTGTGTATCAGTCTCCACTAAAACAATCAAAGCAGGAAAAATTATAAATGGGAAGTTCTTGATTAGAACTCTTCATCTGCTCCTACAGCTGTTACACTAGCAGTTCTTGGTGGCTTTAATAGGATTATTCATGTGAGGTAAAATTACTGGTATGACAAAGAGGTTGCAAGATCAAGCATTATATTTTTAATCTTTTAAAACCAGGAAAATACATTCTGTTGACCTAAAAACCGTCAGGTCTGGATTTATAGGTATAGGGCTTGCTTTGGAAAGAAGAGGAGAACTTTAGACTGAATGAAAAGCACTTGTGGACAGGAGTAATTAGCAAAATTATGCAACACTTAATAAAATTGCCAGGATTCTGTCCCATTTCCTCTGGGGAAATGTGCAGAAAACTGCACTGAATGGACCAAAAATTGTTCTCTTGTTGCAATAATTTCCTAACAGACTATTTTATTATTAGATATGTCACATTCATTGAACGTCTCTGCAATTTTTACATTTGCTCTTTTCACACATGAAGCCCGGGACTGCACTAACATGAAGACTGAACCATGCTTCCTCCTTTCAAATCACCACTAAGCTCAACCACAAGCACAGATACAGTTTGCTCTGTATTTGACTTGCTTGTATGGTACCTGGCGATGTGGATTAACAAAACTGACATGTCCTAGTATTTCTCAGCTAAAAGACTGCATTTACTGCCACCTAAGGGAATTAAGTAAGAATAGGAATGGAAAATAAGAGATCGTACAAAGCAAGCGACGATCTTGTCTCTTTTTCTAGACTGCAGTCTGTGACTTGAACATTGTATGTAGAGGTGGTCAAAAATTTTCCAGCAGAACATTTTTCTTACAGAAAATGCTCATTAATTGATATGAAAACATTCTACAGGAAAGTGTGTGTTTTGTCAACATTTCATTTTGGAAAAAAAATTGAATAGATTTTCAGAAACCGAACATTTGAATGAAAGATTTCCATTTGTCATTTTGAATGACATGTTTTGAAATGTATTTTATTTTATATCATTTTATAAAAGATAAAATCAAAAATCAAAATAAAATAGATAAAAAGTTAAAATCAGAACAAAACATTAATTTATTTGACCTAACAAGATTTTTTTTTTTTTGGAAATGTCATTTAATGGAAATCTCACAATTTTTTAAAATGTCAAAATTGCCCCAGAATGGAAATTCCCAGTTTTGACCAGTTCTAATTATATGAAATATACCTTCTTTGGTATCTCTTGAGGAGATACAGCACAGCGGGCTCACATTGTTCTGTACAGCTCAGATCAGTTTCAGTAACTTTATCAGCATGGCACATGTTGCTAAAGCTCATACATCATGGATGTACATGATTAAGCCTGCTCTCACAATTTTAAAAGTTTGGGACCAGATGCTCCCATGTTAGGACAGCTTTACACAACTCTGCTGGCCCAAAGCTATATTAAAGCTAGTTGAAGCTGCCCATAAAAGGATTATCTCATAGCAGTTCCTACAACAGTAGGGTTGCCAGTTTTGGTTGGACGTATTCCTGGAGGTTTCATCACATGACAATAATTAATTAAAGATTAATCTTTAATTCCTGGAGACTCCAGGACAATCCTGGAAGGTTGGCAATCGTATACACCACCAGTCCTTCTTCCTTTAGCCAGTAAAGGGCAAAGCTGTGAAGGAACTGGGTGTAGCCAGGTCATCCTGTAGTGGCTTTGGTGTTTGAAGGCTTTGCTGGGGTGGCTTCTTAGGGCTTCCTTTGACTATGTTATTCACTCTCTCCCGACCCCACCTCCACACACAGACTCTTTAAAAACAATGGTTGAAAGCCCGGCTTTTCCAGAGGAATAAGCTGTTTTAGTCACTCTCACTCCTAAATTTGGTGATACCACTCTTTGCATTTCCACATTATTATGTCCGCTGTTCCCATGACATTGTTTTGTTTGTGCAGCACGTTGATGATGCTGGTGGGGAGAGCTCAGACATTAAATTATCCAGTCTCTGTAGTCTCAGACTACGGTCATCAGGCTTTCAGGCCTCCTAAAGCATTCCATTTTTGTAGGAAATACTTGAAAAGCCATTGGGCCAGACAGAGAGTTAGAACGACTCTGGAGCCCAGTGGTTAGGGAACTCGCCTGGGTTTCTATCCAAGGTCCACTGAATGCTGAAGTATTTATACAAAGGGGAACAGCTTCAGCAGGAGAGATTCAGAGAGCCCCACCCCAGAATATCCTATAGCTTGGTGATTAGGGCACTCAGCTGGGCAAGGGGAACCCTGGGTTTGAGTCCCTGCTCTGGAGCAGGGATTTGAACCTGGATATCCCACACCCCAGGAATGTGCCCCAACCACTGGGCTAAAGTTATAAGAGGGCACCACACCACTACCACCACCACCACCTCCATCTCCATTGTATGAGTCTTGCCCAACAAATAAAAACAAGACGGTTCGTTAATGTGTAAATGAACAGTTCTGACATTTCCAAAATTTTCTTTTTTTCATTTCATATGAAATAATTGGCCAAAAATTGACATAAATTGGTGAAATGTTTCAGTTGACTGGAATCTAAATTTTATGGCCAAAAAAATATTTTTTTCAGCTGAAAAATTTCAAACAGCCCAAGTCCAGGACACTTCTAACTAATCATGCCAAAACCCTGGCTCTGCTCCTCATTGTCTACATCTGTTTTACAGGCTCTAAGAAGCAGGCTACTGGGTCTTATGTACTTCGCTTTCATTTGGCATGAAAGGAAAGGAGATTTAAATCTGTAGAATTCTTAGGCCATGTCTACACTACCCACCGGATCGATTTATCGCATCTAGTGTAGACGCGATAAATCGATCCCCGATTGCTCTATTGTCAACTCTGGAACTCCACCAGGGCAAGAAGCAGAAATGGAGTCGACAGGGGAGCGGCCACCGTTGATCCCATGCCGCGAGGACGTGAAGTGATTCTAATTCGATTTAAGATGCATCGACTTCAGCTATGCTATTCTCATAGCTGAATTTGCGTATCTTAGATCAATCCTCCCCCCTCCCGCCCCAGTGTAGACCAGGTCTTAGTCTATGTTAAGTAACAAACAAGCTATTTGCCAATGTCAACAGCAGGGGGCCCTTGCAATCGATAAATCTGCAATCACACTTCATTGTTAAATCAGAGAAAACAATTTCAGTGCATGTTCTGAACATGGAAAATATATTCTCCTTAATGACTGCACAGCATCAGAGAAGCCTCTAGATTAGCGTAAGGTCCAGAGCAAAATCTCTCATCATCAGCTACTGAAATACTAACTACATCTACAAGGGGCTGGCTCATTTAAAAAGGTAGCATACATGTTGATATTACTACATGTTACAAAGATGAACAGGGTCATTTCATACATACTTGGCCCAATTCTTTTTTCCACCTCTTTCAATGTAGCTCAGGGAAACTCTAAATCATTTGAATTGCACTACCATAAAACAGATATTTAGTCAGGAGAAGAATAAGAATCATACTCATTATATATGGTCACTGATGCTAATGGATCCAGATTAAACAGACTTTCTACCAGGTGTCTAGACTCCCCTCCCCCCCAGCATTTTTTTCAGTCTCCTGTAGTTTTACTCATTTTGCAGGTAAAATCTGACTACAGTACGTCGCCATTAGGAGAAAAATGCACAGAAAGGAGTATTCAGATTCAGCTGAATCACAGCTGCTCAAGTCTGCAAGCCACACATAGATGCTGCAAAAATCAGATGCAACATAATATTAGCTGTCAAAGATAATTAAATCTCATGTGCAGGTTAATGCATGCAGGTCAAATACTGCATCAAAAAAGCCTCAATTGAAAAGAAAGCTTGAAGTTGCAACAGAGAGAAAGGAGCATACAAAGGTCTGTGAATGAATGTATCAGTCATCTACGAAGAAAGTTCTTGAAACTTTTTAGCATATAATTAAAAGAAGACAAAAGTTTAATAAAGCCATGTAACCATTAGGGCCTGCGTTTCAAAAAAATCCAAACTCCAGGCCATGAACAGAAATGTAATATACAGTTTTCATCCACAATCATGGTACCTGCTAGCTTAAAGTACCTCATAGTAAGTACCTGCACTGTGAGTGAAATTTACAGTTTCTGTGCCAGGTATATAATCTCTTAAATCCTAGTATTCTGAGATCATAAATGGGGCATATGCCTCTTATGGGATGAATTCACGCTGGAGTGAATTTCACACTTTGTATGTCCAGCTCTGTACATCAGATTTTAAAATTCAGGCCCTTCTAATATACATGAAGAGCCATTCTAGTATTAAAACTGTATGCTCTTTCAGAGGTAGGAATGATGTTCTTTAGAGGGATTGGAATATTTTGTGTTTTTTTCCCTGATGGAATAAGCATGAGGGAGAATTTATATCTAGTTAATGCCCACACCTGCCAAACCTCATTCAATTCAGGTTGTAACTGTTTATCACAGATGTGATCTCAACAGGGAGTTTTGCTTTACTAAGGACCACAAAATCAGGCCCTTAGCTGAGTTTCAAACAGAATTAATCAAAAAAAACTTACTTACCCACTTCTAGTCAGGAAAAAAGCCACTCATTTCTACAAATACCTCATTAAAGTTTTCCAACATTCAACAGGCTCTCCTCTCTCCCAGACTCTTGGAGACCATTTGACAAATTGATTGCTAGAGAACAGCACCTTTCACAAGCATCAGGGTAAAAAAAATAGAGAAGTAAACCCCATATAACAAGCAGATACCCTAAAACAATGGAGGGTCACAATTCCACAAGTGCAAGACACAAGGATACTATCTGCACAGATTGAGGACCAAGGTGTATTAACATTTAAAAAAAACAACAACTTACACTGTTCAAAAAAATTGTTAAATAATTTTAAGCTAAACATATTGAGTTTGGATTTTTAAAGAGCTAAGAGAGTCTGTTGGAGGAGAATTCAAGCCATGTGGTAGAACATACAGCTGAAGTGCAATTTAAAGTTGATATTCCCTCCCTACCCTCTGCTCCATCAGAGTGGCTTTTCTCTTAAGCTGTCCCCTACACTCGCCTCTGAAATGCTTTTGAAGAAAGGAAGAAAAAAAAAAAAGAAGTACTTGACAGTGCTATTAAGGAGCAAGCTCATGCTCGACTCCCTCCTCTTTGTGTTTGAATAACCTGGCTTGGCAATCCACACACACGCACACATTTACTAGGAGCAAGGTTTCTCCTCATAGTAGGTACTTCCTACAGCCCCCATTACTGTAACATCTGTGTGCCTTACAGTCATTAATGCAGCTATCTTCACAATACCCCTCTGAGGTAGGGAAATGCTATGACACTAGCTGCTAGGTGGATGAGGTGATGGCAGAAGAAATGGAGTGAGGATGAAGGAAAAATGCGGGTCGTTGTCTCTTGCCTTAGATTTAGATTGTAAGTCCTTGGGGAAAGGACCCTCTTTTTGTTCTGTGTTGTACAGCGCCTAGCACAATGGGGACTGGTCAATGACTGGGTGCTACCATCATGCAAATAATAATAATAATAATGAAGCAAATAAAAATAATGGATAAGAAGTGTCAATGTTTCAGACCGGAACTGGTCTAGAAAGATTTTAACAGCTCAAGTTAAAGGGGCATTGCTCAGAATAAAAATTAATGGAGACATAAATTTACTGAATATCCCTCACATAACCAGAAGTGCTATTGTCCAAATAATTGTTACATCATTGTGTACCCTTGTTAAGACTAAAATGGATATTTTTCCAACCAACTCAGAGTTTTTTTCCTTTAGCTCCATGTGTAATTCTTTAAATAATTACACCTGTAATAAATTAGTGAAAATCAAAGAAACTGCCCGTCCTTAGAAAACCAGCTTAATTTGGCATGCTCTGCTGCACGTTTCTAAATGCTCCAATTCTTTCAGGCCCGGCTTCAACCAGCAGCCACCTCTTTGTGCAAGTGATCTTTACAAATAACAGCAAATTGAATTTGGCATTAAGTGAGGTGTGAAATTCTTAAGCAGGCTCCTAAAAAAAGGAGACATCAGGGTCATACAGGGGCTGCCTTCATGTTTTCTTCAAGCACATGAGCTGTGTTTGACAAAGAAATCAATTACAAATTACCAAGAACACAGCACAGTGCAAATCCCTGATCTCTGTACAGGCCTCAATATGTTTTTTAACTGTTGTTTTGAAATCAATTCATTATGTAGATTGCGCTCGTTCTATTTAGCTATTTCAGTTCACCATCTTCACAGGGCAGATCCAATCGTCAGCAAGGTGCCAACGCAGCTATGCTGATTTATACCAGCTGAGGATCTGGCCCAGTGATTTGCTTACCATTGCATGGTAGATCATTTTACAATGCTCTCAAGGTGTCAATTCTGAAACAGAAAACTTTTCCATTCTGAACGTTCCACCAGCTTACTTTCAGTAAACATCTCCCATACATTCACATCACCCTCCTCCAATTCTACAGCTGTTGTAATTAACCCAAGACACTCAGGGAGACCCCTCAAGTATGGAATTTCCACCCCCTTGGTCAATCACCTGCATTTACTGACATACAGGGCATGCTGCGAAACCACTATGCTGACTCAGGCCTTTCCAGGCAAGAAGGTAGACGTTGAATGGGATTCCTTTGGCATTTATCCTGACCGCTAGGAGTCAGCTGGCAAATATTATATTTGTTTAATATTTTTCTAATGTTCTAGGATATGATTCATTAGTATCTTTTAATTTCTTTAATTTTTTCAGAGCCTGTTGGTTCTTAAATTTAAAGTATTTACTGCCTAAACTGAAAGACCAATGTAGGAAAATGAAAATAGTTAACGCTTTTTCGTATGCTAAAAGCCTAATGAAATATTGCAATTGTAGTTAAAAGCTGTATTTTAAAATATATATCTCTATAGCTCTATAATGAAATATATAAATGAGAGATTAGCTAGCCAAATCTTCTGAAGTGCTATCTTTTCCCTAAATATGATTGTACCTCTCTGAGACGTTGGGACCATACTGACTGACATTTCAAATCAAGATGAATATCTCCTTGGAGCCTGAAGTCAGCACTCTGTCTGCATAGAGTTGATTTTTTGTTTGTTTGCTTACTGTAGTTAAGTTATATGAACACCAGTGCCTGGGTCAGCATGTCCACTTCATTTCTGAATTAGTCTGACAGTGGAGTATCACTTAAATAATGGAACACACATCTGGCAGGCAACTGCTGAGGTTGGCTAAGTTTATACAAGGTCAATTCAACCTCTACATTTCTTTTTTATTTTAAAAATTAAATAATAAGATGACATGGTTAACTGAATCCCCCGGATAGGCCTCCGGGGGGTTGTTTTAAACAGAGTGACCTTTTTTGGAATTTTCTATTATTAAAAAGTAAGCACTTTTTTATGGTATGAATCTGAGATACTTCCTCTTCAGAACATTGCAGTAGCTAGCTTGTGCTTACTACAGAATACTATGGCATTTCTTTTATAAAGAGGGTAGACAAACCGTAAGGTAATATATAATGTGAAGCATAAAGTACATGTCCCCTTCTTTAAACAAGGTAATATATCTAATCCAGTTCTGTATCTTGCAAATTAAGGGCCTGATTATGCAAGTCTTTTATGTGGAAGATTCCCTAATAGGAATAATGTAGGATCAGGCTCAAGAATATATATGTTTTTGGGGGGGTTTTTTGGTTTTTTTTTTTTAAACTTAGTTCCTTCCTTTCACTTGTTTTTATGGAAGGACAATATTTTACAACATTAAAAACACTGTCCAGGCCCTCAGTGTTCCATTACCTTCTTCCTCAAAACAATTGCTTTTAAAAGGATTAAAATCCAGTGTCTTACTTATAGGTGCAACTATACCTGTTAAAAGAAATGCTTTAAGATATTTTTATAAGCAGCCAAGCCAAGAAACGTCATGACAAAATCAGGAAGATTTAGTGAAAACTTCATTTATGGAGTGCTAAAATCAGCTTAATCCATATTATAAAAAGGTAGCAGCAGGGACAAATCCCAAAATCCTAAATCTGCTTTATTCAAACGAGATGAACCTTTATCAGTTTTCATATATATCTGTCCAAAGTAGATTGTTTGTGGCAGAGTTGGAAATCAACCCCAGATATCCCTAGTCCCAGTTCAGTGCTTTCAGTACAAGACAGATTTTCTCTCTTTGAGTCGTCAGAATTTAAAAGAGAAACTCAAATACTTTTTACAGTTTATTTTATTCTCCATTGTTAGAAGATTTAAACTATAAACATCCTTTTGCTGCTACTTGGGTAATTTTCACTTTCTCCATTTGGCAAACATTGATTTTCTATTCGTGTTTCTTTCAGAACACAAGCCAGCTGCTATGTCTGATGAAGTGGAGAAAGAAAGAAAGAAAGAAAGAAAGAAAGAAAGAAAGAAAGAAAGGCTGCACTCAAAAAGGATGGAAAGCAAACATACAACTACAAAAGTTTTTTTTTCTCCTGCTGATAACAGCTCATCTTAATTAATTAGCCTCTTACTCCACCTTTTCATGTCCTCTGTATGTATGTCTATATCTTCTTACTTTATGTTCCATTCTATGCATCTGATGAAGTGGGCTGTAGCCCATGAAAGGTTATGCTCAAATAAATTTGTTAGTCTCTAAGGTGCCACAAGTACTCCTGTTCTTTCTGTCAGCAGGAATAACAGCCCACTTTCAGACCCTCAGCTCCTGTTAGTTCATCCCACTTTGGACTACATCAAATAGCTATTAACTAAAGGGGTCAGACACAACACCATCACAGCTCTGTTGTGTTTTAGTTCCATCTTTGGGAATTAGCTTCATCAATGATCATGTGAGCAGAGATCAAGCAGAGAACAAGTTTTGTTCGTTAAATTGTGCTTTTTTGGCCAGCTGGATGGCTCCTTCCTCAGCAGAGCACTAAACATTTTTGTTACCACAGACAGTACCTTCTGTTCTCATTATTTCTTGGCATCAAAGCAGTGGAAGCTTTGTGTGGGGCGGTTTTGTTTTGTGTTTTTTAAAGAGACTTAAAATTCAGAGGACAATCCCAAAAGATATCAACATTAAGGTACAAAATCCAAGCTGAGATCAACCGAAATGTTACTTGACAGTATCCCTTATTTGGTTCTTCCCAAGTCTGCAGTGCATCTCATCAGCCAATTTATGGTACTACCTTGGAAGAAGATCAGTCTCCTTTGTGCCAATATCATAATGAGGAAGCTAGCTCCTCCCTTTCTCGGTCTCCCACAATAACACTTGCTTTCTGCACCAGCCAGCAACTGCCCAGATTACTGCCTCCAATCCAGCCCTTTTATCCACTGATTTATTTTAATGACTCTTTAACAAATGTAAAGACCAAAGTAAACATGCCTTTGTAGACACTGTGGAAAACAGTGCTAGACTTGCACTAAGCTTTACTTACAAAAGTATTGAAATACAACCTAGATGCTCACGCAGCCAAGAAAATCATTCTCTCACATATAATCTAAAGTGACCTCTCTCATTAGCTGTGTTCAGTAACACATCCCCAGATACGCACAGGGAGTCAGGTAAGACCCTCCTTTCATGTGGGAACTTGAGAGTATTTCATACATCTTGTAACAAAAAGTTTTCTGTTATTCAAACCATATGTTGCCATGCAGAACAACACCTTCAGGCATTGCTCACGTTATACTTCCTCCATTTGTCTGAGTGGCCTTGAGGCACAGACAGTGCAATCTTCTGCATTTGGAAAGCACCTAGAACATTCATTTAGGAGTATCACTTTTCACTAACTCTATTCTATTCCAAATGTAAGAGAATGCTCTCCAACAGTACTAATCAGTTCACAGATTCATAGATACTAAGGTCAGAAGGGACCATTCCGATCATCTAGTCCGACCTCCTGCACAGCGCAGGCCACAGAATCTCACCCACCCATTCCTATGAAAAACCTCACCTATGTCTGAGCTATTGAAGTCCTTAAATCATGGTTTAAAAAGACTTCAAGGAGCAGAGAAGCCTCCCTCAAGTCAACCATGCCCCATGCTACAGAGGAAGGCGAAAAACCTCCAGGGCCTCTCCAATCTGCCCTGGAGGAAAATTCCTTCCCGACCCCAGATATGGCAATCAGCTAAACCCTGAGCATACGGGCAAGATTCACCAGCCAGATACTACAGAAAATTCTTTCCTCGGTAACTCAGATC
Organism: Dermochelys coriacea; assembly: GCF_009764565.3. Taxonomy (NCBI): domain Eukaryota; kingdom Metazoa; phylum Chordata; order Testudines; family Dermochelyidae; genus Dermochelys; species Dermochelys coriacea. The sequence goes on along the minus strand of NC_050079.1, from coordinate 17,446,174 downwards.
CCATCCATCTAATATCCCATCTCAGGGGATTAGTCCTATTTACCCTGAATATTTAAAGATCAATTACTTACCAAAATCCCATTATCCCATCATACCATCTCCTCCATAAACTTATCGAGTAGAATCTTAAAACCAGATGGATCTTTTGCCCCCACTGCTTCCCTTGGAAGGCTATTCCAAAACTTCACTCCTCTGATGGTTAAAAACCTTCGTCTGATTTCAAGTCTAAACTTCCTGGTGGCCAGTTTATACCCATTTGTTCTTGTGTCCACATTGGTGCTGAGCTGAAATAATTCCTCTCCCTCTCCTGTATTTATCCCTCTGATATATTTATAGAGAGCAATCATATCTCCCCTCAACCTTCTTTTAGTTAGGCTAAACAAGCCAAGCTCCTTAAGTCTCCTTTCATAAGACAAGTTTTCCATTCCTTGGATCATCCTAGTAGCCCTTCTCTGTACCTGCTCCAGTTTGAATTCATCCTTTTTAAACATGGGAGACCAGAACTGTACAAAGTATTCTAGGTGAGGTCTCACCAGTGCCTTGTATAATGATACTAAAACCTCCTTATCCCTACTGGAAATGCCTCTCCTGATGCATCCCAAAACTGCATTAGCTTTTTTCACAGCCATATCACATTGGCAGCTCATAGTCATCCTATGATCAACTAATACTCCAAGGTCCTTCTCCTCTTCCGTTACTTCTAATTGATGCGTCCCCAACTTGTAACTAAAATTCTTGTTATTAATCACTAAATGCATAGCCTTACACTTCTCACTATTAAATTTCATCCTATTACTATTACTCCAGTTTACAAGGTCATCCAGATCCTCCTGTATAATATCCCGATCCTTCTCCGAATTGGCAATACCTCCCAGCTTTGTATCATCTGCAAACTTTATGAGCACACTCCCACTTTTTGTGCCAAGGTCAGTAATAAAAAGATTAAATAAGATTGGTCCCAAAACCGATCCCTGAGGAACTCCACTGGTAACCTCCCTCCAACCTGACAGTTCGCCTTTCAGTAGGACCCGTTGCAGTCTCCCCTTTAACCAATTCCTTATCCATCTTTTGATGTTCATATTGATCTCCATCTTCTCCAATTTAACTAATAATTCCCCATGTGGCACGGTATCAAATGCCTTACTGAAATCTAGGTAAATTAGATCCACTGCATTTCCTTTATCTAAAAAATCTGTTACTTTTTCAAAAAAGGAGATTAGGTTGGTTTGGCACGATCTACCTTTTGTAAAACCATGTTGTATTTTGTCCCATTTACCATTGACTTCAATGTCCTTAAATAATTTCTCCTTCAAAATTTTTTCCAGGACCTTGCATACTACAGATGTCAAACTAACTGGCCTGTAATTACCCGGATCACTTTTTTTTTTCTCCTTTCTTAAAAATAGGAACTATATTAGCAATTCTCCAATCATTCAGTACTACTCCTGAGTTTACAGATTCATTAAAAATTCTTGCTAATGGGCTTGCAATTTCAGGTGCCAATTCCTTTAATATTCTTGGATGAAGATTATCTGGGCCCCCCGATTTAGTCCCATTAAGCTGTTTCAGTTTCGCTTCTACCTCAGATATGGTAATATCTACCTCCATATCCTCAGTCCCATTTGTCATGCTACCATTATCCCTAAGGTCCTCTTTAGCCTTATTAAAGACTGAGGCAAAGCATTTGTTTAGATATTGGGCCATGCCTAGATTATTTTTAACCTCCACTCCATCCTCAGTGTTAAGCGGCCCCACTTCTTCTTTCTTAGTTTTCTTCTTATTTATATGGCTATAGAACCTTTTATTATTGGTTTTAATTCCCTTTGCAAGGTCCAACTCTACTCGACTTTTAGTCTGTCTCACTTTATCCCTACATGTTCTGACCTCAATTAGGTAGCTTTCCTTGCTGATCCCTCCCATCTTCCACTCCCTGTATGCTTTCTGCTTCTTCTTAATCACCTCTCTAAGATGCAAAAAGAAAAGGAGTACTTGTGGCACCTTAGAGACTAACAAATTTATTAGAGCATAAGCTTTCGTGAGCTACAGCTCACTTCCTCGGATGCATTTGGTGGAAAAAACAGAGGAGAGATTTATATACACACACAGAGAACATGAAACAATGGGTTTATCATACACCCTGTAAGGAGAGTGATCACTTAAGATAGCCATCACCAGCAGCAGGGGGGGGAAAGGAGGAAAACCTTTCATGGTGACAAGCAAGGTAGGCTAATTCCAGCAGTTAACAAGAATATCAGAGGAACAGTGGGGGGTGGGGTGGGAGGGAGAAATACCATGGGGAAATAGTTTTACTTTGTGTAATGACTCATCCCTTCCCAGTCTCTATTCAAGCCTAAGTTAATGGTATCCAGTTTGCAAATTATTTCCAATTCAGCAGTCTCTCGTTGGAGTCTGTTTTTGAAGCTTTTTTTGTTGAAGTATAGCCACTCTTAGGTCTGTGATCGAGGGACCAGAGAGATAGAAGTGTTCTCCAACTGGTTTTTGAATGTTATAATTCTTGACGTCTGATTTGTGTCCATTCATTCTTTTACGTAGAGACTGTCCAGTTTGGCCAATGTACATGGCAGAGGGGCATTGCTGGCACATGATGGCATATATCACATTGGTAGATGCGCAGGTGAAGGAGCCTCTGATAGTGTGGCTGATGTGATTAGGCCCTATGCTGGTATCCCCTGAATAGATATGTGGACAGAGTTGGCAAAGGGCTTTGTTGCAAGGATAGGTTCCTGGGTTAGTGGTTCTGTTGTGTGGTGTGTGGTTGCTGGTGAGTATTTGCTTCAGATTGGGGGGGCTGTCTGTAAGCAAGGACTGGTCTGTCTCCCAAGATCTGTGAGACTGATGGGTCGTCCTTCAGGATAGGTTGTAGATCCTTGATGATGCGTTGGAGAGGTTTTAGTTGGGGGCTGAAGGTGATGGCTAGTGGCGTTCTGTTGTTTTCTTTGTTGGGCCTGTCCTGTAGTAGGTGACTTCTGGGTACTCTTCTGGCTCTGTCAATCTGTTTCTTCACTTCAGCAGGTGGGTATTGTAGTTGTAGGAATGCATGATAGAGATCTTTGTAGGTGTTTGTCTCTGTCTGAGGGGTTGGAGCAAATGCGGTTATATCGTAGCGCTTGGCTGTAGACAATGGATCGAGTGGTATGATCTGGATGAAAGCTAGAGGCATGTAGGTAGGAATAGCGGTCAGTAGGTTTCCGATATAGGGTGGTGTTTATGTGACCATCGCTTATTAGCACCGTAGTGTCCAGGAAGTGGATCTCTTGTGTGGACTGGTCCAGGCTGAGGTTGATGGTGGGATGGAAACTGTTGAAATCATGGTGGAATTCCTCAAGAGCTTCTTTTCCATGGGTCCAGATGATGAAGATGTCATCAATGTAGCGCAAGTAGAGTAGGGGCATTAGGGGACGAGAGCTGAGGAAGCGTTGTTCTAAGTCAGCCATAAAAATGTTGGCATACTGTGGGGCCATGCGGGTTACCCATCGCAGTGCCGCTGATTTGAAGGTATACATTGTCACCAAATGTGAAATAGTTATGGGTCAGGACAAAGTCACAAAGTTCAGCCACCAGGTTAGCCGTGACAGTATCGGGGTACTGTTCCTGACGGCTTGTAGTCCATCTTTGTGTGGAATATTGGTGTAGAGGGCTTCTACATCCATAGTGGCTAGGATGGTGTTTTTAGGAAGATCACCAATGGACTGTAGTTTCCTCAGGAAGTCAGTGGTGTCTCGAAGATAGCTGGGAGTGCTGGTAACGAAGGGCCTGAGGAGGGAGTCTACATAGCCAGACAATCCTGCTGTCAGGGTGCCAATGCCTGAGATGATGGGGCGTCCAGGATTTCCAGGTTTATGGATTTGGGTAGCAGATAGAATACCCCAGGTCGGGGCTCCAGGGGTGTGTCTGTGCGGATTTGTTCTTGTGCTTTTTCAGGGAGTTTCTTGAGCAAATGCTGTAGTTTCTTTTGGTAACTCTCAGTGGGATCAGAGGGTAATGGCTTGTAGAAAGTGGTGTTGGAGCGCTGCCTAGTAGCCTCTTGTTCATACTCCGACCTATTCATGATGACGACAGCACCTCCTTTGTCAGCCTTTTTGATTATGATGTCAGAGTTGTTTCTGAGGCTGTGGATGGCACTGTGTTCTCCATGGCTGAGGTTATGGGGTAAGCGATGCTGCTTTTCCACAATTTCAGCTCATGCACGTCGGCGGAAGCAGTCTATGTAGAAATCCAGGCTGCTGTTTCGACCTTCAGAAGGAGTCCACCCAGAATCCTTCTTTTTGTAGTGTTGGCAGGAAGGTCTCTGTGGGTTAATATGTTGGTCAGAGGTGTGTTGGAAATATTCCTTGAGTCTGAGACATCGAAAATAGGATTCTAGGTCACCACAGAACTGTATCATGTTCGTGGGGGTGGAGGGGCAAAAGGAGAGGCCCCGAGATAGGACAGATTCTTCTGCTGGGCTAAGAGTATAGTTGGATAGATTAACAATATTGCTGGGTGGGTTACGGGAACCATTGTTGTGGTCCCTTGTGGCATATAGTAGTTTAGATAGCTTAGTGTCCTTTTTCTTTTGTAGAGAAGCAAAGTGTGTTTTGTAAATGGCTTGTCTAGTTTTTGTAAAGTCCAGCCACGAGGAAGTTTGTGTGGAAGGTTGGTTCTTTATGAGAGTATCCAGTTTTGAGAGCTCATTCTTAATCTTTCCCTGTTTGCTGTAGAGGATGTTGATCAGGTGGTTCCGCAGTTTCTTTGAGAGTGTGTGGCACAAGCTGTCAGCATAGTCTGTGTGGTATGTAGATTGTAATGGATTTTTTACCTTCAGTCCTTTCGGTATAATGTCCATCTGTTTGCATTTGGAGAGGAAGATGATGTCTGTCTGTATCTGTGCGAGTTTTTTCATGAAGTTGACAGATTTCCACTCTATGCGGCTAAATTCAGTGCCTTGCATAATCACAGGTTTCAGAGTAGCAGCCGTGTTAGTCTGTATTTGCAAAAAGAAAAGGAGTACTTGTGGCACCTTAGAGACTAACAAATTTATTAGAGCATAAGCTTTCGTGAGCTACAGCTCACTTCATCGGATGCATTTGGTGGAAAAAACAGAGGAGAGATTTATATACACACACACAGAGAACATGAAACAATGGGTTTATCATACACACTGTAAGGAGAGTGATCACTTAAGATAAGCCATCACCAACAGCAGGGGGGGGAAGGAGGAAAACCTTTCATGGTGACAAGCAAGGTAGGCTAATTCCAGCAGTTAACAAGATGCTTACTCATCCAGCTTGGTCTACAACTCCTTCCTATGAATTTTTCCCCTTTCTTGGGATACAGGCTTCTGATAGCTTCTGCAGCTTTGATTTAAAGTAATCCCAGGCCTCCTCTACCTTTAGATCCATAAGTTCTTCAGTCCAATCCACTTCCCTAACTAATTTCCTTAATTTTTGAAAGTCAGCCCTTTTGAAATCAAAAACCCTAGTTGCAGATTTATTTTTGTTAATCCTTCCATTTAGTTTGAACTGAATTAGCTCATGATCACTTGAGCCAAGATTGTCCCCTACAACCATTTCTTCTATGAGGTCCTCGCTACTCACTAAAATTAAATCTAAAATGGCTTCCCCTCTAGTCGGTTCAGCAACTACTTGATGAAGGAATCCATCAGCTATCACATCTAGGAAAATCTGAGCCCTATTGTTATTACTAGCACTGGTCCTCCAGTCTATATCTGGGAAGTTAAAGTCTCCCATGATCACGCAGTTTCCATTAGTATTTACTTTATTAAAGACATTAAAAAGGGCTCTATCCATATCCAAATTAGATCCCGGAGGTCTATAGCACACCCCAAGCACTATCGTAGGAGAGGCTTTACTAGTTTTCTTCCCCAATGTAATTTTTGCCCAGACGGACTCTGTCTTATCCATTGCGTCGCTTCTTATTTCTTTACATTCTACCTCATCATTGATATACAATGCTACTCCACCACCTTTAGCTTTGTTTCTGTCTTTCCTAAACAGCACATACCCTTCAATACCTGTAGTCCAGTCATGACTACTATTCCACCATGTTTCTGTTATCCCTATAATATCTGGTTTCACTTCCTGAACCAGTAGCTCTAGTTCCTCCATTTTGTTACCTAGGCTCCTCGCATTGGTGTATAAACATCTTAATTTTTGCTGTTTGGCCTCGCTCATATTTTGTACCCTATTAGACACAGTCATTCTACAGCCAGTATAACCTATTAGACTAGTATCCACACTGCCCTCGCTCCTTATATACATTCTCCTACCCACGGCTGTATCCTTTCTTACTTCGTCTTCTTCCCTCTCAATGCTAAAATCTGGCATGGAGATTTCCTGGACATCTCCCAACCATCTCCCCCTAATTCCTAGTTTAAAGCTCTCTTTATCAGTTGTGCCAGCCTTGATACTAGAAGTCTATTTCCTTCCCTACTCAGATGAAGTCCATCCCTAGAGAACTGTCCTCTGTCCGTGAATGCCTCCCAGTGGCCAGACATCCCAAAGCCCTCCTTATAGCACCACTGCCTAAGCCATCTGTTGACAGTCATAATCTTGTCACACCTTTGTTGCCCTTCTCTAGGAACAGGAAGGATCCCACTAAAGATCACCTGAGCCTCAATTTCCTTAAGCGTCTTCCCCAGCCTAGCAAAGTCTCCCTTAATACTTTCCAGCGAGAATCTAGCCATATCATTTGTTCCCACATGAAGGATAATTAGGGGATTCTTTCCCGCTCCCTTTAGGATCCTTTTTAACCTCAGGTCTACATCCCGTATCTTAGCACCCGGAAGACAGCACACCCTTCTATTCTCAGGATCAGCTCTAGTTACAGGCCTGTCTATTCTTCTCAATAAAGAGTCCCCGATCACATAGACCTGCCTTTTCCTGGTGACGGTGCTATTCTCCAGTCTCTCCCCTGTTCCCTCTGACTGCAAGTTCTTTCCATTCCCATTTTCCCTTATAATCCTCTTCAACCCATCCTGTATCCTCCTGGGGCTCATATTTGGTGTAGTCTCCCTTGACTCTTCCACTTTTCCTATAGGACTAGCCTCTCTTCTCTTCTCCCTTACCCTTCCACCTTCAACAAGTACCTGCTGAGCCCCTTCTTCATTTTCTAACTCTGCAAATCTGTTCCTAAGCTCTATTTCTCCTTCACTAGCCCGTCTTTTCCTCTGCCTGGTTCTTTTAGTCACATGCTTCCACTGACCACTTTCCTCACCCAGTCTCCCCTCAAAATTCCCCAGCCCTGCTTCCATCTGTACGTCTGGGCTTTTCCCTTCAGATACTTCATATCTTTGCTCCATCATCTGCTCAAACCCCTTCCTAAACTCAACGAGACTTTCCACCTGCATCTCCAAACCTCGGATCTTTTCCTCCATCAGCTCTATCAGACGGCATTTCATGCAGAAAAAACTCTTACCCGTTCCCCCCTCCAGGATCATGTACATACCACAGCTTCCACATCCAGTCATCCTCAATGTGTCTTCCACTACAGGAGTCACTCCCACAGCTGCCTCCGTATCTGTCATCTCCTTCCCACCTAAGTCCTGTTAATCTGGTAAACACAAGCCACACCAAAAAGACCCCCCCCCAGCAAAAGCAAACCCCAAACAAGCACCACAATACAAACTCCCACTCAAACTCCCCTGTTTAGAGCTCTGTTTGCTAGCTCCTGTGCCGCTGCAGCTGTCTGTGCTGCTGCCTGGCTGGCTGGCTACCTTTATAGTTCATCCCATTTGCACCAACACCCAATTCCCTTCTAACTCAGCCACTCAGTAAGTCCAGAACTCTCAATTTGCTATCTTAACCAGGCAGATAAGTCCTTATTAACAAGGTGCTTGGACACTCCTTCGGAGCTGACTCCTCCTTCCCACCAGCAAAAAGTTATTTGGATGTGGAATTGCAGGCAGAAATTTATATAATGTTGCTCCTTTGCCAAGCAATAGCAGAATTTGGGGCCTTGTAAAGTATTACATTCAGAGTAATAATTCAGGGGAGTTAGATTAAACACAGAAAATACTGTGTAAGGAAGGTTACAACAAAACACTACCTTATTTCTTAAAATCCAGACTTTAAAATGCAACAACCGAGAGAGAGAGAGAGCAGACTGCTCCCTAAAGCAGAGAGGCAAAACTCACCCCACCTGGCTCATGCTGGCTCTTTGTAGACTAATTGCTGCTAGGCCCAGGATGTAGGCTTCCCTATACAGTCCTCCAGCCTACAAGCAGGACCAGGAAAAAAACCATTGATTTTAAAGTGACAGCTCACAATTTTAACACAGTTTTCAATACACAATAAAAGGCCGATTGGAACAGCAATTGATAACATGGAATCAGATATTTTCTTAATGTAATTTTCTAATTTACAACATGTACATGAGTCCTGGAAATAAACTGAGGTGGCAACAGACAGGCAACTTTGGTGGATACTTTAAGTGAGGCACTATGGCCCTGTCCCCAGAAACAGCTGTCTTCCGGGCTCTCACAAATCCCACCACCAAACCTTCTTGCTTCATGCACAGCCTCTTCTTCCTGCCCCAGGCCCTGCATTTTACACCTGAGAAACTCCTAATCCAAGTCTGTTTATTGAGCTCACACGGCCTGGAAAGGATAGCCTGGGCAGCTACCCTCTTTTTGTGTAGCTGCTCTGCACTTTAACCCACACAATATCCTTAACAACTCTCTGGCTGTCGATGGCACGTGACTGTTTATGAAGAGTTTATTTCTTCATGCCCAAAGATCAATGACCCCCTAGTGGAAAAGCTGTAACAATAAGAAATATGGCAAGTAGAATTAGAACCTGAACAACTGGTCCTTTTGGTCACAGGCCCTTTAATGAGAATTATTTTAAAAACAAAATTCATATTTCAGTCTGGGATAGCTCTTGAAATACAACTTTTATATACTTATAAAGAGATTGAGGTGAGCATACCTGTAGTTATCAGAGTGTGGTCAAAAGGATGAAAATTAAAAAATAACCCAAGGGACAATGTATACATTGAGTTTATTAAAAACTTACCTGAAGTTCAGTCTAACTAGCTGTTTGAAGCAGCAGTTATTCAATAAATACTATGGCTGACATATAAGTCAAGAGCAAGGGATGAAGCAGCAGATCCTAGTCTAGTTTCTGATCTGAGTTATGCCAGCGGAAGTCCTTTCACTGGTAGAACCTGGCACTTTGTGCGTGTGCCTGCAGGCACGTATCTGAGTGCATGTGCACAAAGGATATATAACAGTAGCACTACAATCTCCATCCTGGAATGCTCATGCAGACAAAATTCTCATTGTAATCAATAGGAACTTTGCCTGGATTGGGGCCACCCCGGCAAACCTAGGCACACCACATTCCCAGGGCCACTGTGGTTCTGTCTTCATGACCTCATCCCTATGTCATGGCCCTGCTCCCACTTGGAGGGGCAATGGCTCCCTCCCTTCCCCATGAAGCAGTGGCAGTGCCATGGGGTCCCATAGGAGTGACAGTAAGGACCCTGTACCAGGCCTCTCTCTCTCAAGGCTCTTCCTTGGAAATACTTCCATGTTTTTAGTTTCATCAAGTAAATGCACCCTGGATGCAGGAGCAAGATGGGACCCTTCTCCTTTAGCAGGGGGCTATTACTTACATTCATGGGTGCCAGGTTTGTATAATTTTTGTTGATACCCAGAACAGGTCCAAGCAGAGCTGTCCTGCGCATAGGATAGACCGGAACAATCGCCCTGGCCCCGCGCTTCAGAGGGACACAGGGGCCTGGGCAGCCTGAGGGGCTAGCGGGTGGGTCTGGTGCTGGCAGCAGAGAGCAACCTGGCCCCAGCCCGCCTCGCCGGCTCCCAGCATCGCTTGTGAGAGTGGGTGGAAGCCAGAAAGAGGCGGGGTGGGGGCTTGGGGAAAAGGGTGGAATGGGGGCGGGGAGAGGATGGAGCAGGGGCAGGAAGAGGCAGGGCAGGGGCAGAGCAGGACAGGATGAGGCAGGGCGGGGGATTGGGGGAGGGGTGGATTGGGGACGGGGTGGGGGCAGAGCAGGGGTGGGAAGAGGTGGAGTAGAGCAGGGGGGGCTGGGGCCAGGTCATTCACTGCTGCTGGTGCTAGGCCCCCTCTAATGCCCCAGAATGCCCGTGTCCCCCTGAAGCATGGGGCCCAGGATGGTTGTCCCAGCTTGTCCTATGGACGGGACAGCTCTGATTAAATATAAGCCCGAACATTAGTGGAGCTGGGCCCACGTTCCTGAAAATTGGAGGAGCATGGGCACCATGGGCCCATATTACTCACTGCCTATGCTTACATCCTAGCTGCAGGGGTTTCTGGGAGGGTGAAGAGGCTGGACCTGCTTCATTCTTCTTGTCCTGTCACACACAGTTTTCAGGGGTGGTAGCGATGATGCAGTCCCAGAGCAGTGCATGTTGGAGGCAGTACACCATTGAGATGCATGGCGCAGTTCGCCCCACTCAGAGTTATTATTCCAGGCTGTCTTCAGACTCAGGCAGACATCACTGTTAGGCTTTTCCTTGCAACTCTGAGGGCTAGAAACTTACTTGGTGCCTTTTTTTTTTTAAGTGTAAGCTGAATTTCTGGTATATTTACAAGACTTCAGGAGCCCTTGGCATAGGCCTGTAATGCCTATGTCTTGATCCAGCCCTGTGTATAAAAATTGCAGGATTGGGCTCTATATCTCCCTAGTCTAACTTGTTGGGCTCTATATCTCCCTACAGCTCACCCCACTGTATTAATGATCACACTGTAAGAGTCAAGGAACAGTCTTGAGCGAGAAAAGTTCTGGGTGTAGCTCCCACTGGCAGTATGCCCAGAGAGTAGCTTCGCTTTTGCTCCCTTAGAATGACAGTGACCACAAGAAACAAGACATTTTGCTTTACTCACCGAGTAGAGCGGCAGGACAGCCAACGAAAGCCTCTCAGGTGCTATCTAAGCTGCACAGGGCCACCCACCACACCCAGTGGGTGGCACCAGGAAGCTGCTGGGTCTAGTTACAGTGCTGGGACCACAAGGTGGCTGGCACAACAGAACAAACTTAATTCTGTCTGCAGCGGATTCAGTAAATTACACTAATGATAGACTCAAGGAATAAACCCCCCAACCACAGTAGGAAGTGCTATTGTTGGTGGATTGTACCTATTTTGGACAGATACCTAAAGAGACGGGACCATTATTTAACACCTGTATCCTACATTGCTTCTCATACCAATATTGAACTATAGCCAAATGGAATTGATTATCCAGCTGGTCACATGTTAAGTATGGAACGTACGCTGCAGTTAGATGGCATTGCTGCTCTGTCCCTGTGTAGGCCATTTCGGAGTGACATTGGCTGGAACTGGAAGAGAGTTGCTTTTCAATTTCATCTATCGGCCTGTAGCAAAGCAAGAAGGAGTAGAGCAGTTGTTCTCAACCCATAGCCCAATCAGCACACAGCTGCAGCCCATGTGACATTCTCAGAGCCATACAGGTAGTATATATATTGTGTGGATGCAAGCCCACATAACACAGAGCGCGCCATAGGCGGCCCACAATGGTAAATAGGTTGAGAACCACTGGACTAGAGGAACAAAGGGAAGTGGAGGGGATTATTAAGAGTGGATGAAGGTGGTATCACACTGCTATGCAGGGAAGCATGCAGAATGCAGGCTACCACCATGGAGATTTTATCCAGTGCTGCAGTTCTCTCTTTCAGCAGCACATTCATATTTCTCTCTCTTCCTTCCAGGAAAGCGCTGCTTAATAAAAAGCTAATTTTACACTGAGAGGCAGTATGGGCAGCCCAGCTGGCCATGAGAATAGTGGCAAAGGAGGTATTAGATGCTATTGTCTCCTAAACTAGACTTGCCTATCTGCAAGGAAGAAAACAATTTTAAAATGTAGCAAAAGAATAAGCATTGTAGCCTGTATCTGGAGGTTTGGTTTAGAATGACAGCCTGCTCCATCCAAAGATCTCGAAGTGCTTTAACCAAGATTAGGCAATTATCCCTTAACAAACATCCCTAACAGGAAGGTGTTATCCCCTGTATCAGATTGGGAAATTGAAGAACAAAGGTTCAGTAACTTTAATTCCCAAGGCTGTACAGTAAATGACTGGCAGAGCCAAGAACAACACCCAGATTTCTTGACTGCCAATCATGTACTCTAACAGCTAGCGGAGACTTTGGTTGAGGTTGGATAATTACCACTACAGTGGACTGATTAGCTCTAGAACAGGCCAATGTTTTTGCTGCTTTTTAATTGAAATTCAGCTTTTCACTGTTGCATTAACAGAACACTGGAACATTTTTCCAAAAGCAAACGACACTTTCTCCCTTTCCTCCAACCAACTCTGAATATGTGGATTGTATCCATACCTCTTGGGTGGAAATCTGATAAGAATAGGACCCACCCCCCACCCCCCCCATGAAATGATCTGCCTCCAGCTAGGATGGAAATGCCACAAGACTAGCCTTTTCCATCATATTTTGTCTATATTCCTCCAGACCCAACCAGGACAAAAAAATACATCTTTGCGTTTCAGTTAGTATTGAATTGAATCACAGTAGAACCTACAGGTCAGGGCCTTGTTGTGCTAGATGCTGTATGGACATTTAACCAAAAAGACAGATGGTTCTGGTTCAAAGAACTTGTGCGTCATGACACAATAGAACAAAACAAATTGCATGTGTGTGGGGGGGGGGAAGGTATGCATGAAATAAGCAGGTTTTGTGCCATCAGTAGTAGCCATTTCTTACCACCAGACTAGCAGTGTGGGAAATTGAAACACAGAGATGTGGGAGTCAAAAATAATCAATGTTAGCCAAATAAGGTGGGTGAGGTAATACCTTTTATTGGACCAACTTCTGTTGGTGAGAGACACAAACTTTCAAGCCTCACTGAGCTCTTCTTCAGGTCTGGGAATGGTACTCCCAGCATCACAGAAGAGCTCTGTGTGGCTCTAAATCTTCCCTCTCCCACCAACAGAAGTTGGTCCAATAAAAGATATTACCTCACCCACCTGGTCTCTCTAATATCCTGGGACTGACAAGGTTACCATTACACTGCAAAAAATGTTAGCCAAGCATTTTCAATTTCAACTTCAAACTAAGGTTCAAGCCAGTTATTTAACTGAATGAGTTAATCCTTTCCACAGCATTTATCTGAAAGAGAAGGATTCTGCAATTCCATTACAAAAAAGGGAAGCATAGTGCATTGGTAAAAGCCCAAGACTGAGAAATGGAAGACTCTGTTATGCCATAGACTCCGAATATGAATTTAAGCAAGTAATTTAACCTGTCTGTCTTAATTTACTCATGGACACAATGGAAACACTTGCACAACTCATTTGGGAAGCTTAATTAAATGTCTGCAAAGTGCTTTGAAATCCTTGGAAGGAAGGTTTTACAGAAGAGCTATGGCTTGTCATTCTAAAGGACAAACATTGTGGCATTTACGGCTCATATAGTCATTGACTAAGCTCATCCTTCCCATTTTTAAAGTTTTAACTAAGCAATGTTTAATGAAATTTGCTAGACTAACTACTTGTGTTGTCTCTGCTGGTAATGCAAAAGCAAACTGCTGTAAGTACGGTACCCTGAAGGCAGACATTAGGAGTTTCTCTGTTGAATCCAGCAGAGAAGTTTCTTGCATCTCTGTTGAATGCCATCATGCTGTGATTAGTTAATCATTAAGTACATGGTGCTTTTAATTAACTGCCAACTCTGCTTGGGCATCTGTTCTAAAAATCACATCCGATCATGCTTTTCCCACTCTGTGGTTATGGAGCTCTTCAATAATACAATTGTTGCTCCGTTCTTCAGCTCTCCCTGCTGCAAGAGATCTTGTGCCCAGAGAACACTGCAAGGAATTAAAATGTAAATTAGTAGTGGATGGGTTTCTTTGAAGGGAAAAGTAGTAAATAAAAATTTTAAAAAATTCTTCAGTAACTGGTAAGAGAAAAATAATTTTAAAAAGCCAGTTTTGATTTTGGAGAAGTTCAAATTTTTGCTAGTGGAAAATGTGTGAAACAAGACTTTTATATTTTACTCTCATTACACAATTTTTGTAAATACTATACAATTTTTTTAAAATTAGGGAAAATTTCTCTGTTTTTCAAAGACTGATCACAAATATAACTCAACCTCTGAGCCATTTCACTACACTCAAAGAAAGGAACAAATGTATGGGGCACACACACACATCCACCCAGTTTACTCCACATTCAGCAAACACACTTCTCCAGCAGCTTCAGCTACATCTTTGCATACTTCACTGTTTTAAAAAATGCACATTTTGAGGATATATTTAAAAATGAGTTGATCACACACAACACAACAAACCTGGTGTAAACACCTCGGGGAATGATATGAATAGAAGGGTGGGGGTTTTTTTGTTTTTTTTTTTTTAAAGAAAGCACATATTGATTTAAAGGTAACATGAAAACTGCAAAACTTGGAAAATGAAAAAGGTTTGGGAAAGATAACGAAATATGGAGACTTTCACTGCAGCTGTAGGTCTGGTTCAGATCTGAGCCCAACTAGTAGTGTAAAAGCTGGCTGTGGCTATTTGACGGCATTTCTGAAATGGGAGAGGCAGTCAGTCCATTTTCTTGTGGGCATGCATCCAGATTACAACTGGTCCTTAATGGAAGTCTCAAGGGACCAAGGATTTGTGAGCATCTAAACCAGACTCCACCTCTCTCCCCTAGAAATGGTGGGCCAGAGTCAGGTGGTGCAAAGTCAGCAGAAACTGCCACCATCTCCCTTGCTGAGGGATTCCTGCAATGTGGTATTATGGCTAGTGTAGAACCAGCCAGAGAATCAGGACATTGCAGCTGCCTATCTGCTGTCACTGGACCCCTCCCCATGCAGTCCTACTCCCTCCAGCTCAGGGTGGTACACACCAGCTCCAAATTTGGTCTGATAAGCAGTGTAATTCCATTAAGCACCCACTTTCTCCAGCGTAGAGGTTGGCCCATGGAAAAGGCTCACAAGTGAAGTGGCCATTGCTGCTTCTCCCCATATTGTATATATTCCATGGTTTATCAGAAGGCAAGAGACACATAAGTATGGCATCCCCAGCACTAAGAACAGGAGGAAGAGGAAACATTATTAAGCTTTAAGACATTTTGAAGGAGTGGAGTTTGCTAGGTATATCTATTGTAACGTATAGTAAAACACCTATAGCGCATCAATAGCCAGTGTATAGCAAGTAGGCATGAGAGCATTTTGGTTACTGTGACTTAAATGACTGTATCTAGAGCTATTTTTACATAAATAACTCCATTAGAACAGAAGGTCAAAGTATTCTCTCTCTTTTTTAAAATTATTTTTAAAATGTGTGAAGGGGTTGCATTTTATAGAGAAAAGAAATGTTTAGGAATTACATAGCAAACATGGTTTTCTAATTGTTTCCTGTCTGAACTATATCAGGATGCGGCACTTGCATAAACTGAGTTCAAGGTGTTTATTGGAATAGATTGTTTTCTTATGACATCATAAAAACACTGTCACTTAGGCAACTGAAAGTGTTACTATAGTAACTACATCTTTTACAGCTCTGCTATTGAAGGACACTGACCGAGACGTTGAAAACGTGAGCTGGAGATTTGCTAGTTAAATGTTTGCTGATACTGAGCAAGCAGAAGCAATAAGCCTATTTCAGACACGCGGTAGCAAACCACTTTAGACCTTCCTGAGAGTTTGAAAATGGGCATTCTTTTATGGGTAATGCAGCTTTGCCTTCAAAAACTAATGTTTTAGAACATTCCAGGATTTCCAGCAATGGCATTAAACATTACCTCAACTTGAGATAGGCCTAAACCCTGACCTTTCCCCTAGTGCAAGGCTGTTAGGATCTGGGGGATTGCTTTAGAAAAAGCAAACAACTGCTGCATGTGCAGGTTGTGAGATCTGTAATTTTGATTCTCTCATAGCTAGGGAGAGCCCGTTGGTATGTGAGGACAGCAATTTGCATTCAGCTTGGTTCCATTCTGGGGTAGTGCTTTGAAAAAGAAGGGAGTTTGATGTCAGCTGGCTGTGAAGAGTTGTGGAGCATAGGAGTGAAGCTTCTGTTTTTGTCATCAGCAGTGCTGTACAGACTAGGATTGGGTAAAACCCTCCAGTTCCACACCGCTTATAGTTTAATTAAGAAGTGCCAGGTTTGGGGCAAATGGGTTTACACTTCTTACTAGGTCCAATCAAACCGTGAAACTTAAAAAAATCCTGAGAATGAAGCCACTGAGTTTCACCATCTCCTTCCCCCTGCAGGACCACCAAATCATTTGCTAATATTTGCTATTCTAATTATGCTGGTTAGCTGCGTAAACCATATGGTATTGCTTCTGTTACCTGACTGACTTATGCAACTAGCCAACACAGCATAAATCGCGAAGTTTTTACAATCAAGTACGCAGTCAGTCAGTTCTCCTTTGGTAAGCAGCCAAGCTTAAAATTTGCCATTTGTGGATTTGTGCGCTAATAAAGCTTGAACATTCAAATATTAGAGGGAAATAAACAGGAAAGGGTCATGAACACAGTCTGATGAAAATTCACTCTTGAATCTGAGTGAACGTTGGCAGACTATTTCCCTTTAAAATGCAACACTATAAGCTAGTGTTGTGTGTGGTCTACTGGTCACAGCATATGGCTATTAAGAATTGGGGGGAACTATGCAGAGTAGTTCATGGAATTCTTGTTAATGGCAATGTGGTACGGTTATTCTGAGGCCAGTTGAATTAAATTGTATAGTAAAAATAGAATGCGAGTGTGAATGTAAAAGGTGAAGGATAAAATTCTTCACAGTGAATCTACTGCCACATTTTGCACTAATTAGCCTACTTGCTGGCCGTCTCAGCAGAGAGGTTAGAACCAAATTACACACTTACCTCTGGAGGTGGTCTCTCAACAACAGGACAATGAGATGCAATGGCAAGCAGCAATGTTATAATAAGCCTGCGTTGTACCTTCCTGGGGAGAATGAAAAACTTCCATTTCCAGGGCTGTAAATCCACCACCTTGCCAAAGCATCCATTTAGCTACATTGATCTGAAAGAACTTCTTTTTTAAAAAGAACAGGAGTACTTGTGGCACCTTAGAGACTAACAAATTTATTAGAGCATAATTTTTCGTGGGTTACAACCCACTTCATCGGATGCATATAGTAAGATATATATACACACATACAGATACGTTGGAAGTTACCATAGGTGTTTCACAGGGCTCAGGCCGTTTTCTTTTTATCGCCCCTCAAAAAAAAAAAAAAAGAGAGATTCAGGCCAATGCTAATATTCATTTCTCTGTATTACACTGTGAATCTATTTCCTATTGGCAGTGCAGTGCCTTCCTCAGCAGAAACCTACAACTACCCCATCATCTGTAAGAACAGGGATATAGAAAAGGCCAATTACCTTTTGAAGACAAGGAAATTACTTGCTTTTAATTGAGTTCTCTGAATACAGTGTCCGCTATTAGAGCTACACACATCCTCCCACCACCCCTTGAGAGCTGGGGTTTTATTCCTATTTAAGTTATAATTATAATAATTAGTCTGAAAAGGATCTGGGAGTTGGGGGCTATGATATACCATATAGACCCCTCAAGGCATATTTTTGTACTAACTCATTATGACCAGTTCCAAACTTTACCATTTAATCTAGTTATTCGGTATCCAAGGTCACACCAGCTGACCCACGAGCATGAATCCTTAGAGGTTCTCACCTTCAGAGAACTACAATTAAAAGGTAAATAATTCCCTAGCCACCCTCTCTGGGAAGCAATGAGATAAGTCAGGGAATGGGATCCAACCACATTCTCATTATTACTCTAGTAACTTACCTAATTGCAATGGTTACAATTTACCAAAACAAAAATGCAGGAGAAGTTACAGTTAATTTAGAATTGGATTGGGCAAGACTCAGCCATCAGTTAAGTGGGGGTGGGGCCAACTATATGTTGGGAGGTGTCACTCAGATTCCAAGCAAATCTAAAAGGCTAAACCCTGAGAAATCAAATTAATCACCATTCAAGGTTTGTAAAATTCATGCACTGAAACTAGGTCACAGCATTCTCCATAATCGAGCCTATTTGTTTGGATATTTCATAATATGTTGTATTGATTCAATAATGATTTTAAGTTTCAAAGTATTTGAAACAAAGCTTAAGTTAAAGGAGTTTTAGACAATTTTAGAGTCCGTTACCAGTTATCTAAACTACAGTTCCTACATTAAAATGTTCTTTAAAATGACATCATGATCTGGGACAATAGATTCCAAGGAATTTTTCACCACCTGAATTTCCAGAATAGGATCAGCTTCAAGCTTTGCAAACCATTGGAGCAATAACTTTCAAGTGCCTAGTAAGGGAGCCTGTGTGATGGAGTCGGAGCTAAAAATAGTTCACTAGAGTCCTAGGTAGTGAGGTTTCAGAGTAGCAGCTGTGTTAACCTGTATTTGCAAAAAGAATGTTAGTCTCTAAGGTGCCACAAGTACTCCTTTTCTTTCTAAGGTAGTTAGAACATCACTCTTAGTGGCAGTAAAATAGCGTTGCTCAAATTTCAAAAATAATCACTTTGTGACTGGAATTTTACAGCAGAAATTAATTTCACCTGCAAATCAGAGACCTCCACCAATATTTGTGTCAACAAAATTAAATCCATCATGTCATGTGTCAGCAATACATTCCATTGATTACAAGGACAAAATTAGAGGCTGGATGAAGGCCCTTTAGGAAAGGTGGCTTTTCAAAACTAGATTAGAAAATGTAAGGCAGAAGAAGATTCTATTTTCTAGGTATAAAATATCCAGAATATATATTATGTCTTCTAGAAAACCAGAGTTTGGTACATGTTGTCTTAGGGTCATTATGATGCAATATGTCAAATTTTTATGAGGACACCATAGTACACATTGATATTGTGCTTCCAGATATCTCAAGAATTGTAATTCTTGGACTAACTGAGCACAGTGAATGTCGTGCAGCACATAACACACAAACACCTAGAAACAAAGCTATATGAATCTTCTTGTTTTGCCTAGAAAATGATGAATGCTGATACTTTATGCTGAAGGTAACCTGAAGTCCTGGGAGCTGCAGGTCTGGCAGCCTCAGCTTGGTTCCTGGCTGCACCCCATCCTTCTACCCACAGGACACAATTAAGTACAATAGGTAATCTTTGCTCTGAAGCAGGTCCGCAAAATGAATTCTTTTATTCCCAGCCAGGGTTAATATCACATGAGGGAGCAATAGGGAGAAGTCTGCACTGTTATTGTCTGAGCTATATGTTTGCTGGAGATAAATAGACTTCAATTTCTAAAGTTGCTGGTTCTGAAACATCCCACTGTTTTTCTAAATTAAATTATAGGGCACTACCATACTAACAGCCAGGCACATTAACCACAGAAGCAACATTTCAGACCATTTTTAAGTCTTTGTGCTGTGGAATTTGAGGGTCAGGAGGGGAAGCAATAATTTCAGACATTGGTATCTTAATTTGGACACTTAAGTGCTGATATGAATGTACAGTCTTGGACTCTGGGTATGTGATAGGCTTTCAGGGACTCAGACCTGAGCAGAGATGCAGAGCTATTCTGAGGACTCACCCTGGTAGCCAGATCAGGTGAGTCTGTCAACTTTAACTGAAACTCAGCTCTTGCCCAGGGCCATTAAGCTTTTCCCACAGGTCCACTGACCCATGGCCCTGTGGGTGACACCATTTATGGGAGAGACTCCTTTGTCTTTACCCTTTTGACAGAATCCTAAGGGTGCAGGCTCAACACACTGTTCCTTCACTGCCTATTAGAGGGTAAAGGTTGTTTCATTACCAGATAGTCTAAGACTCAAGTGGTCTAATTAATTAACAGGCAAATTTATTAAGGTGCCAAGTACTTGATTTGTGCTCTTGCTGGCAAATTGTCAATAACATGTCTAAATGGCCATTTGAGAGTAATAGTATGGTACTTGTGTGTAAAATTATAACTGT
The DNA here is from genome assembly GCF_009764565.3 of Dermochelys coriacea. Taxonomy (NCBI): domain Eukaryota; kingdom Metazoa; phylum Chordata; order Testudines; family Dermochelyidae; genus Dermochelys; species Dermochelys coriacea. The sequence goes on along the minus strand of NC_050079.1, from coordinate 17,426,213 downwards.
ATCTTCATGAGTTCTCAAACGTGGCTCTTACAACAGATTTTTATAAATCAAAAAACATTCCAGGAGAACATATTCATACTAAAGTTTCCTTATGGTAAGTTTCCCCAGGATGATCTATTCTTGTATTTAAATGTCATCTCAGCCAAAGCTACAGAAATTCATGTCCAGATCCTCTCACTCATATTGCCTAGAAAAACCTATACCAGCCGACATTATGAAATACTGAGCTTCTCAGACAATGTGATTAAATTCTCATTCAATAACAAATACATTACCCAATCTCTTGGTCTGGTATCTAGCACATCCTATAATCGTAAAAGACCACAAGTCTCTCCATTAAGCCTGCTTTCAGTACACTGCATTAGTTAATTTCCTCATCCAATAGTTTTAATGTAGGCCGGTTGCTATCGATATCTACCTCCCAGTGGAAAGACTTTCCTTTGAGTACCCTGTTTCATCAAGCTATTAGATGTCCTAAAATCCCTTGGAGTCCTAGATTAGTGAATTTGAACTTTTTTTGTATTTTCGTTTTGACTTTAACCTTTCTGAGAGATGTTGGTAGGTGAATGATTTCTCTGCAGTTTCCAAAGATATATTGGTTTAATTTAATGCAGCTCTGAAAACAGACTCAGACTTCTTCTTTCTTAGAACAGTTACCATTTGTGAACACTACCAAAGCGCCTACCTTTCCCTTGTTACCTACAATCCCTCATCTCTCGCCTTTCACCCCCCCCCCCCGCATAAAAACCAAAATCCCACACTCGTTATAATCAATCTGTAGCTATGAATTCAACACTGCAGGGTAGAAGGTTAGAAGTTTGTAGGGCCAGCTAAGGAGATATCTTTCCTGTACTTCTTCATTACAATCACAAAAGAGACTAAGCTCTAGTGGTTAGAGCAGGTGACTGGGTTCTCTTCCGGGATCCATCACTGCCTCACTCTGTGGCCTTTTACAAATCACTTAACCTCTCAGTCTATCCTTCTGGAGTACTACTTGTCTAGCTCCCAGGGATATTTTGGAACAAATTAGAGTTTATGAAGCTCCATAGCAAACACAGTGTGCATCACACATTGGAACCTAGACATGGGCTCAGGCCGGATCTGGATTAGTCTGGGGGTGTTTAGATCTGAGGTTTTGGTTCAGGCCCATTTCCACAGAAAACAACCTCTCCCCTCCCCCACAGCGCACACACACACACTTTTTTCAAAGAATATGTTATGCAGTTGGGCTAATTTCTCTATACTTGCCATTGAGAGTTCATTTCTGATGCAACAGCTTCTCAAGCTTGGGTTTTGGTCCCAACATCAACATTTGAAATCTGCACCTGGAAACTTGGCATTCATACCCAACTGTGTATGTTCAGCTGTATGGCTAAGTACCTGATCTGTCCATGTAAGTGCCTAGATGTCCAATTTTTAAAACCTCTCTGAAAACTGGATCCTAAAAATGCAGAAAGTTGCCTATTTATCACAGCCAATGGACAAATTTATCTTGTAACTTTATGGACACAAACTATAGGAAAGAAAGCACATATGTGATATCCCCATGGTTGGAGGTGATATTCTTATGCCAAAATGGTAATTTATGGTAATTCAGCTACATGGAAGGAGAAAATGCTTCTAACGTTGTGTATATATTAGGGAAAAATATTTTCCAGACTGGCAGTGGTTCAGCAAGAGATAAGAGGTAAGAGAGAGGACCCACAGTATTATTTTGAAAAAGCTTTTACGATCACATAAACACACTGAGGTCTTTTCTAGTGCCTCAAGTTTGCAGTTTGTAAAACACACACTAGTACCCTTTATTAAACAACAGACTCAGTGTTGTTCTATAAAATATTCCCTTGTTTAAATTACTCTATTTTTAATTGCTTTCAGTTTTTATGTCAGTACCAATCAGATGAACAAGAGTACATTACAAAATTCCAATTGGGTAAGCTCGCTTTGCTCTTTTATTGAGGTCATTGTCCACGTAATGTTTTCATTCTGGTTGCCAGGACATCATTCAAAGGCATTATGCAAGAAAACCCACATTATTACCTCACAGTTCTGTATCCACATTCTGCATCCTCATTAACATGGGCCAGCAGTAGGTGTCTTTACATAGAATTGCTGAGTTTATTATAAAATGTAGGGCAATAACGTAAGCCATTTGCAGTTAATCTCTTTGCAGTGGCAGGTCCAATTACTTCTGAAAGCATACTAGGGGGCTCCCCCCCCCCCAGCCCACAAGATAAAAAATGGCTGAAACAAGCTGGAAGGCCATTGATAGTGGTGTAATGGACTGGCTGGACAACAAAAGAGCTAAGACCTTGAGGGTCTCCAATGACAGGGAGTCATTTCAGGTATGGAGAAAGAAAATAAGATCCTTATTTCCCTTAAATGTCCAGGCAGTTCGTGATACAAATTTGTAAGAAAAAAATGTTAATGGAGAGCTCTCTCTAAATTAGAGCCATGTGAAAATGGCAGCAGTTCAACAACAATATTCTTATTTTCCTAGACACCTAAGAAAGCTGCTGTGGATTTCTTACCTCTATGAAATAAGATAAAAGATTTAACCTCTCCAGTGAGTCATATAATTTTGCAATGGTTCAACTCTTCTCCCTAAATGTACATAGACTGCTGACATAATTGTAGAAAACAAACTTGTAAGGGTTGTGCAATTTCTCTCTTGTCATTCAGCTGAAAAAGATTCGGCGATCACTAGAAACTATGAAGAGCATGAATGATAATCTGATGAAGCAGGAAGAAAGAAAAGTGAAAAGATGGCTAGCAAAACAAGCTGAATTATCACCATCATCATCGTTGTCATACAAGAACTTATACAAGGTAATGAACTTATTTTCCAAGGGACATCATACAATACATAAAAACTATATAATAAAAACAAGAGTTGTGGTTTCTATATCAGTGGCTCTGCATGCTGCAGATGTAAGCAGATCATGCTGGTAAGGCAGGCCAGAGGTTGAGAGGGGAATTCATAGCTGGGGAAAGCGGGACAAGTTAGGTTTTGCTCCCTCCTCCAAAAATTCTATCCCACACAGCAACTTGAGCAGCCACCAATAATCCTTTGGGCCAGACCCTCGGCCACTGTAAATTGTCATAGTTCCATTGACATAACTTGTTTCAATAGCCCCATGACAACTGGCACCAGCTGAGCATCTACCCCTCCTCATAGGACCACATTTGAGGAGTTCACCAATTTCCAAACAAATGGAAATTACATGAGCATGCCTCCAAATTCATGGATGCTAAAACACTGCAAAAACAACCATGCTTGGAGAAAGCAAACACTAGTGAATTTTTGCTTCCCATAAGCTTGGCTTGGACATGAATTTCTGGCAGCTGTCTCTAGCTTTGGCATTACACAGCAACAGAGGAATGTTTCTCAAGTTTTACTGTATTAACACTATCACTTGGCAGAAAAAGAAAGACCTGGACCCAGAAGATATTTGCAAATGTTAAAAAGAAAAACAAAACACACCCCTTGTACTTGTGGGTGTTACTCAATTATCAGTGACTGAGGGTGCAACTGGGGCTGCGCTGGGTCAAGAAGGTTTATAAGGTATTTTGTTGTTTCGTGGAGGGGGTCTGGGGGAGTTATTTATGTGTGTCTACAGTTTATTGGCTGTAATTCGGTAGCATTTGTGGGTTATAATGTGAATAAGGCACCTGGAGGATAAGACAGGTGTATGAAAACTGGATATAAATTAACAAATCCCTCAGACATTTGGAGACTTGCATGAGAAGAAAGGTTGGAGAAGATTTTAAAAGCAAAACCTATCATTATCCTAGCTTCCCATCAACCAATAGTGGGGGGTATGGAAGGTTATTAAAATATACCAATTAAAATAAATTGACACTTACTTCTCCTCCATACCCCTAACATTCCACCCCCAACTGTAAATGGGTCCATCCTTCTTGGGGAAGAGTTAAAGAAACAGCAAAATTTCCCCCTTTTTGGCCACTTCATTCCAATTTGTGGGTTGGATTTCATCTGGCTCTAGAGTTTCTCACACTTCAGATCCTGGTGTCCTTAAGTAGTAGCTCAGCATCCCTTGGGAACTGTTTCTGACATCTGTCTCCTACACTCTCTTGTGAACACAGAGGCAAAGAACTTTGTTGTTGTTAAGCAATATGTCTACCCACTTTCTGTTAATGAAAGGAAGAACATGCCAACAAGTTACATAGCTTTTAAGGGCCAATTTTTCTGCTACTCAATTTAAAATGCATACTAATAAGGATTATACATCTGTTATATCTTAGTTGATATTGGCAAGTTTAAGCGTAGTCACTGTACCTGATTGTATATATTATAGATACACACTGTATACGTTATATGACATCAAAACCAGCACCATTTGCTAGCTGTGTCTACCTGGTATGAGTTTTCATTGAGAATAAAATAAGTAGCCTACTCTGGAGCAGACTACCTCCAGTCCTGAAAAATTAAACCACCAACTGGATATTGCATAAATCTACTGCGGGACTGTCCAACCTTTGCCACACACAAGGCAGCGCTCATCATTATAAACATGCTGCCAGATAACACTATATTAAATTGGAGTTCAGGTTGAGTATGTATCAGCAATTTAAGAGTAAAAGCTATAGGGATGTTGTCATTATCTAACAAACCAAGCATAAAAAACCCAGGTAAGGTTAAATTTACAACAAAAAATCCAAACATCTTACAGTTCGGAAATGTACAGTGTAGGCTCCCAACCTTATTTCTGCCCTGTAGTGACACTTTTCTTCACTGGCAGTAGCAACGGTGGGAGGGGATGACCATTCAAAAAGAAGGCATCTTTGCTGGTCACCAGCCATTGTCCTCACTCCCACTGAGAACAATAGGAGATGGTAGACATTTTGAAAGAGGGGAATTCCTCATGGAAATCCATGTGGAAGAAAATTATTTGTCACCCTCTGCAGAAATTTTTTTTTTCGTGATTAAGAATTATGGCAAAATCCTTTTTTTAAAAGAACACCTTAAAATGTTTCCTGGGCACAAGATCTTAGTGAGTTTTAACTGTATGGGAGCTTTGAAGTTTCTACATTAGACTACTATTAAGACCATTAGAAACAAAAAACGGTCTGACACACGGTGCTAAATTTCTTAAAGGAACCATTTTAAATTAATTTTAAATTATAAACTAAATTCACTCTATGCTCAAGAGTAAGTGCTGTAATCTGTGGTAGGAAAGACTGTAAGTGCAGAATTCAACCACCCTTAACTAAGGACTAGGTCTTCTGTAATATAATTTTTAAAAGTAGATTACACCCCTCTAAAATTTGCTTCTACGTGAGATTTCTCCTTGATAGGTGAATGTGAACTGGTTTTTGTTTGAGTTCACCAGTAATTAAAACATGCTTATCACTCAGATACCACTGTTACGAAGATACATATATTGAAGATAACATATATTGCATCCCTGCTTTGTCCTGAACCTACAGCTAAAGAGAGGCCAATAATTTGATATAATAATTAATTTATATCTCTGATCTACACCAGTGTGCTTGACAGAATTCAAAACCTGTTCCCAATTTACTTTTTAATTCCTCTGAACAGCAGGGTCCAATGTGCCCTGTGTTGGGTTTGTAGCTCCACGCTCTGCTGAAGTATAACCACCTTTAAAAAAAAAAGATTACTACTTGCACTAGCAATTAATATGAATAATAAATATTTATTTTACAAGATACCATCCAGTGAAGTGAACCAAGAGGCAAACCAAGAAGTGCAACAAGTCTCCGAGAGTGGCTCCACTGAAACTCCCTGGAACCAGTTTGGTGACCATTTGCCCAACTTTATCAGCTTTCTGCACCTACCAACAAAAAGACCAGGTTGTGGTAGGGAAGATGACATTCATGCCTTTATGAGGCTTGATTTTCTTCCAGGTTTTAAACAGCATAATCCTTTTTTCTTATTGCAATAATTAGAGTTTCTCTGACTCTGCTCAGAACAGAACTCCCTCTCTACTTTATTGATGTAGCCCTGTGAATGATTCTTTTAGCAATGCATCCCTGAACAGTAAAGTATTAGTTCTTCTTCTTCCTGTCATTTAAGTATAATTAAGAGATAATGTCAATGGAATAGAGCCTGGTCACAGGATGATTTCCTGCTGATAGGCAAATGGCAAGGTGAGGAGGCATTCAGTGAAAATTATGTTTTATATATCCCTATTCTGTGACTTAAATTACTATTATAACTACTGATTATCATCCAAACCGTAACAGACAGGTGCAGCAAAGCCAAAGCTGCTGCGGGTAAGTCCTCATCAAAGAGAAAAACAATATTTTAATTGTCTTTGAAAATTAGCTTCATTGATGCTCTAACCAATGAGAAATCTTTTCCCCTAAATGTAGTGCTTTATTATTACGAATAAAGAGGCTAATGGGTTTAAATCGCAGTAGTTAAGAGTCTAAACATCGAGCAACTGATGTGGCAAATCCCAATTGTGTGTGCTCTAAAATCTGAAAGGAGAAACAGACATCAAGACAACAGGTGCCCGAGGCCTTGTCTACATGGGGAAGTAGACATATCACAGACTGAATGACTAACCTATTAACTATATTTTCAGGATCACAATATTTATACAACATTCACAAGTAACTGAAGCAGCATGGACCTGAACTCTTCTCAAATCCATTTTTTCCTTCTAAGTTTGTATCTATTTTTTGCCCTGGAGTTTTACTGAAAATTATGAAGTCTTCTTTTCACATGTTGTTTGGATGCCCCTTTTATTATTCAATACACTTAAGCATCTCTGACAGCTAATTTTGTCACAAACTCATTTTATTCACCACGTTTCACCACTCCAATTGCTCTTCTTGCTAAATCCAACTTGTAAAGAACCTTCCGTATTCTTATAAAAAGTTGTTCAGTATATAGCCAGTTTATCTACAAATAGGTCCCAATATGAACACATTGTGTTCTCTCTCTTTTACTGGATGTACCCACCTATGAGTACAGTACAAAATGCTTCAGGTCCCTTTATGAAACCTGCCACTCAAACCCAATAAAGGAACTCCTAGTCTATTGCTCACCATCGCTTAAACCAGTTCTCTCATAGGGTCTGATCCGGCAAGGTGATAAGTGCTCTCAATTCTCATAGACTTCAAATACTAATTTTGTGTGTTCCAATATCTGAACGGAGAAAAGGATATTACAGTGATAGCACCTTGCAGGATTGAGCCCTTAGTACACATATTCAAATTCCATTCACAATGGAACCAACTGGATTCAAAAAAGATTTACAAGCAAGCCTCACCCTCTTCATCTGACCTTCTTTTGTGCACTTGTAACTTTGTTCATGCTTATATCTGTACATACGCTTTTCAAGCAGTAACGCTAGTGAGTGCAGTAGAAATACTTAACACCTTCCTGCTGGGTTTGTAGATGCAGGTTTTCACACCTGTATTTTTCAGCTGCTTGTGGGTGATTGCATCGACAACATAGGTCATTTCTGAAAACTGGTCCAGAGTGTCCAACCTATAGCTAAAGGGAACTGAGTTATCTTCGACGGACTGCATTTTTATTGGGCAATATTCTTTTACGTTTTCATCAACCCCCCAGGAGGTGATGCATAGTCAGCCATGGTCAAGCTGGCCGAGGATGTCTAAATCTGAGGGATAGCCAAGTCACAGGAAGAACATACCAAACAGCAATGGGACCTGTTAAGACGGGAACTGTATGCTGTTAGCAACAGGCTGAAACTCTATTTAAAATATGCATTACAGGATGCATTAAGGAGTGGAATATGCATTACTACCCTGCATTAAGGAGTGGAACTAAACAGAACTTGTGCAGGTGTGGGAGGTGCTGGTAAAGGCAACAATAAACATCTAATGATTGATTGTAGGTGGCAAATTGAGAGTTTACAGCATAATATCAAGGGGGGGTCAGTGCAGATCTTTGATGAATATATAGGAGGACTGAGTAATGTACAGTAGGGTGATAACAGTGCTTCTCACTGCTCCAGCATGTAGACCCTGTATTTGGTTCAGATAGTTATAGTTTAGGAATGGTGTTTAAAATATTAGAGAAAATACAAAGAAGGGCAACAAAAATGATAGAAGAATTATAGAATAAGAGATATGAGGAGAGACTGCAGGATCTAAACTTATATGGTCTCAAAAAGAGAAGACTCAGGGGAGCTTGATCACAGTCTATAAATACCTCCAAGATAGTAATATAAATGAAGGAAGGGAATTCTTCAGTCTCAAAAGATAGCAGGACAAGGAGCAATGGCCTGAAGCTAAGGAAGGAAAAGTGTAAAACAGATTATAGCCTCAGCCTCAGTGGATGAATTCCCCCCACTGTGGTAGGGAGCAATTGTTCTCTATCGACAGAAATGCACCTCTGCCTCCCAACTCCACTCGATTTGTCAAGGGAGGGAATAATCACTGCAAAGTCCTCTCAGACTTTACCCCTGTTGCCAGAGTGAACAGCCCCACCGTGTGGGTGTGATATGTTGACTAATTTTTCTCCAGATGTGCAATCAAATATCTGATTTTTAATAAGAACAACATGAAGAATAAATACATTGTACATGGTAGGATTGCCATATGGAAATGTGTTAACTCAGCATCATGAATTCTAGCAGAGAGGTAGCATTGTCTCCAAATAGAGGTACACCCTGTTTTCACACACACACACACACACACACACACACACACTTCTCTCCTCCTTCTAACAGTATTATTTCAAAGGATATTTTTGCACCTTCTGCAAACAGTGAATAAGATCCAACCCACATACTTACCCAGTGCACTTGGTGGTTTGCCTTCCATACATCTGCCTGATTCAACAGGGAATAAAAACTAAGGGGAGCTGCTCCAAATGAAACTCCTGTTGCATGAGCACTCATTTGCTATCTATTTCAGAAGGCTCATCTACTAATCCAGGGATAGGAACAATGAGACTATGTCCCACCTCCTTACATTAGTTATAATTTTACAAAGGAAAGTTCTTTGACATTCAACCAGTCCTTTGTCCTGGGAAAAGCCTAGATGAGAAGGATTCTTTTTATGCTGAACTACAGATCAAATATCACATTTCAGGCACTTGTGCCATCTTCTTGTCCTTCATCCTCTCTGACATTTGCAATGGTGGCAACCTGTAAGTCCTGTGCATTTAAGAGGAAATATCTACAGACTTAGAGAGGCATCTGTGTCCATCAGAGACAGAATGAGACCTGCAGGATAGATGACTGCAGAGACCATGATGGTGACCTGAAGTGGTGTGGCTGTCTACTGAAGACGGGGCTGGAGGCAGATTAACACATCAATCCAGAGAGGTGGAGCTGAGATACAGAAAGCCACAATGAGGCAGTGGATCACTATTGATATTCTGCAAAGTCTTCAAATCACTAAGAGTAAAGCAAAGGTAAGTTAAACCCTTAGACCCACAAAGAAGTCCCAAGGGTTCAAAGTTGCGGGATGGTAGACAAAAACTCAGCTCCTCTCTCTCTCTGCCATCAGAAAAGCACCTCCCTTTTTCTAATGAGACCCTTCTAGCTTGCCGGAGTCTGTATAGACACTTTAAAAGCCCATCATCACATTCCCTGCTTGCCTCACCTCAGTCACTGGCCCAAACTCCTCATTCTGCTCAGGTTGCAAGGTGCTGTTCCTTTTCAGTTATCCTGCTGACACTATTGGTGGGAGGCGGGTGGGATTTTAAGTAGACAAACTGGAATTTGATCCGGATATTGGGGGTAATACCAATGTGAAAAAATGGCCAGGAATCTTTACTGACAAGTGGTTTCCATTTCATCCAAAACTCCACCTGCAGGATCATGGTGCCAACTAGCCTCAGCTAACACGCGGCTCAGTGCTGGTTCAGAGATCAAGTTGCCACCTACCAGATCATCATTGTTTCAAACTGTTCCAAGGTCTTCCAGGTGTGCACTACTCAGGCCCGATCCTGCTCAAATTGAGGATTGGCTAGATCACAGCTGAAAGTGGTTTTGTTGCAGGCCGTCAATGGCTCTGCTCTAGATTTGCACTTTGTCTGAAGTCTGATTTCTTGCTTTATGTTCAGAACTTTGGTACAAAAAATTCCACTTTAAGGCCTCAACCAAGAAAATTGTTGGGATTGTTAAACAATTATTCTTTTTTTAAAAATACCATCCAAACTGGTTAAGTTATAATAGTCTAAAATTAAAAAAATATGGCCAGACATTTCATGTTTGGGTGCTCAGCACCTCTGAAAATCAGCCCTCTTATTGATGTGCCCGCACATGGATGCTGGTGTCCAAGTTTATAGGCAGCCACATTTGAAATTGTCGACCTATTTGTTTAAGACTCACTGCCTTGTAAAACAAACAGCTAAACATTCCATTTAGTAAGCAATTAATCTACAAAATGATTCAATTCAGTTTCTTTTTTAAAAGATCCTAAACCACTGAGATGATGCAGTAAAAAAAGAAAGATTTATACAATATATTTTGTCTACCCAGTTTTAAAAGGTGTTTTTATGGTTAGCATGCCCCCTCAATAAATTATTGCATGATAGAGCTGAACCTCTGAAAGACAGCAGTGGTTTATTTTTTAAATGTTCTCTAATCACATATTTACCAAACAGAGTACCATTGTCCCAAATGGGGCTCCTGGCTAATATGCTAATAAGATATGGCTGAAATCTGGAGCCAACATATATTTGATTGAAAGGCCAGACATCTTTGTATATACACATTTTTTTTTAAACCAAACACCTTATTTGTGTGTTGCCTATAGACTGGAATATCTTCTGGGCAAATAGATGCATTTTTAAAAACTCCCTGTGTTCAGTATTTAACCTGAAAGACGTAGCCATTTTGCTCCCTTAGGGAAACAACATACATATTTCATAACTTTAAAATAATGTTGTCTAATGAAATATTAGGAAATAGGAAAACATTAAAAAATTATACAGTCCCACTCTGAGACGGGTTTCAACTAAGTCTCGCATTTGCTCTGCAAAGCCTCTTGCGAATTAGGTAACTGCTCATTTAATTCCCTGATTTGCTTACAGAATGTTCACAGCTGGTAGGAAAATATGGCCCCAATGTTTTTCCCAAAGCTAACTTCTATGTTCCCCTTAACTTTATGAACCATGGGCCTTATCCTGAAGACCTCCCTCAGGCAGAGTTCCACTAATGTCAGTGAGACTACTTGTGTGACTAAAGTCTTCTTGCATAAATAACTTTTACAAGATGAGCTCCTGTGAGAGTTCAGATGGCAACATTACTCTTAGCACTGAATTTGCTTCTGTAGCTTTCATTGTTTTCCTACCACAAAGGATATTTTAGAAGGCAGAGCTTTGTATTTAATGTACTTTATATGAATCAGAGAAAAATCTCCTGGTTTATGTTCAACCGTATATAATATTACAATTTAGAAAAACATACTGTTCCTATTTACAAACTAGTGCTTACCACTAAAATAGTGGTGACTACTAAAATCTCAGCATTTGCTATCGGATACCACAGCTTGTCAAACTTAGAACAGTAAATAAACAGTGATAATTCTGATATTTTTAACAGGTAATAGTGGTTACCACTAAAAGCTCAGTTTTTGCTATCGGATATCACAGCTTGTCAAACTTAGAATAGTAAATAAACAGTGATAATTCTGATATTTTTAACAGCAACCAATATACATGGTTTCTCTGAATTAGCAACAAAAAGCAGATTTTTTTTTTTAAAAAAGGAAAACATTTACTTGTCATTAGAGTTCTTTGGAGGCTTCGTCCTTAAGCAGCTCCATTCCCAAGTAGTACAGATCCAGAAGACCAGGTCCAAAACTGATGCAAAAACTAGATTCACTAAGGGCTTGTCTACACTTACTAGGGCTTTGACATATGGCCATTGATGCATCCGTGGTCGATTTCACAGGTCTAGTGAAGAACCGCTATATCAACCGCCGATCACTCTCTCGTCAACTCTTGTACTCCACCTGAACAAAAAGTGCAAGGGGAGTCGACGGGAGAGTGTCTCCAGTCGACATAGCGTAGTGTGGACCCCAGGGTAAGTAGATCTAAGTACGTTGACTTCAGCTACGTTATTCATGTAGCTGAAGTTGCGCAACTTAGATCTATCTCCCCTCCATAGTGTAGACAAGGCCTTAGCCAATTTCATCCTGGAGATGGCACGCTTCAAACATCCAGACTTGTATTTTATTTTCAAAATATTTTATAATAGTCAACAGGCATCTATTGCCAAGAAATCTACAATCTACTTCTACAGTACTACACAGCAATTACAATATAACAGTGGTCTCCAAATGGTCAATATTTGTTAAGCAATAAAAGAGAAAGCATGGGCCAATGGTTAGAGTGCTAATCTAGGACTGGGGAGCCCTGGTTTCAATTCCTTGCTCCACAACAGACTTTCTGTGTGACCTTGGACGTCCCATGTAGTCTTTTTATGCCTCAATTCCTCACCTGTAAAATGGAGATAATCTGACTTCCCTACCTCACAAGGGTGTTGTAAGGATAAGTACATTAAAGATTGTCAGGTGCTCAGCTACTATGGTAATAGGGCCCATATAAGCACCTTGAGTAGAGAGAGAGAGAGAGAGAAGCCGTTTAATATTTCTGATCTTTTTCAGACCAGAAACACTCCAAGGATTTCACACCCTTCAGTGGAACTGACTTGTCCATGCAGACCGTATCTGCTATAACTTCCTATGGCCCAAGAGGCAGCTTTTACAATCCTCACCCAACTGCCAGTGTCTCCAAGAAGGATATCAGTGCAAGACAACTTTACGTGGATAACAACAGTTTCTCCATGCAAGAGGCAATATCCATGTTTCCCTCCTTGCAAAAGCTATCGGTAACAGGAGAGATGTTCTCTTTTTCTAAACTTCATCTGCATGAAACAGCTTCTGGATCCCCAGCATTTGAAAGAAGGTTGAAGGGCATGCTTGAAAGAGCTTGGGAAGAGGAAAAATTCAAACAAACAGTGACTCTGCCACAGATCAGACCTGAAGAATTTTTGAGCTGCAGGTTAGAAAATGTTTTGTGAAAATAGCAAAGAGAACTCCCCCATAGTTTACAGATAAATGAAAATAGGTATAATGGGTATCATTAAGAAGTCACCCTCTCCCAACAACAGTTAGCATATAATGCTGCACAAAATATTTATTTTCTGGAACTTGCATAGGAAATAACTGCATGTAGCATTATGTGTTAGCTTTTGGCAAATGACCTTTTAATGGTGACTAGTAATGTGGGTTGGTTCAAAATAATGATGAATGATAATGAGAAATGCTTACTTCTTTTTAGAATCATTTGAAATATCAAATATCCTGACTGCTGGGAGTGCAATCCAGGGAAAGCTTTAAAACAGAAGCAAAAAATAACTTGTAGACATACAGAGTAACCATTTTAACCCTGAAAATCTGCAGTTTGCAAATTATTTCATTTGACATACAGCTCAATGTTTTGAAACACAAATACTAAAATCAGAAACTTAATAGATGACCTGATTTCCAAAGGTGCTGAGCACCCATAAGCTCCCATTCTTGACTTCAAGCCATTTTTACCTAGTTTTCGAAAATTAGATTTATGTGCCTATAGCTATACACCACATATGGAAATTCTGACCAAAGTTTTTGAGATACTTGCAAGATACTTTTGCTCTCTCTTTTTTCTTTTATCCAGATACCTACGTTTGTCACAGAGCAATATTAACACCTTGCTACAGTTGTGTAAGGAATCAGGAGTTCACATAGACATTCATCCCCATATGAAGGAATCTGAAATCGACATCAATACTGTTCTCTCTTCAAACCTCAGTAGGGCAGTGTAGAACTTAAATTCCCTACCTTAAATTTTACTATCATTAGATCAGTTTGTAATTTTCTGAAGTTATGACAACAGCACATTAAATGAATTCCCATCTGTTGCTATCCTTTAAAGCTTTTCATGTTTTGATTTAAAAAAAAAAGAGAGAGAGAAATCAACTTAAATGTTATGGTTAGTTTTAAAAAAAAGAAAGACTAATTGGATTAAAAAGATGTTATTTGAATAATCAAAATTAGATCCACTTCTTGTAATATTGTATTTCACTTACTCCCACTGGCTCAGACTAGATTCCAATTGGTTGTCGTTAGATCTAACCCCCTTTTACTACAATCGAATCTCTGATCAACACATTAATAACAAACCAAACTGTATTAGCAACACCAAGCCATAAGAGGGAACCCTCAAGATAACTGTACCAACCCAGCCATCGGCGTTGCACTACATCACACATTCACAATGGCAGAACAACATGCCTGTGGCCTGATCAGAAGCAGCTGAATAGCTTCAACTCCCCTTTCTTCAACCCTCTGGATTTGGCCCTAATTATACAAAAAAACTAGATTTTTTACAAAATCGTTTTTTTTTTTATTTTAACCTCCCTCTTTCTCATAAATGTGAGTTATAGTTCCTGTTATACAATATGTTCAGTTTGCTGCGTGCACACACACAAACCACCAAAGAGTTTAAATTGTTGTATGTGAAATGTTTATTAACATGGTAGATAAATACCTAAAGGAAATAAAATCACCTTCAACAAACCATACTGTGTGTGTCATAAGGACCGTATTCTGGAAGGGCCCATCCTGGAATGTGTCAACCTCCCGCTTTGTCTCCTACAGACTTTAACAGGAATCATGGGTGTTCTGCATCTCCCAGGAGTAGGCCCCTATAGTCATGTCAACCAATAACATATCAGTGTTCCTAAATCCTAGTAACCGGTTTCCTGTTTTGCCAGAGAGGTTGTTCTGCCCCTTTGGGTGCAGATAAAAACCCAACACTCCAGCAGGAGTGCCAGAACCTCTCCTGCCTTGCCTCTTCCCCCAAAGCCCTGCCTCTTCCCGAGGCCCCATTCTGTCTACTCCTCGTCCCCCCTATCCTGTCACTCGCTGCTGTTCCCCTCCCACCTCCCCACCCAGGTCATGAGGGACTCATCTGTGGAGCCGGGGCTGGGAGCGGGCCTGGCTGAGTAGGGGCTGGTGCAGGTGATGACCCAGCACATCCCCCATCCGCAGTAACCAGACTTTGAGTGTCCAATCAGTAGATCTGACCAGACACTGTCAGGTCCCCTTTTCGACCAGATTTTCCAGTAAAAAACCGGGCACCTGGCCACCCTACTTTCTATATGGGATTGTTAGTCAATTAACACTTTTAACTGTATGTACTTAGACTGAGTCTGTCAACTTGTTTATAGTGGGTAAAATTTTCCAAGGTGCCAAAGTGACGTAAGTGCCTAAGTCTCACTGATTATAAATGGGACCTTAATTGCTTTTGACAACTTTAGCAAATATTCAGAACAAGTTCACAATTTATATGGGATCATTTTACTGGGAGAAAAATTTTGCAGGACAACGGGAATAAACAACAGACATTTTTGTTTAGTCTGAGACTTGGCTGCGGTCATGATCATGGATGGCTGGTGTCTAAAACAAACAGCTTAATTATTACCACAAACCTGTATTGCTGATGATTAGCCTTTAGGGAGAGGCAAAGTTCTTCACTGTTCAGCACTATTAACCTAGCACCATACCATTTTGCAGATGAACACTATTCACGGCTCTGCATATGAAAAAATCCCCTACTCTCTCCTCCTAATGATTTAACATATGCAAGAGTGCCCCTTTCCAATCAGTAGATCTCTGAAGCGCTTTATATCGGTGATATCTGCAGACCATAGTTGTGGATCGGAGATCAGATGCAGAGGGGCCCAACAATCAGCTTAGCTAGATTAACACACTAACATTTTGGCTCTTTCTGAATATAAATTCTGCACCATTCCCAAGATATTTAAAAAAAGAAAACATGGGGGGGTTGGGACAGCAGGTGAAAGATATATTCCAAGTTTAAGAACCAGAGACTGATTTTTATCTCATTTATCTCATCAGGGTTCAGTCAGATACAATTCCATAGAAATCAATGGCATTACACCGACATATAAAAGTGTGAAACCAGAATCAGGTCAAAGACTCATGGTAAATCTGCTTCCTAGCATTAAAAAAAAAAAACAACCCTACAATATGCCCCACTCTAGCAATTTGGTAAGGGGTTTTCATTTGATAAGTATATTACAAATGGCTCTAAGATGCACTTATTTCTCTCATTGAAATATGCCTTTCAAAAATCAAGACATTAATTTTAATTAAATTAAGATTTCATTCATTCTAAAGAATTTAAAATCACAGTTACGGACCCCATTATTTGTATGTTGTTTGTCTACTCAAATCATAAGATCATTGAGGTAGGCACTATGTCCTTGTGCTGAGCCTACAAAATGGAAACCACTAATTTGGAGTGGAGCCTCTGAAATATAAACATTTAACAACAACAAACAACAGTGGTTAAGACTTCCTAGTATTAAACAGTGTAAAAGGCATAATTTTCAAACCTGAGTTTCATTTCTTTTGGTGCAATTTTGTACCTACAGTAGATTGCCTCCACATTTTATAGCTGCAGGAAAATAAATGAATGAATGGATTAAAGGGAAAAATTGAGTGAACAAATCATTGTGGGTTGCAAAACTGTGGCAAATGGAATCTCAGTTTAAAAATCATGACCAAAACACAAAAGTTTAAAATTCGGCTGTTTAAAAATAAAGATCTAGTCAAATTACTTCTTAGCCCTATACTGAAGCATTGCATCATGCAAATTAAACAATACAAACTCTTCAGCATACAATGGCACAAAGCCAATTTATGTATCTTACTTACACTGAAGCCAAAAGGTACTTCATGTTAATTAACATTTTTTTTTCTGGGTGCATTTATGAAGTCAGATGCATTGTGAGTATCCACCCAAGTACAGTAACAGGATACAGAAGTCCTAATAAATACAACATCAGGCATAATAGTCTCTTAAAACTAATCAAGATTAGCAATTACATTCAATTATTGTATGTTCCAAATACCATTGTATTTCAACTCGTAAGGATATCCAAGCTGGCAAATCATCAGATTCTTCTGTGACATTGCAAACAATGCTCTGCAGAATTTCGAAGTTTTCATAAACTCATTGTGCCAGAGGTTAAAATCCATTGTGCTAAAGAGATGCTTGTTTTCTGTAGATGACAATAGTAGGTTTTCTTTCCTTTAAGAGTGCTTTATTGCATCTTCCATGCCCACTGTAAATCATCAGTTCAAGGTTTCTGACCGATAATGCTTCTATAATATTTTCCTCCAAAATCCTATTCTGTCCAAGGGGTAATTTAGCCAGCCTGGAAGGGAAAAAGTGTTGGGAGTTAAAAATATTTTTTCAATCATGTCTCTGTTTTGTCTTTCCCCTTGCTAAAATATTATAACTTGCTAGTTACTGCTCTTCTTAAGCATAACCTAAGGCCATTGCCAACCCATACATTAATGATAATGTTTAAAGTACATGTCGAAGGGCTGTTGCAAAGCAACGTTAATGCCCTCTGCCCCCATTCTCTTTCTTCTGCCGCTGCCATGCATTCTTACATTTCTAGAGTATCACATCCTTGAGAAGACAAGCTTTTACTAGCCTGGGAATCGTTCTCCTGAGCTTCATTCACTATCTTTTATGCACCACTAGATGTTTCAGATCCGTGCATTCTGTTCAGTGCCACCATCTCAATACTCCTTCTGTGGGCATTATAGACGTTTTCCACTTAAATTACCCTATTTGAGATCTATTTTTAAAGTATGGACTATCAAAACAAATTTTCAAAGGCATCATCAATAATGGAGTAAATAAAAAAAAAACATAGTAGATGATTATGGATTCATTTGAAACAGTACCAAAGAATTATCAACACAGAGTTGGTACAAACTAGCTTCACTAAATCATAAGTAGCTTCTATCCGTGAAGCCATGAGCAATCTAAAAACATTATTTCCTTTTATAGAATTTCTACTCAATTTAAAATTACAGCTAACAATTTACAGAGAAGGAGGTTTAATGTAAGCACAGGTATGTTAAATAAATTTTTTTTGATGTTACTACCATATTTGTTTGCCAATTATGTGTGTTACATTCAGTTATACAAATATGTTACCATCTGTGGTACACACATCATACAGAAAAGGAGTACTTGTGGCACCTTAGAGACTAACAAATTTATTAGAGCATAAGCTTTCGTGAGCTACAGCTCACTTCATCGACGAAGTGAGCTGTAGCTCACGAAAGCTTATGCTCTAATAAATTTGTTAGTCTCTAAAGTGCCACAAGTACTCCTTTTCTTTTTGCGAATACAGACTAACACGGCTGCTACTCTGAAACACATCATACAATATATGAAGGGTTGAATGCTACTACATAAAACTGTTCCTGTAATACGATAGTAATGTATAACATTGAAACATCTCTCTCCTCTATGAGTAGAGTTTCTAACAGTCTAACTTAGCATGAAAGATAAAGAATTCTCAGCATTGCACTCTAGAAAGCACCAGATTTATTTATTTAAAACTCCAGTTTTAAAGTGAACACATCTTATTAGGAAGCAGCACCAAATGAAAAATATCCAGTTTGCAATAATCCATTCCGATAGCAATACATTTTTTCAACTTTCCAAATTCTTCCTCCCTCCCTCCATGTCACAACATGAGGCAAGTCATGGTTCTCAGAGTTTTTATTTTACCTGTAGTGATGCAAAAATAGGTTTCATGGGGTGCTACGTGATGGATTCTGTGGTAGTTCCCTGGTAAAATGATGGGCAGATCTTGCAAAACTGTGACCCATAGAGGCAGCCCAAAGTAGGAATGGGACCACTTATGAATCTGATTAGTCACTGTGACAAAAATAGCTAGTGCAAACATAAAGCACTCCCAAGCATATGTCTCTGTATATATTCTGTACAGGGAAACAACCATTTGATTAGTAAGCAGTTTGTAAGACTTTATGCAAACACATTCAATTTTAAAAGCAAACTGTGCATGAGAAAGCTAAGATTATGTTGTTCAGTAATACAGAGATATAGTTATAGGCAAGAGAACAGTTCAGACTTCAATAGCTACCCTTATACAATAGCTTCAAGGACTAAACAATGCTTATGACATAAACCATGAGCTATTTTTTCCTGAATAGGTCTAAGCCAGAGTTGGACAACCCTCAGGCTTACAGAGACAGCCAACCTACGCTATTTTCATTTTGGGGATCCTAAGATATAATGAAAAGCAGACATAACCCACAGACATAATAGCAGTCACAACAACTACAGATGAGTCCATCCTAAACACCACATATTAACTTACACTCCACAAAGTAAAAAGTGTGTTTTTGTTTTTTGTTTTTTTTAAAAACAGCTCAACAGTCAAAACAGCTGGGAGTAAAAAAAGTTGAACTCTGGCATGGAAATAGGTCTCACTGAGAAGTGCCAAGTGCTGCAGTGGAAAATTATTTCAATCTGATTTACTTACGATTCACCAAAACTCTCACTGCACATGTAGTCGATTTTACATGGAGTTTGTGTAAAATCCTAAAAATCCATCAGCTAGTGCTGCATTAGGTCCCACTGCACTGAAACCAGTGCACCTCCCTCCCTCCCTTTTTGGCAAAGTGATAGGGGTGCTAAGCATGTAAGAACTGTGCATTGCAGGACTATGCTGCTGTGTGGATCCTTCTTTTCCCACCTCTTCCACATGGGATCGCGTAAGTTCCCCATATAAATGACTTCAGCCATTCCTCTTCATAAAGCAGCCTCTGTGAAATGGCTCAGCAGCTGCTGAATAGCATATGGGTATTTTGCCTTTCTTATGCACTGGATAATAAGGTGATACCACCTAGCTCTTATCTAATATTTTGAGCTGGATATTAGCCAAAGTGCACAGTAAAGAAAATGTACTGTGTGTGCATAGCAAATTTAGTCAGACACTCAATTTCTTAGTCCCTTGAACTAACAGGAGCCATTTCCCAACGGTTTCAGTAAAAGGAATCCACATCCTGCCCCATCCCCCACTACAAAGCCCACTTCATCAAAGGGAACATGCAGAAAGGCAGGAGATAGGAAAGCCGAACTTCCGTTCCCATATCTGCCATTCTTTGCCCTTTACAAATTTTATTCATTCATTTGTTACCCTTTTATTATGCCTATTTCATATGCCACAGATCAGCACAAGGCAACATTTACCATTCTGTGATACCCTACCCGTAACAATTTTTCTATATATTTAGAACAGAAAGGAACTGTGAAATCCCTGACCCCACTGTGGAAACTGTTGACTCTAATCGGTGAATACTGGATGTGTGCCCGCAAATATATAATGTGCGTGCATGCACATGCACATACACCCACAGTGCTCTGGCCATGTTGTGTAATAACAACCGAAGCACTGTTGCACCCGGAGGTCTTAATAGAGGACTGCTACCTACTATCTTTTAGCAGCCAACTCGGGAGACGGTGAGATCCCCATTCTTTCTTTGTGTGTTTGTTTTTGGATATTGATGCGGGGAAAAGTCCCATGAAAGTGAAAGATTAGCTAGGAGCAAAAAGTGTGATGGCCAAGCTTTATCAATTACATTAATGAGTCCACACAAATAATTGAATCTGTTTTCTGTAATATGTAACAATTTGTTTGGATCAGAGAGAGCAAAAAGACTTCCTAGTCAGTGCAGCACAGGCAAGCAATTCTCCGGATGACGCTTAAATCTGTATTTCTCGCAGAAGAGGTGGTGTGCACAAACCCTCAAGACACACCCAAACAATTATAAACACAGTTATTTTAAGATATGACTATTAGAAAGGAATATTATGATTAAAAGGGATACTATTTCATTAGCCTCACATTTATTAGTTAAGACTTAAGTCTTTTGAAAAAAGGTTTGAACTCTTGTGTGAACAATCTCTCTCTGCCATTGCAATAATTTATCAGTTGTTCCCTCATACCACCACCAGATGGGGCTCAATTATAGCTGAATTAGTTTATCATTATATAATTTTATATTCTATACGCACACAATTTATATTATACAGATTATTAATTTTAAAATACATTATAGTTGCATACTCTCTCCGCTAACAAAAATACATATTTTAATTTCCAGCATAACCAGTATTATACCCACAGTACTTTCAAAACTATTTGCTATATTGCATGCCCTGTTTAGATTAAGTTTGAGTGAATAAGAAGAGCAAGTATGTTCAAGAATTACAGTGCTAGTTTTGTAGCAGGCTTCTGCCTTGCTGGGATCTATAACATATGGAGTGTCTCACTGCCTATTGTGAAATCACTACAAGTACTTTAAAGCTTGCTCTCAAGCCAGTGCCTTGTCTAGTTCTGGGTTAAATGGTAGCAGCAGGATGAGATGCAATTATATTAATTGTAGGTGGAAATAAATTACAATCAATCCAGAATTGTTTTTGCTTTATAAAAAGTAATTTTTACCTTTAAAAAAAAAAGAAAAAATCTCATCATACAGCTTCAAAATTCAGTAAGGGAAATGTCCTATTTTTATCACCTACTCTCTGGCTTTCTGTAGGCTTTCCTTACGATGTGGTGGTGGGTTTTTTTAAACTTTCCCCTTCACAGTTGACACGAGCAATAATTCCCATAGAAAATAACTGAGCTTTCATTTTAGATACTCAAATGTTTTAGGACTGACTTGGAGGGGGAGAGAGCAAGAGCGAGGGCATTCGCCCATTTTCTCAGCCTAGGCAAGCCATGCTGGGCACTCTGGTCCATGTCAATCAGTAGCGCTCTGTGCGTAGGATCAGCAGCAGCAGGGACCTCAAATGTCTGTTTGATTAAGAGGTGGCACCATGGCAGCCAAAAGCAAGTGATAAAAATCACAAAATGGTAGAAAACACTAAGTCCTCCAGATGCTTTGCTAGAGTGGTGGGAGGAACACGTTAAACATTAAGATGCATGCCTGTCAATCCATTCCCTTATTAATAGTTTAGAGCCATATTCAATATTGTAGAAGTGAATTTCTATGACTTCAGCTTTGCAGACTCCAGGGGGCTTATCAGGCCTAGTTCCTGCAGAGGCTAATCCTGATTCAGCAGCAAAAAGCAACACACTTCCCCTCATACAGCATCTCTGACTCAGGGGTTTGGCAGCACCCACTTGATTCACATGGGGCTTCCACTGCAGCTCCACATCAGTATTTCCCGACAGATGTGGTCACAAGGGCATTTTCTCAAACAACGATTGACCTAGCAATTGATCAGCCCTCAAGATACGCTGACTTTTAAATAAAACCTGAACACAGAAAGAGGTCTCTCTTTATATAACAATAGCAACGCATCATGTTGTGAGTCAGCCAAACACTGATAACGTGTATTTTATGCCAAGATTTTTATCAAAAAGGGGAGGGAGGGTGCCTAAAGATGGGCTTCTTAATCCTTCTTTACCATTGTAAACAAAACAGCCTGAACTTTTGTGAGCCCAGGTCATATCTGTAGGAGCCTAACCTTAGGCACCCATTTTTGAAAATCTTTGTCTGCATCTGCAAAACTTCCAAGTAGGAAATATAGGACTGTTTCCATGGCATTTTGATCATGGTATCATTCCAACGTATTATTAGTATAAAAAAAGAACTTAAGCACGCTGCAACCACAAAGTTAAGATGACACAGTCTCTTGGAGACAATGAGCTTTCAGGGCCCTTTTCTGACTATGTGTCCCGATTTCTGTCTTTTGCCTAGCATTGCTACAGCTCTTTGGTATTTTAGATCTTCACTTCCACTCTGTGCTGTGGATGCTTTTCTGGGCCAGAAAGGAGGTCAGCTACTTTCTCTAGCCAGCTCCTTGTACACATGCTGCCTCCATCCTTGTTCAGCATATTTGACTGCAGAGTCACAGCAGGGAGAAACATGGGCAGCGAGAGCAGAGTGGCCAGAGGCCACCAGGGAGAGGAGTCAGATAGTGAAGCCAGATATCTAGTGGGATTAGTACTATCAGTTCCCACCCGTTCTTAAGGCACATGATGTCTTTGGGTGATGGTCAGGAGAGGAGCAGAAAGGTTAGCGGATGTGAAGGGAAAACAAGGAAAAGAGGTAGAGTGGATGGAAGTCACGATGTCGGACAGAAAGGTGGTAGGGGAGGGAGACAGAAAAGGAGATACCTCCTGCTGTCTGACTCCAAACATGTTCCCAAGTAGCCAACCTGGCTACTAGTTCCACACAAGGGGAGAACAAAGGACAGAGAGGCCCATTCCAGGACTGTGAGAGTAAGTAGAGCATCACCACAGGACACGGGGTAGGTTTGTCATAGGTTCAAAATCCTTGGGTGAGCTTGGTGTAAAAGCTTTAAGTGCTTATCCTACCAAACCCAGTCTCCAAACCTTTTGAGCTTCTCAGCTTTTTCAATAAATCATTTTGCACATTCTTATGTGTGTTTTTGTAAAACTGAGTAGCTCATGTTTTTATTTCTCCTGCTAGTCCTAAAAGCAGACCAAAAACTATTTTAAAAGGGAAAATTGGAGGGTTTTGGTTATTTGTTTTTAAACTAAACCACAGCAATACTAGTTTTAACTGTAGAATTGAAGAGTGCTATATAAATTCCTACCCAGGCCAATCCGTCTAGGGCATTTCAGTTTCTCACTATCAGTGGAAATGAGCAGACAATACTTACAATGACCTTCCTCGCTAACGTTTTACTACTTTATGTATTGGTATCACAATGGAATTTGGAGGGAGTAGGACAGGTTACCCTGTGGTATGCACAGTAGCTTGGCAATGGCAGAACAATAGCAATATAATAGTATATTCAGAAGTTTGTATATGGGCATGTCCTAAAACAAACCAATGGAAATACTAGGTGTTTATGGTTTAGAAACAAAGCAATTTTTGAAATTGTATAAATTCACCCTGTTGGCGAGTTGCAGTTCATGCCCTGGTTAATGTAGCTCTGACTTCAAATCACTCTATACAACCGTGAAAATATATTTTATACCAGAAGGAAAATACATATTTAACTCAATTTAAGTTTCCTTTTCCTTTCTTTCTATGTCCCAGACCCACATTATACCTACAGGAAAACACCACCTCTGCAGCATGCCTAAATTTCTTCGGGATTACTCAGACTATGCCTAAATTGAGACCAGATCCAGTATCCCCAGGTCCCTACTCCAAAAAATGTGCGCTCAATGTGCTCCTGGCTCTCCCAGCTGACAACGTTACCTCCCCCACACAAGGTGAATCCCAACACTCCCTCTACATGGATCCTAGGAGCCAAATGTTGTGGCTCCACAAGTCCCCCTCATCCCAGATCCACAGACACTATCCTAATCTATTTTTGCATGGACTAAGCGTGGAAGCCAGATCCAGGAGTTTCTGTATGCTCTGAAGGCCCAAAGGGACTTGAGTTCTGGTGGTTCTGGCCAGCTAAGCATTTCCAGTTCCCAGCCTGCTGTATGGGGGTCATGGCTAGGAAGAAGAGGAGTAGCTGAAGTACCTCTACATGCCAGCTATTCCGTGAGGCTGGAATGCGGCTGTGCGCAGCTAGGCACAAGTTAAACCAGTCATGTGGCAGTTTTGATTACCTCCTAAATCCAAGGAGTTCGAAAAGTGGCATAAAGACACCTTTGCATCTATATCCTGCCTCCCCTGGGTTCTGTGCAGAGTAGAACTTGGGCCCAAAGAGTGAGAGAACATTTTGAGCCCATCAGACTCACTTTACTAGACTGACCGTGGGTGTTCCCCTGTACTTGCAGTGCCCCAAAGCCTGCCAGATGCTATACAGAAATGTATTAAAACACCTGTTCCCTGCCCCAAAGAGTTAACATGTTAATTACTGACAAGACAGGGACGAACAACGAGGGTGGGGGGAGGAGGAGAGAAGGGGAGGGTTTGGGTGGAAGAGGAGAGGCAGGGAAGAACCATAGTTATAGGATCACATGGCAACTTCATTTTGGCACATGCACAGCTTGTCATATTCCATGTGATATGGGTTGTTGTTTTTTTTTTTTAATTACCACACCTGTGGGTGATAAGACCGAAGTGAGTTCACTTAAATGGGGGCAGGGGGAATTAAATAGTGGATTCAGAAAGCATGTTTCGTGCATAGAAAAGAGGTGCAGCTGGGAGAAGGAAACAGAAGGGGTGGGGGCAAGAAAATGCGATGGGTCAGGGAGGCAGGGCAGAGTGGCGGACAACTTTGGAAAAGTGAGAGCAAACAACAGAGTAACTACCGAAAAGGGGGATAAAAATGTAAATTTAGGAAGTCACAATAAATAAAGTATTTAAGAGCCAAGTACTGACATTTGTGCTGAACCCAAATGTCATAAAAATTTAACATTTTAGTTTGAACAGATGCTTAATTGTAAACACTTAATGAACCATCATAAACCAAAAAAGATTCCTGATATGGTTGTAAGCCAGGTACTATACTGCATAATGGCAGGGATAAATCAAGGAATTTCAGCCTAATGATTTGGTAGTCACAATTAACAGTGTGTAGCAGATATAAAAACAATGTGCTAATTCCAAACCAATTAACTTAAGTGCTTGATTTAAAAAAAATAGATTCTATTTAAAAATTAAATAGACAAAAATTATCCCTGCAAATGATGGGTAAGGACAAAAAGTTGAGTAGCCTTCATTGAGGATCATGGAGTTAAAAATTGGGCTTCATGTTAAGAATCCAATGATAATACTGAAGTAACAGAGAGGGTCATAAAACTATAGATCCTTAGTGGGGATTTTTAATATTCTAATGGTGAGGAAGTTCTGGTCTCATCTACTTCCTCAATCACAAGGCAAAACATAAAAAGGAGGAGATTTGGGGTTGTTAAAGGTCCCGTAGGCTCAGCATCCATAACATACTGCACACATGACTCTTTTCATTTGCACTAAAAATGGAAAGGAGAGTGATTTATTTTGGTTACCAAAAAATGCCCCAAGACTTGACAGGTTCTTCCCAAAGTTTCCACGGCTTCTCTAACATTTCCTTAAGCTAAAGAGCTGAGCCTGAACTGCCAAGTTTTGATCTAGAGCTGCACTTCCCTAGAGTTTGAGGGGGTTTGGATCTGATGTTTTAGTTCAAGTTCATCTCTTTTAAATATTCCTTGTGGAATGTGAGGTTAAATGCCTCTTCTTTGTTTGCACTCATTTCACACTGTCCGTTTTTCAGCCTTTGGACTGGTTTGTCAACAAATTAACGTGAGATGTTAGGAAGATTTTTAATGATTGATATATATTCCTAACATTGTTGCCTGCTGTTCCATGACAGAGAAACTGCATAGATGTGAATCCAAGATTTTCAGCAGTAACTCTTCCACTTGGAGCTGCAGCTGCTCAGATACCATCAGCTAGCTAAAACATGGCAAAAGAAGGATATTGTCAAAAATCTTCCGAAGTGGCCAACAAGAATACCCATGACTGCTATGTAAATGACACTTGGGGGAAAAATGAAGATTGAATGCCATGACTAGATTCTCTTATTAAGGCCAGGGTTAGTTATGGGTACTCCGCACCTTGCAAGAGTGCTCAACACTTTGCAGGAGCAAGCCGTAGACCAAATTACCTACATCTGGTTTGCATATGTACACTCTAAAATACAGTGCTGATGAACAGAGAGTGAATTGATTATTCAGTTAGTATCTGTCTCCCTGACCCCAGATTACAGAAGATAATGTTGCTGTGGCAGGAATATAAGCACATTGTGGATAGCTCTGCAAATTGTTTGAAGGAAAATTAATAGGAAATCTATACACTACATTTATTATTTGTTAAATGCAATATGCTTGGCGCTGTACTAGACAAAATCCAGAGAAACCCTGCCACAAAAAGCTTTGAATTTAAGCATTATATAGGACATAATTCTCAAGGTACTATCATTCCTCTCGCTTGAAAAGTTATCCACCTGTGTATTTTATGAAATCTTTTATTCCATTTTTTAAAGGATTCAGCTATGGCACCACATTTTGTCAAAGTGCTCTTGATCTGCATGTTTCTTCCCCCTCTTAAAATGAGTTGTTAGTGGGAACTGAAGGGTCTGTTAAACCTAGAATACATTAACAATATATATATAAAGCTAACTTGTGATATGCACTTTAAGAAACGGTTACTCTGCATGTTTCCCAGCTTCTAGCTTCTTGAAGCTCTCTACCATGCTGTAGGTGGCATCCAATCAGAGAGACCGCCACTGAGGGCCAGGGAGAAGGGCTGCAATTTTTTTATTTTATATTCCAGCTAAGTACAGGGAATACAAGACAGTAAGGTGTGTATAGCATGAATAATGAGTTGTGCTAATTCACAGAAATTCATTTTTTGCCATCACACACTGCTCCTTTTTCTATAGACCAACACTTTGAAAGTTCATTTTTATATGTCATTTATTTCCCTAGGGTGTAATGCTTCCTAAAAATACAGCCATTTCTTAGGCTTTGATAGAAAATTATTTATGTTAAAGTGGATTCATTATTCTGGACACACTGGAAGTGGAAGGTTTTATTTTATTTTTTAAATTAAGGTGATTTCAAAGAGACACATACAGCAAAGACCAATATTGTTAGCAGAGGCTGAACCTTACACATATCCCTTCGGTGCTTAGAAGACCTATCAGGAGGTTTATTAAATGAGGGAATGCTAGTCTCAGTTGGACAGGCCACTTGATTAAAAAGCACAAAGGAAAAACTGATTAAGACAACGAGGTTGCTGTAAGCAGTTACCCCACTGAACCCCAAAGAAAACAAAAAGATCTTTGTGGTGTAAAAAAAAACAGTAGCAATTAAAGCTGCATAGAAAATATGAATGTTGGGGGAAGCCTGACAACTGGCATCAAGAGGTTAACTCTTCCATTCTTTTTAATCAGTAACTAGTTCTGTCATCTTTTGGTTCAGTGCAAAACCTCTCCAGAGAAGCGCCTCCATTCTTTGAATGTCCATAAGGCAATTAGGTTTTACATTTTCAAAACTGAAGGGTTTTACAGGATGAGCCAATTTATATGTTTCCATAATAAGAAAAGACTCAGGGCTACTGAAGGATCTATTACAAAATGGCTTAGGTGGTGCATTATTGAATCATACAAAGCCAAGAAGCTTCCAGGTCCCAAAGTCTTTAACAATCATTTTGTGGGAACTACTTAGGCAGAATACAGAACAGCTTCACTTTTGGAAACCTTTGTAAAGAAGCCATTTGCTATTTGGAGTCCTTCAACCTGTGCAGCACAAAGCACTATAAACCAGAGGGTCAGGCTTGAACACAGGCAGCATTTGGTAGAAGGGTGCTGCAATAGCAGTGGGTGATTAGGTTTCTTAGTTCCTGAGCCTTTTTATTGTCTTAATAATGCCAGTCAAGTCCCAATAATAAAAACAGTTGTGTGAATATAGCTGTGAGCAAAAATGGGTGATAGCTTTCAAACTGGAAAATTGTAACAGCTGTATCTACCAATTAAAGCTGTTCCATGAACAAATCTGATGATTAGCTGGATATGTAATTAAACCTTTATTATTAGTCTAATTGGATGGTTAGGGGAACTATTAAGGCTGTTAAGATTCTGTGCAGCAAGCTGGCTGTGCAGTACAGGCAATATGAAATTCAGCTCATTATTAGCAGGTCCAGGTGAACATGTGAGTGGAAATTCAGACTAGCCATACCCCAGCCTTTCAGATCTAAACCAAATAAACCTGAATGCAGAGTTCAGTTCAGCAGAGAATGTTGTGATATTCCACTGCAACTTGCATCAACTGGCCAAGCAAAGACTCACCACCAGGTTGCAGACTAAAGGGAGGAGATTCTCAGACATTGGCCCAGGACAGCCACAGTCTCGGACACCAGGTCCTTGAAGTCTAGGTGGTAAGGAGCTCTTGCGACATAGAGATGTGGTCAGTTAAGAAGCAGTCTGCACTGCAGTAGTCCTTCTCCCTGAAGTGTGGAGAGGAGGAGATAGCAGACTGATTCTCAGAAGAGTCTGGCACTCCAAGACTCAGTCCCTGGAGCACAAAGCAAAGGAATGAGATTGGTTTCAGATTCTGCAAATTTATCAATCTGCGTGGCTGCCTGCAAAACCTGAACTTCCCCAGGCTCACTTAGCCCATGACCCTTGGATCAAGATTCTCCTTGCCTATACCTGCGACAGCAGTCAGTACGCTTCAGCACAGACTCTGTGGAAAAGTAACAGCAAGAGACAAGCTGAGCATTAACAACAAAACGTACCTCCAGCCCACACTTTCAGCTGCCGCAGCTTGTGACCAAGGAACTGCACTTTGGAAAAAGACAATCCTCACCTTTAGACTCTCTCAGTGGTAAAAATCACAGGTCTGATTTCCCATTGACCCATACCTTTTTTCATCATTTATATCTGTGCAGAGTGAGTGGAGAATTCCAACCTGCAAACATTAAAACTTTGCAGTGGCGTCAATGACAATACAAGTTGCAAGGCAGTAGAGAACCACACCTCAGAAGTCCCTTGACAATGACCAGAGGTGCTCACCCCTCTGTCTACCAAGAAAAAAAACAAAACAAAACACAAGCTTACCTGGTGTTTGAGAGAGGAATTTATATAACATGAAGGCCAGTAGAATTATGGTTATCAAACAGTTATCTCCATTGGTCTCAATGAAGTCATGTCTGGTTATTGCTGTTGGATCAATATGATGCTCTCTAAACGGCCTGATAAATGCCTGTTGGTAGAAAAAAAGATTTATTTTAATTATTTTTGCAATGGTCCTAAGACTTTCTCCCAAGTTTGTGTGTTCAGTGTGAACATACAATCCATTTTCCTACCAATATGAAAAATCTTAAATTTAACAAAGGTTACTAAAAGTATGATTTTATCAATTAAACGTAACTTGAGAGCATTAAAAAAAAAGTATAATTATCACCAGAACGCAAAGTGTTCACAGTGAAGAGGCTTGATGGAGCCCAAGAACTGTGGTTGGGTGATGTTTTAGGAATGCGGACATTTTTTTAGTTTGCATACTCATCCAGAACCAGCCACAACCTACCCAATACAGCAAAGGAACCTTTAGTGTTATAGCCAACACAGATATGTGACACAGATGCCATGCCAAACACAGCAAATAGCTTTATGTACTAATAGGCCGGGGTATAACAAATCTAGAGGACAAAATGGGCCACATTTTAAAAGACCAGTTCTAATTTTTGTGTCCACAATTAATATCAGTGAAGAAATATATTAATTACAGTTAAGTGGCTAAAATACTGCCTAGGAATAACAAGTCACAAGTAATCAACGGTGTTGCATTGGAATGGCATGTGCGTGTGGAACACGTATGAATTCCCTAAGGGGTTGATGGTGGGTCTGGTATTCTTCAGCATACATTAATATCTTGGATGACAACACAAATCAGAACACACAAATTTGCATATGACACAAAAACTACAAGTTACAGAAATCACAGAAGTTTGTGTTTTTGTTTGGATGTAAGTGCTAGCATTCCTGTATGAGAGCTAGGTATTGTTGTTATTATTATTGATCATCATCATCATCTCGGTGAGAATCTGCTACAGGAGCAATGCCGTAACTTGTGACCATTTAACATCCCAATTTTCTGTGTGGGTATATTCTATTCAGACAAGACACTGGCACATCAAATGTCTGTGGAATGAAAATAAATATGGGATATCATTACCTCGGGAGACTGCGAGAACTTTATCTACACTGCTACTGTTACAGATTTCATATGTTCCTTTCCTATAACCACAGAACTGAAGCAACATTTAGAAAAATGTTTGCTTTGACAATTAGCTTTTTACCAACTCACATGGTTGTGAAGGTTTTGTAATTATATCAATTCACATGCTAGATTAGCTGCTAGCAGGTTCATTTGTTGTACTTCAGCAAGCTAAGAAAGTAAAATTGTGGGATTAAAGCAATCATTTAAAAAAAAACCCATGGTAAAAATTCTTTTGGATCCCCACTTCTTTAAAGGAAATACTTACACAACAGCCTAAATGACAACAGGAGTTTTAAAACACAGAACAGATAGTTCCCACTAGAAAGACTTTCAAATACTTACTTTTCTGTATAAATATCATGTCACAGGATTACTACTCAAATGCTCACAATGAATGGAATAATTTACTTTAAAGAATAAGCAAATTCTAAGTAAGCCAAATTCCACAAACAAAACTAAGGTTTACTTAACTCAACCGCAAAGAACCTTAGAGACATTTCAATTACAACTTCTGCATCTGAATTTCCAGACCAAATGATTTAATATCACACTTTTACAGCTACAAGATTTTACATTCTATGGGTACATGGATATTGACTGATACTACGGAACAAGGAAGGAAGGAATTCATTAGAGAAAAGACAATATACGAAAGAGAGAGAAACTCTGGTACAGAAACTAGATTATTAAAAAAATAAGTTAACCAACTTATAATTAGTACAATTCAAAGTTCAAGCAAAGTATATTTCCAACAAAAAGCTGACCAGCAACTACATTACCTAGGCCTTGTCTACACTGGCAGCATCATGTAGGGTACGTATAGCTACACTTTATATAGGAAAGCAGGCTGTAGCCATACTGTGGTATGTAGCTACATGCAGCAGTGAAAAGCTCCGGCTGGGGAGAGGTACCGGGAAAAAGCTCTGGCAGTTCCCCACTGCTGAAGCCTTTCTCTGTGGTGGGAAAAGGCTCCAGAAGCAGGATGCTACATGCAAAATATAAGAGCGTAGACAGGAGTGGCACTGCTCCGGCATGTAGAGAGCTATATAGGGAACATACCCTAAGGTTCTGGCATGGCTTTGCTCTACTCACCTAGCAGTGTGGATGGTGAAGCACTGCTTATTTATACCCATGCTTGGGGGGCATGCAGGGTCTGTACTCTTCATACCACCACAAGTGTAGGCATAGCCTCAGACAGATATAGATCATCAAAATATCTCATTGTATTGATGTTCATAAAAAAAGCCATACTAATCTCTTCATACTAATTCTCCTTCTTGTCTATCAAGCACCTAGAACATGTTTGGGGCTGACTAGTGAACGAGTAACCACTCAATACAAATAACCGTAAAAAGAAGGCTATCCCAAGTAAGGGAGAGTTAATTTGTGCTTGAGGTATAAACATATCTTGGATCAGTAAGTTGTAAGTTTCCTCTGATTGTTGCTAATCATTCAATTTATTTTAATTGCTATATTTTTATAAAAACAATGAGGAGACACCTTAAAGGCTAACAGATTTTATTTATTTTTAAGGTCCTGATCTAGCAACTGACAATACATATGCACAGATGTGCACCCAGAAGGAACCCCATCCGTTGCAATGGGGCTCAGAGAAAGCACAGTGGTACATCTGCATGCGGTCAATTGCAAGATCAGGGTCTTAGCTGGTAGAAAAAAATTCTGGTTGGATGAAAGACAATTTTTACGTTTTGATAAGTTTATTATCTCGTAGAAAAATGTATTTCTTAGATCAACTTTCAAGACACAAAAGTGAATCTGAAGACTGCTATGTATCTTTACAAGTTGGCACATGACTTCAGAAAAAAGAAAATGATCCCAAGAACTTTGAAAGAAGGAAACACCACTGGTTCGAAGATGACTTATGGAATATTTTGTAAAATTTCTCAGGAGACAGGGAAGCAAAGCTGCTTTTTCCCCCATATAAAAAAGAATGAAAACCTGTCATTCATCAAAGTGGGCTGCTGAAAGAAACAAAGAAAGAAACCCTGCAACATTTAAAAGATTGCAAAAAGTTCTGAATGTCATTAGAAACATCACCAAATTTACAATACAGCACAAATAATACACCTATTATGCATAATGATAGAAGCAAATGGAAGGGAATAGCACCATGTTGAGGTTCTTTCATGGAAATGGGATTACAACACATGTCTAATTCTAAGAGACAAATCCCATGCTTTCAGACCAAATGGGAGTACTGCACATATAAGGAGCTATTTGCTTTCAGGAGAATCTAAGAGAAGAATTTTACATGGTATTTCAACCATCTGTATCCACAAGTGCTTGAAAAGGGATTCTATGAATAGTGGAACAGCACTGGAACAAACGCCATGATGAACTGAAAATACTGCCAAGCAGCAAATAGTGACATTTAAATGGTACTGTAGTTGCCAGCTCACTAATAAAAAAGATAATGAATATCAATTGCACAAAAAAAATCTTATTTTTATATTATTTAAGAATATTATTTGAAAGTTAATGTATATAAGTCCATAACAAACATTCTAATACTAAGCACTGCTCCAGGTAAAATAAAAGCCTGATATATATCTGACCCATTACCAAATTCTAACCCTAATTTTTACGAATCCAGATGATGCAAAGGGTCACTTTAGTTTGTAAGGTCGAGATGAACATTGGGCTGGGGCTGACAGGGCACTATGTTTGCTCGGAGACTGGTGTGTGAGCGTGGGAGGGAGGAGGGGAAATCTCCTGCCCTGGGTCTGAGGTGAGGTAGAGGAAGCACTCCATCATAAAGCCTCCTCATCTTACTCTCCCTTTTCTTCCTGGCCCTGCTTTTCAGGGCTAAACAGAAATTGTACTTCTGTGGAACATGTGTTTCTCCTAGAGAATGAACGTACCAGGAATGCCAGTCACTGACCAGGATCACTTCCCAGCAAGCGAGATAATATCAGAACCCTGGTGATCTTGGCATATCTCTGAGTCGAGGGAGAACCTCCAAGAAGGGGGAGGGTAATAGAGACAAGGCACAATCCTCTTACAAAAAACAACAAATTCAACAATACTAAACACTAAACTCATAAAACTAACACCTAACTAAAGACTAGTTGAGGCAAGCTTGACCGACTGAAGTGGGCATGCTGAATGCGCCGTCTCAGACCAAGGTGGTTGAGAAGGCACTCAGAGGGATTCATCCATGCAGCCCTATGTAACCTTGTTGCATAGCATGAGGATGAGTAGGGTGCACAAGTGCACCAAACGGGCATTACTACCAAAAATCTCCAATCGAAAGCCATACACACTTGACATGGAGCATCCATAGGGACACTACTCAAAGACCTGTGTCTTTTGGAAAGAATGTCCCTTTCTTGTAACTCATGCTTTGAAAACATAAGACAGTCTAGCCTCAGACCTAGAAAGATCCTACATTATGAAGGGATTATGGCATTAAAACATTTTGTTATCTGGTGTGTAAGAAGCAAGGAATTTCTCAAAGAACTTTCAAAAAACCCAGCACGTTTAACTGGAGAAATGTGTCAATTTATTTTCCTATTATGGCTAATAGGGTAGTAGCACTTTTTGTTCTTGCAAATCTCTGTATTCATTATGCTCAGGAAGTACAGAAATCAATCTGAGAAAAGAGAGCTAATGGGAAGTATTCAATTAAGCACCAAACAATCACCATGAAAGAGCATATATTGAAATAATTGCTTAATACAAGAGCAATGATGCTGATGTGAAGTCCTACAAGTTACAAGCAAGCACTGATATATTTTCAATAGAACTTTCTCTATGGGCGGATTTCAGAGTTCTTACAAAAGGAAGCATGAGAAAAGTGAACAATAGGAACAAGAAAGGAAACATAACAAAATAGCGTTCACTTGTTTGAATAAATAATCTGAAGAAAACTGAAGACTAAACTGATTTACACCAAGTAATTATCTGGAACTATACAATAAGAAATTTAAAATACTCATATCCTCCACAGCTCCTCCAATGGACTTATAACAATGCTATTTATGTAAAGATGTATAATGGCCACTTGGCAGAAGACTAAAATAACTGCTGCAAAAGGAAAATTATGTACTGAGCACTATTAGAACTATACCACCACCTCCTTCTAAAATAACAGCATTAATGCACTGGCTCTGGAAGCATGGATGGATCTGTGGTCAACACTAACCACCAGGTTAAAAATATCTATCACACAGCAAATGATAAAAATGACTGCTAAGACTATACTCTGAATAAATACATAAATTTGAGAATTGTAAATATGTAATCTGAGTAGCTATGCAGGAGTCAAACTTCAGAAATAAGATCACTGATAGCTATTAAGTGGGAGACATAGCTTCAATGTGTTAAAATAACTAATAAAATCTCTTGGCATTTCTTTTGGCTAAAATACATGGCATACACAATGACAATTGTTATGAAAAGTATAATGGCACAATGCCTTCTAGCCTTTACAAAGAAAAGATTTTAGCCTTTAAAAGCTTTTAGAAAGGCCATTCAGAAGGAAGATTTTCAAAAGCACCTAAGAGATTTGGGAGCACAATCCTCACTGGCTTTCACTAGGTCTTGTGCTCTTAAATCTCTGAGGTAGCTTTGAAAATTTCCCCATTAGCTACCCTTGGGAAGTCATAGATTAGTTCCAATTCATTTTTTTTAAAGTAAAAGAGAAACAGTAACTTGCATTGTTGGGACCCATGGCCCTTTTCCCTGTTTACTAGAGTTGTGTTGAGTCCCTGTAAAATAGGATCTGGCTGGTGCCCAGAGAGGATGCAGGTGACATAGTGAACAAACAAAATGACCAAGGAGCTGCAGGAGAAGTAACCACCAAGGTAAGATGTGGTAGGGGGACAATCTTGCTAGGGCAAGCAAAATATACAAGTGACATTGTGCTGGCAGGAGACTGAAATTCCTCTTGTAAGACATAGCTATGTGACAAAGAGCTGTATTTGTTAAAACACTGAGATTTCCATCCTGGAATCTGCAGGATGGGTAGTTCCAGAATGCTTCTGGCTATATTGTTAGAAAACAGGTCAGGGGGTGGACACCAAGAAACTATATTGCACCAGAGAACACTGGGAAAAGATCGTGCATCAGCACCTCTGAAAACCAGACCCCTAATTTAAAATGACAAGTTAGAACATTTTGGTCTCCAAGTCCATCTTCGGGGCCAGATTCCTTCCATAATTGCTCATCTCGTTGTAGACTGTGTCAGTATATCAGCCAATTAAAGGGCTAATTTCCCATCTGCAATGTGAAATTATTGCTATTGCATGTGCACTTGTGTATACAAAATTATGAAATTCTGGCACTAAATCATAGACCTTCACTCTGGCCTGCGTGTCCAGTATTACTTCAGACTAATCCTTTGATGCTTCATGCAGGAGTCTGGGAAGATCTTTTGTCCCTTTGTTCAATGTGTCTTTCAGGAAAGTCGGAGACCTCTCTCTCCTTGTCTCTGTTCTATGTCAGTTTTTCAATCCTATTGCTAAATGATGCCCGCCTCTGCACAATGACTTCAATGCGAGCAGTAGAAATGGAGTACTTCTGGGAATCAGGCCCCCTCCTTTAGGTTCCAAAACATGGATTTAGGTGTTAACCTTTAGGCACCCAAGTCTAGAATGTTCTATAGTTATTTGCCTTCTTCTAGTTTAAGCCTGTTATTAGCTAGATCCTAAATATGTTGTTATAAGTGGGAAAATGGTTCAAAAATAATATCCCATCTCTTTCTGATAATATTGGTATAATATTTCCTGTAATCTGATGTGCCTCCCCAGAGATATTAGTAAAATTAATGGTTGCAATTCTGGCATTATGTAAGAGAGAAAGATCCATCCTCAGAAATGGGTAGATTGACATTTAAGCTTCATGTGTTTGTATAGTCTTAGTATTACAGCTTCACTGTAAATTTCTTTGCTAAGGAGATTGTTACTAATATGTGAACAACAAGTCTGAGGGTAAGCACTCTACCTTGAAAATGAATAAAATATAAACATTACAGGAAAGAAAGACCTTGCAAGGTCAACTGTAGAGAAGTGCAAACCCAGAAGCTACACACAGAGGCATCAAGCTGCAGTATGTGTGGTTCACAGACAGGACTCTAAGGAAACTCTGAAAACAATGGGTCAAAGGAGAAAAGGGAAGAAGTATTACAGCATCAGATAGGTCATGGTCTTAACAGCTCAGCAGCAATAAATATGTGAGGATTGCGGTGAGTATGAGAAAAATCCAACCACTCTGCCAGCCTCTCAAATACAGTCTCAAACCGGTCACTGTCTTGTGACTGATTTTTAAAGAAGGAGGTAAAAAGTGCTTAGCAACCACAAGCTCCAAACACAGGCATGAAAGGTCAAGAAATTTGATATAAAAATAATCACCTAAATGTAAAGGGCAAATTCCCACCCCTCAATCAAGAGCAGTTAAAATAAATGCATAGTTCAATCTCAGCTATCCAGCCTCGGGCTATCTGAAATTCCAGGTTAAAAACAATGGTACAGATCTTTCATATAGTTATGCACAATGCATTTCTATCCCTTTTATACAGAAGGCTATCTTCCAAAGATTAAAGAAAATTTGGAATATAATAGGGCAGGGGAAAAAATCAGGGTTGTACTGCAAAATTTAGGAATAACAAGTTATTTTTACATAATCTTTTCATACTTATCTCAAAGCACTTTAAAAAGAAAAGCAAATATAATCTCAATCTTACAGATATGGACACTGCGGCACAGAAAGATAAAGGGACATGCCCAAGATCACATAATAAGTCAGTGGAAGAAACAGAAATAAAACCCAGTTCACCTGATTCTCAATCCAGTGCCCTGATTACACTGCCTCTCAGTTTAACAGATATATTGTGTACACACACACACACACGCACACACACACACTTTCAAAATATAAAAAGCTTGATTTTGCAAAAAAGTGGTAACCCAACCACTCTCCACTGACTTCAATATTCAATTTTACCTTGGCCTAACAACTTTAAGGACTTGAATTCAAGGGTATCTGTGAATGCTCTGCACCTTTGAAAATCTTGGCCATCGCTGAAGACACACACATTGCTCCTTCAATACATACAAAATGCAGCTGTTCAAGTCATCTCCATTGATCCAACTGATGAACATGTCACTCCCCAGTATGAATTCCTTCCACTATTGCATCAGATATAAGCTCATCATCTATTTCAAGGCTCTGCCCATTCCTAATTATCCACCTATATCAAGTTTAGCACTAACCCCCAGACCATCTACTCCATCAATATTCCTTCTCATCTCCAGCCATCTGCTTCTCACAAAGTCACCTGACCTCCATAACATCTGCCATGCAACTATCTATGGAGGTAATTTAAGCTAGTCTGCAAGGGTCCTTTCCATGTCCAGAATTAAGACCCATTTCTTCCATCCTTCCTATCATGAATCTAGTTGACTAATATAAACATTCTTATCTCCCTCAGCTTCTTGAATGTCTGGAAAATAAATACATTATATATGGAAAATACATTAGAGAGACAAGGTGGATGTGGTAATATATTTTATTGGACCAACATCTGCTGATAAAAAAAGAAAAGCTTTCAAACTACACTGAGCTCTTCTTCAGGTCTGGGAAAGGAACTCAGTGTCACAGCTAAACACAAGGTGGAACAGATTGTTTAGCATAAGTAGTTAATACAAATTCTGAGGGACTTGCCTCTTCCACCAAAAGAAGTTGGTCTAGTAAAAGGTATTACCTCACCCCCCCCCCCCCCCGTCTCTCTAATATCCGGTTACCAACATGGCTACAGCATTGCAAATGGAAAATATACCGTGAGTGCTACCAAGTAGCTAAATATAAATAAGTAAATAAATAATATGCATTTAAAAATTCACCAGATAATGTTAGAGAGGACTGACTTTAGATGGAGACCCATAATTAATTTAATTGTACCATTTCTGCTAAATAAAAAAGTAAAATTATTTTAATTACAACACTTCTAAAGTAGTTACATTATTACATATTGTTCCTGGCTGTTGCTAAATTGCAATCAATAATTTTGAGACTAGTCCTTTAAAATAATCTACTCTTTCTTAATGAAAACTAGAAGCATTTATACATTGGAAATTCAGATCAGAAGTCAGAGTGGAAAAATGAAAACATAAATATGCACACAAAACCTAATATCTCTCTCATATATATGACCAAAATTGTTGATATCTAAGAAGTCTGTGTACCTATGTATAAGACACACACACACACACACACTTACACTTTATTTATTTGTATACACCTCAGATGTCACCATTTTAAGCCCATGCCTCATTTATGTCTATTAATAATTTGTTTTGTGAAAGGAAGGCATATATGCTATACCACATACAAAATTAAGTGAGGATAAAATGGAGCTTTTGCTATTTATATCATATGAATGGTCTCATCAACCATATTATTTTCATATTACACAGCAGCTTCTCATATAGTATCTCAATGACCTGATTAAGTGCCAGATTTGGCAAGTGTGCGCGCATGCACGCGCGCACACACACACACACACACACACAAATGAAGATAAAATGGATTCTTTTGTCAAAGATGTATTGGAGATTAACGGCAAGCTGACAGATTGAATGTGTTACACTGCACTGAGGCAATTACTGTAGTAGGTAAAGCAAGTGATAAAGATTTATTTAGTACAAGGCTGATATTCATTAATCTCTTTAAACCCCATGTTAAGGTTGTTTAAAGCACTGTAGATCTTCTCTGGGAAGGTCTGTTGAATCTATGACAGAAAAGGCAGACCTGCATAAATGCAGTCCAAGTCTCCATGGACTATGACATTTCTATACCTCCACAGGGAGGCCAGTATTTTAGATTAGTTTGGTTAGCACTGCAGATGTAGCATGCTGATTTACTAAACTCTGATGCAAGTACCAAAAATAATTAGTGTATCAAAGATCACTTTCTTTCCCTCTTTCATTAGTGTGATAAATATGGCATTGTCACAAGGAAATAACTTATTTCACTGGTGTTCAGACTTTAACTGCAGACTTACAAAAGTGTACGTTTCTTATAAGATGTTGTTTTTTCCAGTGCTGATTTTTTTAAAATGAACATATTATACAATTGCACAAAGGTCACTCAGTTACACCCCTCCTTCCACACATCTCCGTATAAAGGTACTAATAAGCATTTCTAAAAATTAAACAGTTACTTTGGTGCTTGGATACTGTAGTAATAGGCACAGTAGAAATACCTAGATTTAGTGCATAAGCTTTTCGGAACTGCATTTTATGTGTCACAGATTAAACTCGTTCAATGGATAACCTGAGCACTAAAATTTCATGCATTTACTTTATAAAAAAATAATTCCTATTGGGTGGGTACAGTGTTCCCAGTGTTTAAGTGAGATCCATTTCTCAATACATAAGAAAGAATGAACAATGTCTCAAGAGTTTTGGTCAAGGTTCCCAGATATTGCTGGTGGATGGGTGCGTAAAACCAGAAAGACACCCACAACCCTTCCTGATTTTTTATCTTCAGAAAGCATATTAAAATGATTTATTTCTAGTCTACTGCTCATACTGAATGTAAGTCAACTTCTCCTTACCTTGCCAATGACAGGGATATCAACGGAACCCCAGGTATCAGCTCCCCAGTGAACCATGCCTGAGGCAAAATCAGCTGTAATAATTCCAGCAACTGGAAATAAAAAAGAATGTTAACAGTAGAAGCTAATCTACACACTGAAGTTACATCAACCACTTATCCTATGCAGCAGATAAAATTTAAAAAAAAAAGTCACTGATTTTCAATGCAAAAATACTTTTTATGAGACCACACAAAACTAGCAAAATTCAGTTTAATCAATTTCAATTAAAAGAAATGTAAAGTCTACATTTAAAAACATATTAAAAAGCTGCTTCTGGAATCATGCAGAATCAGAAAATCACTTTTACATATAAAAATCCAGCAAGTCAGCAGGTGCCAACTTCATATTAATAGTAATCCATTAATCAGTTTTTAAAGGTTTCTCTATTGTAGGTTTACTTAACCCAACCTAGCACAAAATAATGGGGCTAGCCCAGTGTTTCTCCAACATTTTTTCAACCATATTCTTCCTTATCTCTCTCTCTCCCCACCTTTCTCTATGTGGCCTATACAGTTTTGTATCTTCATTGAAATACCTTCCCGAAATGCCTTTTATTCCAGCAACATAAGATGGTTCCATTGTGCTGAGAGCCTTTTCCAAAAGAGCAAAATTCTCCAGAGACTGGGGTTTCCAGATCTGAATGCTTAATTTCATATTCTAGCTCAACAAGGGCAAGGATTCAAAAATACTGGATCAGGGTTTATTGTGATCAGACTACAAGAGCTACTTACATTGAACTATTCCCTCATTTTCAAATGCTGGTTCAATATTAACATCTAGCAAAAATGCTGAAGTTTTATATTAATATTTCATAAGCTTTATATACAGCATATCAGTAACTCAATCCACTGTCCATGAAACTCTATTCTAGTTATTAAAATACAACTAAAAGGAAAGGATTTTTTTTAATGGGCTAATTATCTAACTCCAAGATTCATGATTTGCCTGTCAAACTAAAGTGAAGTAGTTAATTCAAAACAATTGCCATACAGTTACTTTTCCCCCATCAATTATTAGCATTGTCCTCCTTAGCTACCGTGTAAACAAACTCCCCTTCACAGTAAATAAATTCTTCATGCAAACCATCTTTGTCCTGAATTTAAAAAAAATATTTGAAGTCAGTATGACATGTTGTCACAGCAACAACTAGATTTAATAACCACCCTGAATTTGTATTCATAGATTCCAAGGCTAGAAGGGACCAGTGTGATCATCTAGTCTGACCGCCCATATAACACAAGCCATTTAACTTCCCCAAAATAATCCCTAGAGCAGATCTTTTAGTAAAAATATCCAGTCTCAAGTTAAAAATGATCAGTGATAGAAAATCCACAATGACACTTGGTACATTGTTCCAATAGTTATTACTTTCATTGTTAAAAATGCATGCTTTATTTCCAGTCTGGATTTGTCTAGCTTCAACTTCCAGCACTGCATCACATTATATCTTTCTCTGCTAGACTGAAGAGCCCATTATTAAATATTTGTTCCCCATGAAGATATTTATAGACTGTAATCAAGTCACCCTTAAACCATCTCGTTGTTAAGCTAAATAAATTGAGCTTCTTGAATCTAACACTATGAAGCATGTTAGTATTCAGACTAAAGGGTTTTCCTAAAGTCAACTGCACTTATCCTAATATTTCAAATGGGCCATTAATTTCATAGTCTATTTTAACGGCCCAACCCCAAAGTCCGATGGATTTTCATAGGAGTTTACTTGAGCATGGGCTGGCATAAAAACAGAACGAGGACTTCAGGATTTCTAATAGTGTCGTCTATGTTATATAAAATCTCTCTCCCTCCTTCTGGGGATCTTATTTGTCAAAATCCAGAAATGTAGATAATTTCAGTGAGAGCAGGATTATATCCTTAATTCAGTCTTCCTCTAACATGCAAACTGGGCATAATTCACAAAAATAGCATTATAGTAACAAATGTGATAGTTAATTATGTTTCATGGAGTGACTACCACCGGTACAGAAAAATGGGTACACCCTTGTCTTCTGTCAGGTAAGCGGTGGTGCCCACATGAGGTACCAAAATTTTTATGCACAGCTCTGCCTCCTCTTCCATGCAGGCAAACTCCCCAGCTGATGACTGCAAAGTTGGTATAATATAGGTTAGTCTGCCTTGACTTCCTAATTTCAGTTACTCAGCCCAAGCTATACATCTGATTACAGTTTTGTGGGCACCTGTACCTCTGTGGTCATGCCCTGGAAAATGTGATGTACAGAAAATGTATTAAAATGTAGAGCTAGCATTTTAATGCTCAGGGGTTTCCTGATCCTGCTTGCAGGCTAGGAAGCTCTGTAGGGAAGCATGAAGGCAGCAAACAAAAAGCCTAGAGTAAGGTGGGGCAAATTATGCCTCTGTTTTAGGGAGCAACCTGCTTTGTATTTCATCATTCAGAATTCTAAGAAAAAAGTAGTGTTAAAATACTCTTTATGGAAGGTTACAGTGTATCTAACTTCTCTGTTGGTATGCTGTTACACATACCAGAAACCCATCAGGATAGTCAAAAAACTAAACTGGTTTTTGCAACACAAATTAAACACTTGAAAGTTTTTTTCCATTTCTGTCCACTCCCATGGTATGACTGTCACTGCCTTACACAAATAGGTTTGACTAGCAATAATCTCAGCTCAAAAAATAGACCATTATTTTTCTGAGTTAGCCCATTGCAAGAACATTT
Organism: Dermochelys coriacea; assembly: GCF_009764565.3. Classification (NCBI taxonomy): domain Eukaryota; kingdom Metazoa; phylum Chordata; order Testudines; family Dermochelyidae; genus Dermochelys; species Dermochelys coriacea. The sequence goes on along the minus strand of NC_050079.1, from coordinate 17,383,369 downwards.
GAAGACCCCACTCCTGCTCAGGAATCTTTCATTTGACAGCGGAGATTTTGGAAGTCAGTGCCATACGAGAAACCAGATAGACTCAATGATCTGGCAAGACCTTCCAGGGATTTAGAAATAAAGGAATAGGGTTGGGACAGGGAGAAAGCAGATCTAGATCTGGGAATCAGAGTCTACTTCCACTCCTTAACCGGTTTATCCCATTTAAAGAGGCAAAGGGGACAGCGAAGTGACATCCACGACAGAGAAGACGGGGACAAGATCGGAAGCAGATAGGTGAGACAGAGAGCTGAAAAGGGGCCCTAAGTTAGGAAGATTTTAGGTGAAAAAGAGAAAAGGCCACCTACGAGGGAAGCTCCATATGCCTAGCTGATACAGGTAATGGCCTCTGGAACCACATGTTTTCCAAGTGGGGGCACAGAAAGGGGTAAGAGGATCCCCCTACCTTTGGCTGGACAGCCTCCTCCTTGACACTGCTTTCCTCCTCTTTCTTCTACCTCAGGGGCGGGGCAGCTAAGAGATTTGTCCAGCCCTGTGACAAGTGTCTGAAGTGCAGTGAAAGTGCCCTTATCAGCCTTGCCTCAGTTGAATCAGTGACCATCTGCAAAGAGGACCCAGTGCCCCATGTTCATACTATGGCCACAACAAAGTGCTGGAGAGTAGAGTTGCAGTCAGTTCCTGGACAACAACTTTTTCTTTCCCAGCTGAAGAATGAAGCAGGTTGAAAAGGTTCACCTCAGCATGAGGCACCTGCTGCTTCTTCAGCACAGGCAAGAATCAACTGGGGAGTCTGGCTGCAGGGAGGTGAGAAGCAGCTGGAGTGGACATGAAAATTTCTGTATCCTGACTGAGTACCCCCAGTGTGATGCACAGATGATAGAAACACACAGTGCTTAATTTGTAATGAAAGAGGTGCCAGGGTTCAAGCAATTTTTTTTATATTCATAAGTGATGCAGCAAGCCCAGAGGTCCCTGGCTATGGACTGCCACGCCTAGAGGTGCTGGAAACATGCCTATTTGTCTGTATCAGTGGCAGCCACAACATGGGAAACAGAGAAGGCATGATGGTGTAGCATGAAGGTTGTATCAACATCAACTTGGGATGGCAACATTATTTACAAGTGGTAAAGGCACATGAAAATTATTCAAATATATTAACAGTGCTGGTACATACAGTCACATATTCTATGCATTCCACATCATTTACAGAAAAACCATGTAAGAAACTGTTTGAAGGAGTTTTCAAAATTTTTATATCCTTCCACTTGTAAGGTCAGATTCTCTTTGTGCCTTAATCCAATGATACAGGCCTCAGAATGATAGAAAGATGTTCTCAAATACATTTTAGAAAACTCTAAAATGTGATTACAATAGATTGTCTATGCAGAATAATGTGATTTTTTTTTAAGGTTTGCTCTTAAAGGACTCAAAGCAAGTTTTAATATTTGGCATCTCAGAGCTAAAAGCCAGTGGCTTACGCACTGGAAAGCTGGAAATATCCCTATTACACTGGCTGGTATAAAGTTTCATTTTCTAGTCTGATGGGTTTCAATATAGATATCTGACTTTAAACTTGTCACTGTTCCTAAATTGTTCCTATGCTTCAGGCAAATGTAATTCTATGGGAAATTCCACATTTATGAGACAGGAGGAAACAGGCAAGTTGTTTAAAAATAAAATAAATGGCAGCTGTCTGGAGGGGTTTGAATGTTTGAAGTAGTCCCGGATGAGACTGATTAGTGATGGTGAGTTGGCCAAAGGTGTCTGATAACCATTATCGCACAGCCTTTCCACTTACCACCACCATGTGTGTTATAGAAGGTATTATCATAATTGTGTTTTGATACTGTTTAATTCTTGCACTATGCATCTATATTGTAAAACACACATTTGGAGATTCATAAATGACTGGAAAAATATTGATTGTTTGAAATAAATTTTACACATACATATTTTAGTATATTGGAAGTTTTTAAGTACTTCATTTAAAAAAAGATAATATTTAACAACAGTGCAAGAAACTAAAACCCCCCCACAGGCTTTTGGGTTTAACTCTCAAGGTCAACTGATACCATTAGACTTACATGAACTCACTTAAAGTTACAGCAGGGAAATCATGTTAGGAAATATGGGTCAAGTCATCAAGCAGTAATAAAGCTGTTACCTACAGACTTAATATTTGAAACATTCTTTGAAACCTGTCATAGTTTAGTATTTCCATTATTAGAATGACATTTAACAATGAAGTATATCAAATGACTTTAAAAAAACCAAAGGCCACTTAAAATGAATATCAAGTCAAATGTATCAGGAAAAAAATTACAAACCAAATAACGTCACGTTTTATTTAGTCGATAGCCATTTTGTCCCTATACATAAGACATGAAAGAAAATTTCTTAAGCTTCAAGGTAATGAAATAACGATGCTATTTAGAAAGCTTCAGAAAGGTTTTTGTAGGGCAACTGATATGGGCCTCCATTTTGTATGACAACTCATATGCAGCATATGAGTACTAAAGAATAAATTATATGTAAATATGAATTACAGTGCCAAATCCACATCAAATGGATGAAGTGACATCATGAAGCATCATCAAGCAGGCGAACTGACAAATGTAAGTCACTCAAATAGCACAATCATAGACATGGTATAAAAATTTGTGTTGTGATATCCTCAAATGTATATTCTCATTTACAGTTTAGGGAGAAAGAAAAGGAGTACTTGTGACACCTTAGAGACTAACAAATTTATTTGAGCATAAGCTTTCGTGAGCTACAGCTCACTTCATCGGATGCATTCAGTGGAAAATACAGTGGGGAGATTTATATACATAGAGAACATGAAACAATGGGTGTTACCATACACACTAGGGAGAGATTTTCAAAAGTGCTCAGCTTTTGACTGACTAACTTTACTTCCAATTAAATCAGCAGGAGCTTTATAACTGATTTTGAAAGGGAGTTGGGTTAGGCCAGTGCCAAATGGCTTTTGAAAATCCCACCCTAAATTGTTTTCATGAATTTAAGCTTGAGTGACAACTTTGGTATTCCAAGTACCTCCACAGGCTTCAGAAAAGGAAAGATTAGATACAAATTGAATACTCATTATACTTGCACAAACCGCTGGCATTAGAACCTGTTTAACTAAGCACAAGGATAGGTGCAACAATGCTGGCCCTTATTCTTTTCAGAAACTGCCATTCGTCCAGATGAACTGATAAAGACAATCACCAGACACTGCCAGAAGGGATTAAAAGGCCAAAAACCCATCCCTATCAACTGCTGATTTGGTGTCTCCCCTCTGTCTATCTTCCGCTCCTGATTTCACAATCCAAACACTCCTCACAGTGCTTCTTGATGGATCATTCTTATATGGAACATTATTAAATTCTAGCAACCCTGTTACCCTCTAGCCCCTGCATGGAATTAGATGGAGCTACTACAGAGGCAGCTGCGCAGACAAGCAGGGGACAGCCAAAACAGATCTCTGTGGCTGCTAGCAGGAATAGGCACACACATGCTAGAACATCCACATTGCCTGTATGCTGTCTGGGTTACTGGGGACCTAAACAATTTTTCAGGAGTTAAAAGGAAAGTTTCTGAACACCTTCAAACACTGTTTTATTATATAATGTATATATAATAAAAACAAACATAAGAATCAACCAAAGAGGTGTTGCTTTTTGTACATTTGTTTTATTTCTGGATTTTTAAATTACATTGAATTCAGTAAAGGTGTTATATTTCATATATAGTACATACTAAATAAATTTTACATTTCCATAAGTTAAATTTGGGGCTAAAAAATAAATGGTTGAGTGTCCTTTTAAAAAGCTAAGTAGAATAGAGTACAGTTTAAATGAATAATGCATTTTTTTAAATGGAACAAAGTAATATAAGTGGGGCACATTAATTCCCAAGCACATTAAATTTATTGTCATGTAGGTGCCCATTGGGAATAATTTATGCAACTTCTATTAAGAAAATATTTTAAATTTAAATTTGCATATTTTGCTCATTGGGACTAACCTTGCCAGGATCCTTTTTGGAAGTTCCAAGCCCTCTGGTGTGGACTTTATAAAGTGTCCACTTAGCAGGAAAAATAATGAAACACATACATGGGTGTTTTCCAAAGAGAAAGGTTCTGTGCATACTGGGCTTCTCATATGCTCTTTGTAAACTCAGCTTGTGAGTCTGCATACCAGCTTACAGGAGTCTTATTTTGCCTTGTACGATCAAAACCAAGTAAAACTCACTACCTCTTGTTTCAGAACCTCTTCACTCAAATGCATTAAATCAAACCAAATCAATGGTAGTGTATTAAATTACAAAAGAAGAAGAAAACTTCACAACTACAAACTACCAGGGTCGAAAGGAAAGGAAAGCAGTATTCACTTACAGTACATACAATATTCCTAATAACCTAATCTCTCTCCATCATCTCTCATTACGAGGGAATGCAAACAAAAACAAAGAGCCCCAGGAAATGTATTTCAGTCATCATAGAAGAAGCACAACCATTGTGAAATGCGAAGGTTTATAAAACAGAACAGATTTTTAAATCGTTCTTTATTAAAACACAGCTCAAGTCGATGTTAAATCTTCTCTCTCTAAAACATTCAAGAACACTGATGCTTGCAAGGTGTTAATAAAGCAAATCCATTCAGATCACAGTAGTTTGCCTCACTAGAATTAAAAGCATGACCCTGAGACAGACTCCAATGCTCCCCTCACCTCCTGCGGGGAGGTGGGCCATGCATAAGAGAAGATAGCAATGGAAGCCTCCCACTCCACATATCAGCCTCTCTCCTCTCTGAAGAAGATTCATGTGGACACTCTGCCATGCAGGACAAAAACAGGACATGGCTAGGACTGGAGAGGTAGGGAGTTGGGAAAGAGAGAGAGACACACACAGGAGAGGTATATTCCTCTCCAGAAACTACAGAAGGATATACCACTCTGTGACGCTCCCACACCCCTCCAAGAGTTCACAGTGTGTTATCAACAGCTGGGGTACAGTATAAAGGGGAATTACAACCAGAATGAGCCAGCAAGGTGATATGGGGATTGTGACGCTAGATATCCATGGATCCCTAACTTTTTCGGTCTGTGGCCTCCCTATACCCTGATGGACCCTCCCCCACACTGGATGAATGAGCTGACCCAGAAATATTGCATTAGTGAGTTCCACTTCTTGGGTTTGAGAAGAGGGCTCAAAATACTTCACAAAACAGTTAACATGGAATCAAGACATACAAGAAAGCATTTATATAAGAGTTTCCCACTTATTTTAGATGGCTTTAGAAATGTAGATAGTTGGGATAAGCCTCCAATTCACCTATTAGCAATAATTACAACTGATTTAAAATATCTTAAGGCATTCCCATGCTTCACCTACAACACCACTGCCTTCCTATAACTATAAATGTGGATAATTGGAAAGAGATTTAACTAAAAGAAGAAAAACAAATATGCGACCAACAGTGGTCATACTAAAAATACCTCTGGGGAAAAAAATTAAGCCATATATAAACGGGGAAGGACTAGCTGAGATAGATGTCAGGGAAAAGGAAATTCCACATCCAAAGTCTCCGCACTCAGCAAAGGCCATCCCAAAAAGCAACAGAGTGGGAATTCTAGAGCACAACTAATCAATAAAAAGGAAACTTCAACAAGGCTGTTTTCAGTTTCAGGGCCTACACTATGAAGGGAATTAGAAACCCAGGGGCCAATTTAAAATTAATCCACCACTTTATAGGCAGCCAATGTAAAGAACAAAAAGATAGACGGGCATAATATGATTGTTCAAAACAATGAGCAAGGATACTGCTTCAAGCAACAGAGAGGCAAAACTGGAAGGAGTCATGCTATTAGGGAATTAAAGACACAAGCCTCATGGGCAGGGGGACTGCAAAGTATTAGAAAGCTAAGACAACCTGCACATATTATGTACAAAGATTCCCAAATAAGCAAACTCACACACGGCTTTCCAGTCAGATCAGTGCTTGCTTTAACGATAACTGAGATGAGTTACGTCTCTAATTGGCCTAAGTATTAACACTCCTGTATGACCACATAAAATCACTGTACAGGTAATGAAATTCCAGGCAACCTCAGAGGCTTTTGTAGTTTATATTTTTTTAAATCATGGTTATCCTCTGAAGAGCTTCCTAAAGCAAGAGGCCATATTAAACTCCTAGTAGCACTAAACCAATTCTTCTATAAAGTCAAGTAGAATTACGATGGCACATCAGTTCCACTACAGCTAAAGACTAGGTGGACTTTCCAGTACAAATCCTTTATTAGTGCTTCAATCATTTCAAAACAAGTCAGTTGTTTCACAGCTTATTTCCTAGGGAGTATTGCCAATTTCTAAGGGAAGTGGGTGGGAAGAACACTTAAATAACCTGGAAAAGCTGCTGATGAGCAGTATAAGTAAGGGCAGGTCTACACTACCGCTTAAGTCGATCTAACTTATGTTGCTCACGGGTCTGAAAAAGCCTCTCCCTGCCTGAGAAACGCAAGTTTCGCACTGTCCACACCGCTCTCCCACTGACATAGCCTCCGCTTCTCACCGAGGTGGAGTAATTATGCTAATGGCAGAGCATTCTCCCATTGGCATAGTGCGTCTTCACCAGACATGCTACAGCAGCTCAGCTGCATTGGTGCAGCTGTGCCAATGTAGCGCTGTAGTGTAGACTTGCCCTCAGCGACATGTAATGCGACTCCAAATACCACTGTACTCAATTTGATTACATGAGACCGAGTGAGTAATCAGTGTCAATTACAGATTGACTGGGAAAAATTCATTTTTAATTTATATTTATACAGTTAGGCCTCCTGCACTTGAATCAATGGAGCTGGGCCCCTATGACTGCAGGGAGACCCAGCAAAGTCACTGGGGCTCTGCTGCATGGATCAGATTGCAGGATCAGGGCTTTAGTCTCTGAAAGCTAACAAATGCCTTCAGAATATTTCAGGAAATGAAAACTGGAAATAAAATAAAAAATGCCTTTATAGTTGTTTGAGAATTAGATGAAGAGAACGCATCTGAGCTGTTAAAATATTTGTATTATGGTTGCGATAATATGTCCATAAGGTATTCATCAGAAAGTACTTTCGTATCCGTACTTCTCAAGACTATGCTCTCCCGTGTATAACAAACTTTTGTACAAGTTCCCCTTGTGAATTAAATTCATACTAGCAATACAGGAGCACTACATTATCCATAAAGTGCTCCTATCCCTGCCTCATATACCCAGCACTTGAGAGGCCTTTTGTGGGGTACAAGGTGAATGGGGATTTCAAGTGAATCTGGTCCTAAACTGTTTTTCCACAGCTCAATTGGCTGAACAACTTACCATTGCAATTGCAAAGCCAGTCGGCTTCACTAGAGAGGAATAGCTACTGCTCTAAATGGACACCTGAAATGAAATCTGTATAGCACCCTGAAAATGCCTATGTTTGTACGTCAGGTTCTCATTTACAGTTGAGGCATTAAAATAGACTTCGGGGTTGATTGGTTCTTCTAGACCAGTGGAATTAGGTACTCTAAGTACCGTAGTATTTGGAGTATGACAGTGCAGACAGTACAGATGACAAAACAAATAATATAGATACAAATAAATTGTGATAAACCAATTCTTTTTATTTTTCAGTGGAAGTTTTGAGTTTGTGTTGCTACAGACAGACTTGCCATAAATTTGTTGCTACATTTATATTTAATATGTTTAAAAGAGGGATGAAATAGACTTTAGAAATGCTGGTGAAATATTTATAAAACCACAAAGAAGCTATGTAACTGGAAGAGAGGAAAATAACATAACTCACACATGGGATCAAATATACAAGTCTACCTTTTAACCTGACAGTTTCCCCACAATGCAATTGAGTACACTTGCCAGCATGTCACAGATCTGCAACACCTGAGATGGCAGGGGGGGAAAAAGTGATTAAAAGAGGGTGCAATAATGTAATTATGTCCTTAACAAGTTCATCCCAAAATACTCCTGCACATCTGTTCCACACAAAAGCATCCTCTACTACACAAGAGTTTCTAACAAGTTTCTCCCCTTCATGAAAATATCAGCAAAACACTTTTTCAAGGATGGCACTAAAGTTCAGGATTTCTTCCCTCCTTTTCTCATTCTTTCAATATATTCAAGTGCCACAGATGAAAATTTCACAAACCATATGCTACAAAGAGCAACTTAGAGATGGCATTAAAACAATGTCCAGAAAGTCTATAAGCCTGTGGTAATGTCACCAAGTGAATGCTAATTATGGTGGAAAAGACACTATATGGACACCAATTCATCTGAATAGTAAATGTGATAATAGAAGCCACTGATCCTTTCTCAGTGTTCTCTCTTCATTTTTTATATACACATACATAAGTTAAGCACATAACTGCTTCGCTGATTGGGGCCTATAATCCTATATCCTGCTATTTCAAAAATACAAAACAAAGGAGTTTATTCAAATCCTCTGGCCTAGAACAATACTGCTATATTGCTTGTGTATTGGGGTAGTTGCAGTACCAACCTTAGTTCTGAATTTCTCTACATTCCTGATTTTGCCATTCTTACAGCTAATTAAAAACATATTTACAACAATATCTGCCACATTGCTGCAAAATGTGAAGATTTGAAATATGCGTATTGATAATTTTAAAATACGCTGAGGGTTAAAAACTGAAATACTTACCTATACCTGCTATTATTTTATAAAGATGATTTGCTGAAAAATGGATTAACAGGAGCAGAAAGTCAACTGTGATTAAGATTATGCAAAGGATAACAGAAGTCCATTCTTGCAATCGTTTACCTAAAAAAGAGAAAAAATAAGAAAAAATAAAATTTAGTGCAAACTGAATGGAGAGGAGGAAGGAAAAGGACACCGTGGAAGAAGGTAGTGGGAAAGAAGTAAAGGAGGAAAAGAAGAAAAAACTACAAGTATATTACAAACACTATTTGTCCTACTAAAAAACTATTTGTCCTACTATTGTGATTCTTTAGTAAATCTTGCCCAGAACATAGGTGTTAAAGGTATGCAAGTGAGTGGATCAGCAGAAAAAGATATAACCAGTTGCAGTCAGCAAAGTCATCTGCTCAAGGTCTAATGTTTATAACGAGGAAAATAACGCTTGGGTATGGAACCTGACCATCCCAAGGAACTCTCCCATCTTGAAAGCAGTCAACTGCTAGCCTTTCCTTTGGGCACCTGCATAAAGAAAGGATTAAGTGGAGCTGAAGTTAACCTGTTATTCACTGAGGAGCAAGGTAGTGCTCAAGCAATCCGTCAGAAAACATAGAATAAGGCCTCAGTCTTGCCAAAGGATCCACTGTATTTTTTCTATCTTCTCAATATGTGAGGTATTTTTCAAGAAGCTGTGAGAAGAGAGACATCTTGTTACTTTGGTCCATTAGACCTTAAGAACCCCTCATAAAAAAAGGGGACTAGCCTCTGCCTTCAGTTTATCATCTCTCTAAGGAGGTCATGGGAGGAAAGTGCTAGGACTTATTCATTAAAATTGTGTTTTCTAAGTTTTCTACTCCTTTTAAATAATTTAAATCGTAAATAAATAAAATGTAGCATGTCAGATGGTGCATCAGGTGCAAACCCAAGTGTCAATGTCACCCACACATGGGGTTTTCTGCAGTGTCATGGTACCAAATCTTGTCCTGCCACAGTTTAGTATCACCTCAGATTACCTACAGCAGAGGCCAGTGCCACAAGCTTCAGCTGTAAAGGCTCTAACACAGTGGTGGGCAACTTGCGGCCCGTCAGGGTAATCCGCTGGTGGGCCACCAAACAGTTTGTTTACATTTGCATGGCCGCCCACAGTGCCCAGTGGCCACAGTTTGCCATTCCCGGCCAATGAGAGCTGTGGGAAGCAGTGGCCAGCATGTCCCTGCGGCCCATGCTGTTTCCTGCAGCTCCCATTGGCTAGGAACGGTGAAGTGCGGCCACTGGGACTTGCAGGCAGCTGTGCAAATGTAAACAAACTGTCTGGCAGCCCACCAGTGGATTACCATGACGGGCCGCAGGCTGCCCACCACTGCTCTAGCACCCGGCTGACCCCAATATACACTCTTCCACTGCCTTCAACTCAACATTCTGCCCAGGGCCACAGACATCCTGCTTCCGAGATTCACCTCTCCCACCTGGACTCCTAATGGCCAAGAATCTCCTCCTGGGTTTATGGCCCATTTTTCTCCTCAGCTGGAGGTTTAGAGCAGCAGAACCACCACCATTAGCAGGCTCCCCATACTGCTGTCTGCTGACCAGACACTGCTCAGCTGATTCAGCTCACCAGTCCACAAGGAGCCCAACCCTAAACTTCCAAATTCCACTTCTGATACATCTCCCAAGCCATTCAAGATGACGGAGCTAGCCATATTAAGGCCTACAGTCAATTTACCTGATTTAAATTACTTAAACGGGGCACAGAATTTAGAAACTATCCACAGCTGGTGTAAAATCATGTCAACTTTGAACTCAATGAAGCTATCTGATTTACACCAGCCAATGATCTGGCCCCAGGATTAAATCATCAAAAATCTTAATTCTCAAGCAGACTCAGAGAAAGATGACAAACGGAGGGCAGACGCTAGTCTAGTCCTTATAATTCAGGTTATGTAAGAACTAACTGCCTCAACTAACAAAAATATCTCTTCTTGCACCTTCTGGAAAAATCACCACACAGGCTGAGAGTACAGGAAAAGTGAAACTATTATTAATTAATGACAGTATTGACTTTGAAGAAGAGCACAGAAATTAGTTAATTCTTTTCAGAAGATCTTGCACTGATTTGCTGGAAATGTAAGTGTCCAATTAGCCACCTCTCCTTATTACAGTGCTACCAGCTGACTCTTTGTAAAACCCTAGTTACTGAATTCAGGCTATATAGTTTTGTGAATTTAAAGAAGCCTTCATAGAAATTGAGAATTTGATTCTGCTCCCATTCACTTCACTGGTGCATGATTGAGTGTTTTAAAATACTAATGGAAACTGCGTGATCAGACTTTAACTTCCCAGATATAGACTGGAGGACAAGTGCTAGTAATAATAATAGGGTTCAGATTTTTCCTAGATGCGATAGCTGATGGATTCCTTCATCAAGTAGTTGCTGAACCGACTAGAGGGGATGCCATTTTAGATTTGGTTTTGGTGAGTAGTGAGAACCTCATAGAAGAAATGGTTGTAGGGGATAATCTTGGTTTAAGTGATCATGAGCTAATTCAGTTCAAACTGAACGGAAGGATTAACAAAAATAAATCTGCAACTAGGGTTTTTGATTTCAAAACGACTGACTTTCAAAAATTAAGGAAATTAGTTAGGGAAGAAGATTGGATTGAAGAATTTATGGATCTAAAGGTAGAGGAGGCCTGGGATTACTTTAAATCAAAGCTACAGAAGCTATTGGAAGCCAGCATCCCAAGAAAGGGGAAAAAATTCATAGGCAGGAGCTGTAGACCAAGCTGGATAAGCAAGCAACTCAGAGAGGTGATTAAGAAAAAGCAGAAGATGGGAGGGATAAGCAAGGAAAGCTACCTTATTGAGGTCAGAACATGTAGGGATAAAGTGAGATAGGCTAAAAGTCAAGTAGAGTTGGACCTTGCAAAGGGAATTAAAACCAATAGTAAAAGGTTGTATAGCCATATAAATAAGAAGAAAACTAAGAAAGAAGAAGTGGGACCGCTAAACACTGAGGATGGAGTGGAGGTTAAGGATAATCTAGGCATGGCCCAATATCTAAATACTTTGCCTCAGTCTTTAATAAGGCTAAAGAGGATCTTAGGGATAATGGTAGAATGACAAATGGGAATGAGGATATGGAGGTAGATATTACCATATCTGAGGTAGAAGCGAAACTGAAACAGCTTAATGGAACTAAATCGGGGGGCCCAGATAATCTTCATCCAAGAATATTAAAGGAATTGGCACCCGAGATTGCAAGCCCATTAGCAAGAATTTTTAATAAATCTGTAAACTCAGGAGTTGTACCGTATGATTGGAGAATTGCTAATATAGCTCCTATTTTAAAGAAAGGAAAAAAAAAGTGATCTGGGTAACTACAGGTCTGTTAGTTTGACATCTGTAGTATGCAAAGTCTTGGAAAAAAATTTGAAGGAGAAAGTAGTTAAGGACATTGAAGTCAATGGTAAATGGGACAAAATACAACATGGTTTTACAAAAGGTAGATCATGCCAAACCAATCTGATCTCCTTCTTTGAGAAAGTAACAGATGTTTTTAGACAAAGGAAACGCGGTGGATCTAATTTACCTAGATTTCAGTAAGGCGTTTGATACCGTGCCACATGGGGAATTATTAGTTAAACTGGAAAAGATGGGGATCAATATGAACATCGAAAGGTGGATAAGGAATTGGTTAAAGGGGAGACTACAACGGGTCCTACTGAAAGGCGAACTGTCAGGCAGGAGGGAGGTTACCAGTGGAGTTCCTCAGGGATCAGTTTTGGGACCAATCTTATTTAATCTTTTTATTACTGATCTCGGCACAAAAAGTGGGAGTGTGCTCATAAAGTTTGCGGATGATATAAAGCTGGGAGGTATTGCCAACTTAGAGAAGGACTGGGATATCAGACACGAGGATCTGGATGACCTTGTAAACTGGAGTAATTGTAATAGGATGAAATTTAATAGTGAGAAGTGTAAGGTTATGCATTTAGGGATTAATAACAAGAATTTTAGTTATAAACTGGGGACGCATCAATTAGAAGTAACGGAAGAGGAGAAGGACCTTGGAGTATTGGTTGATCACAGGAGGACGAGCTGCCAATGTGATATGGCTGTGAAAAAAGCTAATGCGGTTTTGGGATGCATCAGGAGAGGCATTTCCAGTAGGGATAAGGAGGTTTTAGTACCATTATACAAGGCACTGGTGAGACCTCACCTGGAATACTGTGTGCAGTTCTGGTCTCCCATGTTAACTGGAACAGGTACAGAGAAGGGCTGCTAGAATGATCCGAGGAATGGAAAACTTGTCTTATGAAAGGAGACTCAAGGAGCTTGGCTTGTTTAGCCTAACTAAAAGAAGGTTGAGGGGAGATATGATTGCTCTCTATAAATATATCAGAGGGATAAATACCGGAGAGGGAGAGGAATTATTTAAGCTCAGTACCAATGTGGACACAAGAACAAATGGATATAAACTGGCCACCAGGAAGTTTAGACTTGAAATTAGACAAAGGTTTCTTCACCAGAGGAGTGAAGTTTATAGGAGGAGGAAGGAATAGCCTTCCAAGGGAAGCAGTGGGGGCAAAAGATCTATCTGGCTTTAAGATTAAACTCGGTAAGTTTATGGAGGAGATGGTATGATGGGATAATGTGATTTTGGTAATTAATTGATCTTTAAATGTTCATGACAAATAGGCCTAATCCCCTGTGATGGGATATTGGATGGGTGGGATCTGAGTTACCCAGGAAAGAATTTTCTGTAGTATCTGGCTGGTGAATCTTGCCTATATGCTCAGGGTTTAGCTGATCGCCATATTTGGGGTCGGGAAGGAATTTTCCTCCATGGCAGATTGGAAGAGGCCCTGGAGGTTTTTCACCTTCCTCTGTAGCATGGGGCACGGGTCACTTGATGGAGGATTCTCTGCTCCTTGAAGTCTTTAAACCAAGATTTGAGGACTTCAATAGCTCAGACATAGGTGAGGTTTTTTGCAGGAGTGGGTGGATGAGATTCTGTGGCCTGTGTCGTGCAGGAGGTCAGACTAGATGATCAGAATGGTCCCTTCTGACCTTAATATCTGTGAATCTAAGATTGTTCTACACCAAGTTAAAATGTCAATGTTGCAGATACCTATTAAGAAATTTAGAAGCTTTTAATTGCATAAGAACCTACAAGTATAGAAAGCTGGCACCATAAACATCAGGCTAAACACAGTGTAGTAGAATCAACCTTCAAATGCATATTACACTAGTTTTTGGATTTGGAATTAAGTTCCAACATCACATATAGCATAATATTAAATCTCACACAGTGTACTATAAGCAATTCTCTACTGGCCTAATCTACTAAAATGATTTATGCACAGAAAGTTTAACTGTACAATAGGGATACTGCTGCATATTTGCTCCTTCACAAAGAACTCTTGTCATGCAAGTCACTCGTATAAATGCTGTTTGGGCAGATTTTAGACTGGTAAGAGCTTTAGAGTTTTAAAATAAACCCACCTTCTTTCAGTGCAAAAGGACAACAAATACACTATATGGAATGTATACCATTTCTTATGTACAAACAAATATATTTTATGGCAATCACATCACAAAAAAACCTCACCACCATTAAATAAGAGACCTGCCATAACACAAACTGTTACTCCTCAGAGTACCAGGTAATTAAAATATGATTTTGCCATACTGAAGCACTTTCACCCCCTCGCAGTCAGCAGCGCCTTCCCTCCTCACCCTATTCATGATGTTTGTTTTAACAGATTACCTGCACGCCTGTCAATATGTTGATGAACAAATATAGGAGCACTTATGATTAAGATGCCTCTATTCTACTACATAAAAATAAATACTTAAAAGGAAATGTGTTCAGGTTTGTTTTGGTTTCTGCTCTCTGTTTCATTCAGGAAAAGCATACATAAAATTACTGAAAACATTTTTGTGTTTTCTACTTGCAAACGTAGAAAAACTTTTGTTTGAAAGGCCTGATTCTGCAAACGGTCTGCCCTCAAAACTTCCCACTAATATCTTGATTGGATACAAGCTACTCATATGACCATTTATGGCTGTAACAGAAATTCAAAAAACATTGCTAGAATTAGCAGATCGGAAAATATGGAGTTGTTTGTTAGCAAGTAGAATTTATACCAATGAAGAAACTATCTTCCACCATTCTGTACATTTAAAGAAAAGGAGTACTTGTGGCACCTTAGAGACTAACAAATTTATTTGTTCAGATCCGATGAAGTGAGCTGTAGCTCACAAAAGCTTATGCTCAAATAAATTTGTTAGTCTCTAAGGTGCCACAAATACTCCTTTTCTTTTTACGAATACAGACTAACACGGCTGCTACTCTGAAATCTGTACATTTAAGTAAGCTTGAAATATTCAGTAACTTTAAAATTAGAACTTGATATTTTCCATTTTATTTTGTCTAAGCACGTGTTTCTCTCTCATTTTAGAGTCTCCGCCGATTTTCATAAAGTTTCCAATAAAAATGATTTTGTTGAAGCTACAATAAAACAGGGTCTCAAACCCACAATTTAAAGCACATGAAACAACAAAATTATATGGGATTCCAGTATAGCTGTGAAAAGGGGACTGCACAATTTGCTACCAAGCTCCTTTCTCTCACCCCTCCAATCCTGTACCCTTTTACCCTCAGCATCCACCTTCTCCCCTGTTGAAATCAAGAATGCAGAATAGATATTAAAATTAACTAATACAGTAAGTGAACTGAAGAATTAGTGCCAGTCTAGCAAATTAAACAAGGGAATAACCTAATTTTCCCCTCCATTTTTTCCTTTTTTATTACCAACAAATTAGAGGGCTCCAGTAGATTTTATCAAATACTGAGCTCTCCACTCTCTTTCTCAAGCTGTATAAATGCCTTGAACTCCCAAAAGAACATTGCCATTCCTTAGCCCCATGTAGCTCTCTTTCATTTACCCACTTCCACAGCACCATTTTCAAAGATTTGTTACAGCCAAAGGGAACAAAGTGGAAATCCTGAAAGGATCTCTGCAGATTTTTCCAGAATTTTTACTCTGCCCCCTCCACCAACTGTCCATAAGACCTCAACTCCCCTGCTGCCTATATCCTTTATGGATGACTCCTAAAATACTTAAAGATTAAAACAAAGGACAAGCCTCACAAGTCTTCCACAGAAATGCCAGCCATAATAGTTTAGTCACACTATCTGAACACAAAAGGGAAGCCTTACTTTACCTTTGAAGTTGCAAGCCTTAGTCAAGTCCAGAAAACAGAAGATAGGCACGACAAAAACATTATATAATTTATTTCATTACCTACACCCATGCCATACAATCTGAGCAGACACACTAAATAAAAAAACAGGTCTCATCTATTAAGTTCAATATATTTTATTTAAAAAAAATAGTATTAAGCTATGCTAAAATAAAATTTATAAACATCTTAATGAAGCAACATTGCAAACACGTAGGAAATAAGAAAAATGTCTCTTTAATGCACAAGCCTTTCAAAACTGGGCCCCAAGTGTTGTGCGAGGCTAACTACAATAGATAGCCTGCAGGCTCCTTTAGAACTGTACAGGCACGGAATGTAAAAAAGAACTACAGTGCTTCTATAGTAGCATCAATTCCAATTGAAGCAAAATAATAGGAAAGAGCACAATATTCTACACTTGTATCATGAAAGGCTAAATTTCAAATAATTTGTGTACGGTCACTCAGCCAGATGCTAAAAAAACCAGTCATATGTATTTTTAAAATATGATCAAATTTTGCAAATTGCAGACTTCTAATTCACATATGTCTAATTGATGGCAATTTTTTTCCCCCATTTAAGATACCATTTGCTTTGCTTTCAAATGAGCCACAATTTCTAACTATTTCCGTAGTGCATTTTAACCTAAATAAATCTGTGCAGGTATACTTTTGTAATCACTTATTTTGCAGTGTACTAACCTCTACTATCGATTGTATATAGATATGAGATTCCTCGGTGCTCTGGCACAGGACTGTTTTCTTTGAGTAGAACTGTGCCTACAGGGCCATCTCTGTAAGGGTTCACCACTGGTAGATGCTGTGGTCATTATGGTCACTGACTACACTGACTGTGCCGTACTTAAAGCTTTCTGTATGTGAACGAAGAGCAGATATATATATAGCAATCACAGACTGAGGTGCTCCTAAACAATGGGTCAGTGTTACAACTGGACTGAGATCAGAAGGTAGCATGCAAAGTCATATGGATGCAAGCCTCACTAAAATGACTGGTCAAAACCAGCAAGTCCCAGTGTCCTTTATGGAGCCAAACTAAATGCAAGAGATTGCAAGAAACTTCCTAAACTATGAAAGTGCAAAAGTTGCTTAAGATCCAGTCTCCTCCTCTACTGTGTGAGGGAAGAGGGTACGAATTACTTTATAGGAGGAAGCAAAAAGATCATGGAAAGCAGAAAGCCTGGGTGAAGGTCCAAGGCACGAAAGGCTGTCTCTGAACCTCAATCTACAGGACAGAGAAGCATTCTCTCTCTAAGGCTATGTCTAACTGCAAATTACTTCAGTATAATTTACATTGCTCAGGGGTGTGAATAATTCACGTTCTGAGTGACATAAATTATACCGACCTAAGCGTCTGTGTAAACAGTGCTATGTTGGCGGGACAGCTTCTTCTGCTGACATATCTACCACCTCTCACAGAGGCAGGAGTTATTAAGCAGACAGGAGAACTCTCTCTAGTTGGCTTAAAGTATCTTCACCAGAAGATCACCTAATCCGACCTCCTCAATAACACAGGGAACAGAATTTTACTTAGCAATTCCTGCATCGAGTTCAGCAACTTTTGGATGAACTAGGATATCTTTTAAAAAGGCATCCAGTCTTGAAGTCATGATTTAAAGTGACAAAGAATCCAGCACATCCCTAGGTAAATTGTATCAATGGTTAATTATCCTGCGTCCATGACTGTATGCAGGGCAAAACTATTCTGCTCAGGAGATATACTGAATTTAATACAGAACAGTCTAATCTGCCAGTTCCAACTGACTTTGAGAAATAAATTTATATTAAAGAGATAGGGCACAACATACTCCCTTGCATAAGAGCAGGAAGTTATATACTGTCTAATATTGGTGAATGTTACTACCTATTTCTCTCTCAAGATCAATGGTGGGCAACCTGAGGCACGTGGCCCATCAGGATAATCCGCTGGCGGGCTGCATGACAGTGTTTACATTGACCATCTGCCCGCCACTCCCAGTGCCGCGGTTTGCTGTTCCTGGCCAATGGGAGTTGTGGGAAGCAGCACGGGCCGCAGGGACGTGCTGGCCGCTGCTTCCTGCAGGTCTCATTGGCCGTGAACGGGAACTGCAACCACTGGGAGGTGCGGGCGGCCGTACCTGCCGACAATCAATGTAAACACTGTCTCGTAGCCCGCCAGCAGATTATCCTGATGGGCTGCAGGTTGCCCACCACTACTCTAGATTCTTATATCTAACACCACATGATAGACTGATTCCTTAAAATATGTGCCCATTACTGTGTCCTATAGGCATCAGCCACGTAACCCAATACAAAGTGTCAGGTTTGGAAAGAGTACTTTTTCATGTTCATGTACTGGGTGTCACATTGAGCTGAGACACAAGTAACAAATAACATGCACACACTAACAAATGAAGCCAAGTGACATGATGTACAATACACAGTCAAATTCTGTAAATTAATGATAGGGTATCTAGAATATACTGTACTTGAAAATATACTAAAATAGGTTTAAAAACATGAATTTTCAGCCACGTCTTAAGATGCCAATTGCATGAGACTACTACTACACAAAATATAATAAATATCTAACAAACCTCTTGTTAATTGATTTATCCACCTTTAATCTTTTAAGGCTAGACAGTGTAATGAATAATACATTCAAAAAAACAAACACTTTTCATCCCAAAGTACTTTAGAAACTTTGGTTGTTGTAAAACAGGGGTTCTCAAACTTCATTGCACCGTGACTCCTTTGGACAATAAAAATTACTATGCAACCCAAGGAGTGGGGATTGAAGCCTGAGCCAGCCCAAGCCCCCCAGTGGGGAGGGGGCCAAAGCCGAAGCCCAAGATTCATCCCCAGGCAGGGGGCTAGGGTTGCCAGGAGTCTGGCAACCCACAATGCCCAGTCGAAAAGGGACCCTGGCGGTTCCGGTCAGCACCGCCAGCCAGGCCGTTAAAAGTCCGGTCGACAGTGGAAAAGGATCCCAGGGCTAAGGCAGGCTCTGCATTGCTCCTGGAAGTAGCCCCCAGGTCCCTAGGTCTGGGACAGCCAGGGACTGGGAGGCTCCACACACTGCCCCCGTCCTGACTACCAGCTCATAGCTCCCATTGGCCAGAAACTGCGACCAATATGCACTGTGGGGGGCGGCACCATGCAGAGCCACCTGCCTGCCCATTCACCTAGAGGCTGCAGGGACCTGGTGGCCACTTCCTCAGAGCTGCAGTAAGCTCTGCTGGGACCCCACACCCAAACCCTCTGGCCCAGCCCGGAGTCCCCTCCCGCACTCCAAACCCTTCATCCCCAGCCCCACCCCAGAGCCTGCAGTCCCAGCCCAAAGCCCATACCCCCTTCTGCACCCGAACTCCCTTCTCCAGCTTGGTGACAGTAAGTGAAAGTGGGGAAGAGTGAGCGACAGAGTCAAGTGAGGATAGAGTGAGCGGGGGCGGGGCAGGGGTGGGGCAAGGGGTGGGGCACGGGTGTTCAGTTTTGTGTGATTAGAAAGTTGGCAACCCTACAGGGGGCCTGTAACATGAGTCCTGATGCCCAGGACTAAAGCCTTTGGGCTTTGGTCCCAGGCCTCAGCAATTCTAAGCCAGCCCTGGCAACCACATTAGAATGGGGCCATGACCCACTTTGAGGTCCCGACCCATAGTTTGAGAACTGCTGTTGCAAAAAAAATGACTGAGTAGCACGAATAATTTAACCCAACATTGAAATGCAGTTCATTTGAGTTCAAACTTAGAAATACTGGACTTTTGAAACAAAATCCCCTTATAGGAATATAGTCCTACACTAGACATGGATGAACTATGATATTAAATTGAGATCAGATGTTGGAATGGATAATTGGCTCAAAACATGTGACCAAAAAAGAATGAACTCATGAGAAAGGGGATTGTTTGTGTTAAAATTGTAGAGACCCTGGGAATATTGGTGTAATCTTATTTAAGGTTTGGGTGTAGGAAATAGAAATTTAAAAAAACTATGGATAATTGGGTACCCCCAAGTGCAGTAAAAAATTGGTTTGTTTAGTTAGGCAGAAATATCACAAAGACCAGAAGAAAATCACAAAGAGAGCAGATTTCACTGTTTCATCTGGTCTTAGCTAATAACTAGCAACGATGGTACTTGTTTGTTATAATGTAAAAAAAAAGCAAGGTTTTCTAGGGGTTTATTTTTCAGAGCTTTTCCTTACCCCTCCTGAATCACACCATGATGGGAAGGTATCTCCCAGACCAGATCCTGTTGCAACTATTTTGGCCAATACTTATAACAGTATCGTGGCTAAGATATAGAATAAAAGGCTGTAAATATATATTTATATTGGTATTTTGGATGTAATCAAACACTTGGTTTTGGACTAATAAAGGAATACCTGTGTGGAAATTGAGTCATGGAAAATCTTAATAAAATTATTAGGAAAATTATGTCCAGCACCTCTCATTTTTATACAGTATTTTTAAATTTGAATTAATATGTTTGAAGACTCTTAAATGAATGAAGAAAGTCTGCAGTGTGACTTAGGTCAGGTAGACTGGAAGGCACAATTGCTTATAAAAACCTAGTCACACTAATGTTTAAGATGGACTTTCAAATGACTAATTCACCTTCTTCCCCAAAAGCAAAAGCAACCAGATTTTAAACAACATCATAATATATTTTTCTGACAAGACTCAATTGAACATCTGCATGTCAGTTAAATAAAAAGTTTAAATACATTTGAAACTATATTTGGTTAATTTATAGATAACTATACACATCCAAAATACATGTCTATATCCCCAGAATGGTTAACCAAAGTTTTAATCAGTTAAAATACTATAATATTCTAAATTTCCACATTAAATCTGAAGCGGTCTACATTAGAGAAATTTTCACTGAAGCAACTATTGATGTAGTTACACTGATGCACATCCCTAAATTAAACTAGACACATAATTCACACTGAAGTAAACCCAGCTTTATATTAGTGAAACATGTCCATGTTGGGGAATTACATTAGCTTAACTGTACCAAATTAGCTACAGAAGAGCAAATTTCCCTAATGTAGACTGGGCCTTATTTACTCCTCAAAAAAAAAAAACAGGGAAAAATAAAATCCACCACATAACAGAATACATTATAAGATCCAAACACCAGGCATGCATCATTACCTGGTATAAGTTTTTATTCAACATGTAGTGTTCAATATTGATCTTAGATACACGGGGGTGCATCTCCAAACATCTTGTAACTATTGTCATAGTAGCTGATTTTGCAAACTACAGTTACACACCAGTATCTGATGTCAACATTACGCATAATGTACTTTTTAAAAGTATTCGCCTCTCTCTTTGTATACTATCTTTTTCTCCATTAAACAGATGTGATCCAGAATTTAGGAGCTTTGCATTCATCACGATTCAAAGCCCTCATTTGTTTAAGAAAAATCTCTCTATGTCCATATGTTTCTTTAAAATGCATGTTCTAATAACCCTGTTTCCCATGTAGCAGACAGCTGAATTGGCAGACAAGAGATTTTTGTGAAATAGACAACTCCAGAAGAACTCAGACCTGAGGGAATACCACAATTTATTAACTCAGATTGTGAAACATTACATTTATTACTCTTATCAACACGGAGCTGTTCCATAAAGGTAAATTTGGAATTAGAAAGCTGTGTTAAAAAGGCAGCTGAAGGAAGTTTAATGCAGTAGATCATAAAATTGTAACGTTTACTCAGTTCCAAAGACTTTCAAATTTACTTTAATTAAAAAAAACCTCCTCCCATGCTTCAGCATCCAACTTTGATGTTATCAATTCAAAAACTAAATAAAAATATATATTTGAAAGATTCTCTTACAACTGACCAGTAAGCAACTCAGTGAACTGCTGGCTTTCAAATGATATTTAAGTCTTGGAGAGAAAAAACTCTTTCAAAGAATAATAGACTTTTTTTTATTTTATCTTCAATGGTCATATTTCCATAATATGAACTGCTTGATAGTCACTTTCCCTTTAAATTATTTTTTAACCATACAGGCAGTCACATCTGATTTCTGATTTTCCTTACCTTACTTTTCCTTTCAATTACTTCAGTTCTTAATACGAACAATAAGAGTGCTCATCGCATGTCCTCTGTGGGACTCCTGGAACTTAGATACTCTATAGACAGGTGCATAGACAAGGATTCAAAGTCTTTGTTCCACTGTCCAGATAGAATATTTTAATCTTTTTTTCTACCTTTTCTATGCCATTTAAACTTTAACCTAGTAGTAAGTTTTACTGCCTTGATTCACAATTCAAAGGTTTAAAGATGAAAAGTCCTTGCCTTGGAACATAGCTTGAAAACTTCATTCTTAGTCTTTATTTCTTTTGAACTTCTTCTTGCGCTTTTTGTCTTTATTTTTCCAGGGTTCCAACTTTACAGTACAGCACTTTCCAAACCTAGCAGCAGGACTACTCAGAGGGAAGAAAAGTGGAGCAAAAGTCACTGGAACCAGCTCAACCTAATGGAAAAATATTTAAATTGCTGACTGAGGCTACATCGTTTCTGATGTAGAGGGTTAGTCGGTGCATTTTTTTTCTGTACAACAAGCTACTGCAAGTCCCTTATATACCAATTACATACATACATCTTAATCTGCTAAGGCATCAGATGTGGGAAAAGGACGAAATCAAAGTAGTAGTGGAACCACACTTTCCAACATGTCCAACTTTTCCCATAAATTCATTATTTCATTATTCACAATTTTGAAATAATAATCACTCGCAAATGTGGAAGAACAGCAAGTTTATATGTATCAAGCTGGTTGGGTGTCTGATATGAAACACCCCGTATAAGGAGGAACCGTTCAGAGAGTTGTTAAAATATACTTGCATTCAGTGCAACTAAAACATCCAGGTTCTGGAAAATTCAATAACTTTCCTGGGGTGTAAATGGTATTTATGGAACACATGTGCCTCTAGGATGTATGCAGGACCTACTTGTGGGCTGAAAGCAGCAGAGGGAATGTCTGGTCTTATGGGACATGTAAGATAAAGAGACTGGGCACAGAGTCATCAATGCATCCGATGAAGTGAGCTGTAGCTCACGAAAGCTTATGCTCTAATAAATTTGTTAGTCTCTAAGGTGCCACAAGTATTCCTTTTCTTTTTGCGAATACAGACTAACACGGCTGCTACTCTGAAATCTGCTCCAAGAGTATTTCTTTCTATTTATTATCAGTGTAATACGCCTGCCCTGTGCACAGGTAATTCAACAACATCAACCACCCTTCTGTTACATGGGTAGCAACGGAGGGCTCATATATAAACCTCCCAACACATCAAAACAGCCCTACTCCCAGTTTACAGACAATTCCTCTGGCCCCTCGTGTGGCTGCACAGGGGATGTGTTGTTACTGTGGTCCTAAGCACTATAACTATTACTGCTACTCACCACAGATGGGAGCTCTCTTAAGAAATGGGAGGTTTCACTACTTACCCCCAACCTGTCTCTTCACCTGTACATTTGTTTAGGGAAGAGGGAGTGCTGGAGACTGTATATTGCCCACTTGCTCTCACACAATGAATTCCCCTTCAAAATGATCAGCTAGGAGACCTAGTTTAAGGCTTCCTCAACAGACTTAGTCAGCTATGAAAACCAGTATTCCCTCCCCCACTGCTGGGAAATGTGTAAGGCCTGAAGAATGCTCCCCAAAGTGCAATTACCATATACAGCAGTCAGAGTAGAGGATGTGCAGTCTGCACTTCAGGACATGGGTCTTGCACAGGTGACTACATAAAAATAAAACCAGTTTTATACAGTGAGAGCCATGGGGCTGCAAGTTGCTTGGAATAAGGAGCAGACCCCAGAGCCAGTCTTCCAAGGGAGGCCATGGAGTTTTCAAGGGCTCTACAACCTTTGAAGATAGTTTTGGCCAGCACTGGGCTCTATCTGGTCTCTATCACTAATAGCCTTCACATCCCATCACACTAAACACAGATTTGACACCAAACCATTAGAAAGGTATTTCTAACTGTTCTGGTGCCATTACATTTTCACATCAAAACCATATCATATTTTTAAAAATATTTTCTCAAATATAAAAATGCAACATTTTAACAGTGGCCTTTAAATTATACCATGACTTTATTAAAATTACCCTCATCCATAGGTACTTCAAGATCAAGAATTCAGGGGCAGTCGTAAGATGCTTCAAGAAACTAAACATTGCTTGTAGATGCTGTTACATTTTCTCACATTGTTCAAGTTATTTTAGTGTTACTACACACTCTTTGATAAAATTATTGTTATCAGTTAAAAGGGAGATCTAATGAATGTCCTCTTCAACAAGGTGAAAGCCATCATGAAGGCAGGATTACAGCACACAGACTGTCTGGTAGCAATGTGATAAAGCTACTATTACAAGCACAAATCCGGAAGCTATAAAAAGCATTTAAAGTAATTATGTAAAGGATATGCCCTCACACTCTGCCATTTAAATACCATTTAACTCATCATTTAAATTTACTAACAGATGTAAACTCGGATCAAACACAAAAACGATCTCAATCAGTGCTTTCTCTGTTCTTTTCAAGAAATTTCAGTTTTAATTTATACAGCCAGCATAACCTTCTGAAATTCTTCATTCACTATTAATTTAAGATTTACAGCCAGACAATTAAAAATTTAAAGGGCATATTACACTATACTTAGTCATAGTATATTTTTTAATTGGAAAAAGTTGGTAACGGTCTTCCTAACCCTCAGGAAGGAGGCCTTTGAGGAGTGGAGTGGAGTGGAGGACCAGACAAAAGTACAATAGGTACAACGCTTTGGGAGGGCGAGCCAAAGGTGTTGTCCAAACTAGAACAAAATTAGTTCTCAAAAATGGTTCAAAGTCCTTCTCAATCCCTTTTTAGACCTATTTTTGTGGAGCTTTCAATATGCTGAGCAGTTTACCAACATTATCTTCATGCCTTCTTGCATTTTCACTATTTCCCCATGAATTGGATCGGTCTCATTTAAGGTACAACCCAGCAAATACCTCCACTAGTCCCATGTTCATCAATATATATATATATGTATGGGAGAGGATGGTGCAGCAGGTGAATTAATAGGAAACAAGGTGAGGCAGGAAGAGACAGGGGACATTGAAAAGGAAGGAGAGGGAGGGAAGAAGACAGGAGAGATGGAAAAAGCATGGAGTCTGGCAGTGGAAGGATTGAATCTACCTAGAGTTTTATAGTGCCACCCACCACTGGTATCCAAGCACCTTCCACATAAAATCAATAGCAATAGCTATGGACTTCATTGAGTCTCTGACACTTCTCCCTTTTCAGGGTCAAAACTCTTCTTGAGGTACAGAGACTGCGAGGGAAAAGATCAAAGCAATCAGCCAATCAGAGAAGAAAAGAATAGCCAGAGTCCACACTGAAGAAAAAAGATTGTGATCATGTGTAGAGCCCTGCAAATCCATGAATATCCACAGATGTGGATATCCATGGACCATTTTTGCAGATCACAGATAAGATGCGAATACAAATTTTGTATCTGCACAGGGCTCTAATCATGTGCATCCAGACCTTTCTGAATACACCCTTGTGCTGCTGCCACCTCCACTACAATCCTTTGCTCACCTCCTTCCCGCTTCTAGGACTTTTCTTTTAAGACTAGCACAAATAAAAATAAAACCAAGATTACATGATTCAAAGGAAAGATATCAAGACACTAACAAGAAAGAAAAAAAGAGAGTGCCAGATGGGTCATTGCCATGCCTTAACCACACTGCCATAACTCTGCTCATGGACCTTAACTACACCTCTGTACCCACACCTCACTTGCGCCTTTACTACATCAGCTGGGTTCTAGAAGGCAGTTTATTTTTATACTGTTGTGCATGACATAATCCACAGAAACAGAGTCTGTGAGTTTCTCCTCCAGGGGCTGTAAGATTAGCCGAGGAATATGTAAATGAAAGGAAGACTATACAAATATACAAGATGCCATTTGAAAATCTTGCAGAGATTTTTTTTTCTTCACTTATATATAAAAGAAGGCCTGATGGGTTTGAGGTTTTTCCTGCTTGTTTTATACTTGAGAAATATGAGATACCTCAAGTCTGTTCTTCCCAGATCTTACTGAATGACCTATAGGTCATATATTTTGAACTTTAACACTTTAATGGAAGGGTGAGGAAAATATTCCTTTCTCCCAAATGTCAGCTGAAGAATAAGTATTAACCCCACACACAAAAATTTTAACACAGCAATTTAAATTTCCTTTCACCTCTCATTTACTCTGCATTCCTTCTCTTGGCTCTTGTATTGTCAACATTTTACTAGTTCTCTCGTAATCATACAGTTTTCCAAACACAACATGACTCAAATCTCCAGTGTAAAAAACAAGCAGAAAAACCTTTTAAGCACCTTCTACATTATAAAACAGCAATAATGGGCACAAACTGATTTTTTTCACCTTGTAGCTCATTTTTTAACAAAAAGGAGACTAGTTGAATAGTGAATGATGGAGGCATGATGTTACGAGTTTTCATGGTATTTGAGGATTTTCTCATCTTCTTGCTCTGGAAGCGAGGAGATAGTATATAGAACTCACTACACAAGATGGAGAAGTCACTCACCTTGTAAAGTAACTGGAGTTCTTTGAGATGCATGTCCCTATGAGTGCTCCATTTCAGGTGCACATGCACCCCAAGTGTGTCTGATTGGAGAATTTCGATAGCAATGCCCGTTCGACCTACGCATGTGTCCAACTCATTCTCATGCCTTGCACCAAAAATAGATAGGGCTGCACGGGCAAACTTGACCCAGTTCCTTCTCCACCATATAGGAAACTTTGCAAAGGAAAATGCAAAGGAGAAGGAGGGAAAGTAGTGGGGAATCCATAAGGACACACATCTGGATCTCCAGTTACTGCACAAGGTGAGTAACGACTGTTCCCTCTAAGCTGTGCGCGTGCACGCTCGCACACAGATTCTAAACCTCGCGCACACGGGGAAACATTGCGTGCACATTTGTCTCATGTCCTGACCGCACATCGGTTGGGATGCCCACTCACCATCACTGCCAAAGTCCCGGGGCTGGCGTGGCGGCGCTTCCTGGGGCAGCTCCTGGTGGCACGCCCACCTGCCGGCAGGAGCCTGCAGTGCAGGCAGCTCCCTCCTGCCCAGTCAGAGCTGCAGGAGCGGGGCTTGCAGGTGCCGCTTTCTCCCCTGACCCAACCTTAAGATCCAGAGGGACTTGCTGGCTTTTAGGATCTCTGCTTGCTGCCAGCGCCTGCAAGCCCCACTCCAGGGCTCCGGCAGCTCCCATTGGCGCTTTTCCCAGCCATGGAGCTCACACTTGTGGCGGGCACAGCACATGGAGAGTGGAGACCCCACTCCTCACCGCTCTGACCCGAGGAGCCAGAGACCTCCAGCAGGGCTGGTGAGTGCGGCCAGGGAAGGGGGCAGGGTGTGGCGGAGGTGCTAGGTTGTCAGAGTGTGGAGGGTGCTGGACAGTGGGGGAGGTTTTTGTGTGTCAGGGCACTGGGCGTCTGTATGGGGCATTGTTTAGTTGTGGTGGTGGGGCTGTGGGGAAGGAAGGGCACTGGGAGGGAGGAAAACTCTGTGTGTATTGGGAAACAAGCGAGTGGGGGGTTCTGTGTGGAGTCCTGGGCAGCCGGGATGTGGCAGTGTGCACAGCACTGGGCATTTGTGTCAAATGTGCAGGGTTGTGCGGGGGCTCTGGACATAGTGGGTTCAGGGGGTGCAGGGCAGGGGAGCTGTGTGGCTCTCTTCTCCCTCCCCCCTGCCTCCCGCTGGCCCAATGTGTCCTGAAATTTCACTCTTGCGATCTGGTCACCATATTTACGGGCGACTTTTGACATTGTTCGCCCGCCATCTATCAACACTGCCAGATTCTCCTAGCTGGCAAGGAGGGGGAAAGGAAGGGAGGGCAATGAATCATGCCCCTCACTGCCAGCATTTTTAACATGGAAAGTTGATCACGTCGGGACGGTCGGGAGGGGGAGACCCACACATCTCCTTGTAGTCTGTTAATTAGGCTGTGTACAAACTCAAGTACGTGCGAATAAGTCAAAATGCCTGGCCATAGTTGCCAAGGAACTGCAAAGATTTCCCAGAAATTAACAAAGGTAAAAGTGTTGTTTTCGTGATTGAAATCTTTCAAAGGCATTGGACTTCATACATTTACTCATGATGTTTTACCATTTTCCCACTTTTTTTGCCACAGATACACTGACATGATCGGAGCTATGTATAAACTTCCGTTATCCTGGTCTGAATGATCTCCCGTTTGCCCTTTTGTCGAGTCATGCTGTTAAGCGCATTGAAATAGTAGCCATATAATAAAAGTATTATTTTTAAATAAACCAATCTGGTAAAAAAAAAAATCAATCAATCCCAAAATGTCATTGTCTAGAGATCAAAAGCGTAAAAGAACAGCGACTTCATTTAAATCTGGATGGCTGGATGAGACTATAGAGAGGGTTACACCAAAGTCACATAGTGTAATGCCTGTTAAACTTTGTGAAATATTCACGTATGATGAGGACAACAAAGTGGTTTGTGTATATAGTCGAATTTTCAACAGGAAGAATGTGGAACGATGTATGGAAGTTGGATTTCTTAAAGTGTCATCTGTCAAATAAGTCTCATTTAGATGGTGTAACAAGACTTAGAAACAAAAACCCTTCCTTCCAGAGTGGATTGCTTAGCATGATTCTTGAAAGTCCAGCTGAAAAGTAGAGGTGGCAAATTCATCTTGAATGCAAGTGCTCAAACCCAGAAGAAATCAAGATACTTATTGACAATGTGTTGTTGGCTATTAAAATGAACAGCTCAATGCTTTCTGTTTAGGATATTAATGACCATATGGAAAAGTATGTGCACATACCAGCAAGCTGTAGAAGTAAAAATTATGCTTTTGAATTTCTTGAAATTATCAACTGCATTGTCCAAAATGACCTCATGCATGAAATAGCATCAGCAATGTTTCATACGCTAGTTGTTGATGAAAGCACTGATATATCTATTAACAGATACTTGATACTCTACTTTAAATATAGATCCATAAATTCTGCAGACTATAAAACTTCGTTTGGTGGACTATTATGATTGCAAGAATGTGATGCTGTTTCAATAGTGTCTGCAATCAAAGACTTTTATAAAAAACACCAACTTGATCTAATGAAAATGGTAATGTTCACATCTGACGGTGCCTCTGTGATGTTGGGCAAACTCAATGGCGCGGCAGCTCAACTGAAACATGATATTCCACACTTAGTCCAGAAACATTGCGTTGCACATTGGGAATACTTGGGGATTTCCGATGCATGGAAAGAGGACAAGCTGATAAGAGACATCGAAACCTTAATGAGAACTGTCTACATGGTGTTCTGTCAGTCATCCAGGAGAAAATGCAAATTTCAGGAAATAGTGGATGCTTCTGAATGCAAGTCAGTGGCTTTCAGGCCACTCAATGAAGTGCGCTGCTTATCTAGGCACTTTGCACTTCGAGCAATTATTCACAACTATAATCCTCTTCTGGAATATTTTGAGCAAGACAAAGATACTGATCCAATTTCTAAATACTGCCACAAAAAGCTGAATACCATGGAATACTGAATAACATTAGACGTTTTGAATGATGTTTTGTCGGAGCTGGCTTCACTATCCATGCTGCTCCAGAAACGGGGCCTTACACCTCTTGAAGCATTTACCTCGCCCAAAGTAAACTGAACAAGAGCAGAAGATGGTACCTTGGAGATTCAGTCTTACGGAGTGACAAATTTAAGGCTCTCTTAGGTACGAGCTCTCAAGAAAATAATGAAACTGATACCATTTCCATAACAACTTTCATAAACATCTTATGTGCACATTTGATAGACAGGTTTCCAGAGAATGAAGTCCAGGAGTGGTCCACTTTTAATTGTGCAGCAATAGTTAAATATGATTTCAATTTTGGAATTCATCAGGTCAAATCCCTATGTTCAAAATACAAAGACTTTCTTGCTGAAGAGATTGTTATAGTCAGTCAGTACGACTTCAAGTTTGCAGTAGCCGAAAGAATCAAAAGCCAATTGGTTTTAAGTTTTCTGGATATGGTGACAGTTGCTCACCAGAACGAATAGTTTCAGGATCTTGCAAAAGTTGATGGATATTGGAGGAACATTTCTAGCACCAAGTGCAGACTGTGAGCGTGGCTTTAGCTTAATGAACACTCTAAAAAACAATTACGGAATCATTTACAAGTAGATCATTTGGACATGCTGATGTGTATTAAGAGTTACCAGCTGGATGGAGGACTGATAGATCTGGACAGAGTTTATATTGAATGGGCAAATGAAAAAGATCGCAGGGAAAAACAGTAAGGTTAGTTTAGCAATCTTTGACATTTTGACCAATAAGGAAATTAAAATGCATTTGTAATTACATATCTTATTCTTGGCTGATAATCATTTATTGATTTTTTTAGGAAAATTTTAAATTTAAAACACAAACTCTTGTTTTTCTTTTTTTACTTATGATGTCTCTATCTGAAAACCCATATAAATTGACACAAATTGAAAATTAAAACTTTTAAAATGTATAAGCATTTTACTTGCTTGGGCGCATTTGCCTCATGGTGCACAAATTTGCGCAGAAGAAATTTTTTGCGTACACGGCCTGTCAAAAATTAGAGGGAACATTGTGAGTAACCCCGCCTTCTTCTTCGAGTAGCATCCCTCTGGGTGCTTCTCCTCAGGTGATTTCCAAGTAGTATCCTTGAAGTAGGGAGCTTTGGATCAGAGTCCAGTGCTAAAGCCAACTCTGCACTCCCAAGGACTGCATCCAACCTAGAAGAATGAACCACTACATAATGCTTGGAAAAAAGTATGTATCAGTAGCAGCTTTCACATCTCAGCAATGATAATGTGTTTAAGTAATACCATAAAGGTAGACAGAGACCTTGTGGAATGGGCTAACACCCTAGGAGGAGGTTGTATATCGGCAGATGCATAAGAAGAAATCATACACTCTGAAATCTACCTCAAGTGTCACTGGGAAGAGACCGTGGACTCTTTGGATGTAACAGAAAATGAGATGAACAGCCTCGGAGACCTTCTAAATGATTTGGTTCTGCCCAGACAAAAGAAAAATGCGCTCCTGACATCAAGAGTATGGAAGGCAGCAACCTCCCTAGTCCGACGTGGCTTCAGGAAAACAAAAATGGAGATGGATGACTTAGTTGATGTGAAACAACACTTTAGGGAAACTTGGGATGTGGACATAACTAAACCTTGTCTTTGAAAAACATTGTTTAATGTTTTCTCTGCAATGCTTTCATCTGAAGAATAAATGTGCTTGCTGCCTGGCAACTTATAACTGTTGGCAATTATGCTGTTCATAAGATTTCTGAAAGAAACCAAAGCACTGGCCCATTAAGACAGTCTGGCTTGTTAGGAATAGCACAGTGTAAGCAGGGAACTATGCAGCCTATCAGGAGGGAGAAAGATGTGGGTCTCCGCCCAAGAGAGGTGACAGCTAAGGATCCAGGAGCCTAGTGTGGGTGTCCTCAAGAGACCATGCAGAGGGAATACAGGTGCAGTTGCCCTCTACTGTGACAACCTCAACAAGATGATTATCTCTTACTATGCCACATAAAATTTCTGCAGGTAGTCAAAGTGGGAGGATTTGCAGGAACTGAAACACTCAAGGAAGATCATTCATTTTTACCAAGTTGACTCAAGCAAACAAAGAAAAAAACATACCATTTGAGAGTCACAATGTAAGGTATATAAAAGGGGTAGTAGATTTAGTGTTATTAGTTTGGTTAAATTGGGTGAGATTTGTATCCTGAAGTGTCCAAATCCCTCAAAGGATGGGAAGAGGATTATTGACATGAAAAATTAGAATATGCTGAATTAGTACCTAATGGTTTCACCTCAGCCTTGGTTAAATATACATGGATAGTTATAGTGACATAGGCCTTTAAGATACTGAATAGAGTATGTATTCCAGACATAAAGCAAGAGGTCACATCTGGAAAGGACAATTTATGTTCTTTATAGCGGCTCGGCATGGCCTGAGTCTCAAGATAATCTCTGATAGCTATTGCAATTGGTTCAGTGGAGACAGCAAAGGGAAGATGGTGACGCTCTTTAAGGAGAAAGCTTCTGATGTTATGTGCCATTCAAATGAAGGAAAACTGTAGAACAGTTGGACAAAGGTTATAAACTGATGTCCAAAATTCAATTTCTCTACTACTACTGAATGATAGCCCCAAAGAACCCTGTTGAATGTCTTCTCTGCATCTAATGCTAGGAGGCAGCCACATTAATTCACTTGGTTAACTTGATCATTATGCTAAAATGCTTGTTAAATTGTAATGAATTGTGCCTGAATAAAAGCCAGACTGGTCAGCATGGATGAGTAGTAGTAGGGCTAAAGAAAGTTGGTTTGCTAAGACTTTCACCAGTATTTTATCAGGATTAATTAATGTATTAATCCTTGGAGCCCACTTATAGAACCTGCACAAAAAATGTGGCATTATGTTTTAAAGGGACGATGAAAAAGGAATCTTTGGTCCTCCTGCATCACACCCATCACCTGTCACTTTCACTTCTCTACAACATTCCACAAGACTAGAACATTTCCCTTAAAGTACCCCCAATATGACAGCAATAAAATTAGCTTGCAGGGACACAGTATAAGCACCACAAAGAATCTCAAATGGGCTGTGCGGATTTGTGCAGAACATCTTCTTTCCTTTGGGGCATAGCTTCAACATTCATGTTTTTCCACTTTTTTCTTTCATCTAATACATGGATAGTTCTGCTTTCTAAACCCCTATTCTTGTTGCAGCCACCACTATTGCTCCCGCATCCTATGTCTGCTTTCCCCAACCATCTGACTAGTTTGCTGAACATGTCCCATGGTCTTCTTTGACAGCCAGTGACTTCCCTACCACTCTAGCACACTTACTTGAGTGTTGGAGGCAATAACTACCCTTCCATTGAGAGAATATGCCTGTCTTTTTTATTCAGATTTGCAACTAAGGATCCCTCTTGAACCTGTAGATGCTATTGGATGTACAGTGAGTGACTGTGGCCAAGTATGCTTTTTGAATCTGTAGTTGGCAAGGATACCTATCCTTTCAGATGTGAACCTAGTCATCAAAACTCATGCCTTTGTCACCTCCAAAACAAGCCACTGAAATGCATTTTATATGGGGGTACACTTGGAAGCTTCCTGTAGCGCAGAATGCAGTTGCCAGCTTATTTTTAAGGTATTTACACCCATGCTCAACACTCATATCAGCTGGATAATTGTTCATCTGGGAGCTGTGGGCAAGTCATTCTCAGCAGAGGGCCCTTCACTCTGGAATTTGCTTCCTGGCTTAGTCTGCCAGAGCTTGAATCTATTGACCTTCAGGACACATTAACAGTTTTTTCTTGAGAAGGATGATTGGGAATAAGAGGGCTTTAACTTGATGGAGAATCTTAGTTGGGGCTGAAAGACTGTAATGTTGGTATGAATCTGATCACTGCACATGTTTTTAAAAGTGCCTAGGAAGTTAGAGATAGTTGTCGTGTATAAACCAAAAGAATTAATAAATAATGATCACCACCCAACCACTTCTGCTTTCACACCACCAGAGCAGCAGCTGATAATAATAATAATCACCACCAGAGCAGCAGCTGTTTGAGCAGAGGCTAAATACAGCAAGCTTCCAATTGGCTGAGCCTCATCATTTAAAGGTGGGATCTCAATCCTGTGAAATCTAACACAGGTTACCGTCAGAGAGTTTAACACTGCAGTCCATTATATTAAAAATACATAGCTTTTCAGCAGAAGGAAGGAGCCCGTCACAAAAACTGCATGTAAAGGGGGAAGCCCCTCTACTGTTCATCAAATTGAAAGAAAATTCAAATCAATACTTCTGTATTTCTCCAGCCACTCACCCATCAGTGAATCTCAAGGCCTTTTGCAAATGTTTATTAATTAAACCTCACAATGTCCCTGTAATGGTAGGTAAGGCACCAGATACAGGAATCATTAATTCATCCATAACTGAATTTCAGCCATCCCTAGGGTGGAATACAGCAGCTGTTTAATGACACACACAGCAGTACTACACAACTCTTTAGGGCAGAAAGTGAACAATACCCACCATATCCAATCAGAACTTTACTGGGGATTCAAATAGATGGCATAATTATCCAAGCTGTAATTTGGCCAGGACCCATACTCCTCCAAGAAGTCCCATAGGATCTTTTAATGATCAGACAATTTCTTGTGTGTCCCATCCAAAAGAGAAAAGCAACATCGGCGGAATCGCCAACACCTTCCCAGAGCACCTGTTTCTTAGGGGTCTCCTCTGCAAATACTGACCTGATTTATGAGATCTGGTATAGTAAAAATGGCAAAAATTATGCAAGAATGTATTTCCTAAAGAATAGCTAGGAAGCCAATCTCAATTTGTTCCTGAGAAAGAATACTTTAATTTTTATAAAGTTGTATGCTTTAATTCCAGACACCTTTTCTCTGCCAGATTCAAACAGGCCCAAGCCTTGAGATGTTGTGAATGGAAAAAAGAAACTTTAATAAAATTTCTCCATGCTAATTAGCAGGAAATGGAATAATATGATGCAAGGAAGAGACTACACTGGAGCAGGTAAAGCTTTAAATTAAGAAAAAGGAAAAAAAACAACGCATGGACCTAAAAAGTGGGGAGAAGAAAGCTAATCTTAGGAAAAAAAGAAAAAAAATCTAACACATTTTAGAAAGCTAAAACCATAAAACAATCATATAAGAGAAAACTGAAAGTATGAATAAAAAATTGCAATATAAAACCTTAGGCAAAGATGATAAAAGATGGTAAAAGATCAAAAACTAAAGTCATATCTCAAACAAAGATAGTAAAGATAAAGAAAGAAAAGAGTTTGTATAAGAGCTAGTAAGTGTTCTTCAGAATAATTGTATTTTAACTTTAAGGAAGATTTTGTCTTCTTAGATGAGAGCCTTTTATGTGATGCTCCATTACTAAGGGTCATCAAGAGAATTGCAGTAAAAACCTAATCTTTCCATTACATGAAAAAAATCAATCTAGCATATTTATTTTAAAAAGCTATTAAAAGAGTTTTCATGAAAACACAAAAAAAGACACTAAAAGGTATTTTGACAATTGGGAGCATAAAGGAATAAACAAGACATAAATTAAATTAAACCTATTATTCTTACAAACTTAAGAGACACCATCACATAGTTAGGTTCTAACATTTGGGTTTTGTATATGAAAAAAATAAACAAAACACATGAACACCAGAAACCACAAGATAAAAAACACTTTTTTTGCTTTAAAGTTAAATATGTCCCTGCCATGTTTGCGGTCCAAACACTGAATCAGAGAACTGAGTATTTCCTTGTCCTGGCAGAATGAATTGAAAAACAAACAAACAGAAGTCGTAAAGTGGTGAAACATAAATTAGAAATTAATCTTAGAGGTCCAGATCCCAGGCTCTGGCCAAGGCGCACACACTAAAACTCAGGAGAGAATTGTGCAGATGATCGTGTGCCAGCATAAGATAGAGTAGTCTTCAGGCTTTTCTAATTTGCACACTGCCAATTGCTCCAAGAGGCCAACAGAGCAGCTAAGGAACAGCAAAGCACAGGGAAGTGCCGGACAGAAACCCTTGCACCAGCCACGCCTTCTACAGTTCTGCAGGTGAGGGATAGCGTAAGGGCTGCTATGTATCTATCTATACAGACAAGCACATTTAAATTTAAAACATGAGACTCAATACACACATATTGTACCCCAAGGCATCTGTGATAACGTGGGCATGCATCCCCAGGGGAGGCCAT
Source organism: Dermochelys coriacea (assembly GCF_009764565.3). Lineage (NCBI taxonomy): Eukaryota > Metazoa > Chordata > Testudines > Dermochelyidae > Dermochelys > Dermochelys coriacea. The sequence continues at coordinate 17,347,587 of NC_050079.1, read as the reverse complement.
ATGCTGTTCTCATGGCTGCCCTTCACACTGGTTCTGCATTTTTCACAGGAGCCCAACCAACGAAAGCTGCATGGAGAATATACTGACTCAGCAGCATTCAGCCAACCTGGCCATATCACCTTCTGAACTGTGCCATTTGCCTCCCTGACCCCTTCTGTACCACCAGAGTGGGCTCGCTATTGTTGAGCGCCCCTGCAGGCAGTGTTTTGCTAGCAGAAGTCGGTGGAATACACTCATGAATGTGTCCCAGGATTGTAACCCTCCAATACCTCTTTAGCATCTGTGTACTTATGCAGTCCCTGTACATGAGAGCCTCCCAAGCACATTAAAACCCCTATTTTATGAACTAATTGGAGACTAAGTTCATAAAATTGAATATCTCAAAGTTACGATAGGTAAGGTGCACACCTGGCAGTCTGGTGCACTACTTCGCTTTCTTTTTGTCCTTCAAACCATGTACTGGATGCTCCCCTGTTGCAGACCTCTTGATGTAGGCCTCTCTAAGAAGTATTTATAAATCTATTTTATGGGTCAGAGATAAGGCTATTGGAATGTGTAAATCTTACTGCTGGTAAGCAAATGTATGAACTGCAAGTATTACAATATGCTTTGTAAATGACCTTAACTGATAAGCTTCGCATTACACACACACACACACACACACACACACACACACACACCTCTGAAAGATGATACATTTAAAAAAAAGAAACCACCACAAGTAATAGAACTCTCAGAATAAAAAAGTTTCAGCGTTTCTCTCAAGCAGAAGGACACACCTGGCTAGTGACTGTGGATGCGATTGCACAGAAATCAGTACTATGGAAAGAGGGTGGTGGGGAAGCTAATAATTGGGCCCTACTGATTCAATGTATAAGCTTTCCAACCTTAAGCAAGAACTCTATGGGAGACACCCACCACAGAGCCAGATCTGTGGACTTCTGTACCACAAAAGTCTGTGGTTCTTTTCTGCTGAACAGAGCCCAGTGAGATTAAGATAAAATGCTTCCTTTCTACATGGCTCTTTTAACAAATCAAGGATTTTGCATGTGACAATGGACTGTGTTAAAGCATTTATTTCCCCCTTTTTATTACATCTTTCAGTAAATTAGGATTTTAATATTGCCAAAAAATTGCAGAAATATCCCCTTTATGTGAGAATAAGTACATTGAAAGAGACAACAACCTCTTAAAAATCCATACATAATAAGGAATAAGGGAACAGGCTATTCAGCTATTCATTTAAGATGCTCTCCCCTTCACAAAATAATGCTAACAGTATTATTTTATTCCCAGACCCCCAACAATGCCTAACCCTCCTCTTCATTTCAGGGTTCCCCACAATGAATGTAGCAAGCAGGATAATACAGAGTTCCCTACAGAGGTTCACTACTTAGCAGGGAAGGAACACTATTAGTAGGTAACATCATGAAGGCTGAAGTGTTTAATGCCTATTTGGCTTCAGTCTTCACTCAAAGGGTTAAATTGTGACCAGCTGCTTAACACAATATTAGCTACAAGGGTGAAGGAATCCGAACCCAAACCAGGAAAAGAACAGATTAAAGAATATTTAGATAAGTTAGATATATTCATGTCAGCAGGGCCTGATGAAATTCATCCTAGGGTACTTAAGGAACAAGCTGAAGCAATCTTAGAACCATCAGCAATTATGTTTCATAATCCATGCAGAACGGGTGAGGTCCAAGAAAACTGGAGAAGGACAAACATAGCACCTATCATTAAAAAGAGGAACAAAGAAGTCCCAGGGAATTATAGACAAGTCAGATGAACTTCGATGACTTGGATAATGAATTGGCGTGTATGCTTATAAAATCTGTGGATGACCTCAAGCTGGGAGGGGTTGCAATCACTTTGGATGACAGGATTAGAATTCCAAGTGTCCTTGACTAATTGGAGAATTGGTCTGAAACCAACAAGAGCAAAACACTTCAGTAAGGAAGGGAAAAAATCAAATGCACAACTACAAAATGGGGAATAACTGGATAGCCAACTGTACTGCTGAAAAGGCTTTCAGAGTTATAGTGGATCACAAATTAAATGTGAGCCAACAACATGAAGTTGCAAAAAAGGAAAGCATCATTCAGGTTATATTAATAGGAGCGTCCTAATCACGATATGGGAGGTGAGGCCTCAGCTGGAGTACTGCATCCAGTTTTGTGCGCCACACTTTAGGAAAGATGTGGACCAACTGGACAGAGTCCACAGAAGAGCAATAAAATATTTTTTTTAGAAGATGTGACATATGCGGAAAGGATACAAATGGGCATGGATAATCCTGAAAAAAGAAAATGAAAGGGCAACCTGACAATAGTCTTCAAATATGTTAAGAGCTTTTTTAAAGAATAGGGTAAGCAATTGTTCTCCATGTCCACTGAAAGTAGAACAAAAAGTAATTGGTGATTTTAGGTTAGAGATTAGAAGAAGTTTTCTAACTATAAGGATAGTTATGCACTGGCTTCCAAGGGAGGTTGTGGAATTCACATTTTTGGAAGTGTTTAAGATAGGTTGGACAAACACCTTTCAGGGAAGGTCTAGGTGTATTTAGTCCTGCAACAGTGCAGATGGATGCACTAGCTGACCTCTTGAGATCCTTTCCATCATTTCTATTTCAAAGGAAAACTGCAAAGTGTTTTTTTTTTCTTATATGGTGTCTGTAAAATCACAAAGCAGAGGTAGCTCAATGCATACTCACCCCTCCTTCCATTCTCCCAAGCAATGACATACACTGACATAACTCATGCATCTTTGCAGCCATTATCAAAGGCTCTAGCCCAATTGGTGGGATTCATAGAAGTTTTAAACCTTGCCCTTTGTGGTGGGAAACCACCTCTCCTGTCATCTGCGGGGATGGCACCACCTAAACAGAGTCTGACCACTATATCTACAACTCAAGATAGCAAGTTTAGGGAGTTCTGGTTTAATTTAACCAACAGAACAGGAGCAGTGCTACTAGAAACAGTGAGGACTTGACTCCAGGAGATAAGATCACCTTTTAACCACACTAGCTTGATAGGGACAGGACAATGCACAGTATCTGGATACTATAGTGAGGGGCAGAAATGTGTGAGCTGTAGCTCACGAAAGCTTATGCTCTAATAAATTTGTTAGTCTCTAAGGTGCCACAAGTACTCCTTTTCTTTTTACACTAAACACAGTATATGATAAATATTCTGATTGGTTCCTGGAAAGGAATGGGGACAAATGTCCCTATAAAAGCTGTTCTATATCACTTGATAGAGGGTACGAAACAGAACAGCTGTGAAGCACTGAGGAAAGCATTACAACTGACTCTTAATCCATTAACGGTATCTATATTTATTGGGTTATTAGAAGCAGGAAAGAGGAAAGCATGATAGAACAAAGGTTATCGTACCAGTTAAAAATTACACCATTTTGCACTTTAAAATGGATTTCTCCTTTAAGAATAGCTTCGCAATAACAACCCGAAGAACAATTGCAGCTCATAACATCTACAGGAAGTTGGAACTGCAACATGCAGTCAGGTAGTAATTGCAGGGTTTACACAGAGTTACAAAGATGGCTTGGTTAGAGCAGTTTGTCTGCAGCCTTGTCATGTGACCGCAGAGGGGGTGGTGATAGTGTCACAAAAGAACTATAAATTAAGTCTCAAAAATTCTATTATCCCATTTTACAGATGGAAAAGAGAAGTTATTTGGCACATAGGAGTTATTTTCCTAAAGTGACACAGAGAGCCTGTAGCACAGCGAGCAACAAAACATACACCTCCAGAATCCCTATGTCCTAGTTTAACTACAGTACCATGTTACAAAGATCATGATTTCATATGTCAAAAGCATTATTTCACAATTACTCAAATTTTACAATCCAAGGGCATTATTTTGCACAGATACTCGAAACTACAGTTCCTATTTGTTGCACTGTACTTTTAGTCAATAAAAGTATTTATATATATATATAATTTGTAAAGTGTTCACAAAAATAGCATGAGTGTGCTGTATTGATTCCTTTGCTTGTCTCTAATCATGAACAATAGTCTATTGCCCAATCTCACTATCTAGGAATTTTCATCACTGTGGTATCTGAGTGCTCTATTGTCCAGCTTTCTAGCAATGGCAGAGAATAATAACAAGTTGCATAGTGCTATTTACTCAGAAAAAAAAATAGATGCAAAACATTAACTCAATTGTTATTTTAACAAAAACAACATTCCTGCTTTTATGTCAAATGATCAACACCTACCAATGTGGATACATCTTACATGCATTACATGGTCTATTGCTGGTGACATTAAGTATTCCCCTCAACCATTTCACAGTTGGAACTATGTTTTGGAGTTGTTTTTTCATTAAATTTCCCATGAAAAAGTGTTTTAAAGTAAGGGGGAGGGAGGAGTTTACAAAACTAAGAAGTTAGTAGAATCCATTGGTTTCTTGGGTTCCATGTATCTAGTATACAAAAATCAAATTCAGGCACTGCGATAATTATACAACCTATATGGTCAGCTCTCATGGGAATGAAAATAACAGAATTACCTAGAATAGCCTGACATTAAGTACCAACAATCTTTGGGAGGGGGTTTACAATGAACAGTGTGTGTGTGTGTGGAGGGGTGTCACATAGATAGTACTAAAATGTGATGAGCTAGTTTTGCTAAGAGATGTCAGTGCTCCAGTTCGAGAGAATTGTGTCATGTGGGAAAAATCTCCCAGGAAACCTGGCCTTAGGAAAGAGACTGTCACTAGGTAAGTTTGTTAAAACTATGCAACTGGAAGCTCAAGGCAATACAGAACATGCTGTCAGCATAAACTCTTAATGAAGCATACTTGGAACATACCACATTAAAAACTTAGGATCCTAAAGTTACATGGTAGTAACCCTCAGTTAACTTCAGCATGCTGAAAGCACAAACTGTAAAAGCAAATTGACATGGGACGTTGCCATTCCTCGGTAGTTTCAGAAATACCCCTGTAACTGGTGGGAAGTCATACAAATGTGATGGATTGAAGACTGTTAACAAAGACTACAGGAAGTAAAAAAAGAAAGCGAACACATAAAAACCCCACTAGTTCACTTTAGTTGTTAGAGGACATTTTTAAAAGTCTTCGGGAAAAAAATTAGAAAAGCTGTGGAAAATGTTTAAAAAAAAAACCGGTTTGACGGAATCAGTAGGGGATGCTCTGAAACTAATGAGAAAATGCAGGCAAGCAAGAGAGGTAGATCAGGTCAGAAATGCCAGATATGATGGAAGAACTGTATGATGTGACAGTGGATGCCCTGGAGACAACAGACAAAGACACAAAAGCAGAGAAAGAAACAGTGCTCAAGGGATGGTACCGAGAGAGAAAGAAGCAGGTTTTCTAGCAGAGAGGAAAAAAAAAAACAACTTGAGGACCCACAGAAAGCCAATATATAAGAACCAAAACTGTTTGCCAATCCTATTTATTCTGAATTAATCATGCAGTGACAGAGCTTGAACTGGCGTGAGGTGGGGGAATACTGAAGATAAGAATAGGAGAGACGGTACATTGGTAGGTTGCTTAAGTTTTTGAAAGAGTGATTGCATAAACTGTTTTAAAGAAAGGTGGCCACCATATGCAGCAGAGATCTTCTGAAGGATGAAAGAGAAAAAGAGCGAAGCTGCAGATCATGCTGATGCCAAACAGACAATGAACATGGAGAGAGCTGCAGCTTCCAAAAAGCTACAGAAAGCACTAAATCCAAAAGAGGGGGAGGGATAAGAAAGGCCACCCAAGAACATGTGGAATCAAAGTGGAGGTACTAAAAGGACAGCAGATTAGAAGAAGAGGAGGCCCAGCAGATCAGTGGTCAGAAGCAGAGAAATCTCATTTTATAATCTGTGCAGCCTGAAGGGCAAAAAAAAAAAAAGTAACACAGGGCTGGAAGAAAGCAGTTGTTATACCATAAAACAAGGAAATCATAAAGAATAGTTAAGAATATCCATGAAACAGACCTGTCAAGGGTTCTAAGGAAAATGTAAAACAGGGTCACCTGAAATAAGTAAGAAACTGAATAAAGTTAGCACCAGGAAAGGAAAAAGTAGTACTTAGTTAAATTTCCACCTATAACAAATAACAGAGAAGTACCAGAAATTTGGATCAGACCCATAGGCGTGTTTTCTGGACTTTAAACATTTATGGATTTTCTTTGGTGAGAGGAGTTAAATGGTGTGCCAAGGAAGATCACAAAGTTACTCACAGAGTTAAACAAACGCACTAAAGCCTATGTTAGGAATACAGGATAGAAAGTGCTGAATCTCTCTTACTTACTCTTTTCAACATTAATGAATCATGTACTGAGGTCAATGGGAAACACAGAATAAAGCCGGAAGGAGCATCCGTCAGTTGATCTTTATGATGAAGATTATGATACTGTACCTCGTTAGGAGAGATGTTAATTGAAAGAAGAACTAAAGCAAGGAAAGAATATACTAATTCCCTTAAAGAAAAAATTAACACTCGTGAAAAAGTAGGCTGAGATGCAAGTAGCTCTCTCTTTTAGACTAGAATGAATTATAGAAAGTTAAGTTATTGGATTCATTTTAAAACCATATGCCAAGGACAGGACCTAAGTGAGAAGGAAGTAAAGGAAACATTTCTTTTGTGAAGCATGTTAAATGGGTTTTAATCTATTCTCTTATACTTTCAAACATTTGAGGCAGGGAGAGGACTGGGTAGAACTGCTTTTGTTGTGAAGTGCTGTGAGTTGAGCATGAGTAGCATCATATTTGGATTTTAGGACTATCACTGTAAGGAGGCAAAAAGCTAAATCCACATGAGAGGCAGAAGAAAGTAATCCACTAGGTGTCCATTGGTTTGCTGTTGAACAGCAAGTGACAAAAGACTTTGAGCAATTAATGCCAACAGGTACTCTTAACAGAACTCAATCCACCCAATACCAAGGTCCAGAGAATCTGTAACCTTTGCGGTCACACTGAATATTACTTAGCACCCATAGTTAATGGAAGTATTTTTGTACAGGAGAATTACTCAGTGTGAGCATGTGTCACAGAATCAGGCCCTCACTGAAGATGTGGTGATATTTAAGCTACAATAGGGAAGAATTTGCAGTGAAGATTCAGAGGTAAATACCCGGATCAGATTGAAAGAGTTACTTCCACAAGGTACATAAAAACACATGCATGAGGAAATCAGGACAAGGTGCTGGTGATAGAAATATCTCTGTGCTGTTTCTGACTGACTGACTGAAACAGATATGCATAAAACTGCCACAGGGAGTAGCCAGACAGGATTTTCTTTGTATGGAGTTTAAAAAAAAAAAACGCAAGTTTTTCTGCATTGATTGAGTCATTGTGTAATGTGTATGTGATCATTTCTGAGCAACATCCAACCAGCGTCAAAATACCAGTAGATCATTTATTGAAATTATTTACCTGCTTAAGGATCATCACTTTTCCTGAAGTGATGCAACAAAGCTTATTTTAAACCAGATGTGCAGCAGTTTTTAATAGATGGAAAGAGACTGAAAGGCAACTTTGATGTGTAGGCTCTAGATGTTCATTTGATAATTATACTGACACCCTTTGTAAAGTGCTTTCAAATCTACTGATGAAGGTGAGATATTGTTATAACCATTTGTGTCTGCACATGGAGGAAGGTGTGAGGGTGGAGGAGCCAGCTCCACTTCCTTTGTCACACTGATACCAGCAGAAACTTCTCCAGCATGAGAGGAATTCTCTGCCTGATGGCTATGACCAGAATCCTTCCACTGGTGCCACCAGAGCAGTGCAAAGTAAACAGAAATTCCAAATCAAATATCAAAGCTTTAGTATATTGGTTCTGAACATAATTGCTTGAATGAGTATCTTCTTATACATAACAGCAATAATATGCATGCTGAAAATGAATCCAGGTCAGTCCTTGGGGTCCACAAAGCTTGCAACCCAGGCTCCCATGGATTGAGAAAGAGCGTGTGTGTGTCTGTGTGCATGCAGAACATGACCTTGATTCCACAAACAGGTGCACTTGCACTGGCCCTTTCACATATATTGAGTCCCACTGGCTTCAACAGAACTTAGCATAGGTGTAAAGGTCTGTACCACTTATCCATTTGCAGACTGGGAGCCTGCATTAGTAAACTGGGGTCCTAGGTCCATGGAGTGCCGCACCTTTTCTTTGAGACTTGCCATTGAAACAAATTCCTGAACTGTGACACCTCCCCGCCCCCCGATCCAAACTGCATTTTTCCAAGGAGGAGGAGGAGTACCATTTCCAGATTATGAATGTAACGGTGCTATTAAACAAAAATACAAGTTACACCAAAAACTTCAATATTCAAAGAGAGACTTCACAAAATAGCATTTTTACCTTATATTTATTTAGCTGCACATGCTCCTATTCTGGACATACATTCAACACAGATTTTTAGCTGCAGAAAGAACTTTTCACCATTTCTTGATTGTTAGGGCTCACTTTTTTATGTTTTAGTTACAAACATGTTGAAATTACAATTGTATTATTTTAAACTGTATACACAAATTAGTTGCCACTCTGAAACCTAAAAATGTCAATGTTCAAGGCTAATTAAGAATGATTTTACTATTATATAATTACATCTAAAGAATTTTTTAGGAAAACGGGCATAGATATAGTTGTGCTATTCACATTAACATTAATGGAAGTCATGCGGCTCAATCTGTGGCACACTGTGTCAAAAAATACCCCCTAATGTCCATCCACAAACATGACCTTTTCATTGTAAAATACAAGGTTTCAAAACCAGTTGAAAAATTAACCCTTCAGACCCCATCTCCATTAAAATTACAAACATCTTAGCAATTTGCTTTTCATGAAATAAACATATGGGTACTCCACCAGATGGGACCTCTTTTTAATGAGTAACATACACAAACCTCTTCAGAAGTTGGCAACAATGTCAAATTCAAGGCTTTTGCTTTCTCCATATTACTGAAAGTGTCATCATTGTCTCCAGTGACCAATTCCTAGACAAATCCAAAGGTCTCTTCACTCTATTCATTCTCCTTGACCTCTTACCTACCTTAACATCATGGATTGCCCTCTTTACAAAGACACTCCCCCCTACTTGGGCTTCCAGCACAGTGTGCTATCATTCTACTTTGGGACTACTCCTTCCGCGTCTCCTCTAGCTAGGTTTCATCTCCCCATCTCCCCACATCTGTAGGTAGCCCACAGGGTTCTCACTTCAGTCTCCTCCTTCAATGCTAATTACTGAGGTGACATATCCACAGTTAAATCACAGATACAATACTTATGCCACCAAGTCCCAACTCCACCTCTCCCCATCTGTCACCAGTGACATCTTTCTGGATGTCCCGCCATTATCTTAACTCACTATGACAAAAGCCAAATTTCTTAGCTTCTATCCAAAACCCTCTTCCTTATTGCACTACTTACTTTATCACTGTTATTAAAACCACTACTCTCCCTGCCATACAAGCTTGCAATCTTAATATTCTGTTCTTCTCCCTGCTGTCTTTCAGCCCATTTCCAGAATCATGCTCTTGCCAAGTCCTGTCACTTCTTCCACTATATTTAAATATCTGACCCTTCCTCTCTGTACATTTTATGACAAACCCAGTCCACGTTATGATCATCTCTTACCTCATGATCTGCAACTGCCTTCTGTCCTCCTACTTCACCAGTCTATCCAAAACACTGCAGCTAAGAACACCATCTGCCATTCCAACCACTTTGTCCCTGCTCTCAACTAACTTCGCTGGGCCTTCCACCTTTCAATCAAACATATGCTCTTTATTCTCAAATCCCAAGTAAGCTCTGCTTGAGCTTACTTCTCAGCACTCATTTCCACCTCCACCCCAGATAGAAGCCAGAATACCAATCAATCCTCTCTCCCTAATGTTCCCTTTGTCTCTTCCACTTGACCTTTCTATTATCATGCTGAGCCCTCCACTTTGAGCTGCTTCCCTCTTCCCTGAAGCAAGCACCTTCACTCTCCCTCAAATTCCTCCTCAGTGCTTACTTCTTTCACTTATACTTCAAAGGCTCATCTCTTCTCCAAAGCCCTCAGTTCCTCATCCTCTGTCATTTGTGTGATATCTGCCTAAATTAGATTAGGAGCTCTTCAGTGAAACAGCCTAATCTTCCGATGCAACTGTAAAGTGGTATACACAACTAACGCACCATATAAACAACAGTAACTTTTCTACATCTTCAACATATTTGGGACTGTCCAAAAAAAAAAAAAAAGAACACCCAAAAATATTGGCCACATAAAACTTGAGCAAGTGTAACACTTAACTTGAAAACAATTTATGTAGTGTTTATTAAATACTGATCTGTTAGAACAAACAGTGATTTGCTAGTAGAGTCCTCCTGAGGCCAAAGGGGGGGGGGGTGTCAAGCTCGTTGTTTGATCAACCACCACATCAATAGGCTTCACCCATGACTCCGGGAGCGGACCACCTCTTTGATTGAAACCATAGTTCAAGCTCCATTCAACCCCATTCTCTGTCAAGACTGCTGACAAGGAGATCAATTAGTGCTACGTTTTGTCATGTGGACTCTCATTCAAATAGATTGAGATCACTAACTCATTTCACGTAGGCCACTGAACAACCTGAAGATGGTAGCCATCTCCAGTCACTACCAACTTGTCTCACATTGAAGGTGGCAGAAAGTGGGCCTCGTGACTTTTGGTAAGAAAAAGGAAATGTTCGACAAAACACCATTTGAAGATTATCTACTACACATATGCAATATCAAGCTACCATTCAGCTCTGCTGATCTGAATGAACATTCAGTAGAAGACACAATGTTAGCAACACTAACATTCCTAGAACCAAAGTAAATGCACCAGTGCTAGACCAAGAATGGAAAAAAATGTCTAAAATTTTCAGTGTAGATGCAGTCAAGTGGTTAGCACACTAACATCACTCCACTGCCCATCTAGTCAAAATTTTCGAGTGATTAGTGATATTGGGTGCCCAACCTGAGATGCCTTAAATGTGTGTGATCATCAGATAGTAGGAGCTCAGTCCCTTTCAGACAATCAGTTTGGGCACCCAAATCACTGGTTACTTTTGAAAACCATAGTCTGTGGCTAGACTCTAAAGGTTACTATCACAGAAAGAGATTACAGGGTGAAAAATATGTAAAATCTATTTTCCAAGAGAGTTTACTTTGTGCATCTGACATCACTTTAGGCAGCTAGTCAGTTTCCTCTCTAGTTGCCTGGCCCTTTCAGACAGCACAGAAAAATGTTTTCAAAGATCAGAAAACATGATTGTAAAACCACAAAAGTCAATGGAGGACTCAGAGGTGGCTATAATACCCAAAACTACTTTTGACTCTTTATTTTTAAATTAATTAGATTTGCTATCCCTCTATCCCATGCCTGGACATCCATCTCTAATGCGGTATTTAAAGTCTTCACCTTAACACTGTCACTTCTTCCTATATTGTTCTGTTACACTTTTACAGAGGCTATGCAGCAATGCTGCCCTGTCCATCTAGCTGTTGTCTTGAGTGTTTCACTCAGTCCACTGAACTAAAAAGCAACCACAGTCCCCCAGAAGGGCTTGGATCGAAAGCCAGGGTATTAGATGGTGAAGCTAAAAGGTGCCAGGGCGAAGAAGAGCCCCAGTTTGGGCTCAGGGAATGGCTAGATCAGTGCAATCTGTATTAAACACCGCGAGCAGAACGCAGCACCCGCGGTTTGGGGGCTTTGGAGCCAGAGGATCAGGCCCATCCGCTTTCCGCAGCTGTGGAAATCAGAGCGGTGGGCGCGAGGTCCCGGACCGCCACATTCGCCCTCCCTTCGCGCCCCGTCTCTGCGGGGCTCTGGGCCACTTTGCACCGCGGTCGTCTACGGCCTGCGTGAAGCGGCGGCGGGCGGCCGAGGAGGATTAAAGCGCCTCGTTGGCGTTCGCCCCTCCCTCCGCGCGAGGCCTACCGGGCGAGCGGAGCCGGGCCAGCCGGCGGGCCCCAGCGCGGCCGCGGGCCATGGAGCGGTGCTCGGTCTCCGGCTCGCTGCGCGGGGCTCCGGGCCGGCGGCGCTGCGGAGCAAAGCGAGAGGCGAGCGCCCGTGAGCACGCGGCGGCCCGGGCGGGGGGCGTCAGCCCGGGGGAGATTCCCGCCGCTCCCGGGGTCCGGCCCCGCACACAGGGGGAGCCCCGCCGGCTGCACGCGGCGCCCGCCCTCAGCGAACTCGCCGCAGCCCCCGCTCAATGAGCAGCGCCCGGTCCGTGTCCTCCGCCCGGGGCGGCAGCTCCCTCGCCCGGGGGATGGGGGGCGAGCCCTAGGGGAGCATCACGGGAGCCCCCACTCAACCAGTAGGCCGGGGGGGGGCTGCAGCTGGGCGCGTGGGCAGGAGACTCGGGGCAGTGGCTGCTCCCGCGCCAGGGCGTCTCCATCCCGGCCCGCGCCCTTTCGGCTCCCGCATCCCCGCCGGCAGGGGCGGCTGCTGGGGAGGGGGGTCTTCAAAGCATGCGTCGCCCCCTCCCCCCCCCGGCGGTTACAGCTGCCTGGGGAGGAGACCGGCGCCCACCTGCCCTCCGTGGGACGCCCACGGCCCCCGGGCGGCTGCGGTGTCCCCCTGCCCTAGTTGGAGATGGTCGCCCGCCCGCCCCCATCTGCAGTCCGGCTGGTGGCCCGGCCCGGCCCTCCTCCCGCTGCTGCGAACCCTAAGCTCGCCCCACGCCTCCCTGACCAGCGGGCGGCGGCTGCTGCTGCTGCCCTGGGCGGCCGGGCCCGGGCCCGGTTACCCGAACCGCCCCGCGCGCCCGGTCCCGCCTGCCTCGGCTGGAGCGCGGCGTTGGGGTAGGAAAGGCTCTGACTAGAGCTCCCGCGCTGCGGGGAGGGGAGCAGGTTGTGGGCAATGGCCTGGCCAGGGGAGGAGAGGAGATCGTGGAGGGGGGCCTGCAGGGACCCCTGTGCTTGGGTTACCCAGGATAAGATTCTTGGGACCATATTCTGTGTAGCCCCCTGTTGGCAGCAGGCCTTTGACATATGGCAATGGCATGGGGGGGAAGTACCTTTTGTTGATCACCTGCACATCGGTTCAGCTTTGGGAGTGATTATACACGAGTGAAACAACGCTCTGGTTCGTGTTGTTAGGAACCACAGGGCTCCTCCTTGTGTCATAGCCATCCTCCAGGTACTGATTTAATTCAGGAGATCGAAGAGTTGCATTTTTCCATGCCAAACGCTGGCCACTCATACTTTTCTCTCATTGACCTAATACTTTGCTATGATTACTGGGGACTTGTATAAATAGACCAAAACCAGTGATCATTACTTAATACTTATCGTGGACATAGTGCTTTCAACTCCTACCTACTGTACAAATATGAACTAATGAATATTAGCATGTCAACTTTCTCCAGAGCCTGGCCTTCACCTTTTCCCACACTGTCAGAAAAGCTGCAGGCTCAAGATGTTTAAGGGAACAAACCTTAAAATTCTCCTCTCATGGCCACTCTTCCTTCTGCAGCCAACTCCTTTCCCTGCTCCACCTGTGCCATGCCATCAGTCAGACAATGGATGGGATATTTACTTAATTTTTGAAGCAATTAGCCAAAGATATAGGTCCACGTTAGAAGTCATGGTAACTCACCTGGACCTCAGTAGTCATCTCAGATCAGCAGCAACTGAACGATAATACAGACAAATTGGTTTGAACTTGATCTGTTGACTAAAATCAAGTGCAGTACCCCCATATCTCAATATCTGTACTTTTACCCCCAATCGGGGATATTGCGGATTATGTATTCCCTATGCCACCCGTTCCTAAACTGGATTTCACACCCCTTGATAATCTGTAACTTATTCCCTGATAACCAGAAACTTCTGTGCTCAAACTCTGCACCGTTTTCTTTTTACTTCAACATTATCTTAATAAAACTATTAAATCTATCTAGTATCAAGGGATTACATTTTATAATGTATTGTATTCTGTAGGATATTTCCATACAGAAAATTAACGGAGAATGACCTTTTAAACCAAGTCGTTCCTTGCTCTCTTACTATACCTTTATACATTAGCTTCTCCTTTTATTACTTTGCCCTTGCACCGTAAGGTTTCATCCTCCTTTTCTCTACTTAGTATGTCACAGATTGCAGTACTCCTTAGCCAAGATTTAAAACATTTTAACTACATCTCTGTTTCTGTGCTTCTAAATTAAGCTCACATACATTACATTTTTTTTGTCTCCTCCTACTGGATAGCAATATATCACAGGTGATCAAATATTTTCAGATTCATTGAGATCTCACCGAGTTCTCTGAAAAAATAGCACTCAATCCTAAAGTCAAAGAATTGTACGAGATTTAGTGATTTGATGCCCGCAGGAATCAATGGCCATTTTGGGGTTTAAATCGTGTGCAATTCAAGGGCCCAGTTATCCTGGCAAGTTCGTATGCACTATTTCCATTGCCTTCAGTGGGATTTGCACACATGCAACTAACAGAATAATCAGGCCCCTGAAAATTTAAGCTGGTGTGCCTAAACACAGTTACTGTATTTTTAACTCATTCAGTGTTATATGCATATGTGGCCTCAGAGCAACAGCTAGAAGCGGTCACGGGCACTCAGAAGGGATTTTCTCCTAGCTAATGCTCTCTGTTTCAAATGGTATATACACCAATCTATAACCTGCATTGTCTGCATTTAAAACATAAACTTAGACATAATATAAGGTAAGTATTTCTGTTACCATGACATCAAGCAAAAAAATAAACATTACTCTCCATAGAAAATGAAATGCATGGTAACAGAACATTTTAGCAAGTCTAATGACAGAACTCGATGCCATCATAACAGATTATAGGAGACAAATAAAGAGATTGCTTTTGATAATCTGAAATGAAAAAAAACTTAAATATTTTGCATACAGAAGGGGACAGAAAGAGAGAGAAACCATTTTCAGATAATCTGTCTTTGTTCCAAGCAAATGACAGAAATGGACTAATTTATCTATAATCTCCTTTTTCTCAGAAGCTGCTTTTTGTGCCTGAATTCACAAACTATGGAATGGGGCTGGAAAAGAAACTCTATCTATATTTCCTACAAATCAAGTTATTTCTTGAAACACAGGAACAAAGAGTCCAGATTACAGAGAGTGTTATTGTTTATTATCAGTAAAATATGTATTGTTGTGGTTCTCAGGAAAGAGAATGTTAGTTCAATTATTTCATACCTGATATTCATAGACATTTTAAACCCCAATCCTTCAAGTTGGATTTACTCAGCCACCCATAGAGGTATGCAACAAAATATATAACAATAAAATAACTAGAGCCCTGTGCAGATACAAAATTTGGATCCGCGTCTGCAAACATGGTCCATGGATATAAAACGGTTAGCTGCAGCTTTTCAGGGCTCTAGATAAAAAATTTGGATCTGCATCCATCCGTGATCTGCAAACATTGTCTGTGGATATCTGCATCCATGGATACAAAGTGGATATCTTCAGATTTGCAGGGCTTTAAAAATAACTTTGCCTAAAAGTTAAACGTCACTTGACTACCTTTGTGATTAAAATTACATAAATACGTATGATTCAATGTAAAAAAAAAAAAGCTATAAACCAATATTCAAAGTGAACTCACATAACGACAGAAATCAGACATTTCAAAGGTATACCCAAAAGCAGGCTAAGCATTCCAGAATCAATCTATCAAAGTCTCTTATGTTAGAGTAGATGAGATAAAGTCATTGATTTGCAGCTAAAGAGATTCTAATTCTAGTCCTAGCTCCTGTACTTGTTTGTAACAGATGTTAAATAACTTCTAGTGATAATTCAGTGGAAGTCCTGCTATTAGATGGATATAGGGAATGAATTAAATATCTTAGGCCCTGATTCAGGAAAGCACTAAAGAACAGCAATTAGGATGGCAATTAGGCCCCAGATCAGCAAGGTGTTTAAGCATGTGCCTACCCTTAAACACATGACCTTGCTAAATCTGGGCCTTCACTTTAGGCATATGCTTAAGTCCCATTGTCTGTAATTAAGCATATACTTAAGTGCTCTTCTGAATAGAGCTGCTTTCCTGAATTGAGGACTCCCTTCCAGACCTAAACAGTTCTGTGTTTTTCCACACCCTGCTCACTTGTAACATTACATTAAGCAGGGCTTTCCAAGCTTCTTTGGTCTCGTTCTGTAAAAGCCTCCCTTGGGCAGACAAGAGTCAAAGACGTTATTTTTAATGAGTCCCTCACCCTCCACCCAAATTTTGCCCAGTTCAACAAAGTAAAATAGAGTCAACACCACACAAGCTGATCTGAATTATTTATTTTTTAGCGGTATCTGTCGTAGAGCTCAATTAGTGAAACACATCTTTAACTGAGCCAGGAGTCTGGATTGTCATGTTGACGTTCTCATTGGGGAATGATGCTGTAAACACCCATACTTGATTCACATGCATGGTCTCTTGGTTGCCGAGAGTAATGCCCATCTGTTTGGATGGCATCATGCCCACACAAGTTGCCCCAGAGAATACATGCTGGGCAATGATTGGTTTAGGTAAGTGTTTCTCAAACTGGGTCGGTGTCAACCTCTTTTGGGAAGCCTCAAGAGAAATGAAACAAAAAAAAAATTTATTTTTTATTTTCAATGGATTGTTTTCATTTAACATTCAGCAAAAACATCACCATGTATTGAATATTAAATATTTAATATTCAGTAGATGGTTGTGTTAATTCCTAGGTAAATATGGGCCAACAGGAAGAAAAAATGAATAAGCACCCCTTTCCCTATTTATAAACATCTGCACATCTTCTTTTTCCAGGGGAAGGTTTTCTCTGTTCCTTTTGCAAAAGCCTTTACATCAGGGAAGGCTGAATATTTTGCCATATTAGGGATAGCATGCTGTGCAATGTTTGAGAAATCCCACTTTACATTATCATTCTGCATAGCACTGCAAGCACCATCCCATCTATAGAAAAGAAACCAGTCTCAGAAATGAAGCCATGTCATCAGCTGACAATTAAACTAATCACTTTTGTTGATACCTAGTAGTATGTGCCCAAAAAATGATAGAGTATAGTGGCAGGCGACTTTTATGTCTCCAAATTAAGATTCAGACCCAAAAAGTAACATTTCACAAACATAGCCCCACAAAAAAGAAATCACACACACACACTCATACCCTTGATGTGTGTGGTGTCATGAAAGACTTAAAGCCCTTTTAATTTCAAAACAATTGCCAGTTCCCAGAAGCAAAAGAACTTTCATATAATGACATGGACTGTACAGTGACGTTATTGTCTGTCACAATGCTCTATAATTCAACGGGGCAAGAGGGAGGAAAGCGTGTCAGCCCCCCTTTTAAATACATTGCATTAAGAGAAGCTGCTGTTACTTAAAAAGAAAAACAAAATGATCATGATCTTTTTTATTTGAGAGACAATATCCTTTTCATTGCTGCATCCTTGATCTCTGACTCTACTGTGTTGACACAGTGTCAAGATGCTCCCTCTCTGCTCTAGGTCTCAGATCACAGTTGGAGTGTCTTGATACAGTGTTGAATCAGTAGTGGCAGCAAGTCTCAGAGCAGAGTCAAAGAGCCTCAATGCAGCACTGGAGCAGGTAACATCAGTGAGCCCTTTTCTCTCAACTAAAGCAGGGAGTGGGGGAAAGGAGAGGTGGTGGTGGGTTTTTGTTTTTTTTTTAAACTGTTTATTTTGTTGCTCTTTGACCCAGCAGCGCAGGGTTCATACATGTAACCACATGCCCTTTGCAATAAGATGACAGAAATATTATTCTCCCAACACCAAATCGCTGTTAAAAAGAGAGGAATAATAATTATTCTCTTAAAAGGATTAAATGTAGAATAGGAACAGGAATCAAGGCACCACGCTTCTAAATACCAGCCAGCATTGCCGGAATGCTGCATTAGCAGGACCAGATTGTGCCTTGGGGCACTGGCCCTCACTTGGGAATTGGGAATAGCTGCACCACCTCAGGGGGAGCTGCAGGGGAGATTGTGCCTCAGGAACTCACTCCTGGGGCTCCCCAGTGCAAAGGGGGACTGACCCATCCCTTCCTGTTAGAAGCCCAAATTTCAATCCCCCACAAACCTGACTGAGAATGTGAGTGCACAAGGGCAGCTTCATACTAATGACTGTGAGATTCTACACCCATTTCTGGATGAAGGACAAGAAATCTGTGATTGTTCTAAAATGGTGACGCTGCTGAACAGCAGCTCACCCTCTGCCAACAGCATCACAAAACTTGGCATGTGGAATATTAAGCACCAACAACAACATGGGGTTTGATTCAGCCCTCAGAGGAGGCGCAGCAGCTACTGCCCCTCTTCAGCCCCTACACAGGACCAGTTTTCAGAGAAGCAGCCGTGTTAATCTGTATTCGCAAAAAGAAAAGGAGTACTTGTGGCACCTTAGAAACTAACAAATTTATTAGAGCATAAGCTTTCGTGAGCTACAGCTCACTTCATCGGATGCATTTGGTGGAAAAAACAGAGGAGAGATTTATATACACACACACAGAGAACATGAAACAATGGGTTTATCATACATACTGTAAGGAGAGTGATCACTTAAGATAAGCCATCACCAGCAGCAGGGGGGGGAAGGAGGAAAACCTTTCATGGTGACAAGCAAGGTAGGCTAATTCCAGCAGTTAACAAGAATATCAGAGGAACAGTGGGGGGTGGGGTGGGAGGGAGAAATACCATGGGGAAATAGTTTTACTTTGTGTAATGACTCATCCATTCCCAGTCTCTATTCAAGCCTAAGTTAATTGTATCCAGTTTGCAAATTAATTCCAATTCAGCAGTCTCTCGTTGGAGTCTGTTTTTGAAGCTTTTTTGTTGAAGTATAGCCACTCTTAGGTCTGTGATCGAGTGACCAGAGAGATAGAAGTGTTCTCCAACTGGTTTTTGAATGTTATAATTCTTGACATCTGATTTGTGTCCATTCATTCTTTTATGTAGAGACTGTCCAGTTTGGCCAATGTACATGGCAGAGGGGCATTGCTGGCACATGATGGCATATATCACATTGGTAGATGCGCAGGTGAAGGAGCCTCTGATAGTGTGGCTGATGTGATTAGGCCCTATGATGGTATCCCCTGAATAGATATGTGGACAGAGTTGGCAACGGGCTTTGTTGCAAGGATAGGTTCCTGGGTTAGTGGTTCTGTTGTGTGGTGTGTGGTGTGTGGTTGCTGGTGAGTATTTGCTTCAGAGTATTCAACTTCATGAAAAAACTCGCACAGATACAGACAGACATCATCTTCCTCTCCAAATGCAAACAGATGGACATCATACCGAAAGGACTGAAGGTAAAAAATCCATTACAATCTACATACCACACAGACTATGCTGACAGCTTGTGCCACACACTCTCAAAGAAACTGCGGAACCACCTGATCAACATCCTCTACAGCAAACAGGGAAAGATTAAGAATGAGCTCTCAAAACTGGATACTCTCATAAAGAACCAACCTTCCACACAAACTTCCTCGTGGCTGGACTTTACAAAAACTAGACAAGCCATTTACAAAACACACTTTGCTTCTCTACAAAAGAAAAAGGACACTAAGCTATCTAAACTACTATATGCCACAAGGGGCCACAACAATGGTTCCCGTAACCCACCCAGCAATATTGTTAATCTATCCAACTATACTCTTAGCCCAGCAGAAGAATCTGTCCTATCTCGGGGCCTCTCCTTTTGCCCCTCCACCCCCACGAACATGATACAGTTCTGTGGTGACCTAGAATCCTATTTTCGACGTCTCAGACTCAAGGAATATTTCCAACACACCTCTGACCAACATATTAACCCACAGAGAGCTTCCTGCCAACACTACAAAAAGAAGGATTCTGGGTGGACTCCTCCTGAAGGTCGAAACAGCAGCCTGGATTTCTACATAGACTGCTTCTGCCGACGTGCACGAGCTGAAATTGTGGAAAAGCAGCATCGCTTACCCCATAACCTCAGCCATGCAGAACACAGTGCCATCCACAGCCTCAGAAACAACTCTGACATCATAATCAAAAAGGCTGACAAAGGAGGTGCTGTCGTCATCATGAATAGGTCAGAGTATGAACAAGAGGCTACTAGGCAGCTCTCCAACACCACTTTTTACAAGCCATTACCCTCTGATCCCACTGAGAGTTACCAAAAGAAACTACAGCATTTGCTCAAGAAACTCCCTGAAAAAGCACAAGAACAAATCCGCACAGACACACCCCTGGAGCCCCGTCCTGGGGTATTCTATCTGCTACCCAAGATCCATAAACCTGGAAATCCTGGACGCCCCATCATCTAAGGCATTGGCACTCTGACAGCAGGATTGTCTGGCTCTGTAGACTCCCTCCTCAGGCCCTTCGTTACCAGCACTCCCAGCTATCTTCGAGATACCACTGACTTCCTGAGGAAACTACAGTCCATTGGTGATCTTCCTAAAAACACCATCCTGGCCACTATGGATGTAGAAGCCCTCTCCACCAACATTCCACACAAAGATGGGCTACAAGCCGTCAGGAACAGTATCCCCGATAATGTCACGGCTAACCTGGTGGCTGAACTTTGTGACTTTGTCCTGACCCATAACTATTTCACATTTGGTGACAATGTATACCTTCAAATCAGCGGCACTGCGATGGGTACCCGCATGGCCCCACAGTATGCAAACATTTTTGTGGCTGACTTAGAACAACGCTTCCTCAGCTCTCGTCCCCTAATGCCCCTACTCTACTTGCGCTACATTGATGACATCTTCATCATCTGGACCCATGGAAAAGAAGCTCTTGAGGAATTCCACCATGATTTCAACAATTTCCATCCCACCATCAACCTCAGCCTGGATCAGTCCACACAAGAGATCCACTTCCTGGACACTACGGTGCTAATAAGCGATGGTCACATAAACACCACCCTATATCGGAAACCTACTGACCGCTATTCCTACCTACATGCCTCTAGCTTTCATCCAGATCATACCACTCGATCCATTGTCTACAGCCAAGCGCTACGATATAACCGCATTTGCTCCAACCCCTCAGACAGAGACAAACACCTGCAAGATCTCTATCATGCATTCCTACAACTACAATACCCACCTGCTGAAGTGAAGAAACAGATTGACAGAGCCAGAAGAGTACCCAGAAGTCACCTACTACAGGACAGGCCCAACAAAGAAAACAACAGAACGCCACTAGCCATCACCTTCAGCCCCCAACTAAAACCTCTCCAACGCATCATCAAGGATCTACAACCTATCCTGAAGGACGACCCATCACTCTCACAGATCTTGGGAGACAGACCAGTCCTTGCTTACAGACAGCCCCCCAATCTGAAGCAAATACTCACCAGCAACCACACACCACACAACAGAACCACTAACCCAGGAACCTATCCTTGCAACAAAGCCCGTTGCCAACTCTGTCCACATATCTATTCAGGGGATACCATCATAGGGCCTAATCACATCAGCCACACTATCAGAGGCTCCTTCACCTGCGCATCTACCAATGTGATATATGCCATCATGTGCCAGCAATGCCCCTCTGCCATGTACATTGGCCAAACTGGACAGTCTCTACGTAAAAGAATGAATGGACACAAATCAGACGTCAAGAATTATAACATTCAAAAACCAGTTGGAGAACACTTCTATCTCTCTGGTCACTCGATCACAGACCTAAGAGTGGCTATACTTCAACAAAAAAGCTTCAAAAACAGACTCCAACGAGAGACTGCTGAATTGGAATTAATTTGCAAACTGGATACAATTAACTTAGGCTTGAATAGAGACTGGGAATGGATGAGTCATTACACAAAGTAAAACTATTTCCCCATGGTATTTCTCCCTCCCACCCCACCCCCCACTGTTCCTCTGATATTCTTGTTAACTGCTGGAATTAGCCTACCTTGCTTGTCACCATGAAAGGTTTTCCTCCTTTCCCCCCCCTGCTGCTGGTGATGGCTTATCTTAAGTGATCACTCTCCTTACAGTGTGTATGATAAACCCATTGTTTCATGTTCTCTGTGTGTGTGTATATAAATCTCTCCTCTGTTTTTTCCACCAAATGCATCCGATGAAGTGAGCTGTAGCTCACGAAAGCTTATGCTCTAATAAATATGTTAGTCTCTAAGGTGCCACAAGTACTCCTTTTCTTTTTACACAGGACCAGTTAGTCTCATGTTCTTTTTTCAGAGTAGCAGCCGTATTAGTCTGTATTCACAAAAAGAAAAGGAGGACTTGTGGCACCTTAGAAACTAACAAATTTATTTGAGCATAAGCTTTCGTGAGCTACAGCTCACTTCATTGGATGCATTCAGTGGACAATAAGGTGGGGAGATTTATATACATAGAGAACATGAAAGACCAAAGAGATTGAAGTGTTCTCTAATCACATCAGCCACACTATCAGAAGCTCATTCACCTGCATATCTACCAATGTGATATATGCCATCATATGCCAACAATGCCCCTCTGCCATGTACATTGGTCAAACTGAACAGTCTCTGCATAAAAGAATAAATGGACACAAATCGGACGTCAAGAATTATAACATTCAAAAACCAGTTGGAAAACACTACAATCTCTTTGGTCACTCAATTACAGACCTAAAAGTTGCAATTCTTCAACAAAAAAACTTCAGAAACAGACTCCAGTGAAAGACTGCTGAATTGGAATTAATTTGCAAACGGGATACAATTAACTTAGGCTTGAATAGAGACTGGGAGTGGATGGGTCATTACACAAAGTAAAACTATTTCCCCTTGTTTATTCTTCCCCTCCTCCCCCCACCGTTCCTCAGACGGTCCTGTCAACTACTGGAAATGGCCCACCTTAATTATCACTACAAAAGGTTTTCCCCCACCTCCCCACTCTCCTGCTGGTAATAGCTCACCTTAAGTGATCACTCTCATCACAGTGTGTATGGTAACATCCATTGTTTCATGTTCTCTATGTATATAAATCTCCACACTATATTTTCCACTGAATGCATCTGATGAAGTGGACTGTAGCTCACACTCAAATACATTTGTTAGTCTCTAAGGTGCCACAGGTACTCCTTGTCTCATGTTCTTGTAAACGTGAATCCAGTTTCACCTTCCCCATCCTACCCCAATAGCCTGTTCAGAGGCTCTGTAACATCCCAGGGGGCTGGAGGCTTCTCTGTGCAGCTGCTGCACACCCAAACATCTCCCATAGGGGGCATAAGTGGTGCCAAGGGGTCTATGAGGGCCCTCCACACCAGGGTGGGATTCACCCCTAGAGCATAACGTAAGTGCCATAATCAGCATAAGGAACGAAGCATAGTGGATGAACATGGTTATGTTTTACGTGCTGAGTTACAGTATTAGAGCAGGGGGGGATGTAATTGATGTGATATCTTTAGACAGTGGTGACACTATTGATAAGTGACGCAAAATCTTGGCAGAATTATTTCACATTGACTTGGATCTGGATGCTGCCATATATGGGTATGAAAAATGGCTGAGGACTGCGGACAAAGGGTAATGAGGCAATGCAGCATATTGGGTTGACAAGGTGGCAAATAGCGTGCTGCCGGGATCAGTTGTAGACAAGGTGGGTTTTTTGTTGTTGTTGTTTTTTGTTAAAATCCTTGTTAATTATCTTGATGAGATAAACACCATGGTAAACAAATGCTCAGATGACAATAAAGAGGTGCCTGTGAGGGCAAAGAACTAATGGAAAGGGACCTAGAGACAGATAGAAAATGGGATTTTGTCAAAGACAAAATAATTCATATGTGTGTGTATGGGTGGGGTATCAGTCAATGGGAACGAGCTACCCAGAAACCTGTAATGCTGACAAAAAACAAAGGGCAGCAAATTGTGTGTCAGCTTGTAGCACAATGTTATAGCAAAAGAGCCAATATGATTTTGTGGGCTGCATAAACAGATGGGTCATGGGCCTGCTGTTAGAAAAGGGGCTGAAAAATGCTGAGCTCCAATATTTTCAATGGATGTTGAGGACATGCTACTCCTTGAAGGATTGAGCCTTGTGCCATGAATAAAGGAGGTGATAGTATCTTATGTACTACTAAGACTACACCTTGAATACCAACTACAATGCTAGTTACTGGCTTTTTGGTACCAGAATGATATCAGTATCTGGGGAGGAATATCCGGATGCAATAATAATCCCTAGTTTTTACATAGCATTTTCATCAGTAGATCTCATGATGATAAGATTGATTTATGAGGAAAGATTAGGAAATCCGAATGGTCAAATTCAATGTTGGTGCAACATTATTGACTTCAGTGGGGTTATGTGGAATTTACTGTGTCCAGTTTTGGTCACCAATGTATAGAAAGGATGTGGAGAAACTGGAAAGAATCCAAAAGGTGAGTGACAAAGAGGTGGAAGGAACTGGGTATGTTTAGTTTGGAAAAGAGGAGATTAAGGGTGGACGTAATAGTGGTGTTCAAATACTTGAAAAAGATGGAGAAAAGTTTTTCTTTCTTGCCACAGAGGGCAGGACAAGAGGCAATGGGTTCAAACTACAGCAGAGCAGATTTAGATTAAATCTCAGGAAAAACTTCCTAACTGTAAGAACAGCAGGACAATGGAACAAACTGCCTAGGGAGGTCATGGAAGCTTCTTCACTGGAGATTTTCAAAAGGAGGCTGGATAGACAACTGTCTTGGGTGGTTTAGACACAACAAATCCTGCATCTTGGCAGGGGGTTAGACTAGATGACCCTTTCGGTCTCTTTTAACCCCGTGATTCTATACCTGCCTACACCAGGGAGATATGTGGCCACAGTGTGTGAACTAAACCCATTCTTTTCATAATTGGGTCAAATTCACTGAAATCACTGTTACAGAAGGGATGAATTTGCCTTCTGTGTTTTATTGTGCTTCTCAATAGCACACACGTATGTTAACTATTAAAGCAAAAATAGAAAAAAATACATATAGGTACAGTAAATGTTCATGTATTGGATTTGAATCAAGTAAAATACAATTGTGTTTTAAAAACATGTATTTTAACTTATATTATTTAAATCTATTTAACAAAAAAGTAGTAGAGAATATAGTCTAGTGGTTAGTGCAAGTAAATGAGAGGTGGGACTCCTAACCATTTTGTGCCTTAGTTGACCCAAATGGGGATAATTACCTTCCTGTGGAATTATGGTGCTTAATTAGTATGTGTAAATTCTTTGAAATAAAGGTGCTATTGAAGTGCAAAATATTATTATTAAAAACCCCAGCTTGATGGTTGTGAAGGATGACTTATTGGAGGTGTCTTTATAGCGTTGGTAGAATCCCGTGGTTTACCCTTCTCTTCCATTATGGTCTGCCCAGAATTGTCTATTCAGAATTAGTCAGACCCGTCTTTGGTGGCAAATTATCTTTGGGAGCACTTGCCCTCCTGCACCTTAACAAGCAGTTAAGCTAGAGCAGAAAATGGAGGAGAGAGAAATTAAAGAATGCCTCTTCCAGCACACAAATTAAAATCTTTACAAGTAAAGACCGGATAGAAAGTCTCAGAATAGAATGAATTATGTATTTGAACACTTAGGATTTTTTTGCTTTTATTACAGCATGGGGTCTGAACTCTGTTTTCTTCTCTGCACTTTATTACATGGTTAGAAGTCCCACAGTATGAAACTTGTCGTTTGAATTTTGAAGCACCTATATTGTCGTGCTTTTTATTTTAATATTTGTCACCGACAGTGCCGACAGCTAAAAAGTGCTGGCTCCCCATGGTGTGATGTGCGGGATTTTCAATAGAGCTACACAATTGCATTTGCTAAGTGCTTGCAGGGCTCACAGTGCCAAAGCCCGCAAATTGCCCCATTCATTCCACTGTGCAGTATCCAGCCCTGCACTGAGGTGAACTGCATTGGAAAAGGGATTGACCTGCAGGAAGGACATTTGCCTAAATGGCTGATTTCTTTTTAAAGTCCTAAGCCATTGTCTTTAGCCATTTCTACCACACAATTCTATACTTGCAACTTTCAAGAGCTGCTGGGAACTTCGGTGTTGTTTACAGTTTATTTTATTTATTACGTGTGATTTAAAAAAAAATCTGTGTTTTCCCATCCCCAAAATTTACTGGCCAAAGAATTCATGGAAGTAAGTAGCTCTAATGACAGTACGGAATCTACATATGTTACTCTTTTCTCTTCTTCCCACTATATTCTTTTATTTTTCCAATTCTCATACTTCTGTTTTAATGTATGGCAAACCTATCTTATTGTTTGTGATTTACCTTCAAATCAATACTATTGTGTAAATCATTTGATGTGCACAGCAATGTTACGCACTGTGACAGTTACACTTTGGGTATCAGGGGAGTCATTTGTATCCCCTGCCTACCTCCTTTGTCTTATTCACGTGTCAATTAACAAAAAGATGATTCCAACAAAAAGGTCCATGATGATAATTGTCAGAAAAAGATTTGGCTGAGGATTGGTTTAATGACAGCTGAACGAATCATTGGGAAATGCGACTTTGGTGGAGTCTAAATCGTACTTAAGGAGCCAAATTCATCTCTGGGGGAGCGCCACAGGCTTTAGTGGAGTTACTCCAGGAATGAATCTGGCCCACTCTGCACATCATTGCAGAAAAGACAAATGATTCTGTAATGGCTGCACTGCTGAGCTTTGGTGTCCTTTATCAGTGTATGTAAGAGGCATCAACTCCTCCTGCATTGACTTGGTCTGCCTTTACTTTTGCGTTCTGCAGTTATACGAGAGGGGAATTCTCCAACCATTTTATATATTTTGTTTCTGTCATTGAAGGAAATGAATTCTATGAAACAGATGGAAGTATAGGCCCAGATCATCTTCTACAAAGGAAAATGCCAATCCAGGGGACTGAACAGGCAGGGACGCGCCATTCACAGAGTTTCCTCTGTATTTTTCCATCTGGGATTAGAGCAAGGGGTTCTTCTCCAAAACCTGCACATTTTGGAGATCTGTCAGGTGGCTTGTGTCTCTCCACTTCCGCCAAAGTGGCCTTTGATTAAGAGGAACTCAGCACCTGCAGCTCTTATGGACTTCAAATAGACTTGTGGGTGCTTAGCACTTCTAACAAAATCAGACACTAGGGTACCCACAATCATCTTGGGCACCCAGAATTACTGGACATTTGAAAATTTACGCCTAAGTGACTTTCCCATGTCAGTATCAGAGGCTGAGCCAGGATCAGAAATCAGGAATTCCTGCTTCCTAATGCTTAATCCACTAGCTCTCACTTCCTGGACTTGGAAAGGTTGGTTGAAACCTTTCAACAAAATACAATTCCTACTCAATGCCATCTGCATTGCCGAAAGACAACTGTGAAAGACATCTCTGGAGAAGACTCCCATTACCAGGGCTATGCAGAAGAATAATGAGAAACTTGCATCTGGTTTGAAAGACATTAATGAGTTTCTCTTGGATTCAAAATATTTGTTCAAACACCCTTATGGGCAAAGTAACACAAACTTGAGCAAAGCACTGTCAATGGGGAGCTCAGAGTGAATGAGATGCACCAGTAGGGCTCAAATAAGGAGTAAAATGTAATTTCTGAGCGTGAAACTGGGCAGGAAGCAGAGTCGGTTTTTCAGGCGCAATTTGCAGCTATTACGAGGTAGGTACGGGTATGTGTGTCAGCATTATTTTTAATATTTATTTTCCACATTCTTGCTTCTTTCCCTGTTGTTCCTTTGGGGCATTGTACAATGCAGGTATGTTCTTGATTCATCACATAGTTTGGCATCTCCTCTTGTTTTCATTTTCTATTTTCAATAGAATAAATATTTTATATCCTTTTAAATGTACTAAGAAAACCTGTAGACATTTTAACCTAATTTTGCCCCCCAAAAACCCTCTAGCACAAACCAAACCAAAAATTCTCAACATATTTCAGACTTAGTTTTGAGCAGACTAGATATACAGTATCATTCTCCAGCCTAAGGCCCTGATCCTGCAAGCAGTTACTCATAGGCTTTGCTTTATGCATGTGAGTAATTCCACTGAAGTCAACGGAACCAGTCAGATTCTTAGAATTGGAAGCATGCACGTGTTTGCAGCATTAGGATGAGAGATGCAATTTGCTGTCATTCACGGGGGGGGGGGGGGGAAGCGAAGAAAAGGAGAGAGTGCCCAGAAAGCAGATGAATTCAGCATCTTAAAAATTGGAGCTACCTGCAGAATTAAATCATCAGACATTCTTTCTGCGAGGCTAATATACAGAAGAGTTTAGTTTAGGCTTATAGTTTGTGCCCTATCTTAGTTCTACACACCTTAGAAAAAGGTTGTTCAATACTTTATGATATATTGGACTTGAATTTGCTGAAGAAAGTAAGTGCCCTCTTCTATCATCAAGACTTGCTTCCCCTGCTGAGATGGATGTGTTAAAACCGAGTCTCCACTTTCCCTCTTCCTATCCACCCACCCTAGCTATAAAGATCACAACAAATGTGGCCAGTGTGAACTCACAAGTCCTTCTCCCCCTTTTCCAGATAATCAGCCCAGATACTCTGAACAAAAGGAGATCTCTAATTCTTAACCAAGGGCCTGTGCTCTTGGCACAGACTCTCAATAGAAACATTGGCAAACCACAAACCCTGTCACACATGAAGTTACTTTTGTTGGGGGGAAGTTGGAAAGGAGTAAACAGAGCACTGAAAATGAAACACATCCAGCAAGCACAGCCACAGGCACCCTGCCCCAAATGTCTCTCAGCTGCCACCACTAAACAGGGCCCCTTTCTTTTGGGAGAGGTCCATGCACTCCGACAGCAACCCAGGAAATCAGGCAGCTGGTCTTCCTCCAAATCGTGGAGAGCTACAAAGCTGTTTCATCTCATTGTGTCTCAGACAGTGAGTAGCACCATATGTGCCAGTGCTGCAATGCCTAAACCTGCAGGAGGTAAGTGAAGAACCGAGTGGCAGCCTTTAAATGCTGAACTGGCCTTGTTTTTGTATGCTTTAGTCAGGATTATACCATGGAACTTGATTGAAACAAAAGATGTGCTGGGTATTTTAAGCCATCATTTCCATGACTGTCACCACCAGGGGAAAAACTCACCATGGACTCCCCAAGCATTCCTTATTCAGGTGAAATGTGACGATGCAGATGTTGCCTCTCTCACTCTCGGTTTCATTCATCATCCCTTTTTCCATCCATCATCTGTTAGACTCCATTTCCTGGCTCTGCCAGCAGAAAGACAGGAGGCAATACATGTGGTTTCATTAGGCCACAACTTTATTCACTTCAAATATCTGGGAGTACCCAGCAATACGTTGCACAGGGCAGGGCATCATCATTTGCTTCATAATTTCCACATAATTCCCAACCTGGTCCCAGCCATCCCCACATATGATGTAAAAAGGGGCTACAAAAGGAAGGGATTGGCTCCCCTCTGTACCAGACATAGGAGCCCCAACCCCCCCTTAGCTCACTTAAGAACTCTCCTTTATATCCTTTTCCAGTCCATTTTATCTGGTAACCGTAGCTCTTCCATACCGAGTACTCGCACTGGACATCTGCCACAAGTTCTGCATACTAAACTGCAATATTATAACTTAACCCCTCCTCCCCTGAACCCTGCCCCACCCCACCAAGTCCCAAACCCGCTGTGGGGAAGGTGAAAAACTCTCTCCTGCCTCAAGTAATATTGTGGTGTAGGAAAAATTCATTTCCAGCCTCCAGGGAAAAAGAGGGACTAGTGTAATGCCCACACTGGTCCTGAGGTAACCCAGTCCTTTTGCAACCTTCGTGGGTGGTTGGGTGAATGCTGCCAGCCTGAGTCAGATGACAGCTTCTCTAGGGCTGCATGGGGTATAAATACCCCCTCCCACCCCACACACACACATGCCCACTCTCCAGGCCAGCAGGAAGTGCAGTGCCCTCCCCTTGACATTAAGCTGTGATGAGCACAGTACGTTCTGCAGTAAATGTAGCCTCCGTCTTCAACTTCTGAATGTTTTTAGCACTCGGCATGAAATGCAGGAGAGAACATCTGATTAACCCTTAAACCACAAGACACCTCGTATGGAATGGGGTTCACTGTATCCTTCATTTGAGTGACTGTTTCTGCAGCATTAATAAGGCAAAGTGTTCCTGCTACCTGGTACAAATGGAAGCTATTTACCATTTCCCTTAGTCTCATTACAATTGCAGTAGCTTTACATTATGGTCACTTGCACATCCCTTAGCCCTCTTCTGTGGCAAGGTGATATTAAGATCTTTTGTGAATAAGTCAGAAAACATATAGTGGAAGCTATATCTTTTGCAAACAACATACATATTTGATAGCTTTCATGCCCAGAAGCCAGTTTCTTGAGGATACTGTCTATAAATTGCAAATGAAAGAGGATGCACTTCTTTATTACATTACTTCCAACCAGGAAAAAAAATGCTGTCTCTAATTTAAAGGCCCAATGAAAAAATCAAACACCTAGAGTGTGTTGCTCAGATACGCCAAGTTTTGAAGGCTTTCCTGCTTGAGTATTTGTGATGTAAGAATGATGCTGGGGACTCAGGTACCTCTTTAGCTCACATAAGGTTTAAGAGATAGGGCAGCATAATTGATGAATTTCAAGGTGACTATTTGAGCTTAAGTACGGTGGTTGTACTTAAAGTTTCTTCCCGTTTGAGTTACATTACCAGTTGTAGCAGTATTTCCCACAGAGAGCATAAGAGAGGTCTCTGGAACTGTTAGAGCCCTAGTCCATATTTTTTCATATATTATTTGTTAAGTGTGAAGGGTGTGCTCTGTGCTGCACAAGACTAAATACCAATACGCATTCTGGGGCACCAGGAGCAACAATACTTTGCAAGTGAATTCTTGCATTTTCCCAGCTACTTGGCAAATGTATTTGCATCTTTTCCCCCCTTTTTAATTCACTTTTAATGCAGAATCTCATTATTAAACATCAAGTGCATGTAAATTAGAGCTGGGCATCACTAGTGAAAATCTTGGCACAAAATTTCATCACCAGCTGGGTTCATGCAGTCTGTAGGTGTAGCCAATGGCTGTACAGTACCGGCACATATGTATGTTTTCATTTTTTGAATATCTGTAGCCAAAGGACATTTTCCACAATGCCGATGTAAGGTGATATTACTGGGTTTCGATGCTGGAAGGCACCCCAAAAGGGAGGGTGATTGAAAGGTTCAAGTCTGGCCTTGCCTTAGGAACGTGGGATTGGAGACAATACACTATTGGACTGATGGATTAGGTTGCTGGAGGAAAGAACAAGTAGATGAACTGCTCTATATCAGAGAATAGCTGCCTGGAAAGGGGGACAGATGGTTTGGAGAACAGAAGGAGGGAGAGCAAGCAGCAGGGCAGCCTGCCATAAACTTGGAGAGACAGAGAGAGAAACAAAGCTAACGGGGCTGATGTGGTCATTGAAATGTAAGATTACCATGAGTGTCCCTTAGCTTTTGTAATTTACACACTCATGGCCTACATTACTGTTGTTATTTATTGGTTGTATTATAGTAGTGCCTTGGGGCCTGTAGTGAGGCGATGACTCATTGGCACGGCACCTCCTGCTGGTCGTCTGGGAATTAGCTCTTTTCAAGCTTACGGAGTGTCCTCTGCAGGCCAACATCTCACCTGCCGCTGGCCCCGTGTCCCTCCCAGACCCCAGTGCCCTTTGCCCTGGGGTTCTGCTCACCGCAGTACCCCACACTCTGGGTCTCCCCTCCCAGGGGACCCCCCCCAACCCTCTAAACCCACCTTGCCTCAGTGGCTACTGCCAGTCATCATCTATCCCCCGCTCACTGGGAGACTGCAGTCTGTAAACCACTCGTCACTGGCAAGGGGGGTTTGGACCTGCTGCCTTTCCCTGCAGCGCAGTGCCTCTCTTTAGGCCTTGCCAGGCTGGAGCTCTCCAGCTCCTCTTGCCTTTCCCCAGCATTTCTCAACCTCTGGTATCCTGCTCCCAGGCAGCTAGGTCCTCCTTTCTCAACCACTAGAGAGAGACTCCTCTAGCTTCTGGCCCACAGCCCTCTTATAAGGATCAGCTGGGCCCTGATTGAGCTGGTCACAGATGTGGCTGTTTCCCCACTCAGCTTTTCCCAGCCACAGCCCTCTTCAGGGCTGCTTTTAACCCCTGTTTTGCAGGAGTGGGTCCACTCCATTACAGGACCTAATCAGGGACCTGCACTCCATTGTGCTAGGCATTGTACAAACATAAAACAAAGAGCTGGTCCCTGCACCACAGAGCTTAGCACAATTTCTGGCAGTGTTATCTACACAAGGTATTGTAAACACTTTGCCATCTTTTCTCTCTTTTTTTTAAACATCATCTTGCTGAAACACAGCTCTGATTGGCTAATACTGAGGTGCTAACTATACATCTTGGGAAACTAGAAAGGCTCTCGCCCTGGGAAGGAAGAACAAACGAATGACGCTTAACTGCTCAGCAGTGCCAGGGGCTCTCAAAGAGGTGCATGAGGGGTGGTGGTGAAGTGCTCAGTGTATGTGTCTGGGGGGAGTGACCCGTTACAGTAGTTAACACACACAATACAGTTTCTTGAGGGTATTATTTAAAACAATATTTCCAGAGAGGGAAAAATATGCTTTCCCTAATTTGGAGACTGAACCAAAGGCCACTGAGGTCAACGGAAAATGCCCAGGCCTTGATTCAGAAAAGCATTTATGCACATGCTTACATCCCATTGAAGCCAATGGAATTTAAGCATGTGTTTAAATTTAAGCATGTGCTTGAGTGCTTTGCTGAATCAAAGCCAATCTGACTACAGTGGGACCAGGCCCATAAAACCAAAAGGAAAAATAAATTTCTGTCCAGAAAATTAAAAAAAAAAATAATGGTTTAATAAACATAAAGGAGTTCATTAATAAATTGATTTTCCTAATCTAATCTAATCTAATCTGTGTTTACTAAGTAATACCATAGTAACAAAACATAGATGAAATTCACATGCAATGCTTTCCCAAACATATCCAGCTATACTTTCTTCATGCGTATCAAATAAAAACTGTCCATGTAATGAATGTCATAATAAAAAAATCATTTTATTCCGTACTGAGATGCTCTCAAGCGATTAAATTACAGTTCATTAATAGGGCAATGAAGATTCATACTTTGTTAAGACTCCTGTAGGTAATGTGGTAATTATCTTATCTTACTCTTGGAGTGCTTGATTATTTTTTCCTTTGGATGCTTTCTATAGATAGGCATATGCTTGCTCTCTCTCTCATTTTATCTATTAAACTTTAGAAAAGTAACAATAATTCCTATATAAATAGACCACAGGTCAGGCTGTGGCTGCTACTATAAGAAGAGGATCTTATAGTCAGGAGGACAATAGCAATTAAATGAAAGATAAGCGAAACTAAAGAGCACACAGAATTGCAAGAAAGGAGAATTTGGGGAGAAAAGAAAAGGTGCAGAGGGGAAAAAAATCAGGAGGAGGAGATATTCATGTTATGCTCAATTTAACTCTGAGGACCTTGTCTAAATTAAGGATTTTGGCACCAGTGTAGGCACCCCGATGTAAATCTGCAGCATGAAATCTTGCTTCATTGAAGTCAATGATAAAACACCCATTTGCTCCAATAGAGTGATAAACTTAGAAGTGGAGGATAACAGAAGGGCTGGAAGACCCAAAACTAAGTGGATGGATGTAATACAAAAGGATTTGATTAGCCATGGAGTTTCCAAGGAACTGTTTCAAGACAGACTGGAATGTAGAAGGACTCAAACAGCCAACCTGGGATGGGACTAGGCTAAGGCTAGAAGAAGAAGATAAGCTATCAGTGAAACGTATAAAATATTTAATGTTAAGGATTAGTCAACAGACAAAGATCTTGTGGTCAGTCAAAACACAAATACTGTATGTAAAAGGTGATTGTACAGACACTGTAAAAATTATGTCCTGCAACATTGTTTAATAACTTATGATTAGTTCAGAGTATTTAACTCTTCTTTTGACATGGAGGTATGCAGACACGGAAAATGTAAAATCATTCAATATATAAATGGTAATCTGTTAAATTGTTACAAATGTATTGGCTTCATTGAACTAAATTTACCAGTAATCTGTATGTCAATGTTTACCTCGACTTTTATATACAAAAGAGCAATAAAGTTTTTCTTTATACTCTCATAGCTTGTATCTCAGTGTCCCTAATACCACTCAGGTACTTTGAAGGGTGGTTAGTCTAATGTGTTTTGTGAATTCTCTGATATGGCCTCATCTTTATAGACCATCTTGCCAATGACCGGTACCCACTTACCGGTACATCTTCCACATTAACTGGAATCTGAACAGAATCCTCCTGATCCATATCAGCAACCACCAGTTTGAAGAATAAGTTAATGTTACAGAGACAAATAGATAAAACTTTACATGGGGCTTTCAAAGAGCATCTCCATTCAGTTTGACATGTTACAGATTCAGATGACCTTCCAGGCCAATATATCTCCTTTTTGCCACAGACAAAAATGGGAACAAGACTCAGAAATTAAATTTTCCAGCAACTGAGACACCTCTGTCTGCACCTGCATAGCCAGTGATGAGAGCCAGATGCAGAAACAGAGGAAACAGCATCTACCAACAAAGGGTCTGATAGGTGCTAAGAACTATTGTCAATAGGAATTGCAGGGGCTTGGAACCTCACAGGATCAAGCCCATAGAGAGAAATCATGACAGTAACTGTGAAAGCTGAACACTCTCCTTCCATTTCCTAGCACCAGATTTCATTTTCATATTCAGAGAAGGCTGACATTCATAATTACTTATTAAAACAGCCCCAGCCATTTTGCCTACATCGTCTTTGGCTCATAAGCAAAGCAGTAATTGAGGCGGCAGCATCGCTGATCATTGTGTGTGCTTTCATTATGTTCTTTTTTTTATAGATGCTGGTTATGGCAAATATTCCACAAAACAAGTTGCTAGACTATAATTTACATTAAATGTCACTGGACATTTGTAGGTATGATCACACTGCGGTGGAGTGAAAGATTCTTAAAGAAAAACAAAAGTCAGCATTTGAAATCAGATCATTTGAGTTCTGACATTACTGAAGTACTGCAAGGCACAGCGGAGACTGAAGAAGAGACCTATAACTCAATTTTTCCAGCCTCAAGCGCTAAGTGCAGCCTAGTCTGGCCTTCCTTTCTTCTCTAACTTGTGCTGCCCATCCACAAGACTCAGATGGCAGAAGAGGCAAAAGGAAATTGCCCACTCATCACGTCTCTAACTCTTGATGACCTAAGCCAGAGAATGGTTTACATCTTGACCCACTATGATTGGGGGCAGGAGGAGAGCAACAAGAATGTGCTGAGCGACCTCTCAGACACATTCAGGTGACCTATCCAACCGTGACGTGTTTTGCAACTCATCCAAAATGATTTATTCAGTATAGGAAGTCATGTGGGTTGGTGGATAACACTGAACAACAAGTTGGCACAGCTTCTATTTCAAGGAGAAGTAACAGGTGTTACACTTACCTCCTTGTCAATCTGCATGGAACAAAGTCAATTCCTGATCCCTAGGGTTGGGGTTACCTACCCTTTTAACCTAGAGGAAAAGTAAACTAGCAAGCGGACACAAACACACTTCATCTTCTGGGAGAGAGTTAGTCTCTCATAGTTCCCTTTTCCTCAGGGTAACGTGGCTGGGCATGCGGTGGTCAGTTAAGCAATTTTCCCATCCCACTGCCATGAGCGTCTTTGAACCATACTCTCTGATATGACATTGAATACAGTTTGACCTTGGCTAAACTTTTAGCTAAACTCTGTTCAGCACTAGATCAACCACAGCAGTAATTTTTGTAGCACAGCTAAGGCTTTAGAAAGCTGTGCTCTGAGGATTTGGGACTGGTTGGAAGCAGGAGCCAGATTCTTTACACCATCGGAAGGATGACGAAGTTACAAGCTGAAAAAGGTTTCTTTTAGATTAGCTCAAACGTAGGCTGTACAAAGCCACCCTTATTCAGTTAATTTAGTAACAAGGCTGAAGGCAGCCTTTTTTTTGATCTCCTAGGTTAAACCCCTAACTATAAGAAGTTTTTGTTTAAAATGGTAGTAGGTATGGTACATTTAATGGATGGTATTTTTCTAAAAGCATATAATGGAGTTAGGCATACAACTCCAGTTGAAATTCTATGTCCCGAAGGCACTTTAGAAAATCCCGTATTAAAATTTTGCCGGCAAGTTGGCTGTGGGTACAGTATGTGGTTAGAAATGCATTATTACATTATTTGTGGTATTATTAATTGCAGCAGTTTTTATTTAATTCTTCAGTGCTAAAACCAATTTAGTGGCTCACATAGAAAAAATGTTTAAAAGGTTAAAAATTGCAGCTGTGTTTTTGGAACTGGATATATTTAGAACAGTGCTTAGGTTTCAAATGTAGCAAGAGAAAATTTATTTAAGAACAGATGCATTTTTAGTGAAATGAAGAAAAATTATAACTAGTTTTTTTTTTAAATTGAGTTTTGTAATTTTTGTTATAAAAACTAAATTTTGAGCCTAAACTACCTGTCAGTGTCCAAGTCAACTTTCACTAAGAAGAAAATTAACCAATTTCATGTCAGCAGAGTAACTGGAAACAAAAATGCTCTTATTTCCCCAAACAGGGAAATTAAACTAATTCTCTTGAGAAATGTGAAACATTTCTCAAAATAGCTGTGCATAATTTACATTTGCCCTAGTCCTTTCTAGTTTAGGACTGAACGCAAATCCCTCTTTGTAACCAGGAGGCCCAGTCTGTCCTCGGTTACAAGTGTGTATCTCCCACTGCCTTAAAGGTGTGGTGCACCAACGTAACAGAGAACAATCAAAACCAGCAGGAAATTAAACATCAGAATATAATCTGCAGTATAGGAGGTGTACTAAAAAGAAGCTTCAGCCTTTCCATTTGTTATACAGTGTATTCCAATCCCAACTGTAATGCACTGCATAAACCAATTTAGGTACTTAGTGTTTTTGCATTGAAAGGTATATGACCCTGAAAAGTACTTTCTACAAAGTGTTAGTGACATCCTCCAAGCTCAGACACAGGGCAAAGACAACAAATTGTGCTCAATTTTGGTATGCTAAAGGAATCTACTAATTAGCAGTATTAATATTAGATCATAATTAGGGCCCTAACTAATTCACAGTCCATTTTGGTCTATTTCACGGTCATATGATTTTAAAAATAATAAATTCCATTATTTCAGCTATTTAAATGTGAAATGTCCCAGTGTTGTAATTGTAGGAGTCTTGACCCAAAAAGGAGTTGTGTGTGTGTGGGGAGGAGGGTTTGCAAAGTTATTGTAGGGGGGTTTGCAGTACTGCTACCTTTACTTCTGCGCTGTAGCTGGCAGTGGCGCTGCCTTCAGAGCTGGGCAGCTGGAGAGCAGCGGATTTTGTCTGGGGTCCCAGCTCTGAAGGCAGAGCCTCCACCAGCAGCAGCGCAGAAGTAAGGATGGCCTGGTATGGTATTGCCACTCTTCTGCGCTGCTGCCTGCAGAGCTGGGCCCTTAGTCAGCCGCCGCCACTCTCTGGCCACCTAGCTCTGAAGGCAGCAGTGGTATTACTGCCCTTACCTCTGCACTACTTCTGGCGGGGCACTGCTTTCTGCTTTCAGGGCTGGGCACCCGGCCAACAACCACTGCTCTCCAGCTGCCCAGCTCTGAAAGCAGCGCAGAAGTAAGGGTGGCAATACCACAACCTCCTTAAAATAACCTTGCAACCCCCCTGCAACTCCCTTTTGGGTCAGGACCCCCAATTTGAGAAACATTGGTCTCCCCTGTGAAATCTGTATTGTATAGGGTAAAAGACCAGATTTCATGGTCCATGACATGTTTTTTATGGCTGTGAATTTGGTAGGGCCCTAATTATGATATGGCAGTTTAATAGATCAGATGTGCGGTGGCTGAGTAGAGAACCCATACCAGGAGGTTCATGTGGCTGATATACACACAGTCTCTTAACTGACCCAGCAGTTACTGCATTTCTATATATGCATGAATGTTAATCACCTTGTGTTGAAACAAACAAAAAAGCAGAAGGAAGGGATCCAATCCTGCAAGATGCTACATACCTTCAATTTTCATTGGCATCAGTAGGAGCCGATAGGGCCAGGTCTTGGAAACAAACAAACAAAATAAACCCAAAACCAATTCTATGCACAAGTTTTATACAGTTAATTTCTAAAGTGCCAATTGTTCCATCATAATGCACGTGCTTAACTCCCATTAACCTTAAAGGGAGTTCTGTGCATGCATCAAAGAGAGGATACACTGCTCACTACAAGAGTATATGTTTTGCACTCCTCAAGGCTTCATTTTTCATGGGTTACTTCCAGTGCTTAATTTGTAATGAAAGAGGTGCTGGGGCTCAAGCAATTGTTTTACTTTCATAACTCATGTTGCAAACCCGGAGGTGTCAGGGCTGCGAACTGCCAAGCCTAGAGTGCTGGGGCTCAGTCCTGGCAAGCTCTAGCACAAATTAAGCTCTGGTTACTTCATGGGTTTACATTTGTATGGTAACAAATTATTTTATACTCTTGTCCTCTGACACACATGTACAGGTGGTAGTGACATAACGTGTACTGATAGATGCATTGAAGCTCTGACACTAATCGCATGTATTCCCTTTATTGAACTGTACTAGTTATTGCAATCAGATTAAGTCACATTTATAAAGCAGACCATCCAGTTGCACTGAAACCAATTATATTCATTACATAGTTTTAATCACTGTCCGGTGAACTGGCAAATCCAATCAAAGCATTAGTCTTTAATTAAAAAATTCAAAAGAAATATTCCGACAATGGCCAAGCATCACATCACAATGCACAATTACCAAAAATTGCAATTAAAAAGCAGTTAAAAAAATCACACCTAATCTTTAACTATCCATATAATACAAGAAGCAACAAAGGGCAACAGCATCAAAGCAGATTTATCTAACACTATAAATTCAGTCAGAAGCAGAAGCTCTAAAGTACACTAGCTGAAGCAGGACAATAAAAAATACTGAGCATGGAATACTTTTAATCTCTTCCATTAATATTCATTTCCAGCTGCTTATAATAGCAGCGCCTCATGGCCAAATCATTAGAGTTTTACATCTGGGTTGCAAATGACACTTTGATTGGATGTAATGTTCAAATGGTCCTCCCCACTGTGCCTCCGTCAAGTCTTCTGCAGAGAGGTGTCCTGTAGTGCCAGTGGCTCACTGTGCGTGCTGACTCAATGTGTGGTTCTGGAAAGATGAAAAAAGGATACATGCATGAGGGGCAGACTAATAGAAAGCATGCCCAGACCCTCCTACTCACTACCCTTTATGCAGAGTTCTACATAAAAGCTTCTCAATTATTACAAAACAAAATGCAATAAAGAAAAAGTACTCATAAGTAACAGCTGCCAATATGACACATTCACTTTGTACTGATAGATCTGTTAATGCTGGCATGAACTTAGGAAAAAACATTTTTTTTCTACCAGCCAAGTACAGCCTTTAAGATTTTCAATATATATAGAGAAAATGGTAACACGTCACGAGAAGAATCTGCCTTCAGCTATTCACTTAATTGTAACAATTAAAACAAATCTGTATCACTGAGGCATCCCTTCCCATATTTTACTCTTGATTCTCACTAGTCATTGGTAGAAGTACTGGCAGAAAGAGACACCAGATTGTGACACACACTTTGCAATCCAAGGAATACTTCAGCAATAACAGCTGAACCACTAGTTTTGGCAACAAGGTAATTTACACTGCAGAGAACAAGCTTGATATGTCCCCCAGAAGTTCAATCTCTTTACAGAATAGACTATGCTGCACATCTTTGTGAGCAGTCCTCCTTTTTAGAAGAGCTGTAACCACCACCTGCAATCACAAACAGCTCTTTTAGCATAGGATGGAGACATTACAGTCCAGTCATGCCACTTTGTGTAGAAGCCAAATAAATCCAGAAGCAATCTCAAAGCGGTATTTTCAGTGCAGTACATACCCATAAATTTTGCTTGCATACTACAGCCCCAATCCTGCAAACATGCATGAGCGTAACTTTATTTGCATGAGTAATCAATAGGATAATTTGTGCAAATAAAGGTATACTTGTTCATAAGCCTTTGCAGGATTGGGGCCTAAATGTTTTCAAATTTTGCCACAATGCCTACCAGGAAAAATTCACACATTTCACTTCATGCTAGTTTTAATTTACTAATTTCTATCTGCCTAGTAATAGAACCATGTAGGTCTCCCAAAGAAAAAGGAAAAGTTTCTAAACCCCTAGCTTACTTTTGAATTAAATTATTTATGTACAATGTATTTCAAATACATGAAGATATTTTAACTTTTCATAAATCATCTGTTCCTTCTAAATTATCTACTGTTACATCTCAATCAGAAACAAATGGGTCCTCTACTTCATTATGGCAATGGCATCTGTCTAATGAAAACTGTCTTGTGGAAACAGTTAACTAATGAACCTTCCATTCGCAGCCATAGTCTCTCTAGGTAGCAGTGACCCCATTTAAAGCTGGTATTATTTTCTGAACTGTGCACTCCCAATATCTGACCACAAGGTGTCAGAAGTGCTGTTGAGTTTCTAAATCATGTCAAAAGTTATCAGCAATAGATATTGTGGCACGCAGATTCTTACCAAACTCTACACAATGATCAGTCTTTCAACATGACAAAAGATTAAGGAAAAGGAGGAAGTGTTATAGTTTAAACATGCATAAGGTGATACTTTGTGAATTAAACAACCTGATAAAATAGCAAAATAATGACAGCTTGCTTAGCATAACTATAGCCCATAGCATAGCTATTGCATGCCCTGAATATTGCAACAAATTAAGCTAAAATATATGAGATCCATAACCAAAACTACTGTGTAGAGAAATGGAAAGCTTACTAATGTACTATGAATCACATCTGTGGAATGTAAAAAGAAACTATATTTTTTGCTTTTAAGTGATTTAACATAACCAAGCATAAAATCTGACAGTTTGTGACTTTTTTTAAATATGGAGATATTACCAACCATACAGAAGAACAACCTTTGCAGTGCTGCATGTTATTCACAAAGGGAACAGCAAGTAACAAAGTTATGTAATAGGACAAATGTAGCTGTATAGGGTAACAGCAACACCAATAAATGAGCTTGCATATTAAGACAATTGAAATGATTTTATTTTATAAAGTTGAAGAATACACAGATATCCCCATGTTCAAACATGTTGCTGAGCATTTTAACCATGGCTATTTCTAGTGCACTTCATTGTAATTCTATTTTTAGGTCACCCTCAATACCAATAAAAAAATGCAAAAAAGGTTTACCATCCACAAATCGAAGCAAGGACTATTCATGGTAGACAAATCCATACTTATTTAGGCAGTGTCATTTAAAAGATAATGCACAATCAGCACTAGATGTAGGGCGCACAGACTACAAACAGGGAAACATGATTTCAAATCTGTGTGGCTGCTGCACTGATTACACCAGGCAGGTCAATAAAGGAATGGTATGTGACTCTAAATCTGATAATGAAGCATTCATTGTGAACCCTCCCTCTTCAAACATGGGTTAATGATATGTTCTGCCACAGATCTAATATAAAAAATAGAGTGTTTTGGTGAGCAGAGTCTATACAAAGATGCAAACAGATTATACCGCAAACCAGCAGCTGTACGGAGCCAAAGTCATCTGCTTTCAAATAAAGACTCCTATACTGAACATAACACACAAGCTATCAGTCGAATGGATCAGATATACATTTTCCAAATGCAAATCTTGATTTCCTGGGGAAAGCGCTGTTCCCCATTTCTCCTCACATGTATTACAGGCAATTAACATGCTGACTAATCCCAGCACCAAACAGTTAACATATAAGGCCAAATTTGTAAAGAGCCTCAAAAATGCCCTTACAATATGTATGGGTACAGCTGTCTGTGTATACTAAATCCTTCCTCCGTCTATGAGAAAACTGAATCTACATAAGCGAAATGGATAAAACTTGCATGCACAAGTGCCTGAGAGTACTTGACTGTGGGGTTTCTGTACATGCTAATAGCTAACCCTACAAATACCACAGATGCATATTTGGAAGGCGTATGAAA
This sequence comes from Dermochelys coriacea, assembly GCF_009764565.3. Taxonomy (NCBI): domain Eukaryota; kingdom Metazoa; phylum Chordata; order Testudines; family Dermochelyidae; genus Dermochelys; species Dermochelys coriacea. Next base: position 17,305,559 of record NC_050079.1, on the reverse strand, counting down.
ATGTGCTCATCTTCTGTATTTCCAATATACATTTTTACTTGTTAAAATATGTTTCAGACCATAAAAGTGAGCCATTCAGTTAAAGCATTACGTCCTCCAACCCGCACTACCACTCACCAGTAACATTACATTTCTTTTTTTCCTGCCTAGTCCTGAGGTGAGTGTTTGTGGCTTATTGCCTCTGCATTTTGGTGATGCTAAAAACTGGCTACGTTCAGTCCTTGTATTTTATAACTTTGTTCCCCAACATGAACATTTTTAATCCAATCATCACATGTTTTTGAGCTCAAATCTTTTGATGGTAGTCATTTTGCATGCCCACAGCTGGCAACAGACCAAGTGTACCAAGATGACCAGATTTTCAGACCAAAGCAATTTAAACCTTATCAGTACCAACTTCAAAATCTATTTCAGACCTTTGGGGAAAATGTGCTAACCATATTATAAATGAAAAAAAGGACAAGAGGTAGAGAAATAAAGCACAGGCAGTAAGAAAAGCCATTAGCACGTCTTAAATTAGCTAGTAGAGATCCCTTTTCATTGCATCCCTTTGTACTAAAACTGAACTATTACACCAGGTAGGCAGAAGTGTAAATTTGAAGCCAGCGAACACTGTATATTTCCCAATATATCAATATTACTGCTATACTTCTGCTAAGTAACAGTTTGTTGACCAGCTGTGAAAATTCTCATTTCCTACCAATGGAGAGGTGGATTAGAACTGCAGTGGGAATCAGGATTGCTTCAAAGGGTTTTTCCAACACAGCAAGTTACACTTTACCAAAAACAATATAAAACAAACCATAACCTCCCGCCCCAACTTTAAAGGTGACCTGCAAAAGAATACTGAAGCAGTCACAGACAATTGTGCTAAATCTTCCGCATCTTCCAAGCATACCCTTTGCGCATGTGTAGGTTTGTGCATTTGGTGGTTAGGGCATAATGTATAAACTAACCATTAAAAGAAAAGGAGTACTTGTGACACCTTAGAGATTAACAAATTTATTTGAGCATAAGCTTTCGTGAGCTACAGCTCACTTGCTCATGAAAGTTTATGCTCAAATAAATTTGTTAGTCTCTAAGGTGCCACAAGTCCTTCTTTTCTTTTTGTGGATACAGACTAACACGGCTGCTACTCTGAAACCTAACCATTAAAAGCTATTCTTTACATCTCCCATTAAGTCCTTTGGCCAGGACATGGTGCACTACCGAGACCTCAGAATACATCATTCTGAGACATCACGGCAAGTGGAAAACTGCAGCAGCACTAAGATAGCCTATCAAGATAAGATAAGTCACTGCCTTAGTATATGAGAAGGTTGGGTGATTTAACTGACGCCAATTCTGAAAGCCACGTCCGATAAAACTGGGCATCGTCCCTGGGCCCCAAGAGTTCCTGAATGCTTATGTGGTGTTTTCTACTCGCTGTGGCATCCCCAATCATTCTGGAACTGGGTGACCAGTTTTGTGGACAATAAAAAGATTTACTGTAAGGATTAACTGGCATATATGCATATAGTGATTGCTCCCCACAGCATAGTTAGTTGGGGACATCAGTGCTTGCATTGGTGGTTGGTTCAAGTTAACTTTGCAGCACACCTTGAATGAGCATGTCTGTTATCATATGTGTACAAAGTGCATTATAATCAAAGCACTCGCACAGCAACCTCTATTTTCAGAGCACTTTATCAACAAGAAAGGAAACAGCATCGAAAGAGGATAACTTAGAGCAGTAGAAAGAAGCTCTTACAAGCTGTATAAGGATTGGGAGAACCACCTCAAAAAAAGCAGCTTACGGTGGAGCAGAGCTACAAGGCTGGCACACAGACTGGGAGTCTCCCACACTGCAACCAAATTCCCTGCCAATAAGTCACAGGTGTACTTCACAGGAGCAGGTGAAAAAAATAAAATGCAACTGCAAGGGGTGTGATGATGGTTTGAGGCCATAATACATCCAGTCTATGGTGGCATTGTGCATCTGTTATGTATTTAGGTATTTCGTACAAGCTGTTATAGATATCTATACATTTGAGCATATACACCTAAAAGACTTCTGACAAACAGAAGCATATACACTTCTGACAAACAGTTGTACAGGGGTGAAGAGATGGCACAAGACTGGAAATATGTGCCCTTCTTGAGTGAAATTCATAAGCCTCGTAGCCGTTTCATACACAGCCTGGGACTCTGATTAAAGGTTATAAAGTCTCTCACTCTAACTCCCATTAAGATGAACAGCAACCTCTCCTCAAATCATTTCAACAGGAACTATGCAGATTACAGATTTGTTTAACAAACATCAACATGAAACTCTATAGGTGTTTAGCCCAAAGGATACCCATGAATGTGAGCATGCCTAGGTATTTCTGAATATAAGTGGATAGCAAGTATTTTACTGCCCACACATCTCTTTAATTCAACCTGATGAACACATTATCATCTGGCCAGACAGCACACCAGGTTGCACAGAGTCAGGGTAAATGGAAGTCACTGTAGTTACAGGCAACAACACAAACTGGAAGTGTTTACTCTACTGATGCTGCAAGAACACTGATGCTGCATGATCTTGTGACATCTAGGAAGATAATGCCTATAAATTATTGTATTTCTCCCAACCACAGAGTCCTCCAGTTCTCTGTAAGAGCCTCATGGATTCTTCCCCTGCCATTTTCTTCTCTCTCCTCCAATGCTTGAGGCCTCATGCTACCATCCTGGTAGCCAAGAAGGACTGCATAGGACACCTTTCAGAGTCAACCACCACCCATCATAGAGCAGGATACTAGCAGAGCAATATGAAGACCTCCTTACTCTCCACATTCCCTCATCTACCCTTTATGGCATTACAGGGGTCGGAGAATACCTAGAAAAGAATCAGTTATTGAACAGCATTCAGTTCTGCTGGTGAGAGTCACATGCACAAAAACCCTCACCTTCCAGTTCAGTCAACAGTAAATCATGCTCCTCAATGCAAACGCATACAAGTTCCCACTTGGAAACTTTAAAAAAAAAAAAACGTCCTAACAAAAGCAAGCCAGGATGTCTAAATATCTAGGAAGCACCATCTGCAATGTCTTTTTTTTTAAATCACAACCTTTGTTGTACTGTCTGAACCCCAAATGATCCAAAACTCTCAGAAAATGTCATTTTTCTTTATGTATTTGTATTTTATACATTATGGGTTTTTTTCAATTAACAATCCATCAATAAAGATCAAAATCTTTGTGCCTTTACTTTATAAAGAGATTAGTTTAGACAGTGGACACAAGAAGACCCTTGCCTCAACCATTGGAGATTATCGCTCCCTGTGGAAAAACAATGAGCCTTAAATTGAACTAACCCTAAACTTGAGAGGCATTCAGGGATGTCATACCAACAAGAGAGAGCACAGAGGAAAATCAGAAAACCACTCAGAAGAGAAAAATCTGATCACAGAATGAATAGCTTTATTTTATTTTTTTGGTTGCTGTTCTCCCTGTGCTATAATACTCGAAAGAAAAATCACCTTTGCACCCCCTTGCAGTTTGTATGTGCTTATTTTTAGAACTGTTTGACAATTATCCAAGGGTCTAAGACTAACAGATGGCCTGTCTTAAAGCCTCATATGTTCACTAGTTTGCACTTCTGACAAACAGTAAATGTACTCAAGAGTGTGCCATAAACAGAGCTGAATGAATACTCAGAACATAATTTAGTTAATACACTTCATTAAAACTGATAGTGGTAACCAATGTTTCCTGTAGAACCAGGTATTAATTCCCCTTCCAGTTTTTTCAGGTAACTCTTATTCAGTGACACATATGTGTTTAGATCTTTGTTTTTCAGAAAATACAGTGTTATTTCTTTCCTTTCCCCTGATGTTTCCCGCCTATATAAAATGCTTCTAACAAATGAACTCCAAGTCATCATGGCACTCAATAAAAAAATTGTCAGGCAAGACAGGTTCACATGTTCCCATTTCATTTGAAGAATTCCTTGAAATTGTGGTAGAGGCAAACGAAAGGTGGAATATCCTTTGTGAAAGGAAAAGTCTGCCTATTTTACTGCTTCCTTCATATCTCAGAAATCTGATAACTTGCCATACGTCAGTCAGTCGCAGTGTTAACACGCTTTTGGATTGCACTTGAGTGAATGCAATTAGAAGCCCCTCCTTTACAAATTATTGAACTCAAGAAAATAGGTTTGGAGGATCTTCACCAGTTAAAAAGCAAAGTTGAATATTTCAAATGAGAAATAAGAATTAAAGGGGTTTTTTTTGCTAGGTTTATGCACCCTCAGGGCCAAATTCATCTCTCAGTTGTACCAGCAGAAAATTGAACTACTTCTGGTTTACATCCAGGTGAATCTGGCCCTCAATCTGAATTATCATCTACATCTCTGTGCATACTAGGTAACCAGAACAGAGCAGCTTGATTCTGCTCTTACTTACACCAGTGTAAGCCTACAATAGGTCCGCTGAGTGTATGAGTGGCATAAATGAGATCAGAATCAGGCTCATGGACTGTAGTCAATGGAAGGATTCAGAACTCATAAAATATTAACAGAAGACAAAAGCCTTATTCTATACACGTGAGTCTGCCATCTACGTTTGATAACATTACCTCCTATGATGGTTTTAATCTTTATTGAAATGTATCAGCACATAACAGTGGTTTCTTAAAAAATCCTAAAAGAAAACAGGAAAAAGTAACTATTCATAATGTTTATTTTGTACCTGAATGGCCGGTGTGCATTTGTCTCAGTATCTGGTGGTGTTTCACCTCTCTACCTATCCTGCTTTACCTCTATATTCACCTTGTTTTCATTTTGCTGTAACAATGTTCTTGCATTTTGATGACATTTTCCATTTTATTCTCAGTACCACATTATTACTTTCTCTGTGGTGTTTGCTGTAACTGGTGGAAAATATCATTTTATTCACAATTACCTTAAGTGATTTATGAATTTCAAAAACTTCCAATCCAGATTGTTTGTAAATAATCAGACTTTGACACCTCACCCATCACATTTTCAACGTTCCATTTAGGCTGCCAACATAGTGGCATCCCTTCTTTCTAAAGTTTTCATCCATCAGTTTTCTTCTATGGAAGCTCAGAAAAAAGCAGGGCAAAATAATCAAAAATTAACTCCTCCAAATACTTGTTTGAACCTAGCTCAGTCTCACATATTCCATTAAATATTTCACCAAAAAGTCTATGTGCTCGGTAGAAAAACCCTGGATAAAATTCTGTTGTGAAAAAGTAAACTGAAGCCCATGGGAAAATTTCTTTACCAGAGCACTTTGGAAATAAAGACCACTTGAGAATACACTATGAAGAGATAACCAGAGCCTTCTGTTAGAGAGACTAGCCGTAAACACTATGATTTACTCAAGCACCCAATGAAACAAGGAAGCTAATAATACTTGTCTCAGGGGACGGCGTGCCCCTGAGAATTTTACTCACAAATGCAAATTTGCCAATGACTCTGTGATTTGCGGTCTATAGTTTGCCATGCAGATCAAAAAGAGCTGTAGGAAGAACCTTACATTTCTTACATGTAAAGGGAGGTGTACACATTTAATTACTATTGTCAGAAGCACATGAAAATGGACTATTTTTAGAACTCCTGCACTTACTCTCCCCTCCCCATCATTTCCATCTGACTGAGTACTGGAGTTTTTGTTTATCCAAAGTGTAGAAAAGGGACTACAGAATCCCAGCACACTGTTCTGTGAACAAGAGTTGGCTCTGTAACCTCAACTTGGACAGTCCAGAATTTTCTAGGGGAGTTGATGTCTCCTATTCACCAATGTCTGAAGTCCTCAGGAATACTTACGCGTACAAAGAGCTGGTTTCTGATCTTAGCTATGTGGGCAAGCACCACTGCGCACATTGTAATCATCAGCTCCTACGCCTGCACAGACAGTAGTTCATCTACTAAACATGCAGCCATACGTGCCTGGTTTGCTTGTTTGTTGCTGAGACAGGAAACCAGCCTCCAAAATTGTATTCATGAACCCAACATCTTAATTCAAAACTTTTCTAATATATTAAGGCCATGCACTCATCTTAAAAGTGTCACAGACACAGACAGACACAACACCTCTCACTGCACTATGCCAAAGACTTCAGTGGCAGTTCCAATGCTGATCTTTTTATCCGTTCACAGGTCCAACTCTGCATCGCAGTATTTCAAAATCATTTGTGAGGAGGGAACTATTTTCCTATAATCCTTGTTAGCTATTGTTTGCCAAAATATGTCACTGTGGATCATAGCTTTGTTGATTTATTTGAAACCTATCTGAAGCACATCTTGTTAATGTCTCTGTGATCTAAGGCAAATTACATTGCTGAAGCCAGTTAATTGTTCATTTCTTTGAGGGCTGGCATCATCAATACAGTACTCTTTGTGGCAGATCTTTTCACACATGCAGTAATTCTGTAAATTGGTCTATAATCTCAGATTTAGCTGAGACCAGTGCTCGTATATTCCTTTTATTCTAAAAAGACTTACAGCCATAGGCATAGTTTGACTTCTGTATGGGACGGGGGGGAGGGGGGGAGCTCCAGTCAGACCAATGGGCCGCATGTCGGGGGCAGCAAATTCTGCGCCTCTCCGAGGCTTGCAGTTTGAGGGATAATGCCACTCGACCCTCCCCACACTATGCCCACACTTATAGCAGGGGGAAAACATTATACATAGAACCTTTTAAACTCATCAGTTGAAATGCACAGACAAATAGACAAATGCACAGCTGTGCTGAAGGTACATTTCTATGGGAATAAAAACCAGCAAATGCCAGGAAATGCAGCATTGAACCTAAAACGGTACTCTTAACCTGTTCAGTTGTTCCTTGGTATCATAGGAGTGGCTGAACAGCAACTGATTTTACTGTAGCTCATTTGCTGCAAATCTTAGGTACAGTTTAGCTGAAGATGAGGATAAGGAACAGAGTTTTAGCCTCAACTGTGAATTTTAACACATTTATTTTATTTGGTCACAAACAATGTTAAAGAGACAAATTCTACAGTTTTCACTCAGGCAATATCCTCACTGATGTCAATGGGAATTTAGTCTGAATAAGAACTTCAGAATTTGACCCACTGGGACAAATTCAGCACTTGAACAAACAGGTGCAAGAGCACTGACTTCAAAAGAGTTATGTCCACTTACACTGAGGCTATAAAACATCACAGTTCCTTCATCTGCAACTTTTTTAAAAGCAGCAATTAAATTAAATCTCCATCTAATGGAATATTGATATGACAGACTGCATTGACTTGGATCATGGATTCATTTTTCTTGAAGGCAGATAAACATGAATCTATATAATTTGGTATGCATGTATTGTTATATTTGATGTGATGCATCATCTTGGATATATTGGCTCTTTTATTACAATTAAGCACAATTGCAGGTTTCTAATTTAGAAGGTCTCACGTAAACTTCCCCTAATAGAAAAGTCTGTATGCTACCAAATAACAAGGCCTCAGTCCATAAAGTACTTTACATGCCTCCTCTCCACTAGTGTATGTGCAGGATGGATATAGAAACCTACAAGCATAATTGTGATCAGCATTCTGTTTGCCTAATTCAGACAAATGAACTCAAAGGGGCTACTTGTGTGAATAAGGCAAGCAGGACTTGTTCACGTGTGTTTAATAATGGGGCCAAAATATTTCTGAGACAAGATGTCCCCACCAAGACACCACAAGACAAAACAGTGATGAGATATCGTCTTGATGGAATGTGTGACAAGATGGCACAAAAGCTATGTACAATTGTATCCTTGAAAAGGTCCATTTTTCCAACTAACACTGTCAAGTTACCATGTTACTCTTTTCAGAGTAGCAGCCGTGTTAGTCTGTATTCGCAAAAAGAAAAGGAGTACGGGTGGCACCTTAGAGACTAACAAATTTATTAGAGCATAAGCTTTCGTGAGCTACAGCTCACTTCATCGGATGCATTTGGTGGAAAAAACAGAGGAGAGATTTATATACACACACACAGAGAACATGAAACAATGGGTTTATCATACATACTGTAAGGAGAGTGATCACTTAAGATAAGCCATCACCAGCAGCAGGGGGGGGAAAGGAGGAAAACCTTTCATGGTGACAAGCAAGGTAGGCTAATTCCAGCAGTTAACAAGAATATCAGAGGAACAGTGGGGGGTGGGGTGGGAGGGAGAAATACCAGGGGGAAATAGTTTTACTTTGTGTAATGACTCATCCATTCCCAGTCTCTATTCAAGCCTAAGTTAATGGTATCCAGTTTGCAAATTAATTCCAATTCAGCAGTCTCTCGTTGGAGTCTGTTTTTGAAGCTTTTTTGTTGAAGTATAGCCACTCTAAGATCTGTGATCGAGTGACCAGAGAGATTGAAGTGTTCTCCAACTGGTTTTTGAATGTTATAATTCTTGACGTCTGATTTATGTCCATTCATTCTTTTACGTAGAGACTGTCCAGTTTGGCCAATGTACATGGCAGAGGGGCATTGCTGGCACATGATGGCATATATCACATTGGTAGATGCGCAGGTGAAGGAGCCTCTGATAGTGTGGCTGATGTGATTAGGCCCTACGATGGTATCCCCTGAATAGATATGTGGACAGAGTTGGCAACGGGCTTTGTTGCAAGGATAGGTTCCTGGGTTAGTGGTTCTGTTGTGTGGTGTGTGGTTGCTGGTGAGTATTTGCTTCAAATTGGGGGGCTGTCTGTAAGCAAGGACTGGTCTGTCTCCCAAGATCTGTGAGAGTGATGGCTCGTCCTTCAGGATAGGTTGTAGATCCTTGATGATGCATTGGAGAGGTTTTAGTTGGGGGCTGAAGGTGATGGCTAGTGGCGTTCTGTTGTTTTCTTTGTTGGGCCTGTCCTGTAGTAGGTGACTTCTGGGTACTCTTCTGGCTCTGTCAATCTGTTTCTTCACTTCAGCAGGTGGGTATTGTAGTTGTAGGAATGCATGATAGAGATCTTGTAGGTGTTTGTCTCTGTCTGAGGGGTTGGAGCAAATGCGGTTATATCGTAGCGCTTGGCTGTAGACAATGGATCTCTCCTCTGTTTTTTCCACCAAATGCATCCAATGAAGTGAGCTGTAGCTCACGAAAGCTTATGCTCTAATAAATTTGTTAGTCTCTAAGGTGCCACCCGTACTCCTTTTCTTTTTGCGAATACAGACTAACACGGCTGCTACTCTGAAACCTGTGATTATGCAAGGCACTGAATTTAGCCGTATAGAGTGGAAATCTGTCAACTTCATGAAAAAACTCGCACAGATACAGACAGACATCATCTTCCTCTCCAAATGCAAACAGATGGACATCATACCGAAAGGACTGAAGGTAAAAAATCCATTACAATCTACATACCACACAGACTATGCTGACAGCTTGTGCCACACACTCTCAAAGAAACTGCGGAACCACCTGATCAACATCCTCTACAGCAAACAGGGAAAGATTAAGAATGAGCTCTCAAAACTGGATACTCTCATAAAGAACCAACCTTCCACACAAACTTCCTCGTGGCTGGACTTTACAAAAACTAGACAAGCCATTTACAAAACACACTTTGCTTCTCTACAAAAGAAAAAGGACACTAAGCTATCTAAACTACTATATGCCACAAGGGGCCACAACAATGGTTCCCGTAACCCACCCAGCAATATTGTTAATCTATCCAACTATACTCTTAGCCCAGCAGAAGAATCTGTCCTATCTCGGGGCCTCTCCTTTTGCCCCTCCACCCCCACGAACATGACACAGTTCTGTGGTGACCTAGAATCCTATTTTCGACGTCTCAGACTCAAGGAATATTTCCAACACACCTCTGACCAACATATTAACCCACAGAGACCTTCCTGCCAACACTACAAAAAGAAGGATTCTGGGTGGACTCCTCCTGAAGGTCGAAACAGCAGCCTGGATTTCTACATAGACTGCTTCCGCCGACGTCCACGAGCTGAAATTGTGGAAAAGCAGCATCGCTTACCCCATAACCTCAGCCATGCAGAACACAGTGCCATCCACAGCCTCAGAAACAACTCTGACATCATAATCAAAAAGGCTGACAAAGGAGGTGCTGTCGTCATCATGAATAGGTCGGAGTATGAACAAGAGGCTACTAGGCAGCTCTCCAACACCACTTTCTACAAGCCATTACCCTCTGATCCCACTGAGAGTTACCAAAAGAAAGTACAGCATTTGCTCAAGAAACTCCCTGAAAAAGCACAAGAACAAATCCGCACAGACACACCCCTGGAGCCCCGACCTGGGGTATTCTATCTGCTACCCAAGATCCATAAACCTGGAAATCCTGGACGCCCCATCATCTCAGGCATTGGCACCCTGACAGCAGGATTGTCTGGCTATGTAGACTCCCTCCTCAGGCCCTTCATTACCAGCACTCCCAGCTATCTTCGAGACACCACCGATTTCCTGAGGAAACTACAGTCCATTGGTGATCTTCCTAAAAACACCATCCTAGCCACTATGGATGTAGAAGCCCTCTACACCAACATTCCACACAAAGATGGACTACGAGCCGTCAGGAACAGTATCCCCGATACTGTCACGGCTAACCTGGTGGCTGAACTTTGTGACTTTGTCCTGACCCATAACTATTTCACATTTGGTGACAATGTATACCTTCAAATCAGCGGCACTGCGATGGGTACCCGCATGGCCCCACAGTATGCCAACATTTTTATGGCTGACTTAGAACAACGCTTCCTCAGCTCTCGTCCCCTAATGCCCCTACTCTACTTGCGCTACATTGATGACATCTTCATCATCTGGACCCATGGAAAAGAAGCTCTTGAGGAATTCCACCATGATTTCAACAGTTTCCATCCCACCATCAACCTCAGCCTGGACCAGTCCACACAAGAGATCCACTTCCTGGACACTACGGTGCTAATAAGCGATGGTCACATAACCACCACCCTATATCGGAAACCTACTGACCGCTATTCCTACCTACATGCCTCTAGCTTTCATCCAGATCATACCACTCGATCCATTGTCTACAGCCAAGCGCTACGATATAACCGCATTTGCTCCAACCCCTCAGACAGAGACAAACACCTACAAGATCTCTATCATGCATTCCTACAACTACAATACCCACCTGCTGAAGTGAAGAAACAGATTGACAGAGCCAGAAGAGTACCCAGAAGTCACCTACTACAGGACAGGCCCAACAAAGAAAACAACAGAACTCCACTAGCCATCACCTTCAGCCCCCAACTAAAACCTCTCCAACGCATCATCAAGGATCTACAACCTATCCTGAAGGACGAGCCATCACTCTCACAGATCTTGGGAGACAGACCAGTCCTTGCTTACAGACAGCCCCCCAATCTGAAGCAAATACTCACCAGCAACCACACACCACACAACAGAACCACTAACCCAGGAACCTATCCTTGCAACAAAGCCCGTTGCCAACTCTGTCCACATATCTATTCAGGGGATACCATCGTAGGGCCTAATCACATCAGCCACACTATCAGAGGCTCCTTCACCTGCGCATCTACCAATGTGATATATGCCATCATGTGCCAGCAATGCCCCTCTGCCATGTACATTGGCCAAACTGGACAGTCTCTATGTAAAAGAATGAATGGACATAAATCAGACGTCAAGAATTATAACATTCAAAAACCAGTTGGAGAACACTTCAATCTCTCTGGTCACTCGATCACAGATCTTAGAGTGGCTATACTTCAACAAAAAAGCTTCAAAAACAGACTCCAACGAGAGACTGCTGAATTGGAATTAATTTGCAAACTGGATACCATTAACTTAGGCTTGAATAGAGACTGGGAATGGATGAGTCATTACACAAAGTAAAACTATTTCCCCCTGGTATTTCTCCCTCCCACCCCACCCCCCACTGTTCCTCTGATATTCTTGTTAACTGCTGGAATTAGCCTACCTTGCTTGTCACCATGAAAGGTTTTCCTCCTTTCCCCCCCTGCTGCTGGTGATGGCTTATCTTAAGTGATCACTCTCCTTACAGTATGTATGATAAACCCATTGTTTCATGTTCTCTGTGTGTGTGTATATAAATCTCTCCTCTGTTTTTTCCACCAAATGCATCCGATGAAGTGAGCTGTAGCTCACGAAAGCTTATGCTCTAATAAATTTGTTAGTCTCTAAGGTGCCACCCGTACTCCTTTTCTTCATGTTACTCTTGTTACTCTTCGGAAAAGCTGATTTCTTCATGATAGCCGCTTTATTTTAAAAACCAATCACTACTAACACAATAAGCTCTAAACAGGTGTGAGGAACAAGAGAGTATATATATATATATATATATATATATATATATATATATATATATAATTTGCATTTATATCCAAATTCCAGTTGTGTATTCTCTATCTAAAACGATCCATGTCCTGTGGAGATCTTACAACAATTCTGTGTTGGTTAAGTATATGTCATATAGAATATTGCTAAGCATTCCATTAATTTTAAAACTTGCAAAGACAGAGCAAGTTGTTACCTATCAGTCCATTAGAGTTTATCGTATAAATCCGGGTCATTGCACATATGCACCAAGCCTGTATACTAAGCATTCCCAGGCCATTTTTGTTTAAGGAAACCAGACAATGCAGAGTAAGCACAATCTTCAAGCAAACTATGTTTCCTGCACTATTTCTGCTTTTCTATTCCCTCACTCCGCCCACCAGATCCAAGCATCACACAGAACTATTTCTTCCCCAAATGTATTTTGTGACAACAAAGAAACAGTATTTTATAAGCATATTTTGCAAACACTTTCAAACTATTTAAAGTTACTTTCAAAAAAGTGTATTGCTCTGGGATGGCTCCAGTTTTAATCTGATGATACAGTATGTCTATGGGTATATTAAAACTGTCCGAAAATAGATGGTTAAAATGGAAAGACTGACAGAGCTTTGGTGGCAAAAACATCAATGTTGAAACAACTCCACTGGCTAAATACAAACCCAGAGGTAAAAAAGCAAGTTACCGAGCAACTTTTTAACTGCTCCACCTCCTTTTGTTCTCTGTGACCCTAACTATCAGATTACCCTTCTTCCTGACCTCCCACCATGCCTGCTTCACACAGCTCACCATGGAGGCCTATACTACAGCTACCATCCTTCCAAACAATGAGAACTGGCTAGGATCTTCTTTGAAGGCAGTCTGTACTCTTTAAATCAGATGGCGAGGCTGCTGCTGAGCAATGTGACACAAGGCAAGGCACTCCTTTTTTGTCTTCTCGGCCCAGCATCCAGGGATGAATATGTTATTTCCATAGCAGTCTCATGTCATGAAAGCTTGGGGAGCCAGAGCCTGGCGTTCAAACCCAAGTCTTTGCTAGCCAGTGCAGAGATACCCCCAAAGCCTTTTAGTTTTTAAATGCAACTATTTTTATAATACTTTCTAATTGTAAAGGTATCTTAAATCCCCATGACCATCACAGCATTAGGAAATATCAGGATGACTGAGATCAATCCAGGATTTTCTGTGTCAAGTTTAGGCCTCAAAGCTAAAACACACATATTATTTTCAAAGTGTGTTGGGATAAAGAAGATGGTTGCCATAAACTTATTATCTGATGGGGAAAAATAATATAGAGGACAAAACAAACAGTGTTTTCCCTCCCTCCAGCTGTTTTTAAATCAAATCATTTAATTTCTCCAGGATATAAATTTCAGATTTAAATAAAATCCCAAACCCTAACGATACCACATAGTAGAGTCTACAGTAGCATAATAGCACTTTTAATTTTGGGAGGTGGAGGTTTAATGTGTTGTAGTGTTAACTATTAACCTTAAATTCTATTGGAAGAAATAAAACCAAATTACGGGGCAGTTGATAATAGATGCAAATATCTAGGTATGTGTGTATCAGTTTCATACACAGAGTTAAAAATACCTGGCCCCGAAAAGTTTTTTCTCAGTCCACCGGGATTTAGCTATGTTGAGATTGAGATGTTTATTTTTTCCTGCAGCAGTGTTAGGAATTTCTTCTAGAATATTTTGCCATCTTGCTTTTAAGTCAGCAACATATCTGTATATTTGAACACCAAGAACCTTATTATACATCGGAAAGCCCTGCAATTATGAACACAACCAATATTTCCCTCATCTCTCCCAAAAAGAACAAAACAAAAACAAACCCAAACCAGAAGTTCAAATACTGCTGGTCTGAATGCTACTGTAAAAAATCCAGAGGATACATTCATATTAACTATTTCAAACATATCTATTTGCATACAGACTGACTATTGACTGATACTGATGAATCCACTAAAATGTAATTCCAAGTCGACCAGCATCTGTCCTATTCTAGAAATAAAGCTAATGCTTTTCAATACCTGTGAGACTTTTGAATGTCTATTTCCAGTGATGTAAGGTTTGGTTTTGGTTCACTTGGCAAAAATAAATAAATAAGTAAAATAAAAATAAAAATAGCAAGTGCCTTTTCTTTTAAAAAGGTCAAATTGAGCTTTTTAAAGAACAAGTAACATTTTAGTAAGTCAGACAGGACAAAAGCCAATCAGATAAATGGCCTGTGTAATGATTTTAGAATGAAGGATGCCTCGGGTTTCCTGAAAGGGCTATAGTATAGGTCTTGGCACAAATAATCTGATATGTTCAAGCTTACATCTCTTTTACTGAAGACAAGAAATTCACTAAAATAGATAAATAATGAATGTGGCCAGGGATCTCTGCTGGTACTACGGCTGGTTCTGCAAGATGCTGGAACAGAAACACAGAATGCTCCATGTTTTTGTTATTAATGAATCCTTGTTCTCCTACAATAAACACAGCATATTTGATCTGAAATGTCTTCTGCAGCACATACAATATAAGTTTCAGCTCTCCAAAAGTGCCAGCAAATTGCAGAAAGATAAGTTACAAAGACGTACCTAATTTGCTGTGATGAATTGTGTGCATGCTTCAGTGATCAAAACTGCAGCTGAGACCTATTATATGTAATGATCTAGACGTTTCTTGTGAAAACACTCAGGCATATATTGTTATGTCTGGACAAGCAACCTAGTTTTGCTCTAGCAGCAAGCAAATGAAGGGACTGCTCTTTCAAAAGCATGCTACATACCAGTTTCCATGAGCTATTTAACCAGAGAGGTGGAACAAGCTCCAGTAGTTCCTTAAATTATGCGTATGTTCTGCCCCTTCAAATGTACAACTCCATGATCCTTTAAAAATCTCAAATAATTTTTTAAGACTATAACGACACCTACAGGAGGAACCAGAACTAATCAACTATTAGACCACAAGCTATTTGTTACAGTAGCCAGGAAAGCAACAGAAAATCACTGCAGCGGCTTTGTTAGATATCCCCTCTCCTTTCCCCCACTGGATGGACAGAGGTGTAGACACAGGAGGAGAATTTGTAGAAATTTGGAGAAAAAACAGCAGCTCAGTTTTATTAGAAATCATCTAATTGCAGGTCTGAAGAATTTGCTACTTGAAATATAGTCTAGGACTAAAGTAGGGCTCTGACAAAACACCTCCATGCTGGGAAAGGGGAGGAGGTGCACTGCCTGAGTATCAGTACCAGAAAGTATTATGGATCTGTAAGCCATACTACTCCTGAGTACTGGAGGGAGAGCACAGGGTACCAGGACCTGCTTCTCCTTTAAATGGACTAGTCAGTGCTTCTTCACAGTTTTATCAAGCTAGTCCCCTCACCAGCAGCAGGTGCCAGCTGTCATCCCCACAGTCTCACCGGCACCTATCACCCACAGTTCCGCTATGGGTAATGGGTGTCTCCTGTGTGAATGTGCAATCGACGAAGCAGGAAAAGGGGTTCCATGTAGAGGCAGGTATTATTTGACCCATAGAGCAAGATGATGACCTTATGATTAACATACAGGCCTGGAAGTTAAAGGATCTGGGTCTATGTCTACTCTGCCAAAAAAATTCCTCAGTGGGTTTGAGAAAGATACTTAACTGCCACCCTGATTTGTAAAATGGGGATAACATTGACCTAGGGAAGGTGCTGAGAAATTTAATTCATTAGTGTTTGTAAAACACTCTCAGATCTGCAGATAGAAGGTGCTGCAGAACTATACGGTCATTTTTTGTATAGATCAGAGATTTTCAAACTGCGGGGCGTGCTTCCCCCCACCCCTCAGGGGGATCCAGAGGAATGTTCAGGGAGGCAAGCACAATGCCAAGCAAGGCTTTGGACAGCCCTCCATGGCGGGGTGGGAGCACCAGCTCCACCTCCTGACTCACCTCAGTGGGTCACCCAGCCTGTGGGTCAGTGTCAACATCTGCTGCGGCTGCGCCACTTTCCGCTCCCAGCATCCTCCACGCCCAGAGACTGTTGCATGGGTCTTGCCACACCCTGAAGACCCGAGAGCAGCAGGGAAGGTATTGTGTCTATTTTTGTCTAGGTTGGGAGGGCACAACCAAAAACCGTAACTCAAAGGGGGGGGATCAGCTTACAAAGTCTGAAAACCGCTGGTATTGATGATGATGACTGATAATATTTGTCCCTACAGAGTCAAGAGCTAATTCTTACTCCCCAGTCAGTCTGATTTCCAATGCTATCATTCGTTGTTGAACAAAGTGGAATGAAACACAGGCTTGTGAAACTGTCTCTAGGAGCATGGCTTTTAAAGTACCATTTCATTCCTCTGCTGAGCTGCTATATTCTGTCACACTTGTAATTTGTGATAATGTGGTAAAGAGTGAAGAAAAGGTGTTGGTTAATTGTTGACATAACAAAATTAATTTTCCATCCATAAACTTTTTCTCCTCTCTCCTGTGAGCTCTGAAGCAATGTTACTGACTGGCACCACTGAAATGCCACCTTGCATTTCTCATAGTTAATTGCTCTCTAAATGTCATTAGTAATTGTTATTGCCAGACCAGAGAGTGCAATCTGGTCTTCCAGAAAAAAAAATCCACCTTTCATTTCTTCTCCTGGGCCATCTCCATTTGGTCATGAATGGATATTTAATAGTAAAACAGTCCAATGTACTCTAGTTCCAACAAGATGGGAAGACATTAGTATACCTGGAAGTGAAACACACCTGATTTATTTATTTATTTTCATGCAGTATGAATGGATCCTTATTCCACTGATATGAGTACAGAATTGTTTATTTAAAGGTTTCTTTAAAACACTTATTTCAAGAGCACTACCAAGTTCTATTCAAACAGCGTCCATAAGTTATCAAAGGAAAAAAACCTTTAGAGTATGCAGGCACGCTTTCCCCAGGATATATGTTAGGAGTACATCAATTATAGGTTTTTGGGTAAGCAACGATTTAAAAATAAAATAAGACTCTTTCCCATCAATCATATTATTCTTTTTCTGTCATATATATGAAATCCCTTTAGTAAAAGGGATGTGGAAACTCAAATCTAGCTCTGAGCTAGATGAATTTATTACACCCCCCCCCCACCTATCTAAATAAGCACATGGTCTCCCTCACTGTAGTATTGGAAAGAGGCATGTGTGTTTGTAAGGGAAAACCAAACAGACGAATTTTGCACTTAGTTCTTGAAGTGTTTAGATCCATGAACACGATTATCCCTTGTGGCACTGAATTATATAGTCTAGGTCCAGCTCCTGTGAAAGTTCTCTTTCCAGAGCTCCTGTGCCTCTCTCCTTGGTTGGCAGTTTCATAGTTCTAGTGGAACACAGCTGTCACTGGAGGCCATGATCACAGAGGGAAAGGAGATCTTTCAGGTACTTAGGGTAACTTTCCAGGAGAGTTGTGAATATCATGATAGAGCCCTTGAACTGGAAGCTGTATCCAACACATTTGTCTAGGGTGTGCATGTGCGTGTATATATATAACCATACACACAGTTGTCTGTCATAGGGTTTACTTTGCAACATATATAAATTATTCTCGCTTAGAGTCAGATTTGCAATTCCATATTCCTTTAACTAAAGGCATCTAAGCTCAGAATTGTCATTTGGATGTTTCTGACAAGGGACTGTGCTTTCAGTAAATATAACTGATGCATATACATTGTCTCTTGGCTGCTTACACTCATGGCCATCTGTTAGGATGGCATGGTGCCTGCTCAAAAGTTGGTTGGACCCTTGCCCTAGGGCATAGATGACAGGCAACAATAGGTTTAGATGGGCAGCCTAAATAGCAGTTCCAAGTGCCATCTCTCCTGTAGGAAGTCCCTTCTCTCTGCCAGCACTGCCACATTGGAACTACATGCCTCCTTACACTTGATCACACATGTTGACACTTGGGTGCACTTCAGTGCATTAATGACTCAACCGATGGCTTTCACCTGACACCCTTTTCTTTCACTCTGCATCACTGCTGGGTATTCTCCACGTGCTAACGTGAAGTTATGTACACTTTGTTAGCCAGGGTGAGTCACACGATAGCATTAACGGTATTTTAAGCAGAGGGACTTTTTATGGTACAGAACAGACTGCTGAAATACCAGTAATTTCCAAGCTCAGTCTCAGGTGAATCTTTGTTAGCCTGAGAGCTCACACTGGATCTTGCTAAAATGACACAGGAAATGCCATATAATGCAGATGCAGATTTTTGATATGCTGATCAGAATCTTCTTTGAGTAACTAAAGGATGTGTTCCTTAACCAAATCAAGACACAAGACAATTCAAGTTCTCTGCAACCTTCTCTGTTCACAGCTAAAAGGGGGAAAGGACAGTGAACAGGCAATACATGATCTGTTTGTTCCAAGACTCCTGCCATTGACCCCTGCTGTTGCCAGAGAGGTCATTAGGCATCCATTTACTTATTCACTTACTCTGTACATTCATTTTCCTAAGATGTTACCATTCAAGTGATAAAATAAATCAAAGCTGTCATCTCAGAGATTGAAGAGGAAGTATGTTAGACTCCATCCCCTATCCTTGGAGTTGCAGTGGCACCCAACGATGCCTACTTGATTCACCGTACTGAGTGAGAACAAAGGAACAGAAACTGAAGCAACAGATTTTGGAGGGGAACTGGGATATGAGCCGGGATATGAGGTTTTATTCTAAGACACAAAGCCAGGCCTCTTCTTTCACTTATAACTGGAAGACAGACTCTATTGGCAGCACACAAAAAAACCCCAGAAAGCAAGACAGAATGCATTAAATAACATATGGAACAAGTTATGCACCTTTCTGGAGAAGCAGTCAATCAGTGCTTGGATGTCAATGTTTTCTCTGAACATGTCAAGTCAGTCCATCATCTTCAGCGCAGATTACCTTCTTGACAACAGATGTGCACACAGAAAATGTAATGTCTTGTTCCATGACAAAAGCATACTGCCAGGCCACAATGAGGGGCATAGTGGCAAGCACTCTTGGTTTCAGTACTAGGAATAGATTCTAGACGCCAAGCACGGTGACTACTAATATAAAAGTTACTTATTAGTTGGTACAGAGCCAATAAGTATACTCCTCAATAACTCGTGCCCATATTTCTTAAATGTGGAAATTAATAATAGGTTTCACCCACACCAAAGTAAGTATTTGGAGCCAATGACATATTCCTCCTCAACTGACCATATACCTGCATTCTAAAAAGCAGAGACCTAACGACAGTTTTTTTTTCCAATCCTGACAATATACCACAAGCAGAACTTCCTTTTTTGCAATACATAAAGGATGTGCAGTCAGACAGACTAAGTATGATGGGTATGTGCCTAAAGCACTTTTAATTTTTAATTATTGTTAGTTATAATTATCTGACTGAAAGCCCAGTGATATGACTGGAATGGGTCTTGTTTTCTTGTAATTTATTAGTTTTATAACTAATAATGATTAAACATTAAAAACGCTCCAAGCACATTCACTAATCAACTTGTTTTAACACTAACCAAGTCTGCTACAGTACTGTCTGGTTCATTTTTCTGATTTTAGAGGAAGACTGATGTTCTGGAAAAATGTATGAATTGCTAGGTCTTAGAGAGCCCACCAATAGCTGAAAGACAAAGATGGGATTTCTGTTTTAAAGAAACACACACCTCACCTGAAAAAACAGCAAAATTATGTACTGAATTAATTAATGCCTTCCACCAAATTAAGAAAGAATTTATTATGGACTGTTTCCAGAAAGAGACTCCTGGGATTTAATATCTAAGCCAAGCACAAACTGTAAAACACAGCACAGAGATCATAAAGGAAAGTGCTACTTTTTTGCCACAGTCACAGCTAAGGTTCTAGGATGGTGTCAATTTTTTTTTTTGAGCAAACAGTACTTCAACCAGGTGTTTTGTGAAACCTCCTCAAACAATTCAGGCCTGGGTTTACATCACTGATGCAACTGGGAACTTTAGTCTCAATTTCTGAAATGTTTGCATCTATGGAGAGGGCCGTTTGGAAGAGGATATCATAGCATTTTAAAAAATGTTTAATTAAGCCTCACCACAGCACTGAGAAGTAGGTAAGTACTATTACCCCCATTATCCAAACCTGAAACAGAGATATTAAATGCCCAAGGGGACAGAGCGAAATGATAAAGCCGGGAACAGAACCTAGATTTTGTAACACTTATATTTGTGCACTGATTACTAAGGGCTAAGTTGAGCTTTTAGGTTCAGCCCTAAGAAGGGGGCAGAATGCAGCTGTGATGCTCCCAGAGGAAGAAACTGGGCTTCTGAGAGGCTCAATTCCTACCCTCTTGCTCTGGATGGCAGCAGGAACTTTGCTGCAGTTCTTCTCAGGGCAAAGCCTGGTCCCCCACTAATACCCAGCCAGCTCCATTGGCTGCTGGATTGCGGGGGAGCCATGACTTCCCTCCACTCCTTACCCTGATCTCCTGCTGTACCCAGAGACACAATCAAAGGAAAACTGATGTGGCTACACAGCTACACTACCTTATCTGGCCCAGTTAGACAAACCTACAATCAAGCCTAAATTATTAGCATCATAGGAATGAGAGATTTATTAGATCGAGTAGTTCCATTAACAGGGGCGGGATATATCCCCTCTCTGGAGGACATATCAGATATTTAACTGATACTACCCTCCATTATATATGCGAAGACAGATTATTTTTTCCCCTTTAAGGAAGCCGTTTTAGAGCCTAATCCAAAGCCCACTGAAATCGATGGAAAGGCTCCCACTGACTTTGATGGGCACTGGATCAAGCCCTTAGAGAACATTAGTGACAAATCATCGTTACTATTGTAATGAGTGCAGCTTGTGTGTAGCAATTTTTGCCAGTTTATGGCTTAAACCTGCAGCTTTTGATATATACTGAAAAGGAAAAAACAAATGATGATGCTAGCCAATGGGCCATGGCATCCTCTTTCCTTTAATGTGTTGACATTTAAAGGAACTTGGCACTTAAAATTACAGAAAAATCTTCCAGTGAGGCTCCCTTAATTCAGTGGTTTGACTTATCTTCAAATCTGAACAGAAAGGAAAGCTTCTCTTTCCTAGCAGGCACTAGAATACCTGCACTAGGAAGGAACTGGCAGATACCTTGTTAGCGCAGTACCTGGATTATTTGTGTGTTGTTTATTATATCCCTTGCTTTAGTTTTCATCAATTGTAATCATTTAGAGGGAAACGGTATGATTAGCAGCACACAAGCAAACAGCTGGAATTAATCCTTTAAATACAAATATTTTATTGGTTATGCCATGGCTCCTTGGAAAAACAGTAGGGCAAAGAGTACAGATGAAAACCCTCCTTGAGTTTCCTCTAAAAATCACTATTCATTCACAATTTGCTTAATGCAATTCTTAATGCAAGCAATTAAGAATTTAGATTTCGCAACTCAGCTTAACAACACAAGTTTAACTATCAACACCCAATATTTGTCATGATTTCAGTCTGTCTTCTAACTTGACAGGGTTTCCTATTCAGTACAAGTCTAAAGACTACCATTTCAGGGGGCAAAGTACTTTCACTAGTTCGTTTCCAAAGTATGGCTATGCTGTACACTATTTCAGCTTTGGCAGGGCAGTACATTAAAGGCACACTCAGCAGCTAATGATTAGTTTGTAATATAGGTCCTAGAGATCATCCTCTGTTTCACAAAGGCTTCTTTCATCTCTCTGTAGTATGAATAAGGCTAAATTCAATTTTCATTTAACTCCTGAGATAAGTCTACACTTGTTTCATTAAATAAATTTCAAAAGGCAGAATGAAGTACTACAGAACCAAAGTATTATAGGTTACGCGTAAATTTACTTCTATTAAGTGTCATTAAATGGAAAAAATATTTACACAGCATAAGACTTTCATCACATTCATAGATGTCAAAGCTCGACTAGCTATCATCCTGAGAGTTCAGAATGTATAATATTGCACTATTTGCTGCTAAATGCTCAGTACAACCATATATCTGCTATTTTCTTTCATCATTATTTTCCACCTAGAATGGCATGTTCCATTGTTTTGTATCTATTCTCTCTTATGTGGGATGTCTTTACAAACTATAAATCATAATGTATTTATCCTTACAATGTTTTCCTGTTTATGGTGGAAGTGCTGCAATATTAAACAAGCAGGAGCAAATTCTATTCTTTGTTATATGGGTGTCTATGAAGTTACTCTGGAATTACATCAGTGTAACTGAGAACAGGATCTTGTCTTTGTGGCTCCACCTGACTCCCTGCATCTTCAAAGCTCATGTATTAAAATACAACCATTAATTCAGAAATGAAAAGGGTGCTTTGAAAAATGCTATTAATGCAGCAACTTGAATTTTTTTCCAAACTATTGAAATGTGAATTTGAAATGACAATCTCCTTTCTAACATGGTCCATATATGCCCCTTTATGTCATACTATACCTAAGGAATCTGCTTAAAAATAGTCACACAGCAGCAGGGCTAACTTATGGCATGCCATTACAGTTGCAAAATTAATTATGGTAGTTTTTTCTCCCAATATATACCCTTTTCCCCACTCTCCTCCCTTTTTCCTGCCCTCTGTAATCAAAGGGGCTCAATGGAAAGTTTTTCCTTGTAATGTAAGATTAAGATTTTTTACATATGTCAGTGGTTTCACAAAAAATACAAGAAAGTAAAATAAAATAGAACGGATCTGATTCTGACTTAAAATGAATATCCTAATTTACACCAATTGGAAAGCAAGATTAGAATTGAAAAGTCAGATTTGTCAAGCATAACTGTTTGAGGGACGGAGACTTTAACATACAGGAGAAACTGCAGTGCTAAGAGACTAAAAGGTCTATGCACGTTAAACTGTTATTAGCAGCCAAACAACTGGCTCACTAAGTAATACTAAATCTTCATTTCTCAACTAGCAGAGAAAAATGTAATAAACAGCCAAGGAATTTAAAACAGGCAACCTACAAATAAGCAACTGATAAGTTAATCATGCTAAGTAAGGTTGCTAGTTCAAAAGTCTTCATAGCTAATGTATTCACATACTCTGTGCCTTGCTTGGCTCAGTTATTTCAATCAATAAAACCCCCTACTTCAAGTAAACACCCTATTCTGAGTCACCACTAAATTCATGCGTAAAACTGTGCAGTTAAACATTGAATTTTCATTCAGACAACACCATTTAAAATGACTTGTATAATTATTATGAACACAGGAATTTTAAATGCACAGATATTCTGTGTAAACACTGAAAATTACAATTATGATTCAAATTTATCTGATGAAAGCTGCTATTTGCATAGATTTTGCTATGCACAACACTTCAGAATACGAACACTATGTAATTAAAATGGTTAATTGCAAAAAGCAGTTGGTCATTAAGACTATAATTTAACAAGGTTCTCTGTATCTGACCATCTGATTTAAAAGGTTAATGCAGTGACCTAGGAAGCCACTGCACCCATTTTAATTGTGCTGGCATTTTGACCAAAGACCACTTTAAATGAAAAAGGGGAGGAAAAATCCAAGCTCACTTTGTGAGCCAATATTATCTTCTAAAACCTACACAGTGAGAAATCACAAAAACAAAATTATTTATTAAAATATTAACAAGGTAGAGTTAAAACTTTTGTACACTTATGCAAATGAGGTTGCTAGAACAAGGGAAAGAAGAGATTCCTCTGGGAGAAAAAATATAAAATCAACAAAGTGAAAAGATCAACCATCCTTCCACTGCATGACAGCACGACACAAGAGGCAGCAACTTGGGAATTCAGCAAGATAAATAAAAACCCTCCAAAGTTTAAGTAAATCATGGTTTATAAAGCTAATAGATTTAAATGAGGAATACAGTATCATTCTATAGAAAGATTACATTTACCAGGGGACAGTAGCAATATTTTGGCAGAAATTCTAAACAGGTAAAATACGTATGATAAGGAAAACCCAGACTGAGAACCTCTGTGTATCTATTTAAAAGTTAAAGCTCTGGTAGTCAATTCTCCTATGTGATAATTAGATATGCAGGGCTTTTCTCTGCTGCTAGATTAACAAAAAGTTACAGCACTATGGCAGGTTCTCTGCATTTCAACGGGTTTAACACTGAAGGTCAAAACTTAATTTTAAGCATAATTGATTCAACACTAACCTGACCTATGAGGAAAGATTTTAAAAACTGGGCATATTTAGTCTTGAGAAAAGAAGACTGAGGGGGGATGTGATAACAGTCTTCAAATATGCTAAGGGCTGTTATAAGGAGAACTGTGATCAATTGTTCTCTGTGTTCACTGAAAGTAGGACAAGAAGTATTGGGCTTAATCTGCAGCAAGGGAGAATTAGGTTAGATATTTGGAAAAACTTTCTAACTCTCAGGGTTGCTAAGCTCTGGAATAGGCCTCCAAGGGAGGCTGTGGAATCCCCATCACTGAAGGTTTTTAAGAACAGGTTCGACAAACACCCGTCAGGGATGGTCTAGATTTACTTGGCCCTGCCTCAGAGCAGGGGGCTGGACTTGATGACCTCTCGAGGCCTCTTCCAGCCTTATAATTCTATGATTCCCAACACTGCTCCTTAGAACTCCTCCAGCAGTTGCCCTGAGTGAGCTTGTGCCTGAGGCAGACCTACTGCCTCCAGGAGGGCAAGGGGAATCTGGATCCGCGCAGTCTTTTGAAAAAATGCAATGCATACTTCTGTCTGCATGTGTGGAGACAGGAACGGGGGACCCCTCACACGCGCACTTTGGGACTTGTAGCTTGGGAAGGCTGAAATCAATGGAGCTGCATCCACTTATGCCAGCAGTGAAATTGGACTGTAGTGCCTAGTTTTAACAATCTGCTACATACTACTATGCCTTTGCGGCTGTGGCTGGTCTGATTAGAATTCCATGTTCAAGTGGCATGTTCATTTTGCTCTTGTACCTACATAGGTATGATTCCTTTACTTTTTACTTAACACTGGGGAAGGAGGACTGTCATAACGTTAGTTTAGTCTTTGTGTGTTAATCATTCCCTACATTATTAATAGAGAAAAAGAAATTATTTACATAGTGCTTCATGTAGACATGTCAGTATGTAGCAATGCTACTATCAAGAGAAATACTCAAAGAATCATGATATCTGTCTTGTCTTATTTTATGCCAGCCAGGCTCAGAGATCCCTTTCTCCTGATAGCACCCACGGGGAGAAAGAGAAAGAGAGAATAGGAGAGTTTGCTGCTGTTGCAAAGAGGGAGGGAAAACCATAGTTATGCATTGGTTAAAGAAATAGTCTAAAAGCTGAGCAGTGATGAGAGGGTTATTACATACAAACAAAATAATTGCTGTCAGTTTGCATTTACTCATTTCAAAAACATACCTGAAGTTCTGTCTGAAAGAAGAACTTCTGTGGGCACTGGGAACAGTCATAAATTTTATCTTCCTGCCCATGGACTGCAAAGATATGCTGCTGCAGTTTGTTTGCCTGTACAAAAACTGAAATAATACAGTGTAATCAGAGGTTAAGTTTGCTTTAGGTAACTTCTTCCCCATATTTGCTGCACATTTATTATGGCTGTAATCCTAAAAGGTCCAATGATATTTATCAATAAATCATCAATATCTGTTTCAGTACAATTATCCTGCAAGAGAGTGGACAATATTAATAATTTAAGTTTTAAAGAATGATGTTTAGCTTAGTTATAATAGACTCTAAATATCACATAGATTTTTGACATTCCACCATAAAGTCACTGCTCTCCATTCATAATTGGATGAACCCAATTGTATAACTGAAAAAAGGGTGTCACCTCTTTTGCAGGGAGCTGTGAGCCAATCATAAGTGCATGAGATTTAATGCAGGAGAATTGGATCAGTAGAGACCTAGGGGGTTAATCCAGAAGATGTGTTACCAGTGCAACATTTCTGGCAGACTACAAAGCAAGTGTGAACCTGCAGATGTAGTCTGTTGCAAAGACAACCTGTATAACTATTTTGTCCATATAGAATAGAAGAGATAAGATTTAATACCATAAATACTGTTACACCTAAGCATTTTTATAATTTTGAATTGAAAGTAATTCTGATTTTGTCTAGTAGAGTTTGGAAATTAAGCACGCTGAGTTTATGATTTATTTGGTTAAGGTTTATTTCTCAGCCTACTTCACATCTCATTTTAGATCAATGTTTATGGGTTCTAGACCTATGCAATATGCAAAAATAGCTTCTTGCTAACTGAATTTAAAGAAATACTATTAAGGATTTATTTCATAGCATGTCTCAGAGGCTAGATCTACACTACTAGGTAAGGGGTATGACTGCCCTGCTCATGTAGTTAAGGACATTGAAGTTAATGGTAAATGGGACAAAATACAACATGGCTTTACAAAAGGTAGATCGTGCCAAACCAACCTAATCTCCTTTTTTGAAAAAGTAACAGATTTTTTAGATAAAGGAAATGCAGTGGATCTAATTTACCTAGTTTTCAGTAAGGCATTTGATACCGTGCCACATGGGGAATTATTAGTTAAATGGAGAAGATGGGGATCAATTTGAACATCAAAAGGTGGATAAGGAATTGGTTAAAGGGGAGACTGCAACGGGTCCTACTGAAAGGTGAACTGTCAGGCTGGAGGGAGGTTACCAGTGGAGTTCCTTAGGGATCGGTTTTGGGACCAATCTTATTTAATCTTTTTATTACTGACCTTGGCACAAAATGTGGGAGTGTGCTAATAAAGTTTGCAGATGATACAAAGCTGGGAGGAATTGCCAATACAGAGAAGGATCGCGATATTATACAGGAGGATCTGGATGACCTTGTAAACTGGAGTAATAGTAATAGGATGAAATTTAATAGTGAGAAGTGTAAGGTTATGCATTTAGGGATTAATAACAAGAATTTTAGTTATAAGTTGGGGACACATCAATTAGAAGTAACGGAAGAGGAGAAGGACCTTGGAGTATTGGTTGATCATAGGATGACTATGAGCTGCCAATGTGATATGGCTGTGAAAAAAGCTAATGCAGTTTTGGGATACATCAGGAGAGGCATTTCCAGTAGGGATAAGGAGGTTTTAGTACCATTATACAAGGCACTGATGAGACCTCACCTAGAATACTGTGTGCAGTTCTGGTCTCCCATGTTAATAAAGGATGAATTCAAACTGGAGCAGGTACAGAGAAGGGCTACTAGGATGATCCGAGGAATGGAAAACTTGTCTTATGAAAGGAGACTTAAGGAGCTTGGCTTGTTTAGCCTAACTAAAAGAAGGTTGAGGGGAGATATGATTGCTCTCTATAAATATATCAGAGGGATAAATACAGGAGAGGGAGAGGAATTATTTCAGCTCAGCACCAATGTGGACACAAGAACAAATGGGTATAAAGTGGCCACCAGGAAGTTTAGACTTGAAATTAGACGAAGATTTCTAACCATCAGAAGAGTGAAGTTTTGGAATAGCCTTCCAAGGGAAGCAGTGGGGGCAAAAGATCTATCTGGTTTTAAGATTCTACTCGATAAGTTTATGGAGGAGATGGTATGATGGGATAATGTGATTTTGGAAAGTAATTGATCTTTAAATATTCAGTGTAAATAGGACTAATCCCCTGAGATGGGATATTAGATGGATGGGATCTGAGTTACCCAGGAAAGAATTTTCTGTAGTATCTGGCTGGTGAATCTTGCCCATATGCTCAGGGTTTAGCTAATCGCCATATTTGGGGTCGGGAAGGAATTTTCCTCCAGGGCAGATTGGAGAGGCCCTGGAGGTTTTTCACCTTCCTCTGTAGCATGGGGCACAGGTCACTTGAGGGAGGCTTCTCTGCTCCTTGAAGTCTTTAAACCATGATTTGAGGACTTCAATAGCTCAGACATAGGTGAGGTTTTTCATAGGAGTGGGTGGGTGAGATTCTGTGGCCTGCGCTGTGCAGGAGGTCGGACTAGATGATCAGAATGGTCCCTTCTGACCTTAGTATCTATGAATCTATGTACATATACTTGTGTTAGCCTCACTGAGCTAGCACAGGTATGAACAGCAGTGTAGCTGCGGTAGCATGGGCTACGGAGACAAGACTTAGCCATGCAGAGTACAGACCTGCCTGAAACAAGTGGGTACATAGTGGGCATGGCTTAGCTCCCATGGCTCCAGAGTACGTGTACACAAGCTGAGCTTGCAGTGTAAACATAGCCAGAAAAGGACGAATTAAGTCCAAAACTACAAACTGCAGTCTCTCAAACTGTAGATCAAATTCTGAGAGGTCATGAGCACCTGCGACTTCCACTGAAGTTAAGGTGGACTGCGGGTGCCGGAGTGCCCCTCATGATTCAACCTTTTATTTTTCACTTAGCTCATAGTCACACACGTAGGAAATGAAAGACAGATGTCATGTACACATCTAGCATTACTTTAACATTTTTCAAATACAAGACGTTCATTGCAATTTTAAAAAAAGCGTATAGAGCATTCAACAGATCCTACAGTTGCTTTAACCAAGATCATCCAAATTTGCTTTGCAAGACAGCTTAAAGTTAACTACAAAAGATGGATAAACAGCAAGATTTTAGATATGTGCTCTACATAGAAAAAACAGGACCTGGCCATATGTATCTGAGGGCAGATTCTGGTCTTACAATGAAAAATTGAATGCAGCAATTAAACCGCCAGTAACATATACTCCTGTTTACAGGCTTGTGACAAAACTATACAGTTTTAGGGTTTGATCTTACCAGCTCACATGAGTACTTCCACTGAGAACTGACTACAGGCTACTGGGGTATGTAAAAAGCACTCACATGAGTGAGGGGTGCACAGGAGTAGGTTCTTATCTCACAAGAACTGTGTTTAGAAATGTATCACATTTTCTACCCAACAAATGTAATTTCAAAAGGGCTGTAATTAGCTTCTTGAGTTTGGGAACTGATGCAGGGTGTCAAAAAATCACGCTGCTGTTCTTCAGTTTTAGACTGATGGTATTTTAAACGTTTCCAAGCAGAACATTTTTTCCCAAGGAATGGAATACTGTATTTTAAAAATCCCCTGTGTGTCATTTCTGGATCAAGCCATGCACACTGAGGCTTGTCTAGGTCTTACTGTCTTACCTGTGAAACAAACAGGGCATTTGAATGTGCCTCCCATCCCCTCAAAGCTGTGCTCAATCAGGTGACACAGAAGCTTTGCTGGAGAGTCAAACATCTGGTTACACAGCTTGCACTCATGATTGATGCCTTCCTCTGCAAGGTTCAAATGATACAACTTGTTAGTGACAGAGCAGATTAGTGTCTGAAATGCAGCAGTCTGCTAGAAATGGTAAAGCTGGATTGCACAGCTTCAAGGACCCAAAGACATAACAATTTCTGTGTCCCTATTACAAAAGCACACACAGTCACTTGTACAATGTATTCAGGTGTACAGCCGCAAGTCAAATTTAGGGGCATTTATTTTCAGCTGTGATGAAAGTAATGCTGTGATCAAACCACCAGTAACATATACTCCTGTTTACAGGCTTGTGACAATATTGTACCTTTGCACCTTGCATCTTACCACAAAGGCAGAACATTGTTGCTCTGGATATCTATTATTAAACACTCAAAAAGCATTTAAAACAAACTGAACAGTGGGAATTCAACCACCACCACTACAAACAGAATGAAATCCCATCTTCACCTCAGATTACATTGCAAGTATAGAGGAGGAGGAGAAGAGGAAACTATCAGGGAATAGCAGGAATGCAGGTCTAACTCAGCCTTCATTTTATATGTAATGCCTTTTTTGGGTTGAAATGAGACCACTGATGGTATTTAAATGGCACTTTTAAATTGAATTTCCCTTTCATATATATTTGTTTTGAACAGATCTTTCATGGAGATGTTCTGAATACAAAGAACCTATTTAAAAATCCCCTTAAATTTTGGTTTATTAATAAACATTTACTATTATTATTATTTTACCAGCATATTAACCTAATACATTAATTTGTCATTTTTGGTATTTTGTGCAGTTAGGACATATTGTGAAATATTGGAACAACATTTCAAAAGATTCCCAGAAATACAAATGAAATAATCTGTATTGGGGGGGAGGGAGAAGATCAGGTTGTGTACACAATACCTGTTTTGTGCATGCCAGTAAATATGCCCACAGTATTTACAAGTGTTTTTTGTAAATATCAGCCAAAAATTTGTCTTCTCATGAAAATATATTTTAAAAAATCAAGTTCTGGCCTATGAGATATGCACTACTTTATGTCTTCATCTCAAAATCTCATCTAATTTACATTTTTAGTTCCAGAATAGCAAGAAGTGATTATAGTACTATGAAATAACCTCCTGCTAAATGTACTTGCATCCTCAAATAATATGAGAAAGAGCATAGAAAATCTCTGTTTATAATTGCTTTTATATTACCTTTTTATAACCTTAAAATGGCTGAACAGAGGAAAATTATTGTTTTCCATAAGGCCTTTGAAACTTAAGGAATCTCAAAGCCCTTACAAAGTAGCAAGTTAAATAACAGTAATATGGTAATAGTGAAAGCAAATGGAGCAGCCATTATGCACTTGTAATAGCTCAGACACACACATAGCCTACATATTAGAACCTGGCTTTTTGTTTAAAACAGGGCCAGCAGGGGAGGGTTGGTGGCATGCAGCTGGAGAGAATTCCCAGAGTACATGTGTCTTAAAGGGCCCTAACGTCACCAAGAGGATATTAAAAAAAATCTGTAAGTGGTGACTTGTGCAGTAGTGAGCTATGCCTGGGCCACTGTTAGGAGCTGTCCACGCTGCTCCAAAAACAGGTAAGCTCCCGAAGCACTTATAATTGGTGCTCTGTTCCCCATACTGCCTATAACACATACAGAGCAGAGAGCAGAATGCTGATGACAAGAAATGCTTGAGGAGAAGAGGCAGCATCAGTGAAGCATGAATGGATAGCTCCTCCCACAGAGGGGATGCCAGGCACCTCTAACATGTAGGGCACGTTTCTCTACCCTTATCTGCACTGTGGTCCTCTAGTCATAAAATGACTGCAGAATACGCAATAAAGCCCCCAAAGTGTGCACAGCCAGTTTAGACTGGAGGGGGAAATGCTATCCTTTTTCTTTGTAATGTTTCATGGAGAAAGAAGAGGGAGATTGAGGGAAGGGGGGGAAGACAGACAGAGGGGATGGGAAGGAAGTAAAAATAGAAAAGGGAGACAGAAAGGAGAAGAGAAAAAACACTGGTGTGAGTACAGACACCAAGTATTTCTACTCTGCATTCTGACTACTCTAGAAATTCTCTAGATGGCCAAAACTGAGCGGTGGAATATTTGTCAGAACACAAGGATTCTATTTTGAAATTTTTGAAATTTCTGATCTGGACAGCCACCAAAGATGGGCAGATATTTAGTATTTAAGCATGAATATTTTAAAAAATTCCTTTCCCCCAATCTCCTGTATTATCCAACCTGGCTTCCTAGAAGAGACTCTTGTGTGCCCAGTTTCAATCCTGTGCAAATTTGCATAGTTTAGTAATAAACCCCATGGGGAAAAAAAGGCAGGGAGATGGCTTTGTGATGGAGATGCTGTAGAACCCTTAACCAAATAGCTGTGAACAATGACAATGCAGTATAATAAACATGTAAAGTACAAAGCTGATACTATGGTAATAGAAAGAATTCCTTCAAATAGTAAATCAGAGAAATCATATTTGACATTCATTTGCTAACTTCCATATACTGTATTATTCAGAAACCCATTCACTTGTAAATCATATACAGCATATGGTCCTGAGTGAGCACTCATTAGGAAAAATGTTTCCTTTGTGGCTAAATACCTATAATTTCAGAAAAATTAAAAATGTGAAATATATGTAATATTCAATATGAGACTGAAATTATATTCTCTGGGTCTTCACATGTTTAATTAGGTATCACTGATTGCATATTTTCTTGGCTGATCCCTGCAGTATTTTACATAGTTAAATCTACAACAAACTAAACCTGGAATGAAAAATAATAAAACATAATAGGTTCCTGCAGATCTGGAAATTGATCCCACTCGAGGCAAGACTTTTGATTTGCAAATCCACTTCTGAATTATAAGGCCTTCTCCTCACTGGTGGGGTTTTTATTCCACTCCCACAGGAGTCCATTATGTATTTCTTGTGTCTATAAAACCATCCAGGAAGAAAAAAGGGGGATGAGGGGGGAAGGAAAGTACCCCGGTTAGCATGACAAACATTTCTCTATTCATGCATGTGTATCCAAACTATGAAAATGCCCAAAGATACAGAGAGAAATACTGTTACAATCACTCGCTTCTCAGTGGCATTTTAATAGAATTTTACATAGAAACACAGAGTATGCATAGAGATACAGGTGTATCTTTGGAGAATAACTTTCCTGAATTATATAAGATCACATAGGCACATGTGAGACAGCTTCATGGTGACAATGCAGCATCTGACAGCCAGCACGCCATTCAAGCATGTGCTGGTGGGCTTTAGTAAAAGAAAACATGCCATCATTTCCCTCGTTTTTATTCCATTTTTTTTTTAACATGACAGGCATCCAAAAGAGAGTCCCACATAACTCAAGTGAATTATACAGCTCTTCTCATTTGTAAAATAAAATGCAGATTTTTGCTGCTTGCTTTGCTAGCGCTTCTCCCATTTCTCCTTAAGTGTATCTGTGTGTGGATCCATTGATTTTAACACCAAACAAGCAATACATTGTAAACAAGATTCTAAGGTTTCTTTCCCTCCCCCCACCAAGCTCAGAATAATAAGCATTAATTTTACACTTCATTTCTCAAAAAAATAATCGGATGTGCTCTTGTTTAAAACAAGCAGGCCTGCTGGATTCTGTCAGGCTGAAACTATGTCAGGCCAAAAGAGGAACAGAGTGCTTTGTGTAAAAGTATCATGGGGAGATGATAGTATCCTGTAATGTTCTCAGTACCTACTTTTGTCTCCAAAAGCATTTGATCCCTGGCAGACACATACTTATTTCCATACTGGTCTTGAGGGAAGCCAGTAGGAATGAGAGCTGATTATCTGAATCCTGAAGGTGAAACCTGGGTGGTGCCCACTGATGTCAAAGGCAGGCATTTCGATAATTTTAGGTACATAATTTACTGTCTGTTAGTGAGGATTAGTGGGTCGCCCAGACCCAGCTGAACTGCAGTGGTGAAGCACGCAGTTTATTGTTCTTAAGTTCAAACATATTTACGTGATAGTTCTAAATATGCTGATAGGACGCTTAATAGCACTTACATTGTCATTCTGCCCATTTTATAGTGGGAATATGCTTCTCCATAAAGCTATTTCTGTTGCAGTACTGTGCATCTAATACATAGTACAACGAGTCTCTAAGCTACTAAGAGAATTGACAATAGCAGCCTCCTGGCGAGGATGCAGTATAATTAATAATGCTGTATTAAACCCATGTTCTGTATCAGCTGCATTTCTAATTATAACTATATTAATGGCAATATAAAACAGTGCATTAACACTGTCATGCAATGACATGTTATCAAACCAATAACAAATGAGAGATTTGAACAATAAAGAGGCACTGTCTTTCCTGTTAGTTAAAACTTCTTTCTGCAACTTGATTTAATAAAACAAAATTCTCCCTTACAGAAGAAAATAAAATAGTCCCAGACCATGTGGTGAAGAAATTTAAGACAATCTGACACTCATTCTTGATAGCAGCATGTAAATCCCACACTGCAACTCTTCCAAAAAATACTATTATTTCTGCTTCATTGCAGCAAATTACGGTTAAGGGGAGGCTACAGTGAGGTGCACACATCCTGGAGTTACCTATACGTCTAATGAATCTTGATATAGTGAAATGCAGCGTAACCAAACATTAATGTACTATGTCATAAATCTGGTAAAATTAAATGGGGCCCTGTAAGAGGTGCTCTAGTAATAGTAAAAATAAATAGATATTAGAATAAACACATGGCAATAACCTGAGAAATGGAAGAAACTGTTGTCTATGCAATTCATTTCCAAGTAAAACACTATTTAAAACAAACAAACAATCCAAGCAGTTTACACCATGATGTTATTTAGTCGATGTCTACAAACAGACTAGGAAAACAAATAAATGAAACAAGATCTGATTATAAAGAAAGCCCATTAGCAACCAAAGAATATAGAAGCAGTGTGAAGAAACGAACAATTTCATTCTAGGCGGATGGCACTGTTTTACTATTGATTTGTCATTAACTGCCACAAAGATGAATGTAGAACCAAGCTCTGAGTAAAGCAGCATGTAGACTATAAGCAAAACAGGGTCACAAGCAGGAAACAGCGGACCAACAAATGTTCAGATGAGATTGTTACTACAATGTTAGACATGCAGGCTGATGTTACTTCACCACTATTTGTTACTTAAGAAAGTTTCTTACTGTACAAGATATCTGAGCTATATTTCTCATTTATATTTTCCTAATTAATCCAGGAGGATATAGTTGCACCCTTCTTTAAACCCCCAGAGAATGCTTCCCAATATCCTTCTGGAGAGATGGGACCCATGTCTTTTCTCCCAAGTGTCTTCAGGAGACACAAACGAGCTCGGCTAGCCTTACCTTGGCACCACTGGGACAAAGGCACTCTTCAAAACAGTACCCTGACAATTAAGTAGTCTGGGTTTTGAAAGGCTTGGGATTGATGGCATGGACAGCGAAATATCACCTGGGGAACTGGGTGTAGTCCTCTGAGGGTTGCTTGAGGTCAGTTACTATAGCAACATAGAATGAGCTCAACCTTGTAACTGACCCTTATCTTTTTTTGATCTGTGGGACACTTGGGGCCATAGCTGGAAATCAACTGGAAAATAATTTGGTCACATATCAGAAAGAAAACTATTTATACTATTTATCCAGGTAGAGCTGATCTCTCCCTTTGACAACTCTGCTACGTTATGAGGCCCTTAATGTTTCTACACTATTCAATAAACTTATGTAGACAATCTACACTTATATACTTGTAACAAAATGCAACCACGGGTATCTTTATTGTTGGTTATATTGATATAGTGCCAAATTCTTCCATCACTTCCAGCTCATGCAATTCCAGACTTGACTATGTAGATACATATACACCTACACACCTCTTACAGAGTTTAATATTTTAGGGTGGCATCTGCAACTCATATTCTTTTGTGCTTTATCTCGCACATGATTCTGCTTTGAAATATATTTTTATGATCTAGAATGGCACAAAACTGATGTCTTTTATGAGCTGAAGATTGGTTAATAAAATCTTGTATTCTGCTTCATTCCTATGACAATTTTACTATTATAAGTTTTCAGGGGATATGACAGCTGTCCACAGTGCTTAAAAACATTACTTTAATGAAAAATGATAATATGAGGAGTTTTATATTTCTAGATAGTACATAAGAAAAATCAACAAAATGCATTTGCTTTTGAAGCATATATTTGGCTTTGACCCAAGTTTATTGATTAAAATTAATCATATCTTCCTTATTTTTTGTGTATATTGAAATATAGCTCTTTATAATGGTTTGACAAAAACAAATTGTGGATATACCCAGCTTCCTGCTGGAGCCCTGCTGGTGAAGTTGATTTTGGAAAGCAGTGAAGATATGAAGAGATAAAAATCTCAGAACTTCTTTTCAAATTTCACTAAGAGAGAGCATTCCACTGATCTCTAGTAATAAACTTTCTAACTGCCTTTGTTGTACTAATTACATGGATCTCTACTCCTAAAAAGCTATTCTTTTTCAGACTAAAGTAGCTCAAACATACAACAACACACTTTAAACTCTTTTCATTATCCCATGAAACTCTCAAGCTCAAAATATGCGGAGGAATTAGATTCCAAATTATTTATTTGGTAGCATGGAAGTTCATGGTATACACTGTATACAAGTACATGTTAGTAGACTGCAAAATTAAAATGACCATTAAAAGAAGCAGTTCCCAGGGGGCTGAGAATGATACTGTGTAAATTGCTGTGGGATTTCCTACTGAATGGAACTGCAGATTGACTTCTGAATGTTACTCAAGAATTGATACTTTTCACTGGCAAGCACTGTTTAGCGCCTATACTTTACCAAGGAAGAGAATGTTAAAATCATATAAGATGTGTCTTAAAAGCCTCTCTCTTTATCAACCTACTTTTCACATTACACTGAAAACTTAATGTGGAAGTTCAAAGTTGTGCACCCCCCATTTACTTGCTATGTAACTTTATTTCAGATTTAAATATTATGCTCACAACTGCATAAAGTTTAGGATAAACTATATTGCTGCAATGCATTATAGTGTATCTAGAGTTAATGTCTGTCAGCCTTTCTCTAAAAACCTCTTTTTTCTGCATGGTTTATATCAATTTTTCCTCTGGGCTGAAGTTATGAGCCTGAGTCTCTTCTTACATCAGTGTAAATCAGGTATAATGAGAGGTAAATGAAGTCCTACACACACACACTTAATTTGTATGAAATTGATAAACCAACAACACTGGCCAAAGTCAAACACAGTACAATTGTTACATAAGCTTCCTCATACTGCACAACTCTGTCTTTTTAGTCAAGGGCCCAATTCACCACTGCATTTCCCCCAGTTTAATGGTGTCAGATCACTGTAAAACTGATGTAATACAGTGGAGAATCAGGCTCATGAGTTGCAATATCTACACAATTCCTGTATTGGTATCTCCGAATAATTCTGCCAACTGATACATCTCAGTCAATAAATAGTCTACCGTCTTTCCATGTTGGTTCTCCATACTATTCTTTTCTATCACTGCACTCATTCCTAATCTGCACCCTGCTGTTCTACTGAGCCAAGATGGACAGTATCAAATACAATTGTGTGTTATGGACAAATCATAAAAATCAATTTTATCTAGATGGCACCTACTCATCTTGATGTTATATATATCCCCAAAGAAATTAAAAATAAAAACAAACTCCTATAAAATCTTATCAGAACCAAATAGTATCCCACTGTGCTGTGTCAAATATGGAAGTCTTTAAATCCAATCTAAATGAAGAGAAATCCATGACCTTTCAGTTAACAGGACCAGGGTATTCCACCACTGATGCAAAGAAACACAATGCCCCCAGTGCTATTTTAGCAAACTCCTAGCTCCATAAACCCAGTGTCTTGTGACATAAAATAAAGTGATCATGTACAGGGTGCTGGTAGGCCATTGCAATCATCTGGAGCCATTCAAGGATTATAAGGGATACTAAAACCAAAACCCTAAACTCTACCTGCACTCAGTTGGAGACTAATGCAAAATATGAAGGAAAACAGATAAAATTCCCTCATTTGCTCCTAACATTGTCACATCCAATGCGGACCAGGATGAAATCACCAAACTCATCTTTGCTTTTGACCAAATCCAAGTATAGAGAGATGAATGGCTAAAATGCTAAATCACTGTGGCACTCAGCCCCTTCTAACAGACAATGTCCCGGATGCACGCTTACAGTGCATACTCAGGATCACACACAAATTATTTTTAAATTTTTGTGTCACTGATCTTTAGATTAAAGTTCCCAAGTACACTTTGACACAACAGACTATAAATCTATCATGTAAATAGTCATCAGATTAATGGTCTATAATAGTATATAATTAACGTGACAGACAGGCTTCAAGCTAGTTGTTGTCATCTACACAGATCACAGGAATGTATCATACCACTTCCATTAATATGTGTTGGGGGAAAACAAGAACCATTATAATGTGGGGGGTAGGGACACACACACATAGAAACAAAGGAAATGTGACACAAACTACTCCACTGGATGGATAGAGGGCTCTCCCAGCCACTGAATTAATTTAACCTTTAAACACCAATATTGTGCCTGTATACTGTAGCACATATGTTAACGGCTTGTTTGCACTAGAAATTTGTACTGCTTTAATTATACATAGTTGAAGTGTGGGCACAGTCAGATCAGTATAAAAGTGCTTTATGGTATAGCTATTCCATACAGGAAGGGAAATAGCTACATGAATCCCAGTCACTTTTACACCAATATAACTGACTCTACACTATGGCTTTAAGCGGTATAGCAATTTTGGTAAAACCAAAAAAATCAAAAAATCCACAAAACAGTTGTCATATTCTTCACTGAAAAAAATTATGAAAATTATCTAATCACCTCTACATGACAGATGATAATGACTACATGGGACCTTAAACGTTCACTTAGCTGGCATGTGCATATATGTCTGAGTAGATGAAAAAACAGATGTTCATAAGTGAAGAGTTCTAAGGAGCAAATAACATTCTATTCTTCAAGACAATCAGAAAAAAGATTTTGTCTGAGGACAAAAAATATCTTAAGCATCTCTGCATTATGCAGATTTCTACATTTTCATACTAAAGGCATATTCTCAAGTCAATGTGCAGTGTATCTTCCACCAATGCTGATGAGATTTGCTTGACTGGTGTGCCACACATCAGGTGGAGAATGTATCCTTTATTAACTTAGCCTTAAAAAAAATCCACAAACCAGGTTTCTTAAAAGAGTTCTCAACATCATACAACCATTATGCATAGTAAGAAATGTGAAATTTACATAGTACAAAATGTGGCCAGTTGCTCCACATAAAAACCCCACCTTTAGATTTGTTCTTCATTCCCCACAAGTTGGCCCACTTACGATCTGACACACACTTATGATCTGTCCAGCACAAGGACCTAGAAGTGCCTGTGATGAAACACTTGCTCTGTGACCTCTCCATATGCAGCTGCGTGTGTGCATCTTGAACAGCAGCTTTAAACTTAAACAGATTGGCAACCCAGCAAAACCTGCCCAGGATCCTCTTTTCAACCAAGTACTTCAGTTTTTGCTTTGATTTTGTTGCCTTTTTCATGTATTTATTTTGTTGTGTGAGTAGTTCAGTCAGACACAATGCTGAGTGTGGTACATTCTCACCGAACAAGATAAACAGTTTGATTTTATTTCTTTAATTTTTTAAGCAAAACATTTTCATTTGACGTTTCTGGACAAGCCTTCCAATCCCCAAAGAAAGTCCTACGCAAACTGGTGTATTGCAGAGTAGGAGGTTCTAAAGGATACATATGGGCTCCAGCAGAAAGTATTGAGTATTGAGGACAGCCTTCCTTTTGGTTCAATTAAAGGAAGATGAAACGCTGATCTCATGAGATTTTGACCCTCTTCTAGTCTTGGAAAAAAGAGTTAACGTACAAACAAGTTAAAAGAAAATGACTAAGGGAAGACAATCTTGCAAGGTAATTCTTAACTAATACTACTCTAGTATCCACCATTTAAAAAGTTAACTTTTGTCTACAGACAGCATACAGTTACCAGAGTTGTTTCCTTTTCAGCGGATAGCTGCTGTATCTCTGGTACTACTGTGTGGTGACTATTGGCAAATGCTGACTTCTTATTGATGATCATTGTATTTGAACTTAATGTTTCTTCTGGGTTCCTGGTTTGCTGATGCATAATGTGGTGTGCAATAGGTCCCTAGTAAAAACAAAAGAACTATGAGAGGAGAAATATGTGATGATGTTTCACTCAGTAATCCACTGGCCCTAGCACAGCTACTCTCTTCATAGGGTGGGGCCTAAAATAAAAGGACAGTCAGATAAAACAGTAATGAACCTGTTATACAGAGGCACAGAGAAGTTAAATGACTTTTCCAAGGTCATATGTCAAGTCAGTAGCAGAACCAAGAACAATACCCAGAAGCCCTGATTTCCAATTCCCTAGTTCTAACTACAAGACTACGCTCCATCCCATAGTGTATAGTATATTTAATTTTAAAATTTATTGTACATAGAACCTTAACTACTCAGCTACTTAGGAGTCCTTATGAATATGCTAAATCATTGCTTTCTCACATGGTATTGGTCATGAGCATGGAGACCCGAGGAGACTAACTACGGACCATGCCAACTTTTAAGAGTTTCTTTCTTTCCCCCCCTGTTGAATAGCAGTAAGTGTGTTAGAGCACAAAGAGAAAGAGAGAGGCCTGGACTACATTTCTAGCTAGGCTAGAGACCCATGAGGCCTCCAGAATTTCACTTCTCTCTAGAGTGCTCTACAAGACCCATGATGCCTCAGGTGCAGCCTTTATATACAAATCCTACTGGGAAGATCAGGCCAAAGGCTCTCTGAAGCAAGACAGGTCTGCACCAGGATACCTATTCCATTCACAGGGTTAGATGTTCCCAATTGTTCTAATGTACAACCTAGGAAGCCATATGCAGGCAGTGTGGCACAGGGAACAGTTGAATCTTTGCAGTCAGATGAGCACCAATTATATATTGTATCAAATAATGAAAAGCTAGAGTGTGGAACGGTTCATACAAGCAGCATGTGCAAAATAAATGCACCACAAATGAAAAATGGGTACAAAACAGTTGCAGGGCAACCAACCGTTCTTCATGACATACCATAGATAGTTTCTCATTGTGCAGAATTCAAATACTCAGGAAGTGATTACAGAAATATTCAAAGATATAATATTTGTATTTTGAATGTTAATTTGATATAAAGGAGTGTGCCTGAGGGAATGTTTATAATCAGCACTCCAATAAACTCACAAATGACTCTAGTATTTTATAAGCTTGTTAGAAACAAATCACTCCCTTAGCTTATATTTACTTACTGATGAATCATAAAAGGCCTCAATACACAAAGAGTAAATTCAAAAATGTTTTCCTCTTGTTTTATCTTCTACAACGATACTGCAACCCTCTCAATCCTACTATGCATCCTGGTTACACACCCCATGGTTTTAGGGTTAAATGTTAATTCCTACAGAATACATGTAATTTTGAACCACATTTCACATCCTCCCCCTCTATCCCCCACTAATGTAGAATGGCTACCCTGATCTGGAGCTGAATCCAACTAACTCAAGCTGCCTCCTGTCTTTATGTTGCCTGGAGAGGTGTCTATGGGAGCAAATCCTATTGTGCCAGTTTACATAATGATGAAGCTCTAATATGAGCAGCCGTAAGAGGGATTGGAGAAAATATGCACTAGCCTCCAGATCAATGTAACTGAAGACACAATACAAAATGCACAACATCGACTCTGCAATATATTTATAAGCATTCACAGGTTCTGAGACTTACCTCAGTTCAACTGCGGGCACTGCAAATTATATTTTTGAAAATCAACTGAAGCAGTGTTATAAGTGAGGTGTCAACACCCTCCCAAATAGGCCCTCATTGCCACTGAAATATTCTTCACGTTCTCTCTGTACATCAGACCAATAATTGACCCTGGATGAAAACCCCTTTTATCCAGTTTAAAAAACACTATGATGCTTTATTGCAACATGAACATGCTTCAGTGGACAATATAACACCTACACCTTCCAAATACAATTAGTTATACACCAGCTCAAAGCAATAACACACTAGGCCGCAAGCACCGGAGACCTGTGTTAGACATTTTACTTCTAACAATAACCATATTAGTGTTACCAAAGTGTGACACAATGGCTGGGTTTTGTACGTAATTGTTTCGTAAGGTCCACACACTGTGTTCACATCCACAAGCAATACAAGTGGAGGAAAAAAAGCTGACAGAACAAGATCTCATTTTTCAAATGTAACTAAGTACTGTACACAGTAATGGGTGTGATGGGGATAGTCAGCTTTGTGCTCTTATTGACCACATAGAAATAATACTGGGCTATTAGAATATACTTTTTTATTTAGTGTACACTTAAAACATGAAGCAGAGCATTACACAAATACTTTATTATGGTCTGTAAAGAGGAGCTATTTATGGTAGCTGAAAAATCACTTGCCAAATTTAGGCATAAGTGCTTTCAGTACAGACACAGATGTACATTAGCATTGCAAAAGTTAACATAACTAGGGCCTGTGTTCTAATGGCCACAGCCTTATGCTGACCCATGCACAGATTATTCCACAAAACATAATCTGGAGTATCTGGATTATGGGTTTATTCATT
Source organism: Dermochelys coriacea (assembly GCF_009764565.3). Taxonomy (NCBI): domain Eukaryota; kingdom Metazoa; phylum Chordata; order Testudines; family Dermochelyidae; genus Dermochelys; species Dermochelys coriacea. Next base: position 17,263,359 of record NC_050079.1, on the reverse strand, counting down.
ACAATACAACCCAATCCCCTCATTCAGGTCCTCCCAGTTTCAGAGGATGTACAATGAGAACTCTTGGGGGAAAGTAGAGGAGTAGGGTGCAAAAATTATATCCGGATCAGAAATCTAATCCACCTAAGTAGACAGTCTTGCAAAATCTTCAATATTTTTCTTTAACCCCTCAAGGTATAAATTAGTCTGGTGGCACCCATGAGTTACTCTGCATGATTTCAAAATACATCAATGTCAACAGAGGCTGCCTGAATTCACTACACTGCAAGGTAAATGAACCATTAAAAATAATTCAGACACAAACTAAGATGACTTCCTTCAATTCATCAAAAATACACAATCCTTTTTTGCTGAGTCAATATTTCCTGAGATGCATTATGAGAAACGCTGGTTCTTAAGAGCTATAACAGCAGCCAAAAGATTAATTCTTTTTAAACCCATGCACAAGCCATAATGCATTGGTACAAAAGTTTACTGGAAGGTGCCAATTTTGAGAAGGGGACACATTCAAAACTTGCTAGCCCTTATCAATATGACAGCTCTTCAAAATGTGTTTAATGACATAGTCTGCAATCAGCATTACCTGGTGTCCTCTAAAGATACTGGAGAGAGAGACACCAATGTCACAATGGAGAAAAATGGAGCATAGGTCAGGAGACCCTCTCAAAGATAAGGAAAGAGTAGGCTATACCAACATCATCAAGTGAGTCTTGCTAACAGGTTTTGAACAGAGGCTAATGCTCACCAGTGTAACAGAACCCAAATCCTCACAGATGAATTCTGGGTAAAATAGTCTCAGCCCTAGTGCCAAGTGGGAATGGTTGGGAGAACAAAGGGGAAAGGGATATGGAGGATTTGTATGGCAGCCTACTCTGTCAACTGACATTTTATGCTCTTTCAAATAGCTTGTATGCACAAGTGCTAATATTTTATGTTTCATATTGTAAAAGAACAGAGCAGCAGAACCAACATCAGCATCATGAGCTCTCTCAGGACTATAGGATTTAAGAAAGCCCCGTCAATATTTTAAGCAATACTGACTTCAGAAATTTCAAAAAGCATAAATCCTGTAATAGATGATACTGGACTACAATCTGCATCCAGTCAACACACGTGGGCTTTCTTAGTGGCAGGGACCTAAACTGTCATATAGAGACAAGCCTGGATTTCTGATTTCAGCCTCTTATTCCTCATGCTACATGAGAAACAAAGAACTCACTTCCTAGAGGGGAAGAATTCCTCAAACTGCTCAACTGTTACAAGCCTATTAAAGAGACAGTTGTAGAATGGCTCTTCAATGAATTCCATCCATTTCTTCTTGCCTAAAAAAATTGTGTCAGGAAAAAATACATGGCTGGTAGAGGGGGGTTAAGATAGGGTAAATCTAGCCACTCAGAGATCCATTAGTGACATAGAAGAGGACTGTCTAAAGGGATATGTATACATATACCTAAAAGTTTTCAAGACCAGAATACCAGGAATGAAATTCTGGTCCCACTGAAGTCAATGAGACAGGATTTCAACTTCACAGCTCCATACACAATGTCTTCACACCTATGTCAGGGATTAAAAAAACACAACAAAAAACAAACAAACAAAACACAACCAACCACATAATTAACAGAAAAACAAATTTATCAAAGAGAAGCTAAAACATGCAGAGAATTAGAGTCAATTTTAAAAGTACATTGTCCTTCATTACCATGGAAACTTTCCTAAAATGGTGGAATCCCTAGAAAAAACAAATTCAGGAGGAAGGGCTGTATCATGCACATGTGAACAAAACTGAAGCTGTTTTAAAAAAACAACATTAAGTTGTATGGTGTAAAAACCAACATTTGTGGCACTGAAATGCATGAAATTATTACATGCTTGATGAGAAATTTTGATTATTCAATAACAAAGTAGTGAAGTGAATGAGTTAACAGGCTACACTCACGGTGTGTTACAAACATAATGCATCTCTGATATCTTATTTTGCTCTGTGATCAGTCAAAAGATTGTATCATTCATTGCTATTTCATCTCAAGTTGCAAAAGGGGGGAAAATTGTCTATTTCATGAAGATTTTACACTAAATTCATAGAATCATAGATACTAAGGTCAGATATTTCAGCCAAGTTTGCTTGCTACAGAAATTGCTGCCTTAATGGCTATTTTACAGTTTCATGCATTAAATTATTTTCTGCACCACAATCCATACAATGTGGATGGACTGGATTTACCTGCTGTCCTGTTAAAGACTGAATGACATCTGAAGCATCTTAGCATTTTTATTTAACAGTGGAGTCACGTGAATAATTAATACACAGACAATTGAGCACCAGCAACATTTCTTTGCTGGGAATATAAAACTTTTGCACAGATGTATGCAACACTTTCTTTGATCTAAACAATTATATAAGGCAAAATCCTGCCAATCTAAATCAGGCCTGATTGCTCTCTTGCACAACCTATACAGGAGACAGGAAGCTTTACAGGAGTCCCCAGCACAGACACTTCACCACTTCATTCCACTTCCCACTGCAGCATGAGCAAAGGGCTCAGCAGATCTCAGGGAACAGCCAGAAGTCAGGGCCAGCCACAGGCTGCTTTCTGGCCCTCTGTAGCTCTTGCGTCCTGTCCCTTGAGTCAGCATGAGTTTGCCCCATGCTAGCATCTCTCTCTCTCTCTCTCCAACATCCTCTAAAGGAGGGTTCCAGAGGAGGGGATGGGAAAAATACCAGCTACTACAGCCTGAGTCTGTATTACATTTTCAGCTGGTTCTCTACTGGTTTCTGGGTGAGGTATACGATGCATGTACTGTACCTGTCCTCCTAATCACACACTAATCTGCACCCTCCCCACCCCATTCATGTGGATGGCTCTCCAGAGTCTGGAGATATGATGCCAGAGGGATGCCAGATTGACTCTCCTTTCCCTTTACGCTCCCCTGACTTTGCATCTGCCAGGTTTTTATTTCCTCCACCCACACCAGTGGACAGGAGGATTTAGCCCTTTGTTGCAACTCAGACAAGACTTCTATTGACAGTAATTTTAAGTTTTGCCCCAGTAAAACCTGCAGGATCAGGCCCATTCTTTTTTAACAGGGGTCTTTGAACCTTGTGTTTATTTCCACGAATAAAAAGGAAAGTCTGTCTTTGTACAGCTGGCATAATATATACAGCATATGTTATTGTAATAATCCTTAAATGCCACTCCTCTCCCTCAAAACAAGGCGCACTTCTGTGGGGAAGGAAATCAGACTGGCTGACTTCAGTATTTACCAATTATGGGCCCAACCCTGCACATGACTTCATGGAAGCAGGAGTGGGCCCAAATGATGAAGGACTCAAACCTGCAAACAAGCACTTACACAAAGGCTTAACTTTACTACAGTGCGCCGCATTCACGGTAACAAAATTAAGTACGTGCTTAAGTGTTTGCAACTCCGTGGCCTCAGTCTTTGAAAACATTAGTAAAAACAGTGTTTAAAGTGACTCAAAACACTCAACACCGCCAGAAGATTCTTTTATAAATATCAAATATTAGCAATATTTCTCTTCTTGCTACACCATGGGCCAAATCAGAGGGAAGGTGCAAGTGAAAAAAAATTTGATTCATTACTCTTGGAATTCAAATTTACTTTCTTACTTTAAGAGATATTGTGTTTCAATTTAACACACACAAGATTGTAGTTGCACACTCACTGGTAACACACCAGTGAGGCTGCTCAACTTCTGTCAGCAAGGCTTTTCAGCAGTAGTCAGTATTGACAGTACTAGCTCTAGCAAGCCATGCATCTGCATGTTAGACATCTGAAATGGCATTTGAGCCCAGGTGTTGCATCTCTAATTATTGCAGGGTCTTTATCACAGGCACACATACACAGAGTTTAAATTACTGGTAAGGATTTTAAGTTCATTACTGTGTCTTTCAGATTTTTTTCTTTTTGCATTTCAAAACAAAGAAATATATTCATCAGTCAGGATTTTAAAAAATTACTTATCACCATCATCAAGGAAAGTTCCCCAGTGTCTGGTTCTCTGATGCTTGCCTGAGTCATCTTCAACTCCAGCTAAGGATCTGTCATCTGTGCACAATACTCATGTTTGGAATTTTAAAAAAAATAGTATTAAAATTGATTCAGCTGGTGTCAAAAGCTCTCCTTCTTACTGCCCCCACCAGTATAGCTGTAGTATTCATCAGATTTTTACCACCAAGATTAATGTTATATAATGTCACTTGCAACAGTAAAATTTATCAACATTATTGTATACCATAGAAACTGCCACCACAGACAAATGCACTACATTAAAATTTTGTCTAGAGCTCCCTAGAGGAAACATTCACTGCAATTTGTATAACAGTTTATATATTTATGCTATTTAATGGTATAAAGTAATAATTATGACTTCATTCACTGATAAGCAACAGCATTACATAAATCTGATGCGGATTTAGAACATGCCAGCTTTGTCACTGGCCTACTAGTTGTAAATTATGTTGCTGTTAAAAAAAAAACCAAGCAAATATGAGTTAGCAGCAGGAAGCTAATAATGCGCCTCCAGCTGTTCCAGTTAACCTGCAAATGTGGCCATCTGCACCTCAGGAGAAAAAGAAAAGGAGAGATAGAGGGAGGGAGGAAAAGGAGAGAGAGGAGAGAAGCTACCGCCAATGCAGGCACAAAGCCTAGGCCCCAAGCAGTAGGAATGACCTTGGTCCTTACGACCAGACAAGCACGTATTTAAAATCAGAAAAGTTACCAAAGAATAAAGGACCTATTCTCCCCTAGACCTACCCCCTCACACACACACAAAGTCTTTTCCATTGCCTTTTTTCTAGAATAGGCTGTGTTTCACCTCTGGGGTTATTATTTACTGCATTGCAGGTTTGTCCAGTGAACAGGTATTCCTTACAACTTCCACCTTTCATTTTTACTTTTTAAAACCTCTTCAAAGATCCATCTTATATTTTAAAAAAGTAGTTATTTTAATAGATTTATTCCTGCTTCAGATGATTCAAAATGGATCTGCAGGGCACAAAGAATGAACTATCAAACAAGACAAAAATTCTCAGATAGAAAGTCACAGATCTTCCAGTGAACAGCAGCTTTATTTCTGGCTTTGGATTCACAGGGATGAGGTGGTTCTTAGGACGTGTATGTCAGGAGTGTTCACTAAAAGATTATTTTATAAGAGACTTCTATAAAATCTGGGTCACAGGGAACTGTCACCAAATATTTCCTTTGACATTCATCCCACTGCTAAAGCTGTAGTGACTAAAAGAGAGTGCTCATATACTTGGCTACATTTTGGTATTCTGGGCGCAATTTAATAACAAAAACCTCTCTGCAAGGCTGGTTTCTAAACACTGTACAACACACTATCTCATCCTGAATAGTGAGTTGCAGCAGCTCAAAGGATCAGATTCTTTGCCTACCACTACACTAGAATTTGGCTTTTTAAGGGCCCCCTCAATTCCTGTTGAATGTAATGGGATCTGAGAGGACTCGGCACCTTACTGGAGCTGATCAGCACCTCATGTCTTGTGTTACTATGTTAGAGGCTAGGTCTGCAAACCCCTGGGGGAAGTCCCAAAGAAACCTTCTTTTGACATAGATTAATAAGGTAGCTAATGGCCTTTGGATACTTAAGTAGGCTCTAGGATTACCTACTGATTGCTTTTAAATCAAAATTAATTTGCTTCATCACAAAGGAAATAAACCAATTATTTTTTAGTTTGTTCCTTCACTTTCAATGTAAGTCTATAATTCACTCCGATCTGAATCCTAGTTTTCAGGGGTTTCTAACTCAGACGAAAGGCTGACTCTTCACATACACAGTTTCTAACATGAAAAACTTCCTTTCCCCCTCTTGAATACCAAATTCACTGTAAAGTGATCTGTTGTGCATTTTGAGAAATGGAAAACAACACAGAAGCTTGTGGGATTTATATTTCTCAATCTCTCACTAATGGTTTTAGAAAGAGTTTTGCAGCTCATTAGTGTTTAACTTTGATTAGCTCTTCTTTGTATTTTCAAAATAAGTTAGACAGATAGTACACTCTGACAGGTGGCTACTGCAAATATCTTCTTTTCAAAATATTTTATTACATATTTGGGATTGTGGCATAAATGAGGGAAAAAATGATTAATGGGCTAAAATACCTAACAATTGGATAATGAGTCTAAGTTTCATTTACTTACTTTTTCTATTACGTTAACCAATCCCATTGATCAATGAGTTCAGTGAAAGCTACTAACCACTTCTCCAGAGGCAAATAATAGTTTTTGCTGAATCTGTAACTTCATCTCTCCTTTACAATAATAATTTAATTGAAAAATTGTTACACCTTTGAAAATTGGATTGATAATAATATGATTTTCAATCTTTTCTGATATTGAGAATGTACATAACATTACACATATTCACTTCATTTTTTGGTGAACATCAAGGATCAGTGGCACAATTTCTGCACTAGAGCACAGTTCCACTGACTTCAATAGAATTGTGTTATTGACACCAAGGCTGAGTCTCACCCATTTGTTCCTTGAGGTAGACAGTGACTGAGGAAAAACTAGTAACTATTTACTTCAAGTCATTTTGTGCATTAGTGACATGCTAGAGAAGAATGAATGAAAAAGGGACCAGTGCTTTAATACATCTTTTCAAAATCTTTTATTACAGACATTTTTTGAAAGTACATTAACGTAACTTTAAGTGTGTAAGACTGCACATTTAATCTATTTGATTTAGTTCTGTCAGGCTGTTCTGCTTCCTTGCTGGTACTTATGTGGGTTTCACCAACTGAAGATCACATGTAAGCCTGCATGAACCAGCAACAATTTACCAAGGGTTGTGGTGGAGTTTCCATTAGTGCCCATTTTAAAATAAAAAATTCATGTTTTTCTAAAAGATCTGCTTTAGGAATTATTTTGGGGAAATTCTATGGTCTGTGTTGAACAGAAGGTCAGGCTAGATGGCCCCTTCTGGCCTTGGAATCTATTAATCTATGTGTTTTGGAAGTCTCCCCTGCATGCATACAGCTTCCCTGACTCTTTTTTGTATCAGGACATCTCCCTCCCCTTTGCAACCTAGTGCTCCTGAGGCTCCATGGGGTTTCACCATTGTGTAAGTGAAAAAACAGATAAATGACTGAAGTATGCTCAAACTTAGCAAGAGAAAAAAAAATCACCTCTTGGTTGAGACTAAACATGGGAAATTTCATCCCTCAAAGAGAATCTTTTAGGAAGTTTTGAGTATGTGGAAACACAGGGTTAAAATGAAAGTCCTGACATAACCTTAATTATAGTAGTCACCACCCATATAACTACCATGACAATATGTTTACACTGCATACGTCAATAAGCCATAGTTTAAAACAAAATATAATTTCTGAACACTGTGTGTGTTTATAAAGTATTTTTGTTTGTGTTTGACTAAAACAACAAAGGTTCTGTAAACACCCACCCACACATCCCTTGGCCACATGTTAATTAACTGATTACTGACTTAGACATATTTGGATCAGAAGTGTATTATGTCAGTTGAGTTGAAATAGAGCATTTATGGATTTTTTTTATTAGAACTCAGGTGGAAGAGGTGAGAGAGTAGAAGAAAATTATAATAAAACTATGCTATACAAACTTCCAGTAGTCCACATTAATACCCTCCCCTCAAAAGAAAAAAATTCTAAGTCAGGGTAGTAAATCCTGACAAATTACAACTGGTTCAGAACTCACCAGTGCTGTACCTAGGACTTGCTCTCTAAGGAGCATGGGATTGTACATCCATAAATGTGCGGCAATACCTAAGCACATTGGGATGAGTTCCCGTGTCAACCCTCATTTTCAGCCTTGACTTTGATTTTCCTTGCTTTGGTGGTTTCAAACCAAACTCTTAGTGTTACTCTAATGTAGGGGGGTTTTTTGTGTGGTTTAATATGAATATTGTGTCAAAGATTTGAGATATTAAGAATGACAATACATTATTATTGCAGCAGGGAAATCTCAAGAGTCTTAGAAGTAGGATTCCGAAAACCACAGCAAAAAAATCAATAGTAGTCCACAAGAATTCATAAAGGAAACATGTCAGTCTGCATCTTAGAAGACACATTTTAAATTTTATTTTAACCAAAAAGGACAAGTACAAGTCATTTAAAAGGAGGACAAGAAGACCTTCCATTTTTCCATAGGAATGCTGATGAAGACGCTTCCAGTTCCAGTGATAGTGAGAGAATTTAGCCTAGAATCATAGATTCACAGGACTGGGAGGGACCTTGAGAGGTCATCTAGTCCAGTCCCTTGCCTCATGACAGGACTAAATATTATCTAGACCATTCCTGACAGGTGTTTCTCTAACCTTCTCTTAAAAATCTCCAATGATGGAGATTCTACAACCTCCCTAGGCAATTTATTCCAGTGCTTTACCACCTTGACAGATGGGAAGTATTTCCTAATGTCCAACCTAAACCTCCCTTGCTGCAATTTAAAGCCATTGCTTCTTTTTCTATCCTCAGAGGTTAAGAAAAACAATTTTTCTCCCTCCTCCTTGTAATAACCTTTTACGTACTTGAAAACTGTTATGTCCACCCTCAGTCTTCACTTTTCCAGACTAAACAAACCCAGTTTTTTTCAATCTTCCCTCACAGGTCATGTTTTCTAGACCTTTAATCATTTTTGTCACTTTTCTCTGGACTTTCTCCAGTTTATCCACATCTTTCCTGAAATGTGGCACCCAGAACTGGAAACAATACTCTAGTTGAGGTCTAATCAGCGCAGAGTAGAATGGAAGAATTGCTTCTCGTGTCTACCTAGCATACCCTAAATCCACATTATCCTAGACTACCATACACTCGAATGGTTGAGCCCATGCAGGTTACAAGAGAAGGTTCCATCTGCATTATTTCTTCAGCACCCTTTGATGTCCAGTTCTCAGAGCAGATTGGGATCATTCTATTGAAGAAACCACATTCTAATGAAGGGATTGGGAAAATAAGCTGAACTGGGAGCCTTCAATGATGGGATAATGAGGGGGAAACCACTAATGATTGTATGCATCAACTTTTGAACAATTCAAACTCAGATATCTAATTGCAAGCTAACAGACATGCAGTGCTGGGCCTTACTTCAGTGTTGTGTTTGATTTTCAACTCCAAATACATCCATAAAATCAATTAATGGAACATTTAGGTAGTAAATATATTTATATCTACATCTATCTATATAAATTGAGTCTTATTAAAATGTTGATCTAATCAGCCACTAAAGATGATTATTTAACTAGTACAGGCAAATGAAGGTATTACATTAGGAAACATCCAGTAAAGCAAACACAAACATCCAGGCTTTTGCCATTCTAAAATGTTGCACAGGGGCCAAATACAGCAACCTGGAACTTGCAATGTATTCTGATTTTTCTGATCAATCACCTGTGATTTCACCTACAAAGAAATAATTTGAATAAGAAAATTCTCTGAAAGTCATTGGAGATAAATCTCCTTGTTCTCTTAACTCAGAGCATGGAGAGGTGCTGAGAGAGACATCTCAGGACCTCACTGTTATATACAATCTACACAATGTAAAAGGCAGTTTAGCTTCACAAGAGAGGTAAAGACACAAATAAAGGAAGTGTATTATGTCCTCATTTTCTTCTGTCCAAGTCCAGTAAAGGACACAGAGAGTTGGTCAAATACCCTCGCAACTCCTTCCTGACAGTCTATAGCCTATATTTCTTCCCACTCTTAATCAAAACAGCAGAAAAAGGTCACTATTGTGATTTTGGAGGGACTGAGGCCACAGAGGACATAGCCAAGCAGGTGGTTTCAGGTATTCAATTCCTACCTGTGAAGCTTCAAAAATATTTTGATGGGAATTATACAGTGCTCCTTTAGCCCAATGACACAGGGATTAATTTAATGGCAAAGGAAGAGAAATCTACAGTGGCACACTGAGAAGTTCTACAGTTTCAAAAGAGTTCTGTTTTCAGCAATATTCACTTTCTATGTAATGGGAATTTCACTCAAAATGGTAGAAGTATTTAAGGACACCCACTATACACAATTTACTTTATGGATACTATTTATTAGGCATATTAATTATTAATTTATGTTGATTATTAGACTGTGTTACCTAAAACACACTATAAGCGACGAAGGCATCCAAGCCTGCACTAAGGACCCCATCCAAAGTCCACGGATGTCTTTCCACTGACTCCGATGAGCTTCAGATCAGACTCTAAGAGTGCTTAGGAGAATTGCTTTTGCTGGAGTAGTCACAGTAAAGAAAACTGAAATCGTCATTACAATGGCTCTGTCGCAGGTACTGTAGCAAAACAAATTAATTTAAGGATGCTTAGTGGTACATGATTTGCTAGATCTCAAATCCAGAATTCTCCTAAGTGCCATGGTACAGTACCACTGAATCCTTTAATCTTATATCTATGGTACAACTGTATATACCATTGCCAAATACAGAGGATTGGCTGTCCACTTTCACAGGTTAGAAAACTTTACCTTGTTAAATTATATTTGCATTAACAACAAGGTTCAGAGAAAGGCTTTTGTCTTTAAGTAAAAGAGCCTTAATAACCTTCACCCATGGACAGATACAAATACAATGTGCTTTTAAAAACTCCTAGAACCTTTGTTGCTCATCCCTGCCTCCATACCACTACACCTACTCCCAGCAAGCCTGCACTCAGCTGGAACTTGATTCTCCTCTTGCTTAAACCAGAGTAAATTAGAAGTAACTTCTATGAAGTCAATGGAGTTACACTGGTGTAAAATCAGAGTAAGCATCAACAGAATCAAGCCCTGGGATTGTCTCAAAAACTTGACGGATCTGCTAATACTGAAACCTCAGCCTGCCCTAATTAACTGATGTGAGTTTGAGGTGCATTAAAGACCATAAAATATGGTGATAAAAGTAACATTTCTGAGATCTTATAGAGTACAAATTTCTTCTCAATTCTGTGTATGAAAGGCAATATTTTGCTGAATTGTCTGTTTTTATTTCTCCTTTAGCTCTTGCAGCTGAACTCCCAAACCTAAGATGTTCATTGTCAATAAATACAGTACAAACATAGATAAAGAAAGGCTATCTGCAGAATTAGCAGCTTGTAGTTACTGCCTTATCCACAAGAGAGCACAATAACCTGAGCACATACAGATTCTTTTGTAAATGCCGAGTGTACTTACAGAGCACTGTATAACTCAAAAATTATAATTAAAATGTCTTAGCTCCTGTATTTATAGTAACATTTAAACTTCTGTGCTTTCTTGAAGTCAGAGTCATTTACTTGAGAACAGCACACTTTATGGTGAACAGATCTTTGAAACTATACCACGGGGATATGGCACAGCCACATGTAACTCAATATATGTCAACAGCTGTAAAAATATTGGTAGGAGAAGGGAAGAAAAAACCATGAGCACAGATCAAGTGCCCTGTGTCTCATATCTGACTGATTTCAGATTCTCCCTCCCCCTGCCCCCAAATAATTGGGCAATTTTGGTGCAAGCTGTCATAAAAGCCAAGGCTTCTTTGAGCCTGAATGATCAAAAAGGTTACAAATGAAAATGATTTCAATGTTGGAGGCCTAGTGAGTGACCAAGGCACTTTCTGTAGCAGAAGGGTTTGTTCTAATCTTACCAACTGCACGCTTTCGTCAGAGCATATTCCTAGGGAGTTCACAGCTCCCCAGGGCGAAGCTACAGTAAATTCTGGCTAATCCCCTCTGCATACAAATGAGCCCCTGGTAAGAGAAACTGCAGGGCCAGACAGCTTATATGCAGCACTGATTCTCCAGTTCTGTGCCTTAGCAAAAACAAACAAAATGGCCCTATATTTTGATATTTTCAATGGGGCAAGGTTTCTGAAAAATGGTGACTTAAATCCTTATATGTTGTATAGACCATAGGAGGAAAAAACATTCAGAAAGGTCATCTCCCATTCATATGAGCACATGTAGCACTGTACGCAGGCAATATTATCTATTTTAAAAATTAATGACCTGAAACATTTGCTTGACTGAGGGCGTGGTAGACTTAAACTAAATCTAATGCAAAAAGAACATGGGCACAAGATAAATATTTATTAACCTATTATAAAATAGCAAGATTTAACACTGGAATGCGTTACCTAGGGAGGTGGTAGAATCTCCTTCCTTAGAGGTTTTTAAGGTCAGGCTTGACAAAGCCCTGGCTGGGATGATTTAACTGGGACTTGGTCCTGCTTTGAGCAGGGGGTTGGACTAGATGACCTTCTGGGGTCCCTTCCAACCCTGATATTCTATGATTCTATGATTCTAAGATCTAATCCTTCATTCCCATTGGTTGGTATCACTGCATCAACATACTATAGAGTATGGAATCATTCATATTCATTTCTTGGCATTTCAAACAAGACTTTACATTTTAACTTCAGCAGCTGATGTTGCTTTAAAAGTCTTAAGCATTGCTTTTTTATTATTATTTAAATAATGTATGAAGGGATTAGCCCATCCAGCGGTACATTATTTAATCAACAAAGCATATCTTTTACTTTCTATTATTAACTATTGATAATATAGACTACTTTGTTATGTTGACTTTACTTATGCCCATTCTATATGCTACAAAATAAACAAAGAGCACGGTTTTTAGTATTACAACTAAATACCCCATGCAGAAGGAGGTAGACAATTTAAGAGAACAATCAGGAGCAAACTCTGATCCCTCTCAATTCCCATCAATTGCAGTGGAAGTTGTGGGCAGTCAATACCTCTCAGGATCAGACCTAACATTTCCCAAAAGGATTCCTGAGAGCCTTCATCTCTGCAAACCTCCAAATACTGACCACTATAAGAAAACAGGATACTGGGCTAGATGGACCGTTGATCTGACCCAGTATGGCCATTCGTATGTTCTTAACTTAACATTCCCACATTTGTATATTAAACTCAACCCCTGTCAGGAATGGTATAGGGTATATCTAATCCTGTCTCAGCACAAGGGGAGGGACTAGATAGCTTCTTGAGGTCCCTTCCAACCCTATATTTCTATGACTTCTGATATACTAGGCCAAGGATGCTTACTTTGTGAAGCCTTTTAATTTAAACAGTGTCACCGTACTGCAATATTGCATGAAGGATGTGCATGCACATATTGTACATAAATACCGTGCTCCCCTTTAGCTCAAGCTGTGAAATCTGGCTCCAGATCACAAACACCCTGAATTTCGGGTTGTTTGGGTCTGGTTTAACTTATTATAAAGACAAATATAATTTGGAAAATTTAAATCTGGATCTTGAACCCACTCCACAGTTCAGGAGCATTATGATCTGGGATTTTGGTTTAGAGCCATTTCTACTTTCATTTTTATAAGCCCCTTACTTTTACAACACTGTCTGTGCTGAAGATTTAAGATCAATCCGCCCTCATTTTAAAACACCGCCACAGAGCTTGTTGGCTAAAATAAATTATTTGTAAAGTTTGAACATTTCTGCATGTTAAAACAAACAATCCTTAATTTAGAGATAGAAAATAACACCAAAATGGCCATTTCAATGAGCCAATGGAAATACGTCACAGAAAAGGATGTGTATATTTGTGTTGAAGGATGGTAGCTACACTATTCAGAAAGAAAAGGAGTACTTGTGGCACCTTAGAGACTAACAAATTTAGAGAGCACCTTCTGCTGGCTAACCCAAAACAATACTGTTGGAATTAGACAAAACTCTGACCCAAAGCCTACACTGCAATAAAAAAACCAGCAGCACTGAGTCTCAGAGCCGGGGTCAATTGACTGGAGTTCGCAGGGCTCAGGCTGCAGGGCTAAAAATTGCAGTGTAGATGTTCTGGCTTGGGGTAGATCCCGGGCTCTGAGACCCCACACCTCACACTGGATTCCAGCCCGAACCAGAATGTCTACACTGCAATTTTTAGCTTTGTAGACAAGCTCCACGAGCTATGCTGTGGGTCTTTTATTTCAGTGTAGATGTACTCTGAATGTATGCATTGATATTTAAAGATGTCCATCTAGACAGAGTCATTCACTATACAACAGATGAAGAGGAAAACATGTTTAAAATGAAAATAACTCTTCAAATTCTAGTTTTGACTTTCAATAACTGCCCCCTCATGTCCCACCGACCTGTATCTAGGTTTTTGTAGGTGTATGCCTCACTGGCCAGAAGTATTTTTACAGTGGTATGTTCTACTCTTAAAACAGGATTTTTAAAATGTAAAATGTCCCATGTAAAATGCCAAGAGGCACAATACTTTTGAATTTTTTGTGCTGTGTTTTAGCAATAAGGAACATCAGTCTATAAAAGGCATGACCACTGGAGATGCACTGGAGTAGGAAGTAGGCACTGCTCCATGGGAAAAGTCTTCCCATCTCAACTGGGAACTTTATAGCAAGATGTTTTGACACACAGAACATGTCTATCAGTTCCCCACCCTTTTATATGCTACTAGTATTTAGGTCCTAGTCTGCACTCCCTACTTGTCTTTCATTTAGGCAAAACTCCCATGGAAATCAACAAGAGTTTTATCTGATTGAGGGCTGGGCAAGGATGTTATGGGATCATCATTCGGGGGTAAAACATTATAAAATGTAGTATTACAAAGGCACCAAAATGCAAATCTTTTAATTTTAAAATGAAATATTCTAGGGGGGAAATTGGAGTAGTGACCCTTTACATCCCTCAGTGGGAAATCTTTGCCATTCCATCTGCAACCTCAAAGGCAGAATCCTAAAACCATCACTAATGATAATGTACTACAGAAATATACATATGCGCTTGTGGCTAGTCACATGAACTGTAAAAGTATAAACAAGAATAACACAAACATTAATAACAATAATACAACCATTGGCATAACTGGATCAATACCATTAGCGAATTTGGCCTATGGTATTTAAACAGCACTAAAATGCCCATGCTAATAAGATGCTATCAGTTTCATAATGTGTCTATTATACATGCTCAAACTTAGTAATAGTATCTATGATGGGAACTAATGTTAGTATATACAGCTTTAAAGAGGATGTGTTAAATGAATAATCACAATAGTACTACAATTAAACCTAAGTACAGCAGCCTTATACAAGAAAGCTTAAAAATAAAGGTGCTGTGAATGTGGATTAGATGTGCATAATGGCAAGTGCTTTACATGAAAAAATATTATACCTATTATGAAAATACACATACTTAAAGTTCTGATAGATTAAATGAGGCTAAGTGGCCCATATAATGAATTTTCTTTAAACAAGAAGAAGTTACTGAAAGCCAAGTTCTTGCTGCCAAATTCCTGGACACAGTTTCCAACTATTCCAATCAACCAGCTCTGTGGTTGGGCTGGGATTTCAAACTTGCCACAGTATGAAGTCCAGTTTGGGCTATATTCCCTTCCCTCTCTCAGCTTGATGAAGGCTTCCCCGCAAAATCAAAAGGCTTACTGTCAAGTTTTCGATTGGTCTGAGCTTCATGCTATCATATATGGGGTGATGGCAAGGAATATGAATGCAGCTCTGGCTCCACCATGGGGCCTTGAGGTTTCGTCCAATTCATCCAGGGACCTTATGAAAGTAGAGCGGGTCTCTTTTCATGTATTCCAACGGCTGAAATTCCCTAGATGCACTGCAGTGTGCAAACGCGGTGTAAAAAAGAACAATAGCTTCAGAAAAACTGAGGCAAGTCTACTGAGTATGCTTAAGATAAACCAGCCAAGCTAATGCAGAAAAAAAAGACATCCTTTTGCATTAAGAACTTAAAGAAATAAACCCTCTCAGAGTCAGAGAAAGCATATTAGCTAATGCAAGATGCCCATGTTAACTTACAAAAGGCAATGTATGTCACTGAAATATATAATATTCAAACCCTAACAAGTTCAGATGAGATAATATAGCTAGAAACATGCTAAACTATTTGGGGGAGAGCAGGTTGCTGTTTTTTTAAAAATAAAACATTCTTGTTATTCACATATTGAGTTATTTCCCCGTTCTTGATTGGAATTGTTTAACACTAAAATCCATACAATAATGTTCTTTTTATAAGACAGAAATACATCAATCAGTAAATTAAAAGCCAAACTGCTACTTCAAAAAGCAATAGCTAATAAATAAATAAATAAATAAAATGCACCTTTTCTATACGATAACTTCTTATTAAGTATTGTTATTATTACTGAAAATATGGTGCACAGGTAGTTTCGTGAAAAGCATCAGAACTGAACCTAATTTCAGGTATACTGGAATTAACTTCAGTACCAATACCTAAATTCAGGTATCTGGTATATTAATTGCAGTATGTATATTATTTAATTTAGTTATTGAGACATGTTATAATACATGCAATTTGTTGAAGCTAAAATTAAGAATATTGATCACAATGGCTTCTGAATCACAGGTATATAATGCTGCATGAGAGATATTTAGTTCTTTACAAGTGTTTTATACAATTTTTATGCCAAAACTGTGCTAACTTACTAACCTTGTTATACAAAGCAGCTGGAAGCCTCACTATGCCAGGCATTTTTCAAGGGCTGGTAAAAGTGACTCATTTTACTTTACTGTAGGCCAAATAAACACATGTGCCCTAGGTTCACCAAAGCAAGATAATACTATGGAATCACTTATTTAAATACAATGCACATCACTTACTTAGAATAAGAAGCAAAATGTATGCATTTCTTATAAGCCACTTGTATAGGTAATTCTGATAGCAATGGCCAAATAGAATGATCTTAAACAGTTTCTGTCAGACACACTGTCTTTCAATTTAAAACTTGATCGCTGAATTTGCATTAACCTTAGACTGACATAGAAAGGGGGAAATTATCTCTCAGTACTGTCAAAACTAACACATGATATGAAATACACATACATATAAAAGATACAAACATACCCCGTCTTTGTCATGCAGAGGAGGTACCAGCCCAGTGAATGAGTATATTAAAAATGTGTTTGTGTTGTAAGCAAGCCACAAGAAGTAATTCTTCCTCTCTACTCTGCGCTGATTAGGCCTCAACTGGAGTATTGTGTCCAGTTCTGGGTGCCACATTTCAGGAAAGATGTGGACAAACTGGAGAAAGTCCAGAGAAGAGCAACAAAAATAATTAAAGGTCTAGAAAAGGTCTGGCCTCTGAGGGAAGATTGAAAAAAATGGGTTTGTTTAGTCTGGAAAAGTGAAGACTGAGCGGGGACATGATAACAGTTTTCAAGTACATAAAAGGTTGTTACAAGGAGGAGGGAGAAAAATTGTTCTTCTTAACCTCTGAGGATAGGATGAGAAGCAGTGGACTTACATTGCAGCAAGGGAGGTTTAAGTTGGACATTAGGAAAAACTTCCTGTCAGGGTGGTTAAGCACTGAAATAAATTGCCTAAGGAGGTTGTGGAATCTCCATCATTGGAAATTTTTAAGAGCAGTTTAGACAAACACCTGTTAGGCATGGAACAGATAATACTTAGTCCTGCCATGAGTGCAGCGAACTGGACTAGATGACTTCTCAAAGTCCCTTCCAGTCCTATGATTCTATGTCCAAATTACAGCACCGATGTGCTCTTTTGTCAAAACTTCAAATCCAAACCCTAGAGAAAGTCACCTCTTGATGACAAATGGAATGAATTTCAGCTCCTAATACATTGGGAAGATTTCCTGTCAGTCTCCTTATATTTTTGGAATTTTCATGTTCTTTAATCCCAACAATAAATGTTCTTTATCTTAATTCATAAAAAAGGATCTGAAGATATAGAGAATGATTTTAAGTGTAATCAGGAAATTACCCACAACAATGTAATATTGTTTTTAAGGGTGTTGGGGTAACTCCTCATCGTATAGACATTTTCTTCCCCACTATACTCCACTCCACTCCTCCAACCTGTAAAGTTATTATGCATCACACAGGAAGAAGAAAGCAAATGGTACAATGGCCAGGATAAGAAGAGCAGCATTCTAGCTGCTGAATTCGGACAAATTATTCTTACTACACTTTACACAAAGACAGAAATCAGTATTTTAAACAAAGGTTACTGGATATTTTACTTAAAATTCATTAAGATAATCTTGCGTTGGTGCTTTTGGGTGATAATGCATAGTAAATAATCAGTTTGCTGAAGGTGAACAGAGCCAAGTTTATAGCACCTGTACAGCTGAAGCAGAAGTGGATACCAATGACCCCAAAAGACAAGGTGTGTCCATGTGACCATGTAATGAATGAATATTTTTTCTTACTGTTACTGAAGTACCCTTTGTGTGAAAATTTGAGAACATGGCTAAAGCCACTCCTAGCATGTATTATAACTAGTAAAGAGACAACTAATAAGCATTTTAAGTTCATTTAGGTTACTAACAGAAGAGAAAGGGTTAAACCAATTCATTCCTGCTCATTATGCTGTATCATTTTATTTGATAAGATGATACAGCATAATGGAGAATGTTAGCATTGAATTTGACTAGCTGAAGCAATAATGCTTAACTGATTCGTATGTACATGTTCTCTCTACTTCAGGCCCAGCGGACGTGGGAGGGGATACTACATACTTAAATTTATTTTAAAATGTTATCTGCCAGTTGTCAGCCTCTTCAAAATTGTGCCATAAGACAACATTTCATTATTGGGAATGAGGTAACTGTACCTCTTTTTAAATGTGCCAGAAATAGGTGACAGTCCACAGAAATTTCTGTGAAGTACATACTTTATTGCCAACTGCATATTTATAGATATGTGTTCCCTGCAGTATCACTATGGTATAAAGTTAATACCAGAGTTAAGTGATGCCTTGAGTTGATCATCATTGTCCAAGGATACTCGTGCTACTGCTTGTTCTTCAATTACAGAGAATAGTAAAAAGGACTATTTGTATAATGCAAGTTTTACTAATAATCTTTGAGCGGACACATGCCTGAGGGATACTTGAAAACTATCTCCTAATTTCCAAAATGTCAGAATGCCTTAACTGAACACTGCTGTACATGCAAACTTCTGCCCATATTTGATTAAAAACTGGTCACCTTCTTTAAAAAAATATAACTTTTCTCTAAGTTGCATCCTTTTCTTCAGTTTTCAGTTGGAAACTTGGCCTAAATGACAGCTGTGTAGACCTCACCCCAGCTCTGCTCAGCAGGAACTCTAATGTACTTCATTCTGGGGCTGGGAGCTGCTTTTAATCTATCAGCACGACTCCGCAGCTGCTGTAAACTAGCTGAAAATTATCTGAATGCACAGGGTTTCAAATTTTGTAACCCTTTTGGTGCAACTTAAATTTAGGCAGGAATTCGGAAATGCAGTCACCAAGATCATTAGAAACGAGAGCCTCCAGAGTTAGAAGGGCAAGGGCCCTCTGAACAGATTAGGAGTTTTTCTGAGTTCACAAATTCAAATGCCAATTTCCACTAGTCATTTGAATTGACCTGGCCTGATTATAAGAGGATTCTGAAAATGGGACTGAAATCGGTTACATAAATACTCATGCTTTGTGGCTAACTGCCATCAGTGATTTAGAACATCTCTGTGAATTTTTATCATAGGATATGGAAGTGCTTTAGCCCCCTATCTCCACAAATGATTCTCCCCATTACTACTAAATTGTTAAGAAACCGAGAAAAGCATTGCTACTTCTTGCATGAGAACAGGCTGTGGAAGAATCACTTCAAATTTCCATGACAAAGCAGTCCGATACTCACACAGTTAAACGTAACACTGCAGAAGTATAAAATCTGCTACTGCCATCAACAAAAACCTACTATCTACAGTAAAGAAACTCAGCATCATCTATTCTACAGGGACAGTGAGATGGGGGATATGTAACTACTGCCAAATAGTTATAGTTCCTACAAAACGGCCAGTGCCCCCTAGGCATTAACCATAACTTCATGTGTTAACAACAACAACAACTTTACATAGGTCTGCAAAGTGTTTTCCCAAAATTCTTCTGTGGTCAATGCTTTAAGGCCCATAGCTTATTCTGTTTTTAACAGAGACTGAGAAAAATATCAGCATTTTTCTTCTCCCCAAAAGCATGCCACTGAGGCCGGACTGACATCGCTGACTGCTGAGACAATGTCACTAAGTCTCTACTGCTGTTAAAAAGCACTCTCTCTAACAACAATCTCTCTCTTTGGTACCAAATATAAGTTATATTATACACCCCTCACTGCATCCCACCCCCATATATGTATATACATATATATGTGTACACACACTATTTAAAAAGTTACATTGATAGAACAGTAGGTTGTACACTTAAGCATTCAGTGCTTATCTGATATTTTCAAAGGGATTTTCTGGGGGGGGGTAATGGAAAAAGAAACTAATATTCTATGATGGGGAACTATTTAGCTAGACAGCACTAGAATGATCTATCCCACACACATGACAAAGTTCAAAGGAGGGAACCTCCCTCATCCACACATTTGGAGCTGTGTATCTTTTACCTTATAAGATATACAGTGAATGAGACAAGGCCTTGAAGAAGTCTTTTCCTCGTTCCCTTTTTTGTTACTAAATTTTTCAATGCACAGTTAAGTTAGACATGCACTGGCAGGCAGCTAACTTAGCTGCCCACTATGACACAGATCCTGCAAGACAGTGAGTGGGTGGGCCCATGAGCCTGCAGTGAGACCTACTAATTTTACACGGTCCTCATGAAGTGTGGTCCACTTATCCAGAACTTATAGGATAGGAGGTGTTGCACATGCACAGAGTGTTCTTTCCAATGGTCATAAGTCATTCCAATCACAACTAGTTTTCATTGGGACACCCACAGGCACTTCTCTTCTGTGAAGATTATTCCCATGTTAGCTTTCTACTTTCCAGTTGTTTCAGCACCAGAGCTGTACCAAAAAATATTACATGCATTTTTCTTATGAAAGAAGCAAAGTGGTTTTGGTTGTTTTTACAATTTTCCTCATTATAAGAAAAAAAATCTCTGGGTGTACTTTATTTTTTTTTTAACAGCTCTAGTGCAAACACAGCTGGAGGGTAGAGAGTTGACATCTGGGTTCAGGACCAAACTTGGAACTGAGCCTTCTAGGTCCAGAATTCTCAGTTGTGGAACTCTGGTCTGAGAGGAGATCTGCTGGAGTCCCTCCCCTGCCTGCTTCTTGGGCATAATGGCATTCCCTGGTAGCATTACCCTTCACTGATTTTTGAATCCTCTTCCTTTGTACTGATTTTGATTTTTGCATTTACTAACTTTTCTTCTTCCTTACTCTAGGTGTTAATTGCCCTTTTCTCTGCTGGGGCTCTTTGCCTAGCATCAACTGGATTTGCCTTTGTGCCAAATCATTTTGTTCCAGTTGGTGGTCTATTTGGCCTGGTTGAACCATTATTCTTGATTTTAATTTATTGTACTGATTATATTGTGCACTGCCTACATGCTGACCAATTGGCAGGTTATAAATGTATTAACTTCTGTATAGTTCTGTGCACGTATACACACAAACACACACTTTTTCCTTCAGTTTCTTTTCTTCTGTAGGCATCTATAATGGAGCAGAGTCTCGCACTTCGGAAGCTTTGCCTTAGCTCCTCTGTTTTAATAAGCATAATCCACAAGGAGCTGTAAAAACAACCAGTACAGTGCCCAATCGCTCATCTACCAAATGTATTCTACTCTCCAACAAAAGGAGAAAGAGAGAGAACCATACCTGAAATTCATCTGTGTCATATATACTTAAAAAATAACTTGAAGTTCCCACCTGCTTTAGGAAAGGGCAAGAAGAAACCCTGAAATCATAGGCCAATTCCAAAATCTCAGATTCCTAGAAGAACTGATACAGCAGCAGCTGAATCTCTTTCATTTGAGTAATTATCATATAATTAAGTGCATGAATTACAAGAGAGCCAAGGCATTAAATTAAAATATTTAATGCTTGTAAATCTGAAAATGATTACTGTGCTGATGTGCAGCTACCAGTGAGGCTGTGGCAGCAAAACAGCACCACTGGACGGGTGTTATTACACTTCACCGTGGATGAGTGAGGAGAATTTTGGAAACCTTTCACTGAGGAGGAAAACTCTCTTCAGTTGTTTAAAGCTGGCAAGTGATTCCTAGAGGTCCACATGTCCTACCAATGCAAACAAAAGGGAAAGCAGACACATAGAAAGAATCTTGTGAGCTAAAATTTAAGGTTTTATCTCAGGGGCAGTTAGGAAAATTAGCAGTGGAAATGTTTAGTCGAAAGTCTCAAGGAAGACCTAAACAGAAGAGCCATTTTCCTCTTTTCCTCTAGTTTGTCAGTTTTATTAGCTTGAATGAAGCTAAATAAGTGTGTCAGCAGTCTGTTCATAAGGGGGAGCGGGGGTGGTGAGGTTATTTAGGTACACTGCATAAACAGAAATCTCCGTCTCCCATTCAAAACATTCATGTAATTACACCAGCTGATTGCAAGAAAGTCCTCAACCCAATAACCTGTGTCATTCTGCAGCAGTTTGAGGGGGCAAACTGTGCATTTCTGGGGGGGAGAAGATATTGAAGTAAAAGCATAAACGGGTCCCATTCATTTTTGCCCCACAGCTCCTTTACACCAGGTCTGCTTGGAGTAAAAAGGATGAAAAGCTGCTGTAAGTGGACAACAGAGAACTCCCTTGGCACGCAGAGATGGACCTATACCACTCAGTGCAGAAGCTCCCAGGTGTGGGAGGCATATCAGTTCCTGGAAAGAACAGGGAACAAGAGAGTTCCCATGCCCCTCCTACTAGACCAGAGGTCTCAAACACGCAACCCGCAGGGTTATTTTCTACAGCCCGCCAGCTCCCAGCGGGCCCCCCCCCAGCATTTTCCTAGAGCGGCTCTGGCCTGCATGGTGCACTCTGGGAAGCGGCCAGAACCTGGGGGGGGGGGTTGTGAAGAGAGGACAGGGGTTTGTGTGTTGCCCTGACTGCACCTCCAGGCACCGCCCCCCACAGCACCCATTGGCTGCGAACGGGGAACCGTGGCCAATGGGAGTTTCGGGGGAGGTATCTGGAGGTGCAGCCAGGGCAACGCAGACACCCTGTACCCCCCCGCCCCCAGGTCCCGGCCGCTTCCCAGAGTGGCACGGGGGCAGGGCGGGCAGGCAGGGAGCCTGCCCTGCCCCCAGTGCGCTCTGGGCCAGAGCCTGCCCTCCCAAACCCCTCCTGCAGCTGCACCCCCTGCTGCACCCCACACCCCTCCTGCACCTGGACCCCGTCCTGAGCCCCCTGCCGCACTCCTCCTGCACCCCAACCCCCTGCCGCACCCCACACCTCTCCTGCACCTGGACCCCCTGCCCTGAGCCCCCTGCCACACCCCACTCCCCTCCTGCACACCCGGGGGCAGGGAGGGGCAGAGTTGGGGTGGGGATTTGGGGAAGGGGTTGGAATGGGGGCAGGGAAGGGGTGGGAAGAGGTGAGGCGGGGTGGGGGCCTCATGGAAGAAGTAGAGTGGGGGCAGGGCTGGGGCAGCAGGGGAGGGGTCAGTGATGTGGACCGCGGGCCAATATACTGGTCCTCATGTGGCCCTCATGGTCATTTGAGTTTGAGACCCCTGCACTAGACACGTTGCCTGGGGCAAGTTAAGGCAACCCCCGTGGCTGCTTTAGCCTGTGCCAGGGATTGAAACTACTCTCCAGCAAGCGCAGGACAGGGGAGTGACAAAGGTGGCTTCAGTTTGGCTCCATCCTAGGGATGAACTGGACCCAATATTTCAGCTCTCTTTGCATTTAAGCTGGTATTTTTGAAGCATACATTTGCCTGGTATTTCACAGAAGAACTTCTTTTAGGGTATGTCTACACTACCGACTCCTTATGACGGCGTATACACCGCACGCCCCCTAGCACGGGTATAAACAGAGGAGTAGGCGGCAAGGCACTGCTTAGGCGAGGTGAGAAGAGGCACGCCAGAACCCTTAGAGTACATACTTTACCTGCCCAAGCAGCATTCCCTCCCCTCCCCCCATCTACACTGCAGCGTAGAGTCCTGCTGTCTCCCTGCTGCAGGAAAAGCCTCTGGCAGCAGGAAAAGGCTCTGGCAGCAGGAAGACAGTGGGGAAAGCCTCTGGCATCTCCCTGCTGCTGCAGCTTTTCCCCAGCATAGGGAGCTACCAGAACCATTTTCTGCCGCAAGGAAAACTCCAGCAGTGAAGGAAGTCTCCGGCAGGCTCTGCTGCCTCCCCCCAACCAGGTCATTTCACTGACACGAGTCGCTCCACACTGCAGTGTGGATGCAGCCTCCTTTTCCGTGTGGTGTTTTGCTACATACAACCTACACACCACTATCAGCAGTGTGCAGTGTAGATGTAGGCTTAGTTTCACAGAGACTGAACTGCGAGGGATTTCAAGGCATGCAGCATAATGGAACTACCAGGTCAGTCCCTTTTTAAAGGTAGATGGTCTAAGAGACAGCCCTTTGGGCTGACTGGAAGGAGAGAGCTAAGATGCATGGAGACCAGAGAGCAGTTTTCAGTTGTTAAGATGAGCTGCAGCTAAGGCATGGACCAAGGTTTTAGCAGCAGGTATGGAGTGGAAGGGATAGATTTTATATGAGTGAAATGGTGACTTGACACTACAATAGTATGTTGTTACAAGTTCAACAGACTTGTGAGCCCTTCTCTGAGTGAGGCAGGGGCAGAGGCTGCAGTTTGGATTGCCCCTCCCTTTTCAGTGTGAGCATTCTGACGATCTGGGCCAAGGGCTCTGCACTCCATTCTATTGTGCACTTAAAAAACAACCTCCACCATAGGGGAAATACAAAGACACTCCTGGTGCCTATATGGACGCAATAAACACAGGCAAATTCAGCTAACTTAAAATAAGCTGTAATCACCTGTTCCAGGCTCAATGGGACCTTTTATCCTCTTTAGAATAAGCATGTATAAAGATGCTTTTATTAAACCAGTCACTCCAACAATATTTTGATCATATTCCCGTACTATTAATATCATGTTAGGGCTGAACTTTTCCTGAACCACCAGAATCACCTAATCCTACAGAAGAGAGAGCACTGCCATCTTAGGTTAAGACTCATATCTTTGTGGCTACCAAAATATTGTTTTCTAATCTCAGCATGTGGAAGAGGGGTTATTTTATAGATCTGGCTGCCTAAAGAATACTTAATGTTCTTTTTTAAAAGACTGTGGCAAAGAAACTGACCAAAGAAATTGGCAAAGAGTTGTTTTCTTTTCCTGACATCACCTGCTGACTTCTTGCTTACCTGCCTCACTGCCATTCCTATCCTATAGTCCCTTTAGCCAAAACATTTTGCACTTTGTGCTGGGCTCATCTCTTGCTTCTGTCTCTAATAACTTGTAATGACAAAATCAGAAGACAACGAAAGCAAGTGGATTGCTTGTTTGGATATTATGCTGTATAATACAGATGATATCAGACTGGCACGTATGGAAATGTCTACCTGCAAAGTTGAGTAAAGCACAGTGACAGCTTTAAGAACGATGGAAGATCACATTGGTCAGGGTTAATGGGAAAGAATGAATCTTCTTTCAACTGCCAAGTCTGAAAGGTATACAAGTTGAAGGATGTGATGTAACTAACTAATGAGCAAACCATTAACCTATCTACCTACCTTAGGTATTTATAAGGCATTAATCACCAAAGTAACTGAACTTCATAAGTCAAATACTTTATCATCGCAAGATGGTGATAAGAAATAGCCACAATAGAAAGGTAACCTTTTCCGAGTGGTAAGACAGCCAGAATTTCATAGCAACCATATAATTAAATCGCTTTCCAGGAATCAAACACCCTGAAGTCAAACAAGTTCAACAGACTTGTAACAACATACTATTGTAGTGTCAAGTCACTATTTCACTCATATAAAATCTAACCCTTCCACTCCATACCTGCTGCTAAAACCTTGGTCCATGCCTTAGCTGCAGCTCATCTTAACAACTGAAAACTCCCCTCTGGTCTCCATGCATCTTAGCTCTCTCCTTCCAACCAGCCCAAAGGGCTGTCACTTAGACCATCTTCCTTTTATGCTTTCTACCCAGAAATCCCTTCACTGGATCAACTGCCTTCTGATCTTCCAAATTCTGCAGAATTCCACCCCACATTATGCGATACCTCTGCTGTCACTTAATACTTCACCTTTATACCCCCCTTCTGCAGCCTCTGCTAAATGCACCCTTTGGCCTTGACTCTCATTTCATTCTTGATGTACACCAGTTTGCATAACTCCAGTGAAATCAATGGAGTCACACTGGTGTGAAACCAGTGCAAGGGAGATCAGAATCAGGCTCCTGCCTACTTGGATAGCGTTGTACTTTTTGTCAAGCTGCCTCTACACTCGGAACAGGCTGACACTCCGTACAAGCCAAGCTCTCTCCCTCACCTCCTGCAAATCCCTCTGACCTCACTGCATCTGTATACCTAATTGCCCTTTAACTATTATCCTGGTTATTGTGTTTGCCTGAATAAAACTGTAGGCCCTTTAGGGTGAGGATGCTGCCTTCTCTTTGTTTGGCACAGAGCAGTGTATGTTCATGGTGCTGTTTAAAAATATTTACTCTACTGAATGTACTTTAAACATACCACCATTAGAAAAGTTTGCCAACATGCAGCTTTCAGGATAAAGAATACACACTATTGGCTGACTCTTGGCCAGGACTTCACAGAAAAATGAAATTGTGTTGTGTTTGCTTCTTTCTGAAAGATTAGAAAGGGTTTTGTTTTGTTTTTTGTTTTTGTTTTGTTCTTTGGGTGTTAATAAAGATTAATATAAGCAGTAGCAGTAATTTGATATAAAACAGTGTGCCTAATTAACAGAATCTCTAACCCTACCAAATAACTTAATTGAATTTAGATACATATTTGATGTTACATATAATATTTTACAAGTTGGTTCTCTTTAGGGAATGTATTGATTGAGAAAGAAAACAGATGTTACTGAAGACGTTTTTGCAATCAGGGGAAGTAGAGGATGGCTGGAAAGTTGAAAGGATTATCATTTTTTGACACAGGGGCATGAGCTCTAGTAGGGCTTCATCCTCCTTTTCATCAAAAGGCTAATTTCCCCCATTTTACATTCTGTTTATATGGTTTATTTAACAAAGACCCATGTAACGTTTCCTTGATTCTGTATTCAGTGAGCAAGTGCAGCCAGAAAGTCATCAGGGGACCACACATTGCAGTAGGCGTAGAGGAGCAGTTGTGGAAAGGTTACCATTGACATGCACAGACAAGGGGGAGAAGTTATCAGTCGTACTGACGGACATCCTTAATTTGTGCAATTATGAATAAACACTGTAAATGGTCCTAATTTTAACTCTGAAGAGAAGACCAGGGCAGCATGATTAAAATAAACATCTGTACATATATTATTTAGTGTGTTTTACTCTTATGTAGTACACATAAAATACAAACATAATCAGTATGCCACAAAACAAAGTAGTTTATCTCATCTATTACAATGAACCTGGGCCATATTTTTATTTACTGTTGTATAGCTTTGAACCCATTTAACCATCAAAACAATTCACAGATCACCATTAGGGGCCAGATCTTGCTAGTTGCTGAGTGCCTTCCATTATCATTTACATTAATGGAAAAGGAGGGTGATCTAGCACTTCACAGGACTATACTCTATAGGGTGGACTCAGAACTTATTTACAGCCCAATCCTGCTCTGACTGAAACCAATGGGAGTTTTGCTCTTGACTTTAATGGGAGAGTGAGCAGGATGTTTACAAGAATGTATATAAGTAACTCTGCCAAAAGCAATGGAATTATGCCAGTTAAAAATCAGTGTGGGCTCCGATTCAGGTGCCACTTATCCTAATAACATGAACCTGTGCACTCTTAATACCAGTGTTTTAGTCCTGACCATTGACTCTCTGGCACAGTGCACAACTTGCCACTCTCTTTAACAGTTTTGGCTACTCAGAAATCTGTCGAGTTTGTGTGATTTTGTATAGACAGAGATTAACATCAAACCCATTTAAAATGCCTTAGCATTTGAGATCATATTTCTGATCAGAACGACACTCTATCTCAGAAATAAGGTTCCCCTTTTAGTCCTGGCTCCCATGCTTCTAAATAGTTTATTTTTCCTCCAGTTTCCTTTTGCAAAAGTAAAATAACTTAATGCTTCCTGGAGAGCCTGTTCCCTCATTGTCA
This sequence comes from Dermochelys coriacea, assembly GCF_009764565.3. Taxonomy (NCBI): domain Eukaryota; kingdom Metazoa; phylum Chordata; order Testudines; family Dermochelyidae; genus Dermochelys; species Dermochelys coriacea. The sequence continues at coordinate 17,235,301 of NC_050079.1, read as the reverse complement.
TCTACAAAAACATACACTACAATGGCAGAAATACTGCCACAAACACCAAACACGCTTGGGGTGATGCACCTTCAGGCTTTGTCTCGTCCCTTATGAAACCCAATTCTATCCCACCACTGAAATAGCCTTTATGGATCATAACTAGCATAACTATTTTACACACAGGAAGAATATTTTTAGTTCCTTTACGATTCTCTCTTCTTTTTCCATTTTTCTTATTTAGCCAATCCATTGTGCAGTCTATTGTTTCATCAGCTCCTGCCCTGAATGCCCTCATAACAGCTGTGGGCTTAATTATCAAAATAACATTTTAATAGTCTCATAACTGAACTCCCTTTAAAACATGCCAGTAGAGAGGCTTTAAGGATTCTTTTAACACCTTTTTGCTAAACTTACTAATAGGCTACGTTTAAGTGATTTAAGTGTCCTAATGCTTGCCATTTACTGATGGAGCCATCCCTCCCACCTTAAAATGTTATTTGCTGTTTCTCATTTCCTAAGTGTTTTTATGATATATGTGAGTACTGAGGTGGTTGGAGCTCCCACGCACTGGGGCCCTGGAGGAAAGCACGAGATCAAGAAATCATAATGAGGATATCGTCCCTGTTTGTAATTATTAAAGAAAAAGGAACTAATTCATCAATACCCAATCAGAACTCCCAAGAATGTGGATGTGCTAAGTGTACTTAGGCAAATCGTTTATGATCACTAGGGGGTTTACTTGCTTTTAATACTGTTTAAAAAATAATAATAATTTGCTACCACAAGCATTAGCTTCCATTTTTAGTACCTTTACAATTTAACTCAACAAGCTGCTGAGTTAACTTTTCCCTACAAAACTCCCACGTATGAAACTAGTGCACCTTGTAAGTTGTGTATGTGTGTGCGCGCTTCCTCCTCAGTAAACAAGCCATTTATTTTTTAACCCTTTCCCCCCTTTATTTGCCATTCCTTCTCATACCCAGTGTTATTCTACCTGGGAGAGGGGATGTTAATTCTTTTAAAGAAACATTTTTAGTAATCTTTAACATAGAGTTAGGGAGAAAGTGAAGACAATTAAGAGTTCCTATCATTTCCCTAGAATCTTTCTTTCTCCACTCCCGTGCTTCACAAGATGTTCACATTATTTAAAACTGGCACGTCTACACTCACCTCTGTCCACTGTACCTTAGGCAGGGTTCTTCATATCTATTCTGGCTCGAGCAAGGGATATCAAGGGATCTATTTCTATGAGCCAGGGAGGAGATGTGTTGGGGACAATAGTGAGCACTCAAAATGCTGCCTAGCTAGTCTCTGGGTGAAAACTTGGTCCCGTTGAAGTCCCCTGGACTTTAAGGGGGTCAGGATTTCATTATTTTTCTCAATATTTGATCTCTATATCAATTCGTGCTGCAGCTGAGGAACTGAATTTTTTGAGAAGAGTTTATTGCTGAAGGTAATAGGGAAAATAAATACCCTTCATTGTCAGCTGAGGCTCTGACAGCAAAAGCACAGGCAGTTTTGTCCATGTTCATAGTTACAAAAGGTTCTGCCTGTTTTGCCCAGAGAAAATTAATCATCTGGGAGAGAAAACCACAGTCATAACACCTTGTTTTTAAGTGAAGTCCTATTTTTACCCAATTTACAGCTGGGTTAACAGAGGCACAAGGAGGTCATGTGAATGGCTCAAGATGAGACCACAACAGAGCTTGCCATTGCCTCATATCCTCTACCCTTCTTGAGTTTATCCTTTGTTGCTTAGTTGTATTCGCTGTTGTTGTGCTGGAAAACCTGCTTTTGTCTGTTTTGCAGTAAGTAGAGGCCACTGTCCATCTAGCAGATGGGGGGATGGAATTGTCAGACTCTACAGATGGAGTCTCTTTACAATGCCCTTGCTTAAGTCAGCTGGGAGATGACCCACTAAGAGAGCCAAACATCTCTAATTTGTCTTAACCACCATTTGCTATCAGGCTTCTTTACACTTTAATAAAGAGCACTAGCAATCAAGGCACAATAAAAATCAAATAGCTTTACTGCTGGTCACATACTGTAAGTTCATAAACTGAGCTCAGATCTGAAGGAAGTGATTTCAGGAAATATGAAAGTCTGCAGCATTGTTTGGAGGCAATGCTTGTGTGTGTCATAGGAACACAGGCTATACAGCACCTGAATTCAATAGAACTAGACACACAGCTGCCAGTAACAAACCCTCAGCATACTATATATTGCTAAATCTCAAAATATATCACCACAATTTAAATTATTTAGTTTTAATGCTAACACAGAAAAATGAAACAGTCCCCATTTTTGCTATTCATTATCTCTTCGAGCCTAATGGAATCCTTAGAAATCCCATGAAGATCAGCACAGAGATTTCAACAATTTCTTATATTAAAATTGTCAAAGATGTCAGTGACACACCATAGCCCTACATAATTTAAATGTGATAGATTTAAATGTAAAAATTCCTTACAGTCAGATACATAAAACTGCTGCAGACAGTTGGCCAGTTTTCCATCTCAGTTACACAGATATAAATCCCAAGTAATAATGCTGACTTCTCAGAGTGTTGGAGTTACTCCAGATTTACACTGGTGTGTAACAGAGATCTAAATATGGCCCACTATGTCTGTCTGTCTGTCTGTCTGTCTGTCTCTCTCTCAATTAAATATTTATCCATGCAGTGTAACTACACTGAAAAACCTTCTGCATGATCCTTCCACTTCAAGCTGCCCAAATCTTCCCAATTATAAACAGGGAGCAGAGATTTAAAAGGATCCTCATCTTCTTTGCTTCATCACAATGACACTTTCAAAAATAGGATATTAAGGAAACAAAGGTTTTTACAGTTTTAAGATTTTTACAGTCTGTGCTCCAGGGGAAAACAGGCACTCAGCTACAACTGAAATTGCTTCACAACGTGTGCTTCTGGGCCTGTGTTATCCTCACTCCACAGATGAGCAGAAAATACAGTTTGTTTCTTTTTTCCCCCCCCTGGTTTGGCGTCTGTGCCTCACTTAATGCTCCAGGATCCTGCAATGTTCTGAGGGAGAGACAAAGAGCGCTCACTGAATATTTTATTGGAGGAAAAAAATCCCGCTCCTGTCTTCTGTAAGTGTGCTTTGTGCATCCTTAAAATGACCCTTTATAGAGATCACTCTAAGAAAAATAAAATCATGGACCTTTTGTTCACTAAGGAGCAAAATTTTTAGGATCATTCACTCCCCTTTCCAAGAGTAATATATACTTCAGTTCAAAACTCATCAAAATAAACCATTTATCATTAAAATATTAATCTGCTCTTAACAAAAAACAAGAGCTTTTCCTTCCTGTGCACCTGTTAGTAATATTCACACTGGGGAGCAGACTGCATCAGGCCCTTATTCAAATACCCGGGGGGAGGGGGGGGGCGCAGGGGACAGCCAGGGTTGAGGAAGCAGGTTTGAGGGTGAAGTGCATCTCCTCTACTTCTGTTGTGTAGTCTGTGTAAGGGCCAGGCACAATTCCAGGCCCTGATCTCAGGGAAGAGCAAGCACTGCTCCCTTCATACTCCCCTGCTGGCATAGAGTGCTCCAAAGGGTGAAGGGAGCTCACCGCCTTTCAGACTGTCCCTGGAGCAATGCTGGCACAGCATGGGGAATGTGCTGCACCCAGCAAAAGGATGTAGCAGCAAATGTGCTCTCCCTTTGCACAGGAGAGGAATTCTGCCTTCCTGAAGTCTCTGAGGAATGGTGTACCTTCTTATCTCCCTTTACTCTCGTCTGTACCTAAAAGACATGCTCCAGTCTTCTGTGTCCAGTAAGCACACATGTTGTCTGACTGCTCCACAAAAAGAAATCCTTCCAGCATCTAGGAGACATGCTGCTGAGACGAAATGCTCTCCGAGTGGGCTAGTTATTCAGTGCAGAATCAACCCTGAAAGTAGACTGAACTATACATGTTGTTGGGACCCAGCAGGTCCGAATAACTTCTTGTTACTTCTAGTGAGTTGTGTGAGTAATGGCAAGGGCCTGAATTCAAACTGTACACACATGGCTCAACCAAAGACTATCCAGTGATATGCATGGACAAAACCCTGACTTGCAGCAAACCGGCAGTCGTACACAATTCTTTTCTGAAAATCAAGGCCAGGAGGACCACAAACAAAAGGGGATCCATTTAGGCTACCGCATCCTGAATGAGATGATGCTCAGGTGCAGTACAGGCAGCCTTAGGGTAAGGATTACATTTTAGCCTCCATTGTCTCATCTGTTCATCCACAATTTATATCTTGAAGTCATTTCTCAGGCAAAACTACCACTGACATCTATGATTGTTTGGCCTGAGTAAGGAGATATCCATCTACATGATCTGTCAGTCCATTATGCTAGCAGCTATTTGCCACTGTAGTATAAAAATCAAGTCTTGTGAACATTTTCCATTAATGATGTGGCTCGTAAATAGCTGTTATGTTTATATATTACTCTAAGGCACTTCAGTTCACTTGTAAGAGTACTTTAGAATTACGTTATGTTGAAGAAGTGAAAACACCAGTTGGCCAATGAGAAGTCTGTGATTTATACATTCCAAAACTAGAGGTGGACCCAAGCTGCAGAGTTTGGACGTAGGCTCAAACTTTCTCAACTTTGGGAGGAGAGATTCAGGGTTTGGGGCTCAGCTTGAGGCAAGACTACATATGAATTAGGTGCTATAATAAATCCATGGCCACCCAGGAATTTACAGGTGTCCGCAGATAGAGAGTTCATGTACTGCTGAATCTCCAAAATTACACATCCCTCTCTATTTGAATAGTTTGAGCTAATACCACACTTGTTCCTCCTTAATGTAGGGGCTGTGCTTTTACAGCAGAAGCTATCCTGTCAGGTATTTCCCATTGTCCTCATCACATTAATATCTCGAATTACCAATCCTACCTCTTTTACCAATCATAAAGATCTCTGCCACCATGGAATGGTAACAATGTCTGTTCTGAATGTGCTTTCATATCCATCATTAGTACATGAAATAAAGTTACAAACGGGCACATTAGCAAACAAACACTTTCTCCATAACTTAATTTGTAAATGCATTTAGCTTCTGGCACATAAATAGCAGAATAAAATTTTAATCCCTAAACCAACAATAACTTGAGCCCTCTGTACAGCAGTAGAAGAAAGAAAAGTTTAACTTTCATAAAGCGTAATAAAATATTGTTTAGGATGATATGATGCAGCAGAAAGCTCATATGGAGAGTATACACTGATCTCTCCTTGGTGAGAGTAGGGAATACTCACACTGTGACTGGAATACAGTATGTTATGCAAACTACAAAAGGTACTAAGAAGTCCTTGTTGATTCTGACTCATCCAATGTAGAATGTCCTGAGAGTTCAAAAGCAGGGAAGATTTATGCCATATTCGTGCTATTTATATTAATAAACTATTCATGTTATTACAAGGACCACCGCGCAAAATTCTTTACCTTAAGAACTATGGACAAAAATAAAACGGTGTTCCCCAAGATCCACCGATGTGGGTTTACCTGGTACTCTAATGTAATCACAAGAACATTAAACAGTATGGAAGTCTCCTCTCTTTTCCATAGCTGATTAAGCAGTTGGGAACAGAGAATTTACTGTGAAAAAAGCAAACCATTATATGCTATCTGAGGTAAACATTACCTTAGTAATGGAAGCTGAGCTTCAGAACCTTATTGTCAGTAGGGATTAGCATTATAATACTTAAAATAACATTTATAACACTTACTGAAATTACAAGAATAAAGTCTGTGGAGACAAAGAAATGAAATCAGCTCAATGTGTTTTTATAAGACTACGGAAATCTAAATCCCTTAGAGGAAAGATATAGACATTAACAGTTTTTGCAGGCTTCCATTAGCCGTTCAAATTTGAATACAATTTCTTAGGTGAGCTCTAATCTTCTTTGAATCTTCCCAACACAGTTTATCTGTAAAAAGTTGTAGTTAAAAATTTAGTTTGATGGAATGATATTTAAGTGCTTTTCCTTATCTACTCCCTGAAAGAGCTCCTTAGAGTCTTACTGTAATTTGTTCAAATGAAATAATATTTTCGTTTCCTGGGTTCTCTTTGTTGTCTTGTGTGATGAAAAGTAACATTCTTTTCT